>NW_028288957.1:3240000-3840000 GCF_059628265.1 Tinamus guttatus | reverse complement strand
GGGAACTGCCTCTGGGCACCTCGGGCAGACCAGTGCCAGGTGGGTTAAAACCCTTGTAAAGGCGGATTTTTAAATGCCCAGGAGTAATTGGGACGCCTGCCTGCCTGCCAGGGCCTCCCAGCGAGTGCCAGTGGACACCCACGTCTGTCTTCCCTCAGTGAAAAAGTAGGTCTCCTTGTCGCGTCTTATCCCATGGGAATGCTTGTAAAATAGTCGAAATGATTTCAAAACCGCCTTAAGTGGAGCCCAGGTCACACTAACCTGCCTAAATTTGGAGTGCAGCTTTCACTGTGTCGCAGTGACTCACACAGATGTAGCCCCTCTCCTTGGCTCCTGGCATGGGAGAGGTCGCGCTCCAACAGGCCACTGCCTGGGCCTGGGGCCTGAGCCGCCCTGGGGAGCAGGATGCAATTAGGGAAGACTAAAGCCCTGAGGAGAGGTTTGAAAACCCTCCGAGTAAGTGCGTGTGAAAGCTTCAAAATTTCAGCGCTATCATCATCGCCTCGCCCTGGTTCAAAATGCAGACAGGTAGCAGCTTCCTCCGTCCTTCCTGGCACGTAGTGCTTTGCGCTCGCAGCATTCACAGTTAGGAAGGCTTCTTCCCGAGCTTTGGCTTGAAGGCAGCACTCTAGGAGGAGGAGTTTCTGCTGCTTGGGCTCTGCTGGAAATGCTGGCTTCCTTCCGAGCAGCTTTGGGAGTGGGGTGGGTCAGAGCACCCAGCTGCGCTGCTTGCAGCATATCTCAAGGACAGCACTGCTGCTCCGCTGGAGGAGTGTGCTCATAAACACACTCTGTGTAGGGTCACAACCTCCACCTCCTCCTCCTCCTTCTTCCCATAACTTGGGCCAACTATGTCTTGCAAAACAGTGTTTGTGGATCACCCACTGTCTAAGGAAAGCAGGAAAGGCTGGGCAAGAATGGGGCTAAGCACTTGGCTCTTCCCCACTGTCACCTTGAGTGGCTTCGTTTGCTCAGAAAGTAGTGTCTGGAGAACAAGGGACTTGGGCTTCATGCTCACTGGGTGCTGAAGTTTCTCTGTGCAAATCCCGGGACTGTTGGGCCTGCGTCCTTTGGGGACAACAGGCAGGAGCCTTTGAAGTCTGAGAAGTGACCCAGAAAACATGTTTTCATGTGAGCTGCGTCGTGTAGCTATGTATATGTTTTTTCTCCTCGAGTGGAGCCAGACCGAGAAGGCTTGCTTGGATTCAGCACTGCTTGTTTGCGCAGGAGGAAATGCCGAGCGCTGCTGCCGCTGGCCTTCGCTGCCGTCAGTAGGAAGGGAGGTGCCTAGATGTGGGGCGCCCGGCCGAGGAAGAGGATGAGGCTCAACAGATGTTGGCTGCTCTTCCTGACATTGTGCTCCTTTTGTCATCCCTACCCGCGTTTGCCTAAATGTCCCACCCCAAAGAGTCCCACTTAAGGGAGCCTTTAAGCATCTCTCTAACCATCCCAATGGGGAGTTGTACAGAGTCTGCTTTTTACCTCTATTGCACAGCCAGTTTTGTGCGTGTTAGCGATCAATGTGCGCAGAAGGGTCCAACAAAATACACAGAGATTGAACCGCCTAGGCAGCGCCACTTGAGTACTTGCATTGCATTTCACAAGAGAGCATCTGCAGACCTAATAAAGCAGCCCAGAAACACAGAACTCATTATGGAGGGAGTTACATAATGTTTCACATGCAAATTGTTACTGAAGATGCGCACATTTTTCCACCATAGATGACGATATAGATGAATAGATGGTTCATTGGTTCACACAGATGAATAAAGGTTCATTAAAATGCTATTTGAAAAAGCTGACAAAATAGAGGGCCTGTTGAGCTTTCCGTGTTCCTCACAGTGCCCATCACAGCATTTGCTGCGCAGCTATTGCTGAACGAGAGGTACCTCCCGCCAGCTGGGAACGAGCCGGACACTGGGGAGGAAGGAGGCAGCCTTTAGGCCTGAGTAATTGGCCCTGTCCTTGTGATTTATTCTGCATTGTGTGTTTTCCAGGCCTCTCTAGTCTGAGGCCTGCACTCTTTTTGTGAACACAGGGAAGTAGTGCAGGAAAAGGCACTTCCCGAGCAGCCGAGTTTACCGCTGGGAAGCGAAGGGAATGAGTCAAGCAGGGCTGCAGAGAATGGAAGCAGCAACCCACGATGCAGCCAGTCCTCCCTGGGCGCGGATGGCAAGCAGAGGGACGAGCATAGCGGGCTGTGCTGCCCGGCTGCTCTGAGCGGGACAGGGGGGCCGTCACCCAGGTGTGATCGAATGCCTCGTACGGACCTCGCAGCTTCTGCTTTTGCGGCCAAAGCGCATCCTGCGGCGCAGGCGCTGAGGCTGTTTGCAGGCAGCCAGGACCTCTGGCATGAGGACTGCGGCAGCCGGTGCCGCTCCCAGACAGCTGCAGAGGGAACGAGTGCTGCAGGGCTCAGCTCAAGCGGTGCAGAACAAGCCCTCCAAATGCCAGTCCCCACCAGCAAAGCTGGAAGGGCTCCTGGCATGACGAGCTCTCGGAGCAGGCAACTGCTCACACTTGTTGCCCAGCCGGTGCGAGGACAGACAGGCTCCCACTGGGCACCAATCCCACCTCAAGTTGCTGTTATCATCAGCTATTGGTAAACGTTTGCTTAGAGGGACAGCGAGCAAGTGCTTGCACACCACTCAGTTTGCCTCATCACAGCCCTTGACTTGAGGGACTCGCAGGGCAGTGGGGTTTGCAGTCCCTCACACTTGTTCCTACCAGCCTGGGGTCTCCAGGGGGCCTTGCCTCGTCTGTCAAGGACCCCTTTGTCCTTCCTATAGCTGAGAGCTTTTCACTCGTGGATGAATCTTGCAAGTGTGGAGGTCGCAGCACAGTGGAGCCACGCGCACATGTGCTGGGAAATGCGGTTCTTCCATCCACAGGGAGCACTGCAGGGATAGGGGACGTGGAAGCAGCTCTTCTTCGGCATCCTGCTTGCTCTTGGGCAAGGATGAGGATTTTGAGACCATGTTAGTACAGCCGGAGCTGTGTGCTTGAGGTTCTCAAATTCACCTACGATTTGGGGATTTTCCACTGTCACAGGATAGGCCCTAATTCCTTCTGAGAAGGCGTTTAGCTATTTGGAAAGGTAGTGGTTCACTGAACCTTAACAATTTTGAGCTTTTATGGTTACCATGCTGAGGTCTTGCTAGGGAAACTGTTTAATACATAACTTGGCAGCTTGGAGCTCATTAGCTGGCATAGCTCTAGGAGAGCACAGGCCTAACTGGTGCTCTTCAACACTCCAGCTAGCCAGGAATATTCTGCATTTTACCTGTGTCTTCATTCAAAAAAAAAATAGTAGCCTAATAAAATTGCTAGGGAGGAATTATTTTAGATCAGCAAATTCCTCCCTGTGTTTGTTATTTCTGCTGCTGGAAAGGCATGCTGGGTTTAAAAATCTAATCCTTTGTTGGGCAGAGGTTGATTGAGGTTCATAATAAGTTGGAGATTACTACATAACGAGCCTAATCAGGTTGGACTTTTGAAAGCCCTGCTCGCTTCACCATGAATAAATGCTGCCGGGCCAAGTTCCCGCCTCTGCCAGCCCTCCCGCCTTTCACATTCCCTGAGGCTTTATGTCTGCCTGACAAAAGGGCTCTTGAAAGGAGACAAGCTGATTAGCAGCCCGTATCCCGCCAGAGCAGGGTCCCTCCTGCTCCAGAGGGTGCCCTACGGCAGCTGCCTGAGGTAACTGAGCGGTGACTGGCTACGAGCCCTTCAGCGGCTGCACGTGCAGCGGCAGATGCCGCTCTGGATGGCGCCCGCTGGTGAAGCCAGGACTAACGACTGGCTACACTGAGCATTAACTAACACACTCAGCATCTGGAAGAGGCACCCGCTCAGCTCTGATTGGCTCTTGTCTTGCTCTCTTCAAGTCCCGATCCTTCTCATGACATAACGAGTTTTCTCCATAAAACTGAGCCAAGGTTACAGAGAGAGAGGAGGCCAAGAGGGTAAGAGCTTCTGTACAGAGAGGAGGTCAGGGACAAAGCACAAATGTTATAACAGACATGTCTGAAGCAGTGAAGGCAGCTGCAAAGCTCTGTGTTACGCACAGGGACAGCAGCTCTTAGAGACTAACACAGGGAAAAATGAGGTGGGTAAAAAGCAGCAGAGAGAGGGAATAGGAAAGGTAGCTGTCATTGGCTTGTTGCAGACTGTTAGCAAGAGCTGTTTCATCTTTGCTCAGGGATCTTGGCTTTTCCTCATCACACACCACTACAAGCACCAAGAACAGCTGTTGCTCATGGTCTTGGCAGTATTGGCTTCCCTGTCGTTGCAGCTTTGAGATCCAGGTTGATGCATTTGAGGTGTTGCTGAATGCAACAGAGAACTGTGCTTGGCACGAGGCATGCAGAATCGCAGCCTCTTCTGTGTGTTCAACATTGGAGTCAATTGGGATCTTGTTAGGGAAGGGAAAAGTGGGTTGGGTTTTTCTTCCCCTCCTCTCACCCCCCTCTTACCCCAAGAAGGACTATAGAAAGATCAAACACGAGGTCTCTTTACGTGATGAACCTTTCCAGGGTCCCTGGATTGCTGAAGTCTGACAGCAAGAGCAGGGAGGGCAGCCGAGGAGGTCCAGCATCTCCCATCTCCTTCGGTGCAGACATCCTGCAGCGCATTGTGCTCTGAGCACCTTCCTGAAGCTCCCTGGTCTCTCTGAGTTCAACTTCAAGGAGAGAGAAAAATAGCTTCAGAAGAAGGAGCTGCGCTTGTAAACCTGCCAGGAAAAAAAAAAAAAAGGCAGGCAGCTTTAAGAACAGGGAAAGAAAAACTGCTTTGAAGATATTTAGACTTCCCGTCCACTGCTGCTCCTCCCAAAGCACTGTCCTGGGAAGCAGCAGCAGAAAGCACGCAAGCCAGAATTAGAAAACGCCGTTCACAGAAGGTTTCCTCTTCTCCATATAAAGTCACTTTCCCAGCAGCTTAGGAGGACGGAGTGAGTCTATTTTCGGGCTTGCACGAGAGTGAAACTCGCCTGGCTTGGCTTTGCTTTGCCAAAGAGAGTGCTCCTCGTTGTTGTTTCAAGCAGAGCTCTGGAGAGGCTGACATGCAGAGTGAGCCCCTGGGATAGGGAGCAGGGCAGCTTTGTCCCCACAGCGGCCCTTCACCCACAGCTGCTGTCCTTGGTTTCCTGGGGGAAGCCAGAGCAAGGGAGGATGTGTAGGACAGGGCTCTGCACAGAGGTCACGGCATCACGTGCAAGGTAGAGCCAACACTGAGCGGCAACGGCCGTCCTTGTGCTGCGAGCGAGGGGCGAGTGGGTGGGCTGGGTGCCGAGAAGCAGAAATGGGACATCTCGAGGCACCAGTGAGCAGGGAGAAGGTGCCCGAGGAGCGCTGGAAACAAGAGCCAAACGATGGCCTCACCGAGGAAGTCACAGGCACGGCCGTGCAGTGCTTTGGCAGCAAAACAACTAAGTTACAGCCCCAGGAAATCTTCCCTGGCTGCTGCTTGTGACAAACCGCAGACCATCAGCTCCCCATGAGCTGCAAAAAACAAGTGCTGGTCTTGTAGGCTCACTGCCCCGCGCCAGCGAGCTCCCTGGCTCAGAGAACCCTCTCCCTGGCTCTGGAGAGCTATTTGTCTGAGAGCACCGGGCAGAGCCGCTCGGAACACCAGCGGAGCAGCCGCTCTTCACAAGGAGCCTGCACTTTCTGTTCAGCCAAAAAGCTCCCTGCAAAACAGCAGGGGGAGGGAGGGGGTGCTAAATAACCTGCACATCTGCAGCGTCCTTGGGTGCCCCAGTGAGGGGGAAGCAGAAAACAGAGACCTGGACTGGTTCCTCCACCACTCACACAGGTTAATGTGTTCGTGTCCCCCAACGTCTCCAGGAGGTTCAGGCACCCGCCTGCTCAACTGCTGCTGCAGAGTGTGGGGAGCGACTGTGACACAGCGAGTGACACTGAATCAACATGAGTGGTAACGAGGATCTCCTTCCCTGTCAGGGTGTAGCCATCGCTGAATGATGATCGCTTTCTCCTAACAGGAACCAAGCAGCATTCCCTAGAAAGTGGAAAAAAATATCAGGCAGGGTATGTTGTGATCCTCGTTTAAATCTTCTGACTCCCCGGCCTTCCTCGTTTATTTTTAGTGGAGGGAAGAGTCTGACTCTAGCGTTCTGGCTATTCAAGTGGGATATCCCAAGAGAGCAGAGACTGACTCTTCTCACGACACCAGTGCTCCCCTCTGGCTGTGCGTGCAATGCTGCCAGGTCCCAGCTGAGGAAAAAATGAGCCAAATCAGGAAAGAGCATAATGGTGCCTTAAATATGCATGGCCTTTAACATAAGAACATAAGAATCAGTGTCTTTTTTTTTTTTTTCCCCTGTCGGGGGAGATGTGGGTTCTCAGGGGACTTGTGTTTCTCCAGCATCACAGAGAACCCCAGCAAAAGGTGACAATGAGGAAAGTGGCACCCAGGGGCCAAGGTGACCCCAGCTCACACAGGCAGGAGCTCTGCCCTCGGAAGGGCACCCAGGGGAGCAGCTGGAGCAGGAGGCAGCACACATGGGATGGCTACACACACTGCGTATCCACAGGAGGCCCCCGTGGGCCCCTGGGGACATCCTGGTGGCAGAGAACCGCCCAGAGTGCTATTTGCGCCAGGCCCCAGCACCCCTGAGAGAGGGTGACTCCAGCAAAAGAGCCCTTTCCATGGTGGAAAGGGTGCTGTGGCTCTCTGAACAGCCCTCTCCTGGCCAGCACACAGGGAAGCCTCCCGCAGCCGGCACCAGCATGGATCTGCTCCCAAATCCCAGGGAGGAAAACAGGCCCGGCGCTGTTGGAAGGTGCCAGTGGCAGCGTCGCACCTGAACCCCGCTCCTGAGCAGCCTGCAGGGCCGCGCGGAGGTGCAGAGGCCGGGGCTGCAGGTCCAGGACCCCATAGAGGGCCCCAGGACAGAGCACAGACAGAAGCTGCCGGGCAGGCGGAGGAAACATCAGGAAAATCTTCTGTTTTCCTCAACAAGTGGAGATAAATACTAGGCGTTCCGTAGGGCTGTGCTTCCAAGTGGGGGAAATAGCTGGTATTTGCAAAGCAGCCCCACTAGGGAAGGGTTAAACAGAAAAGGCCATTCTTTCCTGAGATAGGAGATCCAACTCCAACAGTTCCTAGCCTGAGGGATAAACATCCCCAGCTAGATCTGCAAAACTGCTCTGTTCCTGGAAATTACTCCCTGTTCAAGCAGAGACCAGAGGTCTGTGGGGAGACTCAGTGCTCGCCTGCGGCCCTCTCTCCTGCCCTGCATAGAGACCGACGTGGCCCTCGGGCCAGTCCCTTTCACTGGGTACATGAGACACCAGAGCAAAATGCTCCCTCACCTTGAACATCAGTCTCGGGAGCGGCCAGATCCGTCTCTCCAACTGCTCAACGTGTGAGTTTTGGCCGCTAAAGGAGGACGCGGCCCTGGAGCCACGCGGGGCTGAGAAGCTTTTCTCCCTCTTGGCAGGTCCTTCCATTGTGACCCCTCCAAAGGACATCTGGAACGTGACGGGAGCGCAGATCTACCTGAGCTGCGAGGTCATCGGCATCCCGACACCCGTGCTCACCTGGAACAAGGTAAGGCTCCTGCTGGGAGGCCTGGCAAAGCTGAGGCTCATGGAACTACACAGGAGGCAGCAGGACACACAGGCCACAGCAGCCCCCCTCCTTAGAAACATGTCTCGCCTGAGTTCTCCCATCTGTGCAACCCTGTCCACCCCCGGACATCTGGCTTTGGTTAATGCTGAGCTGTCTCTTTTGCTAAACTCTCGTTGATCCCGCTGTGGAACTCAGCCTGTGTTTTCCTCGTCAGTGCCTGGCATAGGGAGCGCGCGGAGAAGATCCCCCGGGCTGCTCTCACGCTGCCGCGGGCCGTGTCCGAGCGGACACGGACACGGGCACCGCGCAGGGTGGCTTTGCAACAGCTGCTGGTAGCACCCAGCTTAGAGCACGGGCCACACTGGAGCACAAGGGGCCTCGGTCTTGGCACTCAGAGCCACTGCCAGGTGCCACAGGCTCCTGTGCTGCAGAGGGGTCTTAATGGAGCTGAAAGGATCCTACCTTGAGTGTTACGGAGAAAAACTAAGTGGCCCTGCTCTTGTGCCTCTTCCTCAGGGCTGTGCGGCTGCTGGCCCGGTGAGCTCGGCTGGCATGGGGGTGCCAGCCATGGCAGGTGGCCAGACCCTCCCTGCGCAGCCCAGGCAGCGTTTCTGGGGCTACACGCTCCCTTGGGAGCGCTGTCCTAGCCCTTCTAGCACGACCAAACCCTCAAGCCTTTCTGCTCTTCCCTGTAGATAATTCAGGGACAGTATGGCGTGCAGAGGATGGAGCTTCTGCCTGGGGACCGGGAGAACTTGGCCATCCAGACCCGAGGGGGGCCTGAGAAACATGAAGTGACGGGATGGGTGCTGGTAAGTGGTGTGTGTGTGCCCGGAGCTGCGAACTTCCTGCACGGGGCTCTCTGCTGCTGCCATTCACGGGAAGGACAGACCATCTCTTGCATAGGAAGCAGCATACAGAGGCAGGACACCCTCAGGACAGGCACACAAGCTGGGGAGCCCTCGCAGCTCTGGCAGCACTAAGTGGCCCTAGTTAAGCCCATCACCCTGGAGCTGTGTCCGCTCTCACGCTCAAAAGGCCTCCCAAGCTTGAGGAGCAGCTGCAGCTTCATGCAATCACTGCCAGCTGCTGCATGCAGCACATTCCAGGGAAGCTTTTTTCTCCCTGCCTCTCCTTCCCCATGCCAAGCGTGCCAGGCTCCAACATCTCCAAATGAAGCAAACACTGAAGAGCAGAGACTTGTTACACCTGGCCTAGCAGAGCAACAAAAACCAGACCTGCCCGAGCTGCAGGGGTGGGTGCTCATCCTTGGGGCTGCTTTCGCAGGGAGAGTCTCTGCCACCTCAACCAGAGCAGGGGCTGCAGGCAGAAGGATTCAGGTCTGAACGGTGCCGTGCTCCGCAGGGTCCCTCCAGCTCGGCTGCTGCTGCTGCCCCTGTAGCTGCTTGTCGCTTCTCTGCATGACCCTCCTTGAGCTATTCAGGAAGTGCCTGAAAACTGAAGCACTACCACTACAGGACACACACTGCGGGGGGGTTTCTCCCTTAGATATCTCCTCTGAGCAAAGAGGACGCTGGAGAATACGAGTGTCACGCATCAAACGCCAAAGGAGAAGCAACAGCTTCTGCAAAGATCCACGTCGTGGAAACTCTTCACGAAATAGCCCTGACCAAAGGTAGGCGTTGCGGATCTCTCCTCCAAAAGCTTGCTCAGCTCTCTCATACGGAAGGCTGCCTCTATGTAATGCTTTCTGCAGAAAGCTTATACTGGAAGTAAGTTTAACGTGCAGCTTTTCCTCTGTTTGGCAAAACATCCCCAGCAAGTCTGAGCTGCTAGAATTCCCAGGATTGTCAAATTGCGCCCCCAAGTGCTGCTAAACACTGGAGACGAAGATACAAAATTAAAAATGGATGTGGGGCTGTTAACAAAAGAGCTTTCAGTGGTTTTCCAGGCCTAAGTTAGTGTCCTCAGGCTGCATTTCCGTATACTCAGAACACTTAACAATGCATCACCCCTTTTCAGGGAGCAGTCCTGGCATGCCAATCCCCAAGACACTTCAGGGACTTCAATTCCTACCAGGTCCCTGCACCTCCGTGTTCTTCCCCAGCCTGAAAGCGACCTGACTCCTGTTTCCTGGAGTGCCGGGCGGTGAATCCTGAAGATTGGGACCATAAATATAAGGGTGGGGAAGGCAGAGGCACTGGGGGCAAAGCATCCGGCTAAACAGCACTGGGAGGCCCAAGTCCTCTCGAGGATATAATGCCACTTTGGATCCCACTGCTTGCTGCTGCTTGCTAAACTTTAGCAGAGCAGCAGTCCCAAGTTCCTAGGTCCTTCCATCCCTGAATAGCCTCAAGATTCCCTTTAGGTCAAGAGCAAGGGCTCACATCTCTGCTCAAGCTGCTGCATTACCCTGTGCAACAACCCACCCCACCTCGTGTTCTTGTTTTTCCACAGATGATGGTGCAGAGCTGTGAGGGGCCAACTGCCACTTACGCCAGTTTTAAGTTAGCATTATGGAAAGCTGCAGCCTCTGGCATTTTCTAGCCCACTGATCAGCTCCCTCTTACCTTCGTTATCCCTTCAGTACTGATTTGCTTGCACTCTTTTTTTTTGCACGCATACCAATAAACAGATTCACATGTTTGATTACAAATTTTAATTCTATTTACATGAAATAAACATACAATACCTTGAGCAGTAGAGAGCAGATGTGTAAAATTGTATTCTAAATACAACCTACACAAACTGAAACAAAACCTGAGCAGTTCAGTCTCACCATTTAAAAAAAATCCTTTTAAAGGCTAAACACTCATCATCCGAGGTGCAATACTCATGGACATCAGCTCTTGGAAAAGGAGCTTGCAGGCATAGGGCATTCGAACCAAAGAGATCTGGAAATACAGTTCAAAAGACTTGTGATTAGCACTTCTGAAGCACAAACTCCCACCACCTTCTCCATAATAACTTGACAAGTTCTGGGGACAGAGCTAGATGTGAAGTTATGTATGGAAGCACTTAACTAGCAAAGCTCCAAGGCAGGAACAAGGAAGAGGGAGGATAAGACTCTCTCTAGAGGCTATGCAGAAGCTCTTCAAAATTCATTTTTAGTGCTAAAATCTGCAGCTGAGAAATGAGATCTTAAACAGGAGCCAAGGGAAAACGTGCCCAGGGAAGTTTGCTTGGCATGCACCAAATGCAGTTATCAAGACTTCTGTCTCACATCTCTTCTTTAGCCCAAGCCACTGTTACAGTCAGTGCCCAACACAGGAATAAGACTGTTCAAGATAAAAATAGCTATCTGTGCTGCCCCTTGACATAGCTCTGTAACCAAGCACACACTGCAGAGCTCTGGGAACATAACTGCTTCATGGGAACAGTCACAAGGGTGACAGCTCCAAATTCTTGCAGTGTGGAGTTTTACGCTTTGAATATTCTAAAAAGAGGCTCTCGAGTCTTTTACTTTTCAAGCCTCTGAAAACCCTGCACTGCAAAATACCTGAACGACCTTCGCTGCCACGTGCAAAGCCGCCACTGCAAACTCGGAAGGAAATATCCGAGTTAACTTGGACACAATAAACACTGAAACATTTGTGCTTTTGAACCCAACACACTCCCCCATGTCTCTGTTCACACACACGACGTCCTCTTACCCACCAAGAGGAACCTGGGTTGATGAACTGGCACCTACCTGTGTTTTATTACGGCATCCCCGGCATTCGTAGGTGTGAGTCCTGGTGTTTGCAATCGCCATGATCCCACAGAGGTTGCAGACATGGACTTGGTAAGGATCCGAGGCTTCGAACAACCTTTCCCTCAAGAACTGGGCTGCTCCGTGAGCAATCTGGCAGTCGCGCTCCATCTCTCCAAAGCGAAGGCCACCGTCCCTGGGGAGCCAAAGGACCTTTTGAGTTCCCTGACAAAACACATCGGCACTTGCTGCTGCGACAAGAAATTTGGCAGAGTCACAAACCAGGAATAAAGCTAAGCATTATTTTTCCTCTAACCTTTCAGAGTAAAACTCTTGGGGAGAATGCTGCCAGAGCCATCTAGGCACATGCTGGACAGCCACGGCACACCCCCACAGCAAAACGATGAAGGGCTTAAATCAGGCTGCACTCATGTTAAGGCAAACACACCAAAACGGGTAGCTAATCAGGGTTAACCAATTAAGTCCTAGATGTACAGCTGGGGCAACCGAAGTTTAGGTCCAAGACTCAAAACAAAAACCCTGCATAGAAACCAATAAACATCCTCACCGAGATCTCCCTTCCATGGGCTGTCTGTTAAGGATCTGGATTGGCCCTCTTGCACGAGAATGGATTTTGTCATCTACCATGTGCTTCAGTCGCTGATAATACGTAGGACCGATGAAAATCTGCGATGTGATTTTTCGGCCAGTGAATCCGTTGTAGAGGACCTGAAGTAGTCAATGCAGCCATTGAATTATAAGCCCTCCTGCCCTTAAAACGTGCATTAAAAACAAAACAAAACCTACAGATGAATTGCCATTTTGGCTCTACCTCATTTCCTCTCAGATGATAGCCATAATCTGACAGGAGATTGGAAATCTTCTGCACGTTGACAGCATCATTAAAGGGCGTCGCATCACCGATTTCCCCCTTGTTCGCCGATACCTACAGAGAAAAGGTTTGCAAAAGCCTGTCAGATTTTTGAAAGGCTGATCAGAAATTTTGTAATACCAGAATATAAGACTTCATACCCAAGAGTGGTCTGTCTTGCTTTGTTTATCTCCTACACATTTTAGAGCTGAGATTTTCAAAAAGGCACATCATCAACAATCCTGCTCTTTTCTTAAGTGAGAGGGAATATTTGGAATAAATTAAAACAGCCGACCACAGAGTAAACTGCAATTTCACTTGCTGGACAAAACTAACAAGGTGGCAGCTCCCCCTCAAGAAACCTGCTTTTGCTCTCAAGTAAATGGAGAACAACTGTGACTTTCTAATGGATTAACAAATACCAGAGAATGGTTATCTTAAAAGAAGCGTTTTAGCTGCCATTTCTCAGACGTGCAGCCAAAGTCCTTCTCTTTACCTTGCCCTGGAGACATTCAATCAAGTGACCGATGGTCATGCGGGAAGGAATGGCGTGGGGGTTGATGATTATGTCTGGTGTGATGCCCTCGCAGGTGAAGGGCATATCCTAGAGCAGGAAAAGAGACAGTCAGGACCTCCCAGAGCACCAGCTTTAACAAAAGCAGTTTCATGGATTCACAGTAAATATTTTAAGGCATTCCAGGGGCACATTAGTATAAAGGAGGTGTCCCTTTCTAAGACCATTCTTGCAGATTTTAAAGCATTAAGTCACGCTAATGTGATGCAGTAGGATATATATTGTGATACAGTAGTTTTCCAAACAAGCCACTTCAGGTGAGAAATAAAATGTTTGGAAGAAGGAGTGTAGAAAAATGTAAAATTAAACCCACAAAACACCACCACACACACAACACCACACCACATACACTACCTCTTGCCTGTACTGGATTCCACAGGTTCCTTTCTGACCATGTCTGCTGGCAAATTTATCTCCAATTTGTGGGATTCTTACAGAGCGTACCTGTAAGTCATGGGTAAAAATTCAACGGATAACTCAAGTTCTGAAAAAAAAAGCATTAAGTGGAAAATGTAGACATATTAGTGCTCACCCTAATTTTGCAGAACTTGTATCCCTCTTGGTTAAGAGTCACCATGACCTGATCTACGATACCCGTCTCACTAGTTCGCAGGAAAGTGCTACAGTCCCTCTTTGTGAAACGTCTGTTAGTGCTTTCCAGCTCATCCTCATTTTCTGGCAGAGTGACCGTTTTACCAATAATAACATCGTCCCCAGACACACGAACTCCGGGTGCTATCAGACCGTCATCATCAAGTTTGTCATAGATAGCATGTCTCATGCCTGAGGAATGAAAGAAAAAAAAAAAACAAAAAATTAGATTCCTCAAATTTTCAATACACTGAGGTTTCGTAGAAATTCAGCAGGTGTGCTTGCAACCTCAGCCTAGTGCTGCAATGTCCAAAGATCTTTCTGAAGATATCTGTGTGTTAAAAAACACACGAATAAACAAAACAAACAAACAAACAAACTCCAACAGGTCGAGGGAGGTGATCCTGTCCCTCTGCTCAGCCCTGGTGAGGCCACATCTGGAGTATTGTGTCCAGTTCTGGGCTCCACAGTACAAGAGGGATGTGGAGCTGCTGGAGAGAGTCCAGTGCAGGGCCACAAGGATGATCAGGGGCCTGGAACATCTGCCCTATGAGGAGAGGCTGAGGGAACTGGGCCTGTTCAGCCTGGAGAAGAGAAGGCTGAGAGGGGATCTAATCAGTGTATATAAGTACCTCAAGGGAGGGAGTGAGGAGGATGGTGCTGGTCTCTTTTCAGTGGTGGCCACTGATAGGACTAGAGGAAATGGCCATAAACCGAAAACACCAAAAGTTCCACAGGAACTTAAGGAAAAATTTCTTAACAGTGAGGGTGACAGAGCACTGGAACAGGCTGCCCAGAGAGGTTGTGGAGTCTCCTTCTCTGGAGATCTTCCAAACCCGCTTGGACGCAGCCCTGTGCCACGTGCTCTAGGTGACCCTGCGTGTGCAGGGGGTTGGACTAGATGGCCTCTAGAGATCCCTTCCAGCCTTAAGCATTCTGTGATTCTATGATTCTAAATTAACAAACTCGGTCTTTATATCCTACTGTATCTTACCTTGACACGTTTCACGGGTAGGCTTTTCAAAAACTTCCTCTTGGTCATAGCCTTTCTTGGACTCTTGCTCTTTGTAGGAGCGATAGAACACAGATCTGAAACAAAGTTATAAAGTTGTCTGCTCTGCGACCCAAATCCTCGTGCTCAGCCTGCACATCCAAATTTCGCTATAACCCCATTCTGCCACATACTGCGTCTACTGTTAGTAAGGGCAAAGCCAATAGCCTCACACAAACTGTATTCTGAAGTCCTGTAAATCTGACTGTCACCAAGAAAAAAACACAGTTTCAGTGGAGTGTTTTAATGGTCACTCTTCAGATACTGCCAAAACACCTATAAATAACGTACTATTAATTAGTGAGTTGCAGAGACCTTCAGACCTGCATGATCTCTCAACAGTAGTTCTTATTCCTAGGGACTTTTCACATCTTTGCCTCATCATTCTGAGATTTTTTTTTCTTTCTTCCTGACATTTTACAAGGTTTTTTAGGCTTCTGTTGCTACTCCTAAGATCCACTCTGAGCACAAGTGAGCGGCAGTGGAAAACACATTTAAAAGCTCTTGGGGACATAGGAGGTTCTATGAAAGTTGGTCATGTGAGCTGTAAAATCCAACAGTCCCATATTTACTCTACACTGGGAGGCAGCACATCCATCTTTTTTAGGTTCACTCAGGCAAAACAAAAAAAAAAACAGAAATTCATTGGCCAAGATATACGGTTACCTCACTTATCTAAACAGCAGCAGAAGGAGGAAGGCTTAAAATTAAAATTGCCAGTTGTCCCAAGAGGAGCTACAATATTAAGCAGAGGAACATTCCAATCCTCACAGGTAGCTGTCATAACTACTAAAGATACAAGTATATTATAAAGATTCAATACTGGCATCATACAACTAGCAACTCAGGCAGCAAAGAATGCAAATATTTTTCCATTATATCAGCATACAAAAAACCTTTAACAGAATGAACACAACAACATACACCATTTTCACTGTGCTGTTGTTTCCTCTCCCTTCTTTTTTTTTTAAACACTTCTCAATCTGAACAAATTTGGAGAAGCGTCTTGAGGTATAGGATGAGCTTCTCTCAACCCTCTGGAAAAGTGATGATATATATATGTATATATATATATATTTTTCAAACTCTTTAAAATATCACACCTGAAAAAGCCTCTGTCCACAGCAGATCGGTTCATGATGACAGAATCTTCCTGGTTATAGCCCGTGTACGATGCAATGGCTACAATCGAGTTGATACCTATAGCATGCAGAGCAAATATTTTGCTAAGATGCAAACATACTCAACAGATGTTACTTACAGCTCAAAACAAGTTGCATTCTCTACACTAAAGCTGATCTAGCCTTCTTAGATAAACTTATCTTTAGACCGCATGGGAAAACCAAGCACTTATTAATCAGTAAATGCAACTGTGGGCAGAAAGGAAATTAGAGGTTTTATCAGAAGAATGACCCCTGTGGGGAACCTATCAAATACCAATGCAAAAAATGCACTTTGCACTTATATATATGTATATATGTAGATAGATAGATAGATACACACACATATAGCAGACTATATGGATAAATACTCTGAGTAGCAACACTAATAGCCTAATAATGTGTTTTTGCAGTCTAGGTGCCAAGGTGCAAGTTAACATCCTAACTTATCATTCATTTAGAAATTAAATATACTGGCTAAGTATTTAGGTCAGACATGTTCATGATTTTTTTAGCTCAAACAGAAGAGTAATATTTTTAATAAGTATTAATTGGCAACATACCTGCTGGTAACTCTCTAAATCGCAAGTACTCCATAGACCGAGTTGTCACAAGGGGCTTCTGGGGGTAGTAGAGCACGTGTGCCAGCGTATCCATACGGACGTGGAAGTTCGTAATGTAAACTCCCATAGCCTGCTTCCCCATGGCAGACTGGTATGTATTCCTAGGAGACTGGACACAAACAAGTTTTGATTCAGTTCAGATAGATCTTGCTGTGCTTCAGTTTGTGCCCGTTGCCCCTCACGCTAATGCTGGCAATTGCTCTGCAATTAGCTTGGGCTCTTCTTTACAGCCTCTCTTCATATATTTCTACGCATTTATGAGATTCCCCCCCTCAGTCTTCTCGTCTCCAAGCTGAACAGACTCAGCCTTTCTTCATGTGAGAGATGCTCCAGTCCCTTCGGCGTCTTAGTGCATCTATGTATGTGCATATATATGTGTGTATATGCACACAAGTATACGTACATACCAAGCTCTTGACCCATATAGCTATAGGTTCTCTATCAACCTTAAGAATGTCAGAAGTGATGCTACTGACCTGGTTGTGATCAGGGAAAGGGATAATAGATGCGCAGACTCCCAGGATCATAGAGGGGTGAATCTCACAGTGGGTGTATGTTGAACAGTAGGCAACACCTTTCTCCTGCAGGTCGTCTGGGGTCATGGCCAGCATCACAGTCTCCTCTTCCAGGGTATCAATGTACTCCACTACCCCACTGGCCACGAGGTCCTGCCAACTAAACAACCAGGGGGTTAAATGCTCAGCTAACACAGAAAAGGGCTCTAGCAGGACCACGAAAAAGAACTTTGCCACCTTATTATTACCACCACCACCCGATACTATATATATATGTATATATATATATATGCAGTGTGTATATATATACGTGTATATATATATATATACACATACACGCACATATTATATATATTTACAAAATTACATTCCCAGACAAAGCAGTTTTGTGATGAAGCTTTAAACACTTCCCACTTCACATGGAAAACTAGGTTGGATTTTAGACACAGAATCACAGAATGGCTGAGGTTGGAAGGGACCTCTAGGGATCATGCAGTTCAACCCCCTGCTCCAGCAGGGACACCCAGAGCACACGGTGGCATCCAGGTGGGCTTTGAAAATCTCCAGAGAAGAAGCCTCCACAGCCTCTCCGGGCAGCCTGTGCCAGGGCTCTGGCACCCCTCTCACCTGTAGTTGTTATACTCTCGCTCCTTCAGCTGGTCAATATGCCTTTTCTTCAACAGCAACTTCTGCTTTTCCACAATCAAAAGGGGACGACAAATCCTGCCTGCATCTGTATAGATGCGGATTTCTCGCTCCCGGATATCCCTAATCATGGAGACCTGTTGGAGGAGGCAGTGAGACCTAGTGAGTAGAGCCAAAGCCTGACAAAGGAGATAAAGTTCCCCAAAAGGTGACTAAGTTTCCTAAAATAAAGGGCTTATAGTTCCTCTCGGCAGCACAGAAAATGTATCATACTCTTACAAACAAAAATATCCTACTTAGGATATTCTATTTAGAGCTTGTAAAGTAGTCTCTGTCTGCTATCCTTCCTCATGTGAAGAGATACTTAAAGTCTGGCTGTTAAATTTATACCTCTGACACAATGATGTCCATCTGGCGACGCAGCTTTCTCAATGTGTTCATAAGCTGCTCTGGATCTTTGTGTATTCCTACCCAGCAGCCATTAACAAAAATCTTGGTAGCACTAGGAGAATAAAAAAGAAAAAAAAAAACGACCACCACTACCTTGAAATACTCTGCAGAATAAAACATTCAAGTCTGTTTAGACAATTCCATTTGTACATACTCGGCTATCGCTGCTGGAGATATTTCTTCCAGGTTTTCCATACTCCACTCTTCCAAGAATTCCAAAATTGGGGATGGCTGAGAGCCCACAGAAATGTAAGCCATCAGGGCTAAGTTCTTCACGAGCCCCACTGCATGACCCTAATGCAGAAACACAAAGTAGTTTTGTATTTCCAAAGAAACAGACCCCTCAATATTGCAAGCACTAAAACTTTGAGGCCTCAAGAGACTGCATAAAAAACATGCTATTTGCTCACTTCTGCCATTCAGCTACAGTTAGCTCTAAGACTAAACACTAATGTTAGTATTTCAAATAAAGTGCCAGCAACAATCGCAAGCACTAAGGCTGCAAAGCGACAAGCAGATAAAAGCAGTTGGGAATGAACAGGTCCCAATTCCAATATTATTTCCATTACCTCTGGCGTCTCGGCAGGGCAAACCATCCCCCAGAGCGTGTTGTGCAGCTGCCTGGGCTTCGCCAGTTTTCCGTCTCTGCCGATGGGAGAATTCAGGCGCCGCAGGTGGGACAGGGTGGATGCGAATGTCAGCCGGTTCAACACCTGCACAGGCAGGGAGCTTGGTTAGGTAATAAATGATACTTGCAAAAACACTCTCTAAGTTAGATTTTCACCAGCAGTTTGCCAGTAGAGCAATTGCAGACTTAGTTGTTAGGAGCAAACCTACATACGTATTATTTTTTTCAGAGCCTGCTCAAAGCTCCTTAAAGATTTAAGCAAATTTAATTTTATAGCATAAATCATGAAAACTTACTGAAAAAATACAAATAATAATAAAAAAGCCTGAACAACTCCTTTACATACACAGAGAAAACAAAGCATCTAGAAGCAGCTACCACCTCTCTCCTCCTTTCATTCCTTTGCCTTCCTCGACTCACAATCTTACAAGGGCTCCAGAAAACAGAACGGGCCGGCATTCCAGAACTCGATTCTTTCCAGCACACAGGAAGGTGCTCTAACACAAACAGAAGCGATTACAGAACTCCACCAACCGTGGTATGGTGCGAGAACACAACGAATAAAACCCAAACAAGGAAACCCACAAAATTTCAGCTCCTTGAATCCTCACCTGTTTCAGGTATGGAAATTCCCTTCAGAGGAAAGTGCTATTTAAGACACAACAGTGGTCTCTGGTTGCAGGATTAAACTCTTCCATGAGACAACTTTATTTTTAGGTAAACTTGACAAATGCCCTCATGCCTCTTCCAGCTGTCTTACCTGAGATACTCCTGCTCTGGCCTGATGAGCTTTCTTCTGATCCCCCCAGTTTCCAGTCGCCAATGAATACTTCAAACCATCTGAAATAATTCTTGTTTTGATTGCCAGTTCCAAGTTGAAATCTTTCCCTCTGTCAATAAACTTTTGTGCATAAATTCTCACTTCCTTCAGCAAATTCTTAAACATTCTGTAAAAGAAGAAGCCAAGAGATGTGATTAGACAGTATTGCAGCAACTCAGTTTATCTAGCACTACTTGGAAAAAAAAAGAAATGTCACTATCCCCCTAAATAGGAGCACGTAATTTACAACTAGAGAAAAAAGCAAGCAAGTAAATAAAAACCCAAACCCACTTATCCGTTGATAAATGTGCATAAGGGTTGGACCAAGTTACATTAAAAGTGATCAAAATATGGGATGATGTCAACCTCTTACGCTTCAAAACGTAAGCTGGCACTAAGCAGCTACCATTACAGAAAACCCAACCTCCTCTGTAAAGCCATCATCACACACAGGCTGTGTCGCCCCACGCCAGCTATGAGACACGACAGAAGAGTCTGATGTAGCCAGAAGCACAGAATTTGCCACGCAGCTCCCATCAAGCACCTCCAAAGAACATCCCTCTACTCTATTTACCCTCTGAAGAGGAAAGCTAGGAGCGGCCCGGCAAGATCCAGTCTTTTGTTGCCATAATGATCTCTGTCATCAAGCTCTCTTCTCCCCAGTGCAGCCAGCAACAATCTGTGAACCATATACCTGATGAAACAAGAAAAGTTTGCGTTTTCATCCATTCCTGACAGAGATTACACACTTTATGAGGTACGTCACAAACATTGGCAAGCCTAGAGCAAATCCAATCACCGCTGCTCTAACACAGAGCTCGTCAGCACACGAGCTGTTGGAGCTGAGTGATGCAGGTTCAGATAACCACAGGTGGAAAATGCACGCGGAAAGTAACGTGGAAATGATGGATAATGCATGGTGGAAAATGCAGATAAATGCACGTGGAAAGTAACATGGAATCATGGATAAAACGAGAAGTCTCTGGATGCTGCAATTTACCTGCCTATCAGGCATTAGTAACAACCAGGACACAACAGTAGTTTTTAAGAGCAGATTACATTACCCTGTAATTACAGACTGTCAATACTTATCAGCCACTACAGAAACATGTTTCCCCTGCAATGTGGGATCAAGAAAAGTACTTTGTCATGACTGTCACACCCGAAATAAGATTCAGGGTATGTGTAGAGTTTATTTTGCTATTTTATCACCACTTATCTTTTCTCAGCTGTGAAAACATGTCCTAGGAGTATCCAGAGATCGTAGTTAAAATAAATCTCCTATTCCCCGTCTGCTTTTATGCATCATATACTTCATAAAAACCTAAACCATGAAACGATTTGTATGCAGCATCCGTTTGCAGACATGGGACAGCACACCTAAGAGAAAGCCTGACATACCCTAAAAAATAGGCCTTTTTGGTTTCACAGAAGTCGCTGACGCCAACGTGTGGGAGCATCTCTTTCTGCAAGACTTCCTTAGCATACTTGATTCTTTTCTCTTTGGTGACACCTGGCTTGGCGCCTCTCGATCCAATGAAGTTCAGAGCAACGTTTTGTTCCTGGATGACAAAGGCTTCATCCAAAGAGGGTTTGACCTATTGCACAAAACACAGCAAAACCCTGAAGCATCTTTGGGGGTTGAAGAAAACTACAGAGCCATTTGAAGACAATTCTTTTGGGAAACTGCTAATTAGAGATCCAATTCTAACAAGTTTCAGACTTTTTAACACAGTGGTTCTTCCAAAAGCACCAGAAAACACGAATCAGGCGCAGCGGGAATCACAGCAGGAAACATGTAAAACTTCAGACTTCAGAAAATGGCTCTGAATCAAGTACCCTTTTGGCCTGTTGCTACATCGAATAGATTTTAAAAGTTAAAAAAAAAACACCCCAAAAGTTAAAAACAAAAACAAAAAAACTCTCAAGTGTCAGCAGAACAAGACTACCTCTCCCAATATTGATTTCAACAAATATTTTAAGATTTCCAGGGCATTTTGTGCACTTAAGTGCACCCATCAGCATGGGTTTAGGCACAGGGCTTTTGTCATTTCTAACAAAAATAATAAAAGAACAAATTACAATTGGGAAAGGAACAAAATACTTTAAATACTCTAAATTTTACCATCAGCTAGACATCACCTAATGTTAAGCTAGGAAATATGTTATTTCTATTAATTACCATTTCCATCATTTCTGGATCCTCAAAATCGTAAATGATGTGCTCCAAGATGTCCCTGTCTGACACAAAGCCTAGTGCACGGAAGACAATTATGATGGGCACTTCTTGTTTGATGTATGGTAGAGTTGCTACAATCCGCTGGCCAATAGCACTCTTCTTTGCGCCCTAAAAGACAGGAAGAAAAATACATTTGTCTTAGAAGATTTTTGCCTTTAAACAAAAATCTTCTTTCTAGTCTTAAATGATATGTTATAAATGCACTGAATCAAGTTTCTAAAAACCCATTGACAGTAATTCTCAACAGATCCTTTAGCCAACACCTCCCAGCTTGTTGCCAAGAGAGTCTCAGTTTCAGCCCCCAAAATGAACTAGTCGTCCCAAAGATGAGCATCACATATGATATGATAAACCAAAGACATTTTCATACAATTTTACCCTCCTCACAACTTCACATTGAAAGAAACTCCTCCTCAAAATCCCCAAAGGCAACGACACCAAGCAACAGGACGGTAACAGAACTCCAAAAACACTCTTTAACACAAGGCCAGCTGTTTCACTGGGGCAGGGGAGAGTGTTTTACTGCTTTGGCCTACCTGCCCGCCTCTGGCCAGCATGCTAACCCAGATGGTACTTGTTGGTCGAGAGGAATTTTCCAGACAGGATCTACACTCTCCCGTGTAGGCATACTTTGAGTCTTTCTTGGCAAACACGTACACTGTGTTCGTAGCCATTTTCTCCTGAGCAATCAGAACCTGTGTTTGAAATGAGGACACTTGTAAATAACTGATAACAAGGCAGCAGACGAGAGAGCAGACGTCTGAAAGCAGACGAGAAGAGCTAAACCCTTGGCATTCAATACACATCAATTTGCAAAATGGTAGAGAGAAATGTGTCCCACAGGAGGAGGGGAAAAGATGCCTGAACAAAGGACCAAAAGCTCATCTTTCTACAAGAGGTTAAGAGCCTGAAGCAGAGATAGCACACTGGGATAAAAGCGTTTGTGTTCCTGCCAAAAGACCTGTGAATAAATAACATTAAATCTTTGGCCTCTGTGATACAGACTGTGCAAGACATCACCCCTTACCTTCTCCGATCCATTGATGATGAAGTAGCCGCCGGGGTCGAGAGGACATTCATTGAGTTCACAGAGATCACGGTCGGTCAGGCCGTTCAGCAGGCAGTACGTTGAACGTAACATGATGGGGATTTTTCCTATAAACGTTTTCTGATGCTGCGTCTGTAACTGGTCTTCCCCCTCTTTAATAACTGTTTTAGTTATATCCACGTACAGAGGGGCTGAATACCTGTAGAATAAAAATACCACTACATTATCTCTCAGTTGTTATTCCAGACAACACAGAAAGATGACAACAACAGTTATTCCAGCACTCACTATTCAACATTAAGCACCATTACAAATTAGCATCTGCATTCAACAACTAGACACTGAGATTTAAACAGAGCAGTGGTCATTAAGTCTCCAGTGTATGAGTAAATTGGAAAAGATCAGTGGTTTATAAAGTTGTTCCCCTCTTTTTTTTGCCCTCTGCAGAGGTCCTTCTTACGTGAGGTTTCTCAGTCGGGCTTCGTTGGGCATCATGGGTGAGGGTGCTCCATCTCTTTCCCAATGAGTCGGTTTGGAGAGATAAATTTGTTCAAACTTCAGCAGGTAGCGGGGCTGGAAAACAAGAAGACATTTAGCTACAGCATAGGAAACATCAGTTTTGATCGTACAAGAGCAGATTTAAGATCCATTTAAGATCCAGCGCTGCTTCATGTCTTCGCTCAGGGGAAGGAAATGATCCCTCTTCATTGAAAAAAGAGCACTTAAAAACCTCCAATAATTTCGAATCAGATCATTAATAAAAACATGTAAAGAAAACTGTCAGGTCAAAACCTTGGGCAGAAGTAGAAAAAGTGTCCCAGTAGATCTTCTCCTGTGAAACAGCTAACAAGCCCCATATCTGCCAAGGCAGGGAGCATATTAACCAGTAGAACATGCCTGTTTTAGAAATGTGGAGCTTTAGCTAACGATAGCGGTTTTACTACCTAAAAAGTTGCAACTTCTTCAATACATGAGACAGTTTATGCATCTAGATAGGGTATTGGTTTTCATAAAGCACTGCTCCCTCGCAGAAAACTTATCAAACTTAGTAGTTTAATTCTAGTTCCACTGAAATCCGTTCAGGTTGTCCCAGCACCTTCAGTAACAGAAGGATGCTCAGGATCTTCACTTTGCTCCAGCCTCCAAGTCATCCCGTCCAGATTCCTACTGTGTTAAGACTTACCACTTTTACCTCATCTAAACCAAAGTCCAGCTTCCAAAACAGAAGTCTTTCAGTTTTAAAACAATATCCCGATCAAGGTGTATCAGTCCTGATGCACAAGCAGGTGGATACTGAGCACGAGCTTGGCCTGCTTGTGTGCCCAAGGACACAGAGATGAGACACTCTTCCCAGAGCATTTCACTGACCAAAAGCCAGCAAACACAAGCAAATCAGTATCACAGGCAGCTGCAGACCTCCTGAAGTCAAAGTCAACACAAACTCTGGGCCCAAACTATTACAGGCAAAAGAGGAATCACCCATTCCACCCATTTCGTCCTACACAGAGCTACAGAACAAAAAAAATCTGAGGTAGGGTTTTTTTTTCCTACAGAATAAGCAGATTATTGCATTAATGTATCAAATCAACACACGTTTCAAACAAAATGGGAATCTCACTGCTGCTATGCACAGAAAGTAGTAACAAATAGCCTTCTGTATTCCTGATCTGCTCTCCTTCTTACAGCTAACCAAAATCCTTACCGGACAGGGATGACCATTTTCAACGCCTGAAAATGTAGCACATTGGGTAAAATGAGTTCTTAGGATAATCCTAAAGGATCAATAAGAAAATAAAACTTGAATCATCTGAAAAGACCTGGAAACTACCTAATTTTAAAGAAAAGCTTCCTACAACAGTAAGCAGCAGAGCTGGTACCCACCTCATTAACATACACTTTGTTGGCCAAAACATTGTCTCAATTCTTACCCAAAGGGCACATTTTTCCTAGTTTTCCAGCAGCACTGGCCTGATGCACCAGGTTTCACAATTTAACTTGGCAGCAATTAAATATTTTTACTGCATTTCTTATCGCTTAGCATGGTTATTAGCCTTCTTGTGCGCTATAAATCCCTTCTAAATGCCTTCAAAATTCAAATGTATGAAGTAGCGGGAAGAAGAATCAAAAAATCCCCTTAAAAGGGTCAAGAATCCTCATTTGTGGCAAGAGGTTATGTCTAAGTGCCTAAAGAAAAAACAAACAAATAAACAAACAAAAAAACACAGGTTTCTTTTCTCTTACATCTTGACATAACCCTAACAAGAAAAAAAAAAGGCAAAACAAAACTTTAATATGATGGTAAAAATAAGAAACCTAAGCTATCTGCTACAAGAAATTGCAACACCACATTTTTGTAGAGAAGAGCGCAGATAAACACCACCAAGTGACTGAACCATGAGAAACTTTTATGAACTGCACACCTTGAGAACACGGTACAATATGTGGAAAATAAGGCAGGGAACATCGGGGGAATTATGGTGAGGAAGAAAAACAAAGAAAAAGAAAAAATCTGAGAGTGCAGCCAAAAAAGAGCGAAAATGTAGCTATTCTCTGTATAAAAGTGTTTGTCCACAAAAAAAATGCAAGGGGATGTTCAACCAGGTGAAACAACCTGTGTTGTTGGAGGTGTTTTAAAGCTCTGCCAGGAAAGCAGCAAGGTTGTGACTGGTGGTAGGGAACTGGATCACCACGCTTGGCACCTGCGAACGGGGATCAAAACACTGCAGGGCACAAGCAGCTGAAAGGCCCACGCAGTCTGTGAACAGCCATCACCACAAAGAACAGACCTTGGAGAATTTGTTCTCCTTTGGTGCACAGTACCCACAGGAGATGGCAAGAAATGAAACTTGGAAGACCCAGGCCTGACTTCGGTTAAGAAAACCAGCATGGAACACTGCAGCCATAAACCTTTCCCACCAGGAAAAGGCTACTGAAAATGCAGAAATCCACCAAAATAAGCCTTGTTTTTGGCTAGCTGGCTTGTTCTGCTATAGCCCTGCCAGTGGTGCTGATTCTCAGTCCTGAGTGGTAGGGCACAGTAACTGAGAGGTCGATTTCCAGCAGCAAAGCAGCCATTCCTCGATTCAGGGAAAAATGTGACTCTGATTGTGTGTCAGGAATCACTAACTCTACAAAAGAGAAAAGCGTGACTCACGGAAAACAATCCTCTTGCACGTGTTTTCTTGGCGCTCGGCTTCACTATTAGAAAACTGGGGCAGGTGTCTCACAGAACGAGGAGCAGGGCCACAGCCCCTTACTGACTCCTGGCTCTTGAGAGGGGAGCGGATAAAACCCACGCAAACAGCAGAAAACCACTCAGCACTGCAAGCAAAATAGCTGCACTTACTGGCTCTTCCACCTCCCCTGTGGCATGCTGGGCTTCAGCTTGCAAGTCAATCGGTGGAGCGTCTTCGACAATTCTCTGCACAGACATCTGAATAAACTCGTCAAAAGAATCCAGTTGCTGCCTGACCAGGCCCTTCTCATCAAAGTAGGAGCTGTAATAATCAGAAGAGAGAGCGTTACTCAGCCTGAGCTCTTAATTTGACTTGTGTACTCTCTATAGGAAAAAGCTCAATCACTGCTTACTAGCAAACCTTCAGAAGTCATTAAACACAATGCAAAAACACAACTGCTGCATTTCCCCGAGGCACGAGGCACAGCTGCTCAGTAACGTTAACAAAATAAGCCCCTTCTCGGTGTTTGAGGCACAGCCGCAGCAGTGCCCGACTCGGTGCCAGCACCCGGCTATGCCCAGACCGCACACGCAGCCCATCTGGAGTCGAGTTACAGCCCAGCAAAGCGGGATTCTGCTAACGTTTTTCTGCTGTGCACGTGGCAGATCAGTTTGCTCCGAGCAGCTCGCAGCTGCAGGCCCCAGGAGCCCGCAGCTTCCCCTCACACTGCGGAACCAAGGGGTTTCTTCCAGCAGGCCGTGGAGCACTGAGGGCAGTGAACGTGGAGCACTCGCCTGATAACGATCCAGCAAGCCTCCTGCCACAGGTCCGGCGTGATCTCGTCGTCGTCCTCGTCATACTGCATATCTGGGGAGCAGCGACATCGCAGCAGGGTCACTCACCGCGGCCGGCGCCTCGGCTTCCCCCCCACCCCCGGCCCCGTCCCTCCGCCGCGCGCGACCCCAGCGGCTCCCCAGCCGCCACGCCAACCCCAGCGCTCCGCGGGCCCTCACCTTCGTCCGCGTCGTACATGGCGGCGGCGGGAGGGGGCCGCGGGCGGCAGCCGGGACCGGAGCGGGGAGCGCGGGAGGCGCGCGGGACTGCACTGGGCCTGCCGCGCCGCGCACACTGCGCAGGCGCCGCGCCGCGGGAGGGGGCGGCGCGCATGCGCAGCCGCCCTGCGCGGCGCGGGGCGCATGCGCAGCCGGGCGGCGGCGCCCCCGTGCGGGGGACGGGGCGGGCGCCATGTTGCGGCGCGGGCGGGCGCTGCTCGCCGGGCTGGCCCGGGTTCGGGCCGGCGTGAGGCGCGGCGCGGCCGGCGGCCACGAGCAGGAGCAGGAGCGCTTCGTGTTCCCCGAGTACGAGCCGCCGCCGGAGCCGCCGCGCAGGAGCGCCGAGACAGCGGCGCCGAAGCCGCCGCGGCCGCGGCTGGAGCCGGCGGCGCCGCAGCAGCCGCCGCAACGGGAGCCGGCGGCGCCGGAGCGGCCCGAGCCGCCTCTGGTGCCGAGCGGCGCGAGCTGCCCGGGCTGCGGCGCGGAGCTGCAGAGCGGCGACGCGGCGGCGCCGGGCTTCGTGCCCGCCGAGAAGCGGCTCCGCGGCGCCGTGTGCCAGCGCTGCTGGCTGCTGTGCCGCGGCGGCCCCGCGCCGCGCCTCGTGCTGCCGCCCGAGCGGCACCGGCTCGTGGTGCGCGCCGCGCTGCGCCGCCCGCCGCGCCACGGCCGCCGCCCGCTGCTGCTCTGCGTGCTCGACGTGCTGGAGCTGCCCGAGCCGCTGCTGCCGCAGCTGCCCGCGCTGCTGAGCGCCGAGGCGCCCGCCGCCGCGCTCATGGTGGCGGCCAACAAGGTGGACCTGCTGCCGCTCGGCGGGCCCGAGCGCCTCGCGCGGCTGCGGCGGCGCGTGGAGGCCGCGTGCGCGCGGGCCGGGCTGCGGCGGGTGCCCCTGGCCGGCGTGCGCCTCGTGAGCGCCAAGACGGGCTTCGGCGTGGAGGGCCTGGTGAGCGCGCTGCAGCGCTCGTGGCGCGCCGCCGGCGACGTCTACCTGCTGGGCGCCGCCAACGCGGGCAAGTCGGCGCTCTTCAACGCGCTGCTGCGCTCCGACTACTGCAAGTCGCGCGCGCCCGACGCCGTGCGCTGCGCCACCGTCTCGCCGTGGCCAGGTGGGCGCCCGCGCCATGGGGATACGCGCCCTAATCCGCGTGCCGTGGCCCGGGACGCCTGGGGAGAGCGGGGGGACCCCATCCTCGCGTGGGCCGTTGGAGCCATCCCGGTGCTACCGGCTGCGCTGCCGAGAGACCCCTGGGATCCGGTGCCGCTCAGCGGGGTTTGGCTGCCCGCTTGATGCTTAATCCCCCTCTCTGGCTCTGGGTTGGGGAACGGCTGGAGTTGACCCGCGCTTGGAGAAGCAGTTTCCTGCTCCTGTTGCTTGGGAGGGACAGGTAGGAGGGACCCAAACGCGTCATTTTTTCTGTTTGTTTGCTTTCCAGGAACAACACTGGATCTGCTAAAATTTCCCATCATCAACCCTACGTGTGACAGGATCTTCCGCAGACGGGAACGTCTGAGGGCAGAGGCAGAAAAAACAGAAGACCAGCTGAGTGATGAAGAGCTCAAGTACCTCAACCGCCTCAAAAAGCAGGGTTACCTGGTGGGTGAGTATTGTCTGGCGAAAGGAATTGCGCTCCGGCCTTGGAGTGCTGTCCTCCCCGGACAAGGGCAGCGGCCTCCTTCATTTACCCTAAGGTCCAGCCTGTCGATGAAGCAGCTCGCTTCACTTTATTTGCAGGAAGAACAGGCTAGCTGCAGGGTCTATAAGAAACTTCCACGTGGGTGTTAACGTTATTCTGACCCATTTGTATCCTGAGCAACGTGTGCAGAAAAGCATATAGCTTCTCCCAACGTAGCATCACTAGTATTTCCTTTGAGAACTTGCTTTTCAGCTGTCATAGCAGCGCGGCGGAGTTTTCTCTGTGCAGCAGTTCAGTTTGGATATCGTAGGGTACTGCAAGGATGCTGCGTAACAGCACACATTGCTTTCAGTCCTCTGAAAAAGCTCCTCTTTTTAGGCAGGTAAAGAAGGGAAGGGATCGCCCAACTGAAGTTCACAAATCAGATTAATTACCAGGAGACTTTTCCCTTTTATCCAGGGAGAGTTGGAAGAACGTTTCAGCGGTCGAAGCCCATGCCTGTGATTGACTTCGATCCTGACCTGCTCTCGTACAGCGTAGATGAAGATCCTGGCCATTCCCCTCGGGAGCAGGAGGAAATGGAGGAATTCCCGTACAACGAAGTGAAGGACGCCCGCTGGTGCTTCGACACGCCGGGGATTGCGCGGGAAAACTGCGTAGGTTCCGCGTGGGACCGGCCACGGAGCAATGTTCCCTGGAGCAGCAGGGAGCGTTGAAGGGAGCGTTGATGTGTCGCGAGCATTTGAGAGAGCAGCAGTTTCTGTCTGTCCGTCTGTAGTTTGGTACCTGTGCAGAGCTGCAGGTCACCTTCTTGGGGAGATTGTAAAGAACAAGGAGGCAGGAAAGTTCCCAAGTGCAATAAATGCACTCAGGGCAACGTGGTGCAGGTGCAGCTTTTACAAACACCATTGACAGTTTTCTAGGTGTTAGATTGTAACCCTCCTCACTGTGGCCTTTGGCTCTCTATGGCTGGTGAGCACGTGGTGTAAAAGGAGCTGGGGTTTGGAACCCTCTTGGAAGCCTGAGGTTGGGCGTGTACTTCTGAACTTGAGTAAGTGTGGAAAAGGAGAGGGTTTTCCTGCATCCGGGAAGTGAGTGACGCTGTTTCTGATTCTGATTTTCTTTGCTGTGACTTTGGGGAGAGTGGGTGGAATATGTGCCAGGTTCCAGGTCTGATTTTGTTTTGCTTCTTCACTCTGGCTGTGGTGATCTGTGTGCCGGGTTTTGGCAGGGGTGATTTCCAGCTACGGGTGGGAGAAGCTTTCTGTATTTTGGAAAGAGAGGGAGGGAAGGCAGCTGCTGACTTATTTGTTCGTGTTCCTTGGGGGTT
The DNA here is from genome assembly GCF_059628265.1 of Tinamus guttatus. Taxonomy (NCBI): domain Eukaryota; kingdom Metazoa; phylum Chordata; class Aves; order Tinamiformes; family Tinamidae; genus Tinamus; species Tinamus guttatus. Next base: position 3,810,351 of record NW_028288957.1, on the reverse strand, counting down.
TGCGTCTCGCTGCTTCCTCATGCCTTCTTACAAAGGCAACGTCTGGAGGGTGTCGCAGCTCATTCCAGAGGGCTCCGGGCAGGGCTCTGCACTCCAGCAGGGCAGTCACGTTGCAGCTTCGCGGTGTGGGATGGCGCTTTGCAGCACTAGCCTGTAAAACTCGCTGTATTCCCCCCGCCAGGACACCTGAGTCCCTGGGCTCCAGGCAGCTGCGGGGCCGTGCACGGAACTCGCGTTGCCTTGCAGCGGGCAGAGATGCTCCTGTCCCCTGGTTATCGCTGCCCGTGCGGACCAGAGCCACAGAACTGGTGGTAGATGTTCTCCTCGCCACTCTCCTTGGTCTTATTTTCTTCTCTGAAGTATTAACCGTCCCTGTTAAAACACCTGGAAGGACTCATGGCGGTGCAATTTCTTTTGCAGATTTTAAATCTTCTGACAGAGAAGGAAATAAAGCTGGTTTTGCCAACACAGGCCATCGTTCCACGGACCTTCATCCTCAAGCCAGAAATGGTCTTGTTTTTAGCAGCCCTGGGGCGTATAGACTACTTAGAGGTAGGGGCAGAAACGACTTTGTGAGCTATTTCTCCATCTCTCCCTACAGTACCAGGTGATAAAAGGCTGTCTGGGCAGCCCTCTCCCCTCCTTCCTTATCTGCTGCTCTGGAGATGCTGAGTTTGTTGATGAAGTGCCCCATAAAGTAAAGGTGTCTAAGGGTGGGGAATTGCAGCTGAAAGGTCTCATACTTGTTACTCCCCTGCTATGGTTGCACTGTGTAGCGCTGACTGCTTTCAAGAGCTGACCAGTGTTTCTGAGCATGGGGGGCTTCCCACGACACACAAATTGGCAGGAAGAAGGCAGGGACAGGAGTGCCAGAATTAACTGAAAAAATATCCATGTTATCCATGTTTCATGAAAGCTCTTTTCCAAGAGTGGGCATTGTCCTGACAGGGAGCTCTCTGAGAAAGTTACCCAAAGAAGTGAGGGAGGTTCTTTCTTTTGAGACACGGAAATCCATGTGTACTTTTTAAAGGGTCTTTTTCTACCCCTAAGTTGTTCCGTGTGTTGGAAATGCTGAGCAATTTGGAGCTGGTCTCCTATGAACTACTTCCAGGAGTGGTTCCTGCCTTGCCTAGTGTTCCTGGTGATGCCCTTCTCAATGGTCTGCCCTGTTTTAGGAGGGAGGATCTAGAATGGAGCAGGGGGCACGGGACAAGCCCTGTATTTCAGCCGGCTTTCCAGGGTCACTGGAAATGCTGGGTTAGTGCTTGGCCGAGGATGCTCTCAGCTTCCTCCTGGAGGGGAAGCAGGAATGTGAGGGTGATGGGATGCTGTGAGTAGCTGTGGGGAAGACCCCCAGCAGCTGACGGCCGCCTTGGCTGCACAGAGACACGGCGCCACGCTCGGGAGATGGGCTGTTGGTAAGGAGAGCAACCCAGCAGGGAAAAAACCCCTCAGGTTTCCAGGGCGTAGGAGAGAAGCGGAGCGTGAGAGAGGAGCTTCTGGGGCTTTTCTGTCACCGTAAGTAACATCCCCTTCTTTTGATGTGTGTCAGGGAGAGAGATCCGCCTGGTTTACTGTGATGGCCTCGAAGCAGCTGCCGGTGCACGTGACCCCGCTGAGCCAGGCGGATGCCGTCTACGAGAAGTACGCGGGCAAGGAGTTCATGAAGGTGAGAGCGCCGCGGCAGCTCCGGCGGGTCCTCCGGCCCAGCGACCTGCTGGACTTGCGGTGCGCTGCTCCCTGAGGCTTTCCCGGGTGGCCGCGGACTGCCGGCTGCTCCGGGGAGGAATGTTCCAGGGAGGCCCCGGGCTGGGCTTGCTCCGAGTGCCATCATGGTTCTCCTCTTGGAAAGCCTGGGATGGTCTCCTAGGGGCATCCAAGACAGCTTCTATTGAGCAATGGGGGTGTGATATCTTCTGTTCCACTTGTGTCCACCAGTGTCAGTCAGGAGAGAGGAGGCATCTTGCAGCTGTCAAACCCTTTCTCCATGTTGTGCTCTTAGGTGCCCATGGGTGGCGAGGAGCGGATGAAGGAGTTTCCCCCGCTCGTGCCTCAGGACATCAGGCTGGAAGGGATCGGCGCCACCGAGGCCGTCGCGGACATCAAGTTCTCCTCCGCAGGCAAGTCGGTGTTTTCTCAGTGCGCTTTGCTGCGCAGGATCTGGAAACGCTGGTGGGGAGAGAGCTCCAGCTCTGCTTCTTGCATGCAGCGAGGCTGTGGCCCATCAGCAGGGGCTGGGACGCTCTGTGGGCTTTTGCACGAGTGGAAGGGGAGGGTCTGTAGGTCTTGTGTAAGCTCTTTCCTTGTGTCCCTGGTGGTTCCCACGGTCTCTCCAAGTTCACCAGGAAGAATTCTGAGTGCTGCTTTAACTGGAGTTTGTGTGGGTGCCCTCAGCGTGAGGGACCTCGTTGCTGACGCTCCCCCTTTCTTGGCTGTGCAGGTTGGGTGGCCGTGACGGCCCACGAGCAGCAGAAGCTGCTGCTGAGAGCCTATGCGCCCCAGGGCGCCGCGCTCGTGCTGCGGGAGCCTCCCCTCTTGCCCTACATCCCCACCATCAGAGGTGCCCGGATCCCAGGCACTGCTGCCTACAGGACCAAAAAGCCACCTTCCCTGGTGGAAAACCTGAAAACCACGAGGGACAGGTAGGAGCGGGAGCCCGTGCCCTTCGCTGCCTGAGAGAAGCAGAAGATGGGGAGTGAAGGAGCCTCTGGAGAACCTGGTTGTTGATGGATGTTCAGGAAAGCTCGGAGTCCTTCCGAAACACAAGCACCTCGGGGAAAGCGGACCTGGGGCAGGGGGAAATAAAGCATCCGATTGCAGGCTCCACAAGGCCAGCTCTAACCCCTGAACTGCAGCCATCTCGGATGTGCTGAGCGATGGGTACCTTGTGGGAGACGAAATACAGCTTCTCCCTGGAATCAGCAGTGCCAAAGGGTTGCCTTTTCCCCCTTCTGCTCCTCCTCCTAAAAGGGTAGGATGGAAATTTGGTTGCCTGCCCTGACTTGTAGAGCAGGACCTTGCGAATCTGCTCCCTGCGGTTAGAAACGGTCTCAGCCTGCTCTTGGGGGCAGTGGGGAGGGCTCAGCCTCCTGGTTGTTGGGAATCCAACAGTTTACATCTGTTACCTACTGCTTATGCTCACTGGAACTGAGGTCCTCTCAGACCTCCAGCACCTTGGGAATGGGAAAGGTGAGTTAACAAAAAGCAGGGCTGCTCACGCGGGGGCGGAGGAAGCTCCCGCTGCTCTCTTTCGGTTTGGTTGCTGTAGCGGCTGTGAGGATTTCTGAACCTGGGTGTCTAATAAAAACTCTCGGAGATGGGTACTCCTCAGTCTCCTTTCTGAATCGCTGGCAACGCGCTCGTGTGCAGGCGCGACGGTCCCGCACCACCGGGCAGATGCTGCAGCCGCAAGAGACTCAATGAGGGCAAAGCAGGGACATGGAAAGACGTCCCCCTCCCCCAGCTGAACTGGGAGATGGGAGAAGGGTCTGGCTGGGGCCTGATCCAAGCAGCCTGGCAAACACAACCTTCCTCCCCTGCTGTGCGGCTGGGAAGAACAAAGCAGCACCAGAGTGGTCAGCCCCACACACAAGGTAACTAAAAGACCAGCCTCTGATACCATGTTTTGCAAATGCTGCCCCCGGGCCCTGGCCTCCTGGGGCCACAGGAGCCACCAAGAGTTAAAAGAAAAACTCCCAGGCAAACTGCGCTCTGTCCGGAGATATTTTTTTTTGCCCGCTGGGGCAGGGAGCCAAGTGGGCCGGGAGTTGCCAGCACGTGCCTGTTTCCTGCCGCTCTCCCTGCGACGACAGCCCGTGCTGACCTACAACCTCCTCAGCAGCCGCCTTCCTCTGCGGAGCTGCTGGCACATCCTGCCTGGCTCCCACCAGGATGCGATTCCAGAGGCACGGGCCAGGCAGCGAGCTGGGTACCGGGTACCAGCGCCCCCCAGCCCCACTGCTGTGGGATCTGCTGCCTCGGTGGCCTCCGAGCTCCTGCTGCTGCTGTCAGTGGAGGAGAGCATCAGGTGGGAGGCATGTGTTCCTTAATAAAGTTTATTTAATCAGAACTAGGAAAATACACTTGTAAGGGTTAATATAATGCGATTTAGTTTAACTTTACACTACGTTTTGGACAAAAGGCTTATACACGTTTTAGGTAAAAATAGGATGTACGATCTGGCTTGGTTTACATCTATTACAAATGTAGAAAAGGCTGTCATGCACTACAGGAGAGAGAGAGCATGAAAAAAAAATTACCTTTGGTTTATTTCAGAGAATACAAGTATTGCACTGTAAAAGCATCAAACATGGTGCAACCAAACACCAGAACCACGCTTCCGTGCCAGCTTGCAGAGGCTTGCGAGCTCGTGTGGTTTGGGAGGGACATATATACACACACACGCACACACACAGAAAACACCTCCGTTAGCTCCTTGGATCCCGCCAATATTGGACACAAACCCCGGATCTGCATGAGCACCGTCCAAGACCACTCTCAAACTGGGTTAATACTCTTAAGCTACATTAAGTCTGTTGAAATCAGTGACATCACCACATCCTAACTGGCCTGTCAATTGTTAAATATGGTTCTTTCCTTTCCTTTAAAGGCCTAAAAATTTCAGTCTGGCTCTTTGAAATCCAGTAATAGCAATTGCGATGGGGTGAATTTCTACCCACTAGCTACCCCGGTCCCGGTCGCTCCGGGGGTCTGTCACTTACTTGGAGCGCCTAGATCCGGAGGTGAACGCGGTGCAAATCCCACCAACCCGGACGTGACCAAAACTGAACGTCAAGAAACGGGGAAAATGGCAAAACCTACGCAAAATAATTTAACAATGTTGGGGCGGGAGGGAAATCACCGTGTAAAGGGGCCACCGCACGCAGCAGCTTACCTAAGCTGTAAACCCTACGGCAAATATTCCGTATGAGCCACGTCTCACTTGGTACATGTATTTGCTGCCTTACCTTGACACACTCCCACGTCCTGGTCTTGAGCTCTTTGAGGAAAGCAAAGAAAGGGCTAACTCGACTCGGCTGTGTCCCAGCACTGGGTACCTGAGGACGCTGCTGGCAGAGCTTCAAGTCGCAAGGATGGCACCTTTGCTCCTTCGAGTGAGTCTGTCGTTCAGCTTCGGGCTGCTGATCCCGCGGCAAGAAGCGCCGTCCTCGTCACGGAGCTCCGGTCGCATCGGCACTGCGACTGCTCCCCAGAAAAGTGACGTGCAGCAGCGCAGCCCAGAGAGCCATTTGTGTCCGTCCTCGGAGCGGGAGATGTGAGCTCAATCAAAACCGTATTTCCATCAAAAACAAACGAAAAACACACCCAAAGCAGCCCGGGAGGTCCACAAGTTTATGCGAATACAGCTCAAGTCTCTGCAGTCTCTCGCAAGATGGTAAAAGGCTTTTTGCAAGGACATGGAAGGAGCTATGAATCCTCTGCACAGCGCTGGAATTCCCAGCGTCCACGGCATCAACAGCGCCGCATATAGAGGAAGCCTGCTGTGATCAAGAGGAAAAAAAAGAATACATCTACGAACATGACAACTGGCTGTTTAGGGAAGAAAAAAAAAAAAAGAAAACCAGTTCAAGCTAGATTTGTTTTCTTAATGTTCAACATAAATAGAGTTGCAACTCGATCTTCGATGATTGTCGCAGCCACGGTAGGGATCGGACGCTCCATCCGGGCACAAGGAAAGGTCTCAGGCGACACAAGCGCGCGGGGGGACCTCTCCCTCCCGCATCTTTGGCCTCCGATCAGCAGCGGCTCCCGCGGGCAGGAGGAGAAGAGGCTGCTGCTCCCTGGGCACCGGGGCCGAGGCGGCGCCAGCGCCTGCAGAGCGGATCCAGCGCCCGGCTCCTGCTCCGGCCGCTTACCCGGCCGCAGGGAAGCGGGACGATCCCGGGCAACGTGGATGAAAAAGGAGCAGGAAATCCTGCAGTTCTCAATGCCAGGTTTGTTGCTTACTGGTTGCTTTACCTTTTTCTTTATTTTTTTCTCTGTTTTTTTCTGTGCGCGAGGTGTTAGGTATCGATGGGCCAGACTGACTTACATCAGTGCTACCACTCTTTTTGTTTTGTTTTTTAAGCTCATGAAGTGTGGCTGCTGTCCACCACTGAAATGGAAAGGGGAAAGAAATCATCTAGCCTTGCAGAATCTGCAGACCATTCCCATGAGAGCAAGCGTTTTGCTTTTGGATGACCCCAAATTATAAATTATCATTAATATTCTGTATACATATTTAAAAAAAAAAAAAAGATCACAAGTGACATTTCCATGGAATGAAAACCTAGGAAAATGTCAGACTACAATTCAAAATAGTGTTTTGAACTTGCATTGGTAACTTTTACGCAAGAACTATACAATTTTAAAGCTAGTCAAAAATACACAACCAAACAGTTCAGAATTTCAGCACTTTCATGCACAGCTAAAAATAGCCCAGAAAATAAGAAAACAAGGAAAGAGTATCACAGAAAACTGGCCCATGGTAAGCAACAGATCTCAATGTCTCCAAATAAAAGCAGAGCTTACACAAACAAAACCCAACATACATGCATATATAAAGTGTACACGTACTGCACAAGCGCTAGTCCTACAGGATTAAACTGCATAGGTAAAAATCAAAAACATAATGTGCAATATTTTAAGCCCTTAAAGCACAATCAAAAAAAAAAAAAGAGAGAAAATAAAAAAATAGCAAACTTGCTCCCCCACAACGAAGCCAATTGTACATCATAGTTATTAAGATACGAATCAAGATAGAGGTTCTCCAGTCAAAAGTTGGAAGGTCTGCCCCCAGGTTTTGGCTCAGCGTCCGTGCTTAGGGGGTCTGAAATGTACGTTCACAATTATAATTACCTGAAACAGTCACGTTCATTGCTAGCCAACTTTGATTTGTTTCACAAAGTGCTCTTTTATGCAATAGAAACTCTCTTCCCGGTAGGAAAACAAAACCAAAAACTTCGAGGAGTTTAACACTCCAAACATGAAGACACAAAAAGAACTAAAAGGGGAAGAAAGAGGAAGAACTGGCTGCTGGGACATAAAGCAACTACCTCAGTGGCACCGCACGGGTAGCCGCAGCCGGGTCCCTAAAGCTCAATTTATAAACTATAAAATTTATAACTGTGCAAGTTAAGGGGCCAGAAGCTTGCCCTGACCTCCCAGGACAGAGCCTCGCTCAGCCCACCTGCCTCCTCTGACACAGAGATCCAACAGCCGAGTTCACCGTTACGCACAAAGCTGGCAAAAAATACTTTTAACTCAGGAAAAAAAAAAAAAAAAAAAAAAAGGCAGACACTAATTAAAGCAAATCGTGCTTTAAAAAAAAAAAAAAGAACAATCTACAGTATCCGTACATGAGCTGCATGTATAAGACCTTACAGAAGGCGATGAATGCGCCCCGGGCCGCGGCCGCCGCTACTCCTGCCCCTTGGTGGCCTTCTCCAGGTAGTAGACGTTGACGAGGTGCCGGTTGAGGTGCTTGCTGTACTCGCCCTCCTTCCCGAAGCAGCGGTCACAGAAGATGCACACGAAGCTCTCGCCGGCGCCGCCGGCTCCCGCCTTGGCCCCCGCGTCCTCGGGCGCGGAGCGGGCGCCGTTCAGGCCCGAGTCGTCGCTGCCCTCCGAGATGTTGTCGCTGATGTCGCTGCCCTCGTGGCTGTGGATGCCCTCGTCCTCGTCCACCTCCTGCGAGTCGCTCGTGGCCGTGCGGCCGGCGCACGGCAAGCCCGGCGCGGGGGGCTGCGCCGCGGCCATGGCGTCCACGGCGCCCGCGTCGCCCACGGGCCCCGCCGCCCGCGCGGCCTCCCGCTCCGTCCCCTCCGCGTCCATGGGTGAGTCCGGGCCCTGCGCAGGGGACGCCGCGCCGGAGGCTTCCTCGGCGTGCGTGCCTCGCCCTTCCCCAGCCTCCCTCTCCTCCTCTCCTCCGCCGACAGTGTCTTTTCCCTCTCCTGCTGCCGCGGGTGCCTCTTGGTCTCCCTCCTCCTCGGCCGCCGTGTCCGGCTCGCAGGGCGCCAGGCGGAGCTGCGCGGGGTCCCGCTCGCGGCCGCCGCCAGCGTCGCCGCTCTGAACCAGCGCAGCAGGGCCGCTAGTGCCACCCGGCGCAGCCACCGCTGGCTCCTGTTCCAGCTCCTGTTCCAGCTCCTGTTCCAGCTTCTGTTCCAGCTCCTGCTCCCGCTCTTGTTCCAGCTCCAGCTCCTGCTCCCGGCTGCTGCCCTGGGGGCCGTCAGGCTCCCCGCGCGCATCCTCCGCGGAGGCAGCGGGACCCTCCATGCGGCTCTGCTCCTCCTCGAGCGCCTCCGCGTCGGGTTTGCTGCTTTTCTTGCCGTGCTTGCTCTTCAGAGCTTTCTTTTTTCTGTTCTTCTTAGGGCATGAGTTTTGCTTCCTTGGCTCCTCCTCCGCTACGACGTCACTCTTGGGAGCTTCCTGGCAGTCTCTGGGCTTAGTTTCCACTTTCTTTTTCTTTTTCATTACTGCTGGGGTGTCATTTGCAGGCTCGTCCTTTGAGGAAGCTGCTTCAGCCTCTGCCTTTCTTTTGCTCTTCTTTGCTTTACACGGTTTCTCAGTACTTCTCTCAGTTTTAATGTCCACTTCCTTGTTCTCCGAAGCCGATTTCCGACTCCGGGTTGTCACCTGGCCTACACAAACACTGCTCGTTGGCTTCTTCTCCTTCGCCAAGTTCTCCTTTTTCTCCACTTTCACTGTTTTCTCAGTTTTCTTTGCCGCCGAATCCCCCTTCGCCTGCTCCTTCTCCGCTTTGTCACTGAGGCTCTCGGAGAAGTCGGCTTCGCTCTTTTTAGTCCGTAGTTTCACTTTGGAGACATCCATGGTGATGTCCGAGCAGTCGGGATGCCTGGACTTGATGTGGTACTGCAGGTTGCACTTCTTGGAGGCGGCGTAGTCGCACACGGGGCAGAGGAACTGGCGGGGGTTGACGTGGAGCTCCACGTGCTTCTTGAAGTTGCTGCGGTCGGCGGTTTTGTAGTCGCAGTGCGGGCAGGTGAGCGGCTTGGGCCCGTTGTGGACCTGCCGCGCGTGACGAGTCACCTCGTGCTGGTTGGAGGCCACGTAGCTGCACTGGTCGCACTTGAAAGGCTTCTCACCTGGGGAAGGAGCCGGGGAGGGGGGAAAGGTGGTGATTACCAAGCACAGAGCGGGGGAAAAATAACTGCTTCCCGGGAATATGGACACAGAGAGAGGGGGAAGCAAATACACGGAAAGGAAGAGGAAGGGGAAACTTCTCCATGCGCCTTTAAAATTAAACAGAATCAAAATGAGGAGTCCACAAATCACAAACACGTTCACGAGACACAACGAAAATGTGCCAAAAAAAAAGAAAGAAAAAAAGAGAAGGGGCGAGGGCTGGGAGGGAGGGGATCCGCAACCAGACACGCGGGAACAACGCCACGGGGTCTGGCTGTGCATACGTACCGCCGGCATCTCGCTACAGTAATATTAGCAAATGGGATCCATACCCAACTGGTCCATTGAATGCATTGTAGAAAAACGGAAATTAACATTCGATAAATAGCAGTTTCACACACACACACACACACACACGCGCGCGCGCGTGCTTCACAACGGCCCAGCTTTACCCGGGGTTAGCACACCTCCCGTTTGCAGCGAGAGGAACCGAGGGAAAATCAGCCAGCGAGAAAACCCACAAGGCACGTGGCAAACCCCGGCCGCTGGGGTGAGCTCCCCTTGCGACACCCGGGCTCGCCGAGCTCCCTTCAGGTGCGGGAGCCGGCTCCGGGCAAGCCGAGCGCGGCCGCTCGCGGGGCATCGCGCTGCTCCCGAAACGGCGCGGGCTTACGCCGGGCTCCCGCCATCTCGGCCCTCTCTTCCCTCCTTTTTCCTGCTTCTTCTGCGAGCCTGACCCCGAGGGGGCTGCACCAGAGCAGGTTCCGCACCCTGGGAATGTGCGCGCCACGGATGAGCTCCCGGTCGCTGGGAGTGAGCCCAGCATCAGCCCCAAAGCAGCTCCCAGTTCTGGAGGCTGAATGTTTCCATGGGAAGTTCTTGAACCCAAACCCTGGGAAGTCACTTCAGAGCTGGCTGTTTTTAATGGGTCCAAACCCCACTCCACAACCATTAAAACTATCTTCTGATTTCAATTAAAAGCCTCAACTATTGAAACGGAAACAATTGCTATTTGGGAGGTTTTCACCATTGCCTGCTAGCAGCAGGAATTCACCTAGGTTTGGGCAATCTGGACACTAGCAAAAACGACACAAAGTAAATAACACTGAGCAAAAGCTCCCGGGGTTTCCTCGGAGGCTCTGGGGGAGCCGGGTCTGCAGCGGAGCCGGGGGAGACTCGCAGCTGCTCAGGGCTCTCCCCGCGTCCCCCGCTCGCAGCGGGTCAGAGCAGGCAGGAGGGCCCAGCGCTGCACCTGCACCGGAGCACGGGCCGAGGCCCCGGGCCGCCTCCGAACCTCAGGAAACACCTCGGAAAGCCGAGGGAAAGCGCGGGAGGCTCCTCCGCTGCTGCTCGCATCCGGCAGCGCTCAGCGCTCCCTCGGCCTCTCCTCCCCGAGGGAAAAGCGAGGCTAAAAGTGAGGCAAACCGCGTGGCGCAGCAGCCGCCCGCGCCGGGAGACCCGCGGCGCCGGTGCCGCGCGGAACCCACCTGAGTGCGTGCGCATGTGGCGCGTCAGGTGGGTCTTCTGCGAGCTGGAGTAGGGGCACACGGCGCACTGGTAGGGCCGCTCTCCTGCGGGACACAGAGCACGGCCGTGAGCGGAGCGGCGCCGACCCCGCGGCCGGGGGCTGCGCCCAGCCCGCCCTGTCGCGGCGCGGCTTTCCAGGGGGAAGCTGGTAACCGCCGGGACGACGACGCTGGAAACCTGCTTCAAGTGAAGACAAGCCCCAGCTAAAGGCAGCGGGTGGAGGATTAGCAGCTGTTGGGCAGGTCCAGATAAGTCCCAGGGGTGTTTACCCCAACCGCTGGCACGGCTGAGAGCTCCGGGCGGCCTCGTCTCCGCCGCTGCTGTTGCTGCAGAAACAGCCCCGGAGTCTCCTGCGGCTACACGGAGAGAGGGAAGGGAGAGGGGCAGGAGCGAAGCAGGGAGCTCCCCAAGGTGGCCGGGCCTCCGTCACGCGCCTAATTCTGCCCTCGTCCTCCCATCCCACCCCATCCCAGTGCCCTCCAGCACAACGGCAGCTCAGGGGACGTTCGGCCGCGGCCCCCTGGGCAGCTGGAAGGGGCCTCGGTGCCCCACACTGAGCGCAGGGGGGGCTTTTGTCTCCAAGTGCCTTTACGAGCCGAAAATATGTGGCCAAAGGTCCCGGTATCTCCGGTTGGAATCTCCTGGTTCCTCCTGGTATCCCAGTATCTCCTGTGAAGGCGGCTTTATGAAACGCTGCTCCCCCCAGGATTTTCATTGTAATTTTACAAGCTCATTATAAGCAAACACACCAGCAGAAGAGGAAAAAAAAATAAATAAAAAAATAAAAACTTTCCACAGGACACTTTCTTTTTAATTCCATTACTGCTACGTTAACTGCCTACAAAAACTTTTGACCACTAAATACCTGCTGGGATATTTTTAAGGCAAAACAGCTCTGCACTAGCCCCAGCAGGGACTGTTCAGCCCAGCAGTAGCTCATTTGTTCCTCAGCTACTCCTTCCTTTCGCCCCAACACCCTTCCCCACAAAATCGGTGTTACTGGAAAGGAGGCGCCTTCCCAAATGAGGCTATTGACAGATTTTAAAGGATTTCGATCGAGCAAGAAGTGCTGGAAGGAGCTTTCCTTGCTGCTTTACTAACCTTTAGATCAGCAAGGGGGTTTCTGCCTAATCGAGAGCTATCGAGGGGAGCAGCTACCCGAGGAGGACTAAAAAGGGCTGCAATCTCATAAAGGGTCACTTTGTTTTGGTCAGAGCAACTCAAGACACAGCCAGCCAAAGAAGCAGCAGCTGACGCTTCTCCACTGTTTTTAAAGGAGAAAAGAGGAACCGGATCACGCTCTGCATGGCCTAGAACGCTTGGGTTCTTTTAACACGGTTCACTGATGTAGAAAACAAAACGTGGGGGGAAAACAAAAACGGGACCAGCTCCTGCCAGCTGGAAACACCTACGGATTCCCACGGGGAAGCGCCGGCGCCGCTGGGTGCTGCCGCTCTCACCTAGCCCCAGCGGGGTCCCGCTGGCCACTAGGGAGCCCCATGGAGCTCCACCGGCATCCAGAGGGACCCCGGGTGTTTCCTGGCACCTGCGTTAGGCTGGAGACGGGACACCGGGCCCAGGCCCCCCTGCTCGCGTTGGCCACGGCTGCGAGGGACGCGTTCCCGCCACGCAGCGCGCGCAGGGGAAGGGCCTACCCGTGTGCGTGCGGATGTGCTGGATGTAGTTGTTCTTCCTGTCCGAGAAGTAGGAGCACTGCGAGCACGTGTAGACCTTCCTGGGGAAGTGGTTCCGCAGGTGCTTCTTCCAGTGGTACTCGCTGACGGTGGTGTAGGTGCAGATGGTGCACTTGTAGACGCGCTCGTTCTCGCCCGCCTTGTTGTGGTGCTTCAGGTGGGCCAGGTAGTGGTCGTACCTGTTGGTGTTGTAGCCGCAGCGGTCGCAGCGGATGGGGCCCTTGGAGAAGTCGACCTCCTCGGCGGCGGCGGCCTCGGCCTCCTTGGCCTGCGCCTGCTTCTCGGCGCTCTCCTCCACGAAGAACTTCTTGGCGCTGTGCACGCGGATGTGGTGCACGAACTGCTCCTCGCACTCGGCCTCGTACTGGCAGGGCTTGCAGCGGAACGGCTTGCTCTTGCCGCCGCGGCCCCGCTCCTCGGCGCTCTCCGGCGTGCCGGGCGCCTCCAGGCCCGCGCCGGGCGGCCCCGCGTCCGCGGCGGGCGGCAGCGCGGGGGGCCCCGCGGCCTCGCCGGGCGCCTCGTCGCCGTCGCTGTCGGAGAAGCCGCCGTCGCGCACCGTGGTGAGCTCGGCCATCTGCCGCTCCTCGCCCGCCGCCTCGTCGCCGGGGCCGCCGCCCGCGTCGCCGGTGAGGGCCACGTTGGCCAGCAGGACGAGCTGCGGCGCCGCCAGCTCCGCCTTGGACAGCTCGTGCAGCTCGTAGGCGACGTCGCCGCCGCCGCCGGGGGCCATGCCGAAGAGGCCGGGCTGCGCCAGCACCTGCGTGGCCATGGCGGCGCTGCGGGGCGGCGCGGGGCCGTGAGCGCGGGGCCGCCGCCGCCCTGCCCGCCGCGCCGCGCCGGCACGCGGCCATTTTCTGCCTCTGCCCACACAAAGCGGCGCCCTCCCCTCCCCTCCGCCCCGCTCCGCGCCCGGCAGCGCCGGCCCCGCGCGCCCGCAAGGTCACCCCTTAGCCGTGGTGCTGATCCCCCCCGGGCCGGCGCCGCGCGCGCAGATCAGCCCTGGACAGCGCCTCTCGCGCGGGCGGCGCGGCCCGGCCCGCCGCGGCACCCCCCTCCGCCCCCCCCCCGCCGCCGCGCGCCCCGCGCTTCCCGCCGCCGCCCCCGCCCGCCCCCCCGCACTCACCGGGCGCGCGGCGGCGGCTGCGGCGCCGGGGGGGGAGGGCCGCGGCGCGCGCGGGGCGGCGGCGGCGGGCGGCGCGCGGGGGGGCGGGCGGCGGCGGCGGCGCGGCGGGAGGCGCCGCGCATTCCAGCACACAGCGCGCAGCGGCGGCGCCGCCCCGCCCCGGCCCCGCCCACCGCCGCGGCGCCCCGCCCACCGCCCGGCTGGCCACGCCCACCGCCAGGGCTGTCACGTGGGGCGGGGGGAAGGTGACGCGCGGGCCCCGGGGTGATGGCGGCCGGGTCACCTCAGGGGGGAGGCGGGAGGGTTTTCTTTTTCTTTTTTTTTTTTTTCCTTCGGAAAAGGGTGAAAATTAGACTTTTCCTTTCCCTTTTTTTTTTTTTTTTTAAATAAACGGAGCTATTTCTCTGCTAGAATCACTGCTTGACAAATAATGCGGAAACGCGACGAGCAAAATCATGAGCCCGCTTCCCTAAGGAGCCATGCAAAACATGCAGCTGGCATCGAGGGGACAACCCCCGGCCGCAAACACCGCGGTTTTGGCTTCCGGAGGCGCGGGCCATCCCGCCTCGCCGCCCTGTGCCTGGGATTTCGGTGATTCCTCTCCGATGCTTGTTCCTCCCGGCCACATCCCCTCGAGGACAAAGGGAGAATCTGCATTTTCCTGAATTTGTTTTTTGTTTGCCTTTCCAGCAGGCAAGGGAGGAAGCGTGACAACATGTTTTGGCTGTAGCTGCACTTAAGCGAAACAAACAGATTGTCCCAGAGAAGTAGGGGGTGATTCACCTTGCACCCACGAGCACGGAGGAAGGTGACTAACACCCTTCCTAGTAGTGTTAAAAACACTTTTTTTTGGGGGGGGGGTCTATCAGCTCCTATCAGCAGCATCCAGAGGCCACAGAGTCATCAGGTTTGGGCACCACAACAGGTTCAATGCAGGAGGTGTAAGTACAGGTGAAAACATTACCCGCAACACTTTACACCTCACCGTAATATTAGATCCAGGTCTAAACTTACTGAAACAGTTAGGCAGTAAAAAAAAAACAACAAAATAACAATTTCATAATTAATTAGCTGGTTCAGTTATTGCAACTAGTTTTGGCCTGAATACACTTACACACAGAAGCTACACAAGTAAATTACCATTTACTTTCTTCACTTCCCCCACTGCGAGGTGAGCCCCTCTCATACCGAAAGGCTCCCATTCACTCTTTGACAACACTTAAATAACAAAATTAAAGGCAAACTCAGAGGTTTGTGTCTCATTAGACACTGGGTTCCTTTGCTCAGGCTTAGGGCCTGCTACATGGTAGGGATACTACCAGCTTTGGAGGAAGGATTCTCCCTTTCCATTTGCACCTTTGCTTTTACCCTGATCTGGGTAAGTGGCTCTTGCAGGAAAAAACAAACAGGATACAAGAGGGACAAGCCAGTTCATACCCGAAGCTTTCACAACGTTGCTAACATTCACAGTTAAACAAAACCCCAAAACCTCGGGTTTTCACACGGGGATAAAGTGCCTATAATCACCTTGCCTTAGGAGACCTCTCTCTCCTTCTAGAAGGTGGTCTAGGCCACACACGCACGTGTGCTTAATTTTACCAGGACAAGCCAAAGGAGGTGGCGGCCCTTGGGAATCAGGCGGATTACATAAGAGCGCCTTCCAAGCGCTGGATCACAAAGGAAAATAAATCAGAAAACTGCCCAAATACACTGGAACTCTGGATTAAATGATGATTAGCCCAGGGTATATGACTAAGCTACTTGCTGTGAAAAGCGGGTGAGGTTATCCATGACACCGTTAGTCAACACAGGCAACCGCATCATCCCTCCAACTTGGAAGTGGTTATTTTGTATCTTATGAGAAGTTGTTTTCTTGAAATAGTGGATGTTCCAGTACCTGCAATGCCCTGAAGGGCCTGCATTGCCACAGGGGAAAAGGAATGATTTGCCCAGTCTTTCACACCTTATATCCACCCCCCAGAGCCTGCTGCTATAAAAAGGTGCTAGCACACACCAAGGAAGTCACGTTTCATTGCTGAGATGCAACAACATCAGGGGTTTCATCTTCGTTTTGTGCCACCAAAGCCTGCAAAGGAGAAAAAAAAAGTTCAATTCAACCAGTCTTGTTGTAAAAGGGAAAAAGAAAACAATATTTTAAAAAGCTCAAGGTGGCAAGAGAATGGAGTGAAGCACACACGAAGGGCAGCAGTACCCGCGAGCCCCTCGTGCCTTACCAGAAGCAGTTCTCGTTCCCGCGCCGCCGGCCCCCGTGGAACCGCTCGGCTGCCCGCACGCGGGCGGCGCAGCCCCGTGGTGGGCCCAGGTGCCGAAATACGGCGACTGCGGCTGCGCTCTGGCGAGAGAGAGTCACAGGAGGGGATCGTCAGCGACCTCCCACAACACTAACTCACCTCACATTACGCAGCATTAAAAACTGCCTGCTGGACACTTTTTTTTCTTTATTCTTCAGAGATTCTCTCTTCTCCGAAGCGTTCTCTCCTTAAAAGACAGGCAATCCTGCCCAGGCTTCTTGACCACACTGCCTTACAAAGCAGGCAGATGCTTCAAAACGCTCTGCCCATGCAGTCTCTCCCACTCCCACACCTTCAATGTAAAGAAAACGGGGCTTTATATAACCAGTTATATCACTACGTGCTTACAGAAAGAGAACTGACAGAGACATTTATTAGATAAACAGCACAAACTGCTTGGGCTCTACAGAGTCCCTGGAGCAGAGAGGGACTTTAGTGCCCTCAATTCCTCTGCCAGAAAGAAGTTAGAAGAAATCGCTTCACTGCTGGAGCTACAGACTGCTGTCCAAAACTGCTCTTGTGATAGGATTTTATAGCCTGAATGACACGTCAAAAGAAAAAAAAAGAAAAAAACAGCAAAGAACCTTGAGCTTAAAGCGGGAGTGGAACCTTATATCTTACCTATGACTACCAGCCAAGTAGCCCAGCAAGCCTCCTGCTCCTAATCCAGTCCAAAATCCCGGTCCTGAACTGGTTCCATGATTGAAAGGAGTCCCAAAGCTGTCAGGTTCTTAAGTCGAGGGGAAAAGAGGAAACATGTCAGTTAATGGCAATTAACTGTCACACCAGCTACTGCAACAGGACCCACTCTGACTCATTAATGGGAAATCAGGCACCAAATTCCTGCTAATTTCAGTAGGCTACAGATAAAGCCTAATGGGAAAGATGTTAAGAAGCATCAAACACATATGCAAAAAATCCCACTAGCAACAAAAGAGAGCTGCTCTATGTTAAAAACTACCTTGCAGCCCTCATGTTTGCTAAACATAAACAGCCCTAACACAACTAAGCTAAAGCTTTAACATAAGTCCTAACAAAGTACAAAAGACAAAGACTGAAATAATTAAGGAGCCCAGAGATTTCATATGCCATCGAGTTGTATGTGGCCCAATTTCTCTTCTTTAAACTGGTATGCGTTGGTTGAAGCCACAGACTACAGAAATTCTCATTTAAGTTTTAAGC
This sequence comes from Tinamus guttatus, assembly GCF_059628265.1. Lineage (NCBI taxonomy): Eukaryota > Metazoa > Chordata > Aves > Tinamiformes > Tinamidae > Tinamus > Tinamus guttatus. The sequence continues at coordinate 3,793,369 of NW_028288957.1, read as the reverse complement.
CTACATTGGATTTGATAATGGATTCCATTTCCAATGCATTGGAAGAAAGGCAGCTATCACAGTGATGACATACCCACAAAGCTATGCTGCTTTGCAAATAAAAATATAGCACTTAATTTACTGGAAAAGCTACGTTAGCTAGTGAGATGAACCAAATCTTTTATTCAAGAGCATCGTGACCGAGCACTGACACAGAAAACAGAGTCATCTTTCATGGAAAAGCCCAGAATAAGCACTGAGGATCACGTTAAACCACAAAGTGGAGCACAACGAGGCTCCGCTGGCTGAACAAGCTCCACAGAACACATTCCACTTGCTAAGGAGATTTAAAAGGAAGCCAACTGAAGGGTAACAGCAGCAGGTGGACTAAATTGCTTGTCCTGACTGAGCACTTTTGCTCTGCTGGTAAAACTGGAAATAAGATACTAAATGCCAGAAGTATCATAACAATTTTGAGTTGGCCCCAGATTAGTTTGCCTCTTCATTTTCTGTTTCAGAAGTACCACCACCACAGCAAAATCTCATGAGGAAAAACTGACAGTAGGCACTCAAAGTGCTGTCAACTCTGCCATGTGTGGCTCTCGGTGTGCGTGCTAAACTTCTCATTTTTCCACTATTAATCCACAGAAACTATTCCCAGCCTCCCGGTCCTTGCCCCGCGCCGGCCTCGCGGCCCTACCTGTGAAGGTGGCTTTAAAGCCAGGAGGAGGGGGCGCCTGCCGGCCCTGCCAGGAAGGCCCGGAGAAGCTGTCACCAAAGCTCTGCGGAGGCTGCTGGTTGCTGAGGAAGAGCCTGTAAACTCCATACGCCAGAGCCAGGAGAACAAGCACCACAACCACCCCGGGGACGGAATCCAGGGAATCCTTCCTGGGCTGGTAGTAGCCGGAGCCAAAGCCTGCGGAGCCCTTCGCCCTCCTCTCGCCCTCCTCGGTCAGCTCCAGGCTGAAGAGCAATCCACAGGATCCCTCCAGGATGTAGGGATCGCCGGGGTAGTCGTAGCCCTCGCAGCTCACCTCGATCTCTCCAAAGCGGTAGCTGCTTTCCAAGTCTGCCTTGCACTCCCACTGCAAAAGCGAAAGAAACATCAGTCAGAGAAGCACCTGCTCCTCGGGAGACGGAAACAACCCCTTGCTTCCACAAATATCCTACGAAACGATGCATTAGCTATCAACGAGTCAGTCAAAAGGCCCCAGGAAAGGGACCCCAGGAAAGGTTCAAAATGAACGGGGACGGTTTTTTCAGGTTGTCCTCGAAGCTGGCTGCCCCGTCCTGGCGCTCCCGCCTACCTGCACGTCGCGCCCGTCCGTGCCGCGATTGTAGCACTGCGCCACGGCGGGGGCGGCGGCGCAGCCGGCCGCGCCGCCCGCGCACTGCAGCTGCGGCACGGCGGCCGCGCGCCGCGACGCCGTGAGGCGGCCCCGCCGCAGCGTCAGCGCGCGCACGTCCCGCAGCAGCACGCGCCCCGCGCCCGCGCCCGGCGCCAGCAGCGACAGCAGCAGCAGCAGCGCCAGGCCGCCCCGCGCCGCCGCCATGACAGCGCCGCGCGGGGACACGCCTCCTCTTCCGCTGCCCGCCGGAAGGGGAGAGGCGGCGACGGGAGGGGGCGGCGGTTACGGGCCGTATTGCTCCGAGGAGCCGCGCGCGAGGCGGTGCCGCCCGGAAGCGGCTCCCTGCGCGCACACGCACTTCCGCCTCCCGGCGCGCGGGCTGCGCGGCGGCTCCGCGGGACGCGCCATGGCCGGGATCAAAGGTGCGCGCGCCGCGGGGGGGGGGGGGCGCGCGGGGCGGTCGCCTTGGCAACCCGGGGGGGGCGCGCGGGGCGGTCGCCTTGGCAACCCGGGGTGGGGGGGGCGCGCGGTCGTGCCCCTCCCTCCCCGTCCTGTGGCCCCGGCGGACATTTTCCGTGGGCGCCCCCCCTTCCGCGCCGCTTCTGGGGACGTTTCCCCCTTTTTTTTTCCTGACGGAGTGAAGTTTTCCGGGGTGTTAACCGCCTCGCTGCCTGCTAAAACCGGGGTTACTTGGAGCCTTGGGTCCTCGGCACGTGGCAAAGCTCTGTCATTTGTTTGGCGGCCAAAAGCCGCGGTGTTTTGTGCGCGTTGCTGAACTGTTTGTGTTCTCCTTTTTTTCTCTTTCCTGCGCTGCGTTTGCTGTGCGGCAGCCCTGATCAGCCTGTCCTTCGGGGGAGCCGTGGGGCTCATGTTCCTGATGCTCGGATGTGCCCTGCCGCAGTACAAGTAACGCGCGCGCTCCGCGGCCCCCGGCGCCCCCCGGGGTTCACAGCCCCTTTCCTGGGGGGGTGGGATGGCCAAAAGGTCACCCGGGAGTTAACTCACCGTGGACGTGAAGGCAGCCAAAGTCAGGTTCACAAACCTGGGTACCTGAGCGATGACTTGGAGGGGGAGCATTGCACAGTCATCCTGAAAACTGAGGATTTGCTAAGGATTTGCCTGGGCTTGTGTCCCGCTGCTTCCCGAATGTGTGTTCCGGGTGGGGAAAACGCCTGGCGTTGGTGTTGGAGGGCAGGAAGCCACCCGCGCTGACTCGAACTCTCCCCTCTCTTTTCCAGCCAGTACTGGCCGCTGTTTGTCCTGTTTTTCTACATCCTTTCTCCCATCCCGTACTGCATAGCACGGAGGTTAGTGGACGACACGGACGCGGCGAGCAATGCCTGCAAGGAGCTGGCCATATTCCTCACCACGGGCATCGTTGTCTCCGCGTTCGGGCTGCCTATAGTGTTTGCCAGAGCTGAGCTGGTTAGTAACACCGCGGCCCCTGCAGTCCCTTTCTGCCCTGTAACTTACTGCTTTTACTGAGGGTGACACTCAGACGCGCCGACTCGTGTGACTGGTACTAACGATGCGTGCGGTGGGAGCCGGCCAAGGGGAATCTTTCAGCGAGGAGAGCTAAGCCCAGCAGCAGAAACATGGCCAAAAAGAAGTGCTGAAACGTTGCCTTGTGGGCCGGTTGCCTCTCGTCTCGCCCGCGCTGAGTTCGCCGCCTGTGTAACCCGGTCTCCCTTTTTTGCAGATTTACTGGGGCGCGTGCGCGCTCGTCCTCACGGGGAACACGGTCATCTTCGCCACGATCCTCGGGTTTTTCCTGGTCTTCGGCAGCAACGACGACTTCAGCTGGCAGCAGTGGTGAAAGGATGATGGCCGGCGGCGCGAGGGGAGGACGGGCGCTGCGAGGAGGAGCGCGGCGGCCCTCGGAAGGAGCCGGCCTGCTCCTCCCCTCCCTGCTCCCGCCCAGCGTTCTGCCCGTGGATTTCTAGGCTTTGCGGAGCGCAGGGACAGTTGGTTCCGCTCTTACCCACAGTATATTTTTAGGTGCTCTCTTGGTTTCGAGTTGTCGTTCTTGCTCTGTTTTGTGTTCGTGTAAAACATTGAAGCTGGAACGAGAACGTTTAAATACGCTTGCAGGGAAGATTAAACAACGTCTTAAAGTTGAGCAGTAAAACTAAGCTTTGAAAGACTTTACCTTTCGAATATGGTGATTAAATTATGAGGCATAAAAGCTGCGGGTAAGGTAAGAGGTCACGCAGCACTGCTGTCAAGCAGCAGATACGTAGCTTATTCCTGTATTTCAGTGGAGACGATGCAGGGAAGAAGCAGCTGTTGGCTCTGCTCCTGCTTGTCCCTTGCTGTGTGTGCTCAATGGTCATGGCGTTTATTTTAAAGAGGAGGCCGAGGAGCAGCTAGAGTTACCTGAGGAAAACCCTAAATTTTCACGGCGTTACCACTTTGACCTGCCTTGTTTTCAACCTTTGTGCGAATGTGACATGCAAACGCTCTGTAAATTTCCTGATGCTATGACACGCAAAACTAAACGGCATTGTGGGGCAAGGGAAAAATAATGTTTAAATTCCCTTTTTTTTTTAATCTCTTTTGAGCTGTTTCTATTTGTAATGTTGTGTTGCTGCTCTCGTACCACCACAAAGGTGGCGAAGTGTTCATTTATGGAACTGCTGCTCTGTGTTAATTTGAAGCACATACAAAACTTCTCTGTTTCCACTTTTTAATTTATTTTATAAGTAGCATACACGGAGTAAAACTGCTTTTCCCGTGTATGTTAACACTTGGTATGTGTTTAACCTGCCTAAGAATGAATGTGTTTTTTCCTTCCACACAGGGCAGTCGGTCCATGACTTTTTTGCAGGGCGCTGACTGATTTCACTGGCGTTTTAAGTTCCCATGCGCTGTTTGTTGGTATTTGATGTCTAGAGTTGTAGCTCTTGTTCTGTAAGATCACACAATTTCCAGTACTTAAGCCATGTTGTCTGCATTCCTCCCAATTGTCTGAATCTTCTATTTTAGAGAAACCTGCCACCAGACACTCCATAAGGAGATGGCTCATGAACAAGTTAACCAGGTTTCATTGTACCACATACAGTACCAAAATCTCCTGACCAAAAATCTTCTAAACTCTCTTTTTATTCAATTAAAAAACTCTTGTGTGTGCGATTAGGCGGCTTAGATCTGCGGAACAGTGCAGCACATGAAGAGGCACGGAAGGGCAGCTCTGGGATGTGTTTTGTTGGTAATATTTCTGTGCAGCTGTAAACATCGTGAAGCCTGAATATTTGCAGTTGGAGATGATCAAGGTAGTTACCTCCCCGAGGCGTTCAGGGAACTTACACCAGCAAAGAGGGCTGTGGTAACCTGTGCGTGTTACTCTGCCGATGTCGTCCTGTGTATAAAATGTCCATTTTTGTCTCATGTCTGACCTGCTAAAGGAACAAACGAGCGTCAGGCGCGTCGTGCAGAAGCCGATCTCCCGCAGGCAGCGTTTCAGCCGTAAAGGAGGAGCCCTTGGGACCGGTCAAATCCCTTTTGAATCTGTTACGGACTCTCTGTGCACAGAAAGTGGGTGTTCTCTCTCCTTCCCACGCTGCTGACCCGCTTGGCAATGTGATGCCAGGGTCTGTCCATGTGATGGCTGTGCATTTCGTTTTATTTATTTTTGTTTGTTTGCGCGTTGATTGCGTTAACAGCATTATGTTCTCGTTGCTCCCGTTCCCGAGCTGCACACACGAGGGGTATGATCTTTTATTAAATAGGCACTGCTGTAGCATTACCATCCTCCTGTTGGGAAAAAAAAATTGAACAATAAAAAAATTTAAATAGTGAGCCGAGTTCTGTATATATTAATAAAAAAAAATACTCTGATAAAAGAGTATTCTGTTTATTTTTTTCTTTAGTGGGGTTATGGTTGCTGTTGAACAAGTCGCCTTGGGGCATTCAGCACTTCTTAAGTGTGTTTAAAACATTTGTCCCGTTCGGTTTCCACTTTGAGGAGCTGCTTTGGCAGCAGGGTGAGTTACGTTACAAGCAGCAGCCCGCTGGCATATTTTTTAAGACAAAACCCTGTAATATTTGCAATACCCAACTCCTTGCTCTTCTGAAATCTGAGAAGCGATGGCTGAGATGGGCCATTTTCCAGAAGAAAATAAGGGGAGGGGGAGGAATCCTTTTTGTTTCTGGGGAGGCTGCGTTTTCCCAGGGCCACGTAAGATTCGGCAGTAATACTGGAGATAAATCCTTTAATCTGGGGCGGGGGGGGGGGGAAATTAACGCGTTCGCGTTTGGAAGAGGCGCCGAATCTCGGCGGAGGGAGCGCGGAGCAGTGACGCGGCGAGCCGAAACTCCACGGTAAAAGCGGGGATTTAGGTGAGGGGTTTTTGGTTTGGGGGATTGTTTGTTTATTTATTTATTTATTTATGGCGGATTTGCCCCTTTTTCCTCAGGAAAAAAAAAAAAAAAAAAAAAAAACGGGTGGTGGCGGCGGCCGCGGCCCGTCCCCTTCCGGGCCGGGCCCCGCCTCGCGGCCTCGCAAGATGGCGGCGGCGGCGGCGGCGGGCGGCGGGGCGATGGCGGTAGCGGCGCTGTGGAGCGAGGTGAACCGCTGCGGCCAGAACGGCGACTTCGCGCGCGCGCTCAAGCCCCTCAACAAGAGTGAGTGTCCGCGGGGGCCCGGCCCCGCGTGGGGTTGGGAGCGTGGCGTTGACAGCAACGTCGCGAGGGAGAAACCGCCTCCAAAGCGGGCGAGGAAACGAGTAAACCGTGAAACGCGCGCGGCCCTCGCGGCGCTCAGCGCGGTGACTGCGGCCCCCAGTCCTGCAGGCCAGCAGGGAGGACGCGACGGCGCTGCAGTGCAAGGTGGTCTGCCTCATCCAGAGCGGCAGCTTCAAGGAGGCCCTGGGCGTCATCAACGCGCACGCCAAGGTGCTCACCAGGTGAGCGGGGAGGCTGCGGGCGGCCCCGGGACCCGCCACCGCCGCCTTCGGCACCCCCAGCCGGCGCTGGGACCGGCTCCCGTTAGCGATCCCCTCCTCGTGGTGGCGAGGATGAAGATTTAACGCCTGGTAGCAGCGCGGCAGCAAAATTGGTGCATTTCGGGGCTCCGGGCTTGCGTTCGGGTCAAGGAACCAAAAGCGCAGAAAATGCTTTGTGCTGTTTTGGAGTGTTGGAACGCTTCCTTGCTTGTATTCGCACCTGGGGCTGCAAATGGTTAAACGTTAGCATGTTCAAAGGCTTCTTTCCTGGCAGGAAAGGGGCTTTTTAAGGTGTGCTGGGAAGGAAGAGCAATTTCTCTTGAGGGAATTGCTTACTGCGTTTCCCGTGGCTCGAGCAGTGACTCGGGGCTAGCTGGAGCGTTGCTTGGGGGACTGCGGTCGCTCGACAGCAGTTCTGTGCTGCTGTGAATTTGGCTTCGAAGCCGATTTCTTGATTATATCAGCAAGTCCTTTCGCTTCAGTTCCACAGACTTACACTGACGTTTCAAAATAGGTTAATATTGTCGTTAGCTAAATATCAGCCCGTCAGACTGCATTTTATCCTGTTTCCTTCTGTCTCTCTGAGATATGATTCCGTGTGTTGGAAAGTTTGCGGTAACAACCTTTTGTTGCAGCAATGCGCCTTCTCCTTAAGGAGCCAGGCCAGGAAGTTTGCTAATGTGCGACTTTTTAAAAGGCCCCCTGGATTCACGTAATCAGTAGGAGGTCTGGGAAATTTCTGCCTGTGTAAAGAGCAGCCTTAAAATGCTGGATTTCTGGAAAGAGACCAGAAAAAGGAACCTCCTCTTAAGCTGGACTTCTAATATTTCTTCTCTGTTAGCACAAAGCAAATGCAGGGTGTTTTCGGTGCTCAGCAGATGAATAATTTGGTATTTGTGAGTCGGTCGCTGGATTCGGGGAACGCGGCGGGTCTGTAGCTGCTCAGGGCGGCCCGGGCAGGTGCGTTCAGTGGGCTAACGCTGTGGAATGAGACCCGGCGGGCCCGTCCCCAGCCCCGTGCTGTCCCTGCGCCCGTCCCCAGCCCCGTGCTGTCCCTGCAGTGACGTTATTGCCTTCGAGAAGGCCTACTGCGAGTACCGGCTGAACCGCATCGAGAACGCCCTGCGGACCATCCAGAGCGCCAGCCAGCAGACGGACAAGCTGAAGGAACTTTACGGACAGGTGGTGAGTACAAGGGTCTCCTCCTCACGCCGGTCTCCTGGGCTGGTTGTCCTCTCCGGGCTCTTACGTGGGGCAGCCGCGGGGCAGGATTTCGCCCTGTCCTGGAGGTGCTGCCAAACGAGGAGCTGTTCCCCGTGGCCACGAAAGCGAAGCAGCATGTTCGTGGCTTCCTCTGCTTCCAGGTCCGGCCTGGTCTGGTTTCACATGCCCTGTTACTGCCAGGGCACGGGTAGGAGGGAGGCTGTAGTTGTTGACACGCGCAGGGGAGTCATTGCAAGGACTGATCCCGATTTCCGCAGCTGTACAGGTTGGAGCGCTACGACGACTGTCTAGCCACCTACCGGGATCTCATCCGCAACTCCCAGGATGAGTACGAGGAGGAGAGAAAAACCAACCTTTCCGCTGTCGTGGCAGCGCAGAGCACGTGGGAGAGGGTGGTGCCTGTAAGTGTGTCCTCGTACACCCGTGAGAACGGGAGCCAGGAGAATAACATGCTCAGAGTCCCCCTCTGTCAGAGGCCTTGGATCTGTTGCTTGTCAAGTCTGTAAAGACCATCTGGAGTCCATGCTGTGCTACGTCTGTTTTCCATGCTAGGAAGATCTGGGCCTTCGAGAAGCTACCTATGAGCTGTGTTATAACAGTGCGTGCGCGTTGATCGGACAGGGAAAGCTGAACGAAGCAATGAAGAAGCTACAGAAAGCAGAAGGTAAAAGCGTGGTGAGGCTGGAAGTTCTAGGGGCGTTTATCAGTAATCTTGTTCTTTACGCACACGCTTTGAGGAAGAATGAAGCTTTGGCTCAATTTAAAAATGACCAAAAGCAGCATTTGCATAGATACATGCGATCCATATCTATTCCCACGCGCCTCTTGACTGTTTTTCCTTAAAGTCTTCTAAATCGGGTTCTTTTTTTCTCCTTCCCCTTCTAGGGCTGTGCCGTCAGTCGCTCTCGGAGGACTCTGTAAGTCCTTGGTGTCCCAAAAAGCATTTGCTCTGTGGAGCCGCCCACGCTGCAGATGCACCCGCTGGGCGGGAGGTTCTTGCTACCCAAGAGAGCTCAGGGGCAAAATGGTGAAGCCAGGGAAAAAGATGTGAGATTGCTTGTCCCATTTGCTTTTCTTTTTGTTTTTCTTCCTTAATTTCCCTTCAGGATGTGACCGAGGAAGACATTGAGGCTGAGCTGGCCATTATCCATGGGCAGATGGCCTACATCATGCAGCTGCAGGGTCGCACTGAGGATGCTCTGCAGCTCTACAATCAGATAATCAAGTTGAAGTAGGGGCTTTTCTAAAACAGATGCTGGCTCTTCCAGCTGTAAAGAGACCCCTGCTTTACAGCAATGCGCCACCTTCTTTCTTTCCAATCTGCAGGCCAACAGACGTAGGACTGCTTGCTGTCATTGCAAATAACATCATCACAATTAACAAGGTATAGAATTAATTACTTGGCTGTTCTCAGTGTGGATCTTCCTGGGAATTACTCAGCCTGTTTCTGTGGTTCTGTGAGTGGAGGGGGGACAATTGGGAAAAACTTTTTCCTACAGCAGAAGTTAAGTCACAGGTGCAGAGACCTTTCCTTGTCCAAGCGGTTGATGACAGGCAATTTCCACAGGACCAAAATGTCTTTGACTCAAAGAAGAAGGTGAAGCTGACCAACGCCGAAGGGGTCGAGCACAAACTATCCAAGAAACAGCTCCAAGCAATCGAGTTCAACAAAGCCTTGCTGGCCATGTACACGAACCAGGTAGGGGAGGCTGCGCCGCCGCAGCCGGCCGCAACTTTGGCACCTTGTGCGTGAAGGCGTCGAGGCAGGAGAGCAGCGCGGGGCTGCCAGGTGCCACCAAGACGCCCGGGGGCCCCTTTGGGCAGGCGGTGGCTGAGCGGGGCCGCTCTCCGTGCCGCAGGCGGAGCAGTGCCGCAAGCTGGCGGCCGGCCTGCAGGCGCAGAGCCCCGAGCACCTGCTGCCCGTGCTCATCCAGGCCGCCCAGCTGTGCCGGGAGAAGCAGCACGCGAAGGCTGTCGGCCTCCTGCAGGTACGTGGGGGCCCGCGGAGCCCGCGCGTGCCGGGAGGCCTCCCCTGGGGGAGGCAGCCCGGGGCACGCGTGTCGAACTGTTGCTCCCTGCGGCTCTCAGGACTTCGCGGAGCAGCACCCTGCGAGCGCGGCCGAGATCAAGCTGACGATGGCCCAGCTGAAAATCGCTCAAGGTACCCAAGGGGGAGGAAATGCCGGCGCGTCGCTGCGGTGACCGGCGGGCAGGGCACAGATACTTGCAGTCGGGCGCTGTGTATGAGGCCATAGTGTAAAAGAAAGGGGGATCCTGTGTCCCTGCTGTTTTCCTAGCAGGAATTCAGGCTAGTGACGTGAGCGGAGGGAAGTGTCGCCTCCGAGCACGCGCTTCCTCTCTCCTAGGCAGCGTCACCAAAGCCTGCATCATCCTGAGGAGCATCGAGGAGCTGCAGCACAAGCCTGGCATGGTAAGCGAAGCTCCCTGGGAGCCCCCTGAGTCTCCTGGAGAATTGGTCGCTCCTTTCCTGTTGTGTTATTGTCCACAAGGGGATTTGAGCCCAGCTTCCTCGTGTTGGGCAAAGCTGGGGATACAGTTTGCATCAGGTGGCCTGACCTGGTACCTGAAGGTACTTTGCCTGTCAGCAGGGATGCCCTTGACCTGCTCTCCCTCTTTGGACTGCCTGCGTTTCCTGCTGTAACATCCCTGGAGCAGCTGCTTACGTTGCCCGAGCAGCTGGGAAGTTTTAGAAGCTGCTTTAGGACACCAGGCATTAGGGAGAAGACCTCGTACCCCATCCCCTCAGCATGACCCCTGCCTGTGATTGGATATAGAGCAAACAAGTGGTGTCTGCATCTCGTAGAATCAGGGTCACCTACTGCAACTGTAAGCCGTGATCTTCAGTACTGGCTTCTTGTCTTGCAAGTTCCTGGCAAGGAAATGGGAGAGGAAGTGCTTGCCTCTTGAGGAGACCTGACTGTAGAGAAGTGTGTTGTGTGAACGCTCTCCTAACACTGCCCTGCAGGAGGAGGATTGGCAGGGACCTTTTCGTGGGAGTGATCTGGTTAGGAAGCCGGCTCTCCTGCTTGTCACTGCAGGCAGTTCTTAAGAGCACTGAGCGAGGAGCTCATGCTGCCTCCCTTTTGGGGAAATCCCTTCAACAGCTGCTGACTTCCTGGCCACAGACCACTTGCCTGAGGATCTGCTAAAAGCTGCTCTTGAACGTTTGCAGGTGTCCGCGCTGGTGACAATGTACAGTCACGAAGAAGACATAGACAGTGCAATCGAGGTCTTCACGCAGGCCATCCAGTGGTACCAGCAGCACCAGGCAAGTCAGGGCATGCAGAGCGCAGGGCTTTAGTTTCTTTCCAGCTTGTCCAAACATGGGCTTTTCCCACCACCGCGTGGCCGCGGCAGCTCATCTGGTCGGGATCTTGGAGACCCGAGAGCTGCCGGGGTTGTTTCTCACGCTGCGCCCGGCTGCGTTTGCTTTGATTCTGTTTTATTAGCGAGCAGGGGCTGAAAGGCGGCCCCTGGCCGTGCTCCCTGCCCGGCTCCGTCCCCGGCGGCAGCGGAGCACCGGCTGCAGCTGCTGCTGTGTCTTTCAGCCTGAGTCTCCCGTGCACCTGTCGCTCATACGGGAAGCTGCCAACTTCAAGCTGAAGCACGGCAGGAAGAAGGAGGCCATCAGTGACTTGGAGGAGCTCTGGAAGTGAGTCGGGGAGCTGCTCAAAGGGCGAGCAGGTGCCTGCGGGTGCCTCGTGTGGCTGGGGCCAGCAGCCCTCCTGGAGGGTCATATCTGCCCCGCAGCTCTGGTGCAAAGTGGGACCTTCTGCTAGCAGGACCTGGTGGGGTTTCCTCCCTGATCGCTGCTTCCCGGTACTTCGGAGGCCTCTCCGTGCCCCACTTGCCCACGTTGGTGACGTGTGGCACTGTGCCCAGGCCTGGCAAGTGTGTCCCCAAGGCAGCAGCAGGGACGAGCCTTGCTGACCGGAGCTTCCTTTCCTTACCCCCAAGGCAAAACCCAAAAGACGTCCATACATTGGCGCAGCTCATCTCTGCCTACTCCCTCGTGGACCCCGAGAAGGCTAAAGTGTATCCTTTGAGAAGGGGGAAGGAAGAGGCATTTTGGGTTTTGGCTGCCTCAGCTTCAGCCACATGGCTGATTTGGGCCTCCTCTCAGAAGAAGAAAAGCGAGGCAGGTGCCAAGAACAGCTGCATGCCCAGGCCAAGCCCTCTGGAGTTCCTTCGTGTCCTCACTGTGGTTGTGTTCCCATGGCTCCCCAGGTCTGTTTTGTCCCTGGGCACCTCCTCCTTGAGGAGAAGTGTCCCAAGGCTAGGAGGAACCAAAACCAGAGGGCTTTGCTGTTGAAAACTGGGTGGTAACGCAGTGGCTGTACCCAACCAAACACGGCAGTACTCTCGTTGGCCAAATGCAGCTTTTTCCTCCCTCAGCAGCTGCTGCTTCTATCCCCATCTCAGAGGAAGGGTAAATGAGGCAGGGGGATGTTGAGCAGCTGCTCCCGGCACGTGCAGGGGGCTGGTGGGGCCGCTCTGCCCGGTCCTGCGCCGCCTGCGAGCTCAGTCCCTGCTGCCCTGCAGCTGGGGCGTCCCCTTCCGTGCCTGCCCCGCGCTACCCACCCTGGTGTGGACCCCTGAGCTCTCCCTTGGCAGTCTCAGCAAGCACTTGCCTTCCTCGGACACCCTGTCCCTGAAAGTAGATGTGGATGCGCTGGAGAACTCCCACGGAGCAACTTATGTTCGGAAGAAAGCGGGGAAGCTCGCTGGAGACAACCAGCAGAAGGAGCAAGGGTAAAGGCACCGCTTTTGCCCTCCTCTGGGGTGGCAGAGGAGCCCGCGAGTGGCCGCACTGAGGGAACGGGAGCGCAGCGGGAATTGGAGCAGCAGCAGCAAACCTGAGCTGGGGGAGACGGGGGCGCTTCAGCTGCTCTCGGGGGTGGCTTCTGCTTGACTTGTCGCAGTGTTGGCACTGTGACACAGCTGCCCCTTCCCCTCTTCTCCCTTTGCAGACAAGGGGATGTGAAGAAGAAAAAGAAGAAGAAGAAGGGTGAGTTGTTGTGCTTCCCAGGGGTGGGCAAGGCGCTGCTCCAGAGAGCCCCCCACAGCACTGAGCTCCCCCGGGGGCTGGAGCTCTTTGTCGGTGCCCCGTGAAACCAGCTGCACTCGAGAGTTTCTTCTGAACGGGGCTTTTCCCCGCAGAAGTAGCTCCCGGCCCAGGGGCTGGATGAGGGAAGGGGTCCTTGTTGCCGCCTCGCTAGTGTGTTGACCCCGCTGCCATTCCCTTGCCCTGCCTGTTCTGCAGGAAAGCTGCCCAAAAACTACGACCCCAAGGTGACGCCAGACCCTGAGCGGTGGCTCCCGATGCGGGAGCGCTCCTACTACCGCGGGCGGAAGAAGGGCAAGAAGAAGGACCAGGTCGGCAAGGGCACCCAGGGCTCGACGACGGCCGGCTCCGAGCTGTGAGTAATCGCTGAGGGCAGTCAGGAGCGGCGACCGTGCTGCTCCCCTCGGTCCTGCCGCCCTGCGCTCGTCTTCACGAGGTGTCTTCTCTCCCCCGTCCCCTGCAGCGATGCCAGCAAGGCCGCCAGCAGCCCCCCGACGTCCCCTCGGCCGGGCAGTGCTACAGCCATCTCCGCCGCCAGTAACGTCATCCCCCCCAGGCACCAGAAGCCAGCAGGGGCCCCGGCCACCAAGAAGAAACAGCAGCAGAAGAAGAAGAAAGGGGGGAAGAGTGGGTGGTAGAAAGCGGGGAGCGGAGCCTCCCTCCCCTGAGGCTGCCGGCTGTGGAATAAAGATGAAAAGTGGTGGCCAGAGGGTCCTGGTGTCCCAAACTCCTCGTGCCTGTCTGCTCGGTGCGTGGCTGTGGCCTCGCTGCAGCTCGTCTTGCTGCCTGGCACCACAGCGGGGCTCTGCCGTGCGGCCTCCTCGTATGCGTGACACCTGGACGCGTGGCCAAGGGGCAGCAGGATCCAACTGTCACCTTGGCTCATCACGGAGGGGCAGAGGCTTTCACCAGCTAGAAAGGGCCCCTTCAGAGAGGGGTGTCAGCCTTGGGGCTGAAGGTTTCATAGAATCACAGAATGCTTAAGGTTGGAAGGGGCCTCTAGGGATCATCTAGTCCAACCCCCTGCACACGCAGGGTCACCTAGAGCACGTGGCACAGGACTGCGTCCAAGCGGGTTTGGAAGATCTCCAGAGAAGGAGACTCCACAACCTCTCTGGGCAGCCTGTTCCAGTGCTCTGGCACCCTCACTGTTAAGAAATTTTTCCTTCAGTTCCTGTGGAACTTTTGGTGTTTCAGGTTGTGGCCATTTCCTCTAGTTTTATTGGTGGCCTCCTCTGAAAAGAGGCCACCACCATCCTCCTCACTCCCTCCCTTGAGGTATTTATATACACTGCTCAGGTCCCCTCTCGGCCTTCTCTTCTCCAGGCTGAACAGGCCCAGCTCCCTCAGCCTCTCCTCGTAGGGCAGATGTTCCAGGCCCCTGATCATCCTTGTAGCCCTGTGCTGGACTCTCTCCAGCAGCTCCACATCCCTCTTGTACTGTGGGGCCCAGAACTGGACACAATACTCCAGATGCGGCCTCACTAGGGCTGAGTAGAGGGGCAGGATCACCTCCCTCGACCTGCTGGAGACGCTCTTCTTAATGCACCCCAGGATCCCATTGGCCTTCTTGGCCACAAGGGCACACTGCTGCCTCATGGTCAACTTGTCATCCACCATGACACCCAGGTCTCTCTCTGCAGAGCTGCTCTCCACAAGGTCGGTCCCCAGCCTGTACTGGTGTCTGGGGTTATTCCTCCCCAGGTGCAGAACCTTGCACTTGGCCTTGTTGAATTGCATGAGGTTTTTCACCGCCCAGTTGTCCAGTCTGTCCAGGTCCCTCTGGATGGCAGCGCAGCCCTCTGGGGTATCGGCTACTCCTCCCAGTTTGGTAGCATCAGCAAACTTGCTGAGGGAGCACTCTGTGCCTTCGTCCAGGTCATTGATGAATAAATTGAACAGGACTGGACCAAGGACTGACCCCTGGGGGACACCGCGAGTTACAGGCCTCCAACTAGACTCTGCACCGCTGATCACCACTCTCTGGGCCCTGCCATCCAGCCAGTTCCTAATCCACCTCACTGTGCGCTCATCTATCCCACACTGCCGGAGCTTGCCCAGGAAGATGTTGTGAGGGACGGTGTCTGAAAAATATTGAAGGCCTGAAATTGGGGCCTGAAAGATACTGAAGCCAAGGGCCAGAAGGGTTGGAAGCCGGGTCTGTGTCACTGCACATTGGAAACAAACACAGAAATACTGATTCCCCACGGAGCCAACTTGCCACACGGGGTACACGTGTTGATTCCTCTGAAGGGCTGGACTGGGGGACGTGTCTCCTCTTGGTCCATGGCTCCTGGCTACAGGAGAGAGAGAGTCCCCACTGCTCTAGCAGGGTCCCCAGCATGGTGTTCGGGCTTCGGAACGTGTCTGAGGCTGGAGACCGGCCTCCCCAGGCAGCCCTGGGGCAGCTTTTCCCTGTGTCCGGACGGAGCTGCCCGTGGCCTCCTGTCCCCGGGCACCCGGGAAGGCGCCTGGCCCCGTCCTCCCGCCACGGCCCCCACGGGGTCTCCTCGCGCGCGGGGCGCTCCAGGCCCAGGCGGGCGCGCGCGGCTCCGCGCCGCTCCCCGGGCGCTCCGTGTCCCGCGGCGGGGCCGGCGCTGCCTCCCGCCCGGGGCTCGGCGCCGCCTCCCGCCGGGGGGGCCGAGGGGGCGGCCGCGGCCGGGGCGGAAGCAGCGGGCGGCAGCCCCGGGCCCTGCGGCGGCGGCAGCGGGGCCGGCCCCGCCATGGGCTCCCGGCCGCGGCCCGCGTGGCTGTGGGCGGCGGCGCTGGCGGCGCTGGCGGCGGCGGGCGGCGCCGCGGCGCTCTGGGCCCGCGCGCGGGGCCGCGGCGCCTCCGCCGGCGCCTCGGCCGGGCGGCCCGCGGGGGGCCCGGGCGGGCGCCGCCGCGCTGCGGCCTCGCGGGGCCCGGCGGCGCCGGTGCTGGTGCTGGGCCTGGACGGCGCCGGGAAGACGAGCGTGCTCCGCGCCCTGGCCGCCGGGCGCGCCGCGGGCGCCGCCGCCGCCACCGAGGGCTCGCACGCCGTGTGCGTGGGCAGCGCCCGCGGCCGCCTCGAGTTCCTGGAGAGTGAGTGTCGCCGGGGGCGCGGGGGACCCTCCCGCCCTGCCTCGCCGCCTGTTGCCGCGCGGGGCTCCCCTCTCCGCTGCCGGCTGGTGGTGACGGCTGTTCCCACGGGCTTGGTTTGTCCCTGTGTCTCTGGGGTGTTCCCACGCGGGAACAGCCGTCTCGGGTGACCCGTTTGTGGCATCTCCATGGGCCCTGTCCTGGAGGGTGCAGAGCTCCCCCTCGCATCCTGCGGAGGAGAGGTCGGCCAGAAGCGTCCTGGGCCCCGCCTTTTATCTCCTCCGAAGCACCTTTCGTTATGGAGAGCGTGAGAGCCCTGCGAGTTGTGGCTGGGGTGCTCCAGAGCACAGCCCCCTTCCCACCTCATCCCAGAGCTAAACCTGTCCCTCGGAGGCAGTGGCAAGATGTGCTTGTGTGGAGCAAGGTGCTGCGAGCACCTTCTCCTGCAGTCTGTCTGTCTGTCTGCTTCTTTCTCCTCTCCCTTCTTTTCTGGCTCTAGGGCAATAAACAACATTAAAGAAACCAAGCCCAGAAACCTCTCAGATTAAGAGCCAAAAGTGCAAAGATTAAGGGACAAAGGAAAAAAAAAAAGTTTCTGAGCGCACACATTTGTGTGGGACTCGTGTGGGAAGGATAAAGCGATTTCCAGTATCGCACCGCATAACCCGAGCACGGGGCTCGCGGCCGTGGCTGGACACCCTGCTGTTGTCTCTTGCAGTCGGGGGCGGCGAGTCCCTGCGTTCCTACTGGAGCGTCTACCTGCCCAAAGTGCCCCTGCTCGTCTACGTGGTGGACGCGGCCGATCACGCCCGGCTGCCGCTGGCAAAGCAGCTGCTTCATCAGCTGCTCCAGGAGGACTCCTCGCTGCCCGTCGTGGTGCTCGCCAACAAGCAGGTACAAGCTCCCCGCTGGGGCTGGCAGCGGCTCCGAGAGCACCAGGGAAGCCTTCCAAGGGAGGCTGGGAGCTGAGGGGCTTCCCAGGGCACCTGCTGGCCGCAGGAGATAACTGCCCAGGGCCAAGTTTTGCCACGCTTCCATGCAGGTGCTGCGCTTGCAGATGGCGCGGCCGAGGTCTGGCAGCTGTGAGCGAGAGCACGGCTAGACCTGGAGGTGGGGTTATGTCCCCGGTGCCCGAGTGTCGCTTTAGCTTTAGCCTCGTGGTGGGGCGCTGTCGTCCTGGAGCTGCGGCTGAGGCACCAGAGAAGAGAAACTGCAGATTTCCTTGCACCGCGAGGTGGCCTTTTCTCCTCTGCTGGGTCCTGGCACCCAGAAAGCTGGTGGCTGCGAAGATACCTGGGGAGGAACTCCTAAATTTGCCCCGTTCTTCTGGCTTTTTATTGGGCTTCTGCTGTCAGAAGCAGGGTCTTGGGCCAGCAAGGCCATTATCTGCGATGTACAATTAGTCTTATGCTGTTGTTGAAAGCACTGCAATGACCGTGCACTTATTTTCTTGGGAAGAAATCAGAGTAGAGGATGGGAACCTGATCTCGTGAAAGGCACGAGCTGGTGCTCCCCGAGCCCTGGGAAGCAGGAGCGGTGCCGCTCTCCTTGCTGCTGACAGGCTCTTCTGTTCTCGTCTCTCAGGACCTCGAAGGCGCATACAGCATCACGGACATCCACGACGCTCTGGCGCTGTCCGACATTGGGGACGAGAGGAAGATGTTCCTCATCGGTACCCATGTGGCAGAGGACGGCTCCGAGATTTCCTCCAGCCTGAGGGACGCGAAGGAGCTGATAACACAGCTGGTTTTGGAAATGCAGTGATAGCTCTTTTCCCATAGCACAACCTTCGCAACTGTGGGACATGCGGAGTTGGTGCATGGTCAGTTTGCCACGTGGCAGCTGAAACGTGCAGATATTTATATATTTTTTTTCCTTCTATGTAGCTGTGGAGTTCCTGTGAAAATGATGTGTAACTTAAAAGTCTATTTTAAGTAGTGGTTTTCAAATACGTTTGAAAAACAGTATTTTTTTTAGAATATTTGTAGAGGGGAAATGAGACTCTTAGACTTTTAGAGATCAAGGAGATAAGTAGGGGCTAAAGGGCTTCTTGCCAGGTGGTAATCGAGGGTTGACTTTAGTGAAACCAACTTTTCTCTGAGGAGTTTAACTCGGCGCGGTGTCATAGCCTAAGACTGAGATATCCTTACTTTTTATTTTAGAGAAGGTTTTGCTGAACCCTGTTAACAATGTTGTTCTGTTACAGATGAGACCCTGTAGAAATGTAAAGTGCTGGGACTGGTACTCCTGGGATGGAGGGTGGATGGTGGGTGCGGCAGCAGGGGATCCTGCCTTGGAGGGAGGGGAAGTTTGCTGCTCTTTAGCGGGTGAGAGCAAGGAAATGGAAGTAAAGAGATCTTAAGTGTTTCTTTGCCTAGGGGAAAACAAGGGAAAACAAACCCTGTAGTTTCAGGATGGAGAGCTGCAGGGGGGCTCTTCCCACCATGCTTCAACACGATGCTCCAACAAGGCACCTCTGCATGGAGACGGGGCCAGAAAGGGCTCACAGGCGTTTTGTTGCTGCACTTGTTGCGCGGGGGTTTTGTAGCTTTGTCCTTAGGGACAGGTGAATAAAGCAGAAACTTTATGCTAAGCACTGGCCTGAGCTTCGTTTGCCTGCGCAAGGAGGGGAGTTTCTGCCCTCGGGCAGAGGGCATCGCAGCTGCACGGAGCAGCTTCTCCAGCCCGCGAAGCTCCAGCGCTCCCCGACACGCGTGGTCAGGGGAGCCTTTGAATCCTGGCCCCTCGGCCCGTCCCGGCCGGTGCCTGCCGCCCATGTCTGTGTGACGGACTGGAAGCGCCGTTTCCGCGGTGCCTCGCGGTAAACACGGGCGCTGACAATGGGTGTTCCTGGTGGCCGCACGCTGCTGTGTGCGCTGGGGTGCTGCCTGCCGCGGGCTGCGCGTGGCACGGGGAGAACCCGGCGTGCGTCTGCCCCCCTCTCCCCGCCATGTCCCGAAGGGACCCTGCGGCCAGGGCAGACCTACAGGTTCGCGTCACGGCATCCCAGAAGATAACGCGGATGTCGCCGAGACGGTGAGTTCACCGGGAGGTTGGGTGCACGGGCAGTTTTGGAGAGGGCTCCCTTAGCAACATGCTGTGAAGGATGGAGGTGGTGGCTCCAAGCGGCTTCGAGGGCTCTGCGTGCAGCCCCGGTTGCTTTGCACCTTGTTGGTTTAACTGCAGGTTTAAGGGCGCCTTTGTCCCTTTGTTTTTTTGCAGTTTCCAGAGGCTCCGAGAACTCGCAGAACCCAAGAAAGTCTTCTGTGCCAATGATCCCGGGTGAGGAGGCAGGGGACAGCCTGGCCGCGGTGCTGCTGTGGCTCCGCTCTCAGGAGCAGGAGTGACTTCAAGAGTCCCAAGCGGAGATAGCCGAGGCATGAGGGTCTCTCTCTGTGGCACACCCTGACCGTAGCCTTGCTGTGGTATTTGCTGCCACACCTGTGGTGCTGCAGTTAGATGGTACTGGTGAGGTGCATACGACGCGGTCAGGAACCATCCCCACCAGCGTCTCGAAGTGTAAGGAGGTGACCCTGTCCGCTCGTGCCCTGGGAGCTGTAAAACCAGAGGCATCCTCTGAAGCTCCCCCTCTTTCAAAGCTGGCAGCAACTGTCCACGCGACGGTAGGAAATCCAGGGCTGAGGAGGCGGCTGGCCCCGGCAAACGTGTTTCATGTTCGTGCGCGTTCTAAAAGGCAAGTTCCCCCCTCTGCTCTCGCCAGGCTCAGGTGGGGAAACCAGGAGCCCATCTGGAGCCTCTCGCCTGCTGCGCTTGCTGCCCGGCCGTCCCCAAGGACGGTGGCCCTGGCCCAGCCCAAGCGGGATTTCGATGGCAGACCCCAGCGCAGGTCAGTGCTGTGGCACCGGCGTCGGGAAAGAGATGGCTCCGCAGGGATGTGGCAGGAGGGGAGAAGCCAGTGGAGGCCTGCGCTGCCTGCCGGGACCCTCTGGGCTGTGCAGCGAGGGTCCCAAAGGAGGAGGGATTGGGGAGGGCCCTGTTCCAGGGTGGCACAGCCTTTGCTGGGCCACCCTGGGTGTCCCTGTGTTCCCAGGAGCCCCTGCCCAGCCAGCAGTGCCTGCCCGCGCCGACTCGGCTGCGCTGCTGCGCCGCAGGCCCCTCTTCCTGTACAGCTGCGGTCGGGAATCAGGCATCTGGGAGCGCCCGCCGCTGCTGTGCCTGGGCCTGCCCTCCGAGCGGCTGCGGAGCCTGTCGGAGCCGAAGCGGCTCCTGGCTGCGCACGTGCGGCAGAGGTGAGGGGAGGAGGCACGCGGGGCCGGGCGCTGCTCTGGGGCAGCGAGCAGCCGCAGCGGCCCCCTGCCTCCCGCAGGCCCCGGCAGTCACCTGTGTGGCCTGTGACGCCAGGCGCGCTGTGCTGCGTGGCCTCCCCGCGCATCCTGCGGCTCGCTCGGCCCAAGGACCTGCCTGCCGCCTTCTTGCCCGCCAGAGAGGTGAGGCGCACGGTGCAGTGCGGTGCGGCGGGTGCTGGTGCCCGCAGCCCGCCCTGTCCCTCTGTGGCCGCCCGATGCCTGTGCAGGTGGAGACGCGGGTGACGAGCGCCGCAGCCTCGGCCAGCCCGTCGTTGCGCCTGCAGCGCCTCGCCGAGCCCCGTGCCAGGACGGAGACGTGCTGCTACGAGCGCGGCGCCCCCGAAGCTGCCATTCGGCCCGTAAGACAGCGCGGGGGACACAGCGGGTGGCTGACGAGCGTCCAGAGGGATGCAGGGGCTGCTGGACAAGGTGGCCGTGGGGAGGCAGAGCCCGAAGGTGGGTGGCAGGACCGGCCAGGCCAGGCTTCCCGACGACGGCTCTGCTCCCACACAGGTGTCTCAGGCCGCTCAGCAGGCAGTGGCGAGTCCCCGTGTCCTGGAGCTGGCCGTGGCCAGGAGCCTGCTTCCCGACTACATGCCCCTGCGGGATGCCGAGTGGCCCGTGTGCAAGGCAGCGACGCGCGCGGTGCCCTCGCCGCGGCTCGTGGAGCTGGCCCAGCCTCGCAAGCGGTAGGTGGGAGGCCCAAGGGCCGTGTGTGGCGCTCGGCCCCACCGTCTCACAGAGCCGCTCTGTCCTCTCTCCTCCAGGCTCTCCATGGACTTGACTCAGTTCAACCCTGAGGCGTTTGTGGTGAAGGAGTCCGCGATGAAGGCCGTGTGCTCCGCTCGCCTCCAAGACCTTGCGCGCCCCGTTAAGCACTGAGCTCCCGCAGGAACCTCTCCCTCTTCACGCAGCCTCTGCAGCTGGAAAACCTCCCTCATGGCAGCCTTCTTGTGAGCAGCGCCCTGTCCCTGGGCTCGCCTGGGGGCTTAAATAAAATAGTCCTTCCTTAAGAGCAGAAGAGCCTGATGTGGGCGGCCTCCCTCCTGAGGCAGGAGAGCAGAGCTTTGCACTGGAGGTTTATCAGAACCCAGGAGGCAGCGTTTTCCTCTGCGTGAAGGATCAGGTGCCTTGCAAAGGCTGGGGAGGAAGCGGTGCCAGGCTCCACAGCAGAGCCTCCATGCTCCGCTCGCGTGTAGGGTGAGGCAGTGGCCAACAGCAGGTTCCCCAGCGTCTCGGGGAGATAATTCCTCTGCTTCCAAGGAGTTTCACAGGTTTCGCAGGGCTGGGCTGGGGATACAGAGGCATGAGAGAGGCTCCCCAAAACACGGCGAAAGGCATCAACGTGAGCAGTACTGGAGGAGGTGAAGCCAAAACAAGGACTCTCCCAAGCACGTAGCCGTCCTGGTGCCTGTCCGTGTATTTTAATCTTCCCCATGCTAAGCCGATCTTTTTGCTCCAGGAACGGAGCCAGCTGACCATAAACCAGCAGAGGATTTATCAGAGGATCCCCTAATTGCTCTGCTAAGCCACTAAGCAGAGGGGTTTGGAGCAAGGTCGCCGGCAATGCTGCTGGTTCCTTCTCGCCTGTGCAGGGAGCAGGGCAGAGCTGCGGCTTCGCGGAACATCTGCAGCGTGGCCGCAAAGGAGCCGCCGCTGCTCCCGCCCACGTCCTCGCGGCATCGGCCAAGGGCGCCTGCCGAAGCGCTGCTCTGCCGGAGGCGCTTTTCCCCTGCAAGGAAACGGAGCGCAGGCAAGGACGCGGCACGGCTCTTCCCAGCCAGAAAGCTCCGCATTTTATTCATGTGCCATAAAAAGAAATAAAAAACCCACCAGTTCTTCCCCTTTGGTGACAGTTAATGGAGATGGGAGAGCTGCAGTCATAGCATTTGGCTTGGTCTGCTCAGGATGCAGGCCCTTGGCCTGCCCATACTACAGCTACCGTTTGCATCTGGAGCTAACCATGATCACGCTAACGGCACTCAAGCTTTTCCAGGTAGCCTCTGCTCTGGGTGTTAAGGCATTTTTATTTTATTTTATATTTTATTTATTTTATATATTTTTATTTTCTTGTTTCCACTATATTTTCAGTTTTCAGTGTAGCTTTTCTGCGAGGCCAGGACACAGGCATGAGATTGCCTGGCCCTGTGCAGCCCCTGTTAAGGATATGAACTGCTTGGCAGGTTATGCAGCATTGAAAGCTGTATGTATCTGTATATAATATCTTTTTTTTCTCCTTTTTCCTGGTTATGTACACTTTAAATAAAGATTATATTAAATAGCAGGGTATTGGTTTGCATCGCAGAATGTACGGCGCCAGGGGAAACCCACTCTGTGGGGCTTCCGAGGGCTTTGCCATCGCAGGCCGCGGGCACAGGGATGGGAGCAGCACCCCCTAGTCCCTGACAGAGCCGCTCTCCGAGGGCAGCCCTTCAGACTTCCGCCACTCCGACAGACGCTGCTTGAACCATTTCTGGAGGAATAAGGAAGAGAAAGAGGCGCTGAGGGCGCGGGGCCAGGCAGACCTGCCGCATCTCCTAGCTGCTGTGGTGCTGCTGGGCAGGCAGCGCGGGCAGCACCTCTGGCCTGGACAGTCTTTTGGCCCATGTGGGCAGCCAAAACCCTCTTCCAAACCCTCTTCTCGTGCTCGGTCTGGACCTTGGAAGGTGGGGCAGGGCCCTGTTTTAGTGCTGAGCGTCCAGGATGAGACGCAAAACGGGGAGACTAAATCTCAGGAGATTTAAGGACAAACAGCTTTAAAAGGCAGGGTAGAAGTGCCTGCAGTGCAGGCACCTTGCAGTCCAGCACCCGGCTCTCCATCCCTCCCGCACCGCGATCTCCATCTCCAGACATCTAGGGGCACCTCATGCTCCAGAAGAGACAGGACTCTCAGGGCAGGTATCTCGAGAGGCCTCCACAGAGCCTGTGCTTAGTCCTCACTTCAAGAAAAAAAGGCCCAGTGCTGCTTTGGAGGAGTGAACACCAGCGCTTCCCCAGGAGAGGGTGCTGCTGCTTGGCACCCACCCCTTGGGCTCTGCTGGGTGAGCTGGACTGGGAGCTCTTTGCAAAGCGCTTTTCTTGGGGGCTGGAGCTCCTTTCTTTTGCCCCTCCCGACCCCACTGTGAGTTGAGGAGTGTGTAAATTGTATAAACCACCTGCATCGCAGCCAGGCAACCTGAAGGGCTGGGATGGAGCTGCTTTGCTTGGAAGCCCAGGTGTGGAGCCACCCAGAGCACAGGGCCCAGGGACATCTGGGACCAAGCGGGAGGTTTCGGGGAGCACATGGGGACAGAGGGTACAGCAGGGGTGCAAGCCAGAAGCATGCAGGGCAGTGGGGCTGGGTTGAGGGACCCGCACTCACCCGGGTCTGCTCCTCGGAAAGCCCCGTCTCAGCCGCAATGAGGCACAGCGTGGTGGCATCGGGGTGCTTGTCCACCTTGCAAAAGTTGTACTCCAGGATCTCCAGCTGCTCCTCGGTGGGCGCCACGGGCTGCTCTGTGGCCATCTCCTCCCGGGCAGGGCTGCGGGACTGGGCGCTGTGGGGAGAGAGGCCAGCGCTGCTGCTCATCCCCTCACGCTGCCGTGGCAGGGCACAGCCCCATCCCCGGGGCAGCTCACGGGCACCTCGGCCCCTGTCTCCGTTTCCCCACAGCCGTGGCCTGCCCGGCCTGTCTCACCATCCCCAGCCGGCAGGAAAATGCAGCCCGTCCTGGCTCGGCACCCCCTGCCGCAGTATTTATAGCCGGCATGACTCCTGCCGCGACGATTCCTGTTTACAGCCCTATTTAGACCTGGGCGGCACTTGCGGGGGGTGATGTCAGAGCGACGGGCACGCAGGGGCCAGGGGGGTGGCTAATTCATTAGAAATGTTGCTTACTCTCTGGGACAGGGCACAGGCTCTGGCAGGCAGCCTGGTGAAGGCAGCGTAGGGTTTTTCTTTCTTTTGCTTCTCCCCCATCTCCCTAGGCACCTTTCCAGCCCCGCGAGGCAGGATCCGCTGGGGAGGAGGTCTCGGAGCTGGCGATGGCTTCAGCCCCTCCTGGTGAGTGCCTCTGTTGTATCCCACACGCCCCAGGCTGCTGCCAAACGGCTGCACCACTTCATTTTCCCTCCCATTCAATGTCTCTGCATGCATGCAAGGAACAGGCACTGTCCCTGCCCCGCCTGTCCTTGCAGAGCAGTGTCCTATGGGGTTGTCACCTCCCTCGCTAACATCAGTGCCTGGTGTCTCCGCCAGGCACTGCAGCCTCCTGCGGAGCCCCAGGGCCCCCTTGCTCTGGCAGGTTGGGCCCCAAAACACACGGCAAGGATGTTTCGCCTCGGGTGATTCCTTCACCCTTCTTCCACAGGGCTCAGAGTTCTGCTCCTGAGTTTTGCGCCAGCCCCTTCAGTCAACTAAAAGGTGAAGGTTGCCCTCAGAAAATGCGCACGAGCCCCTGGTTGCGCTTGGACATGGCACCACCTCGATGTTTCCCCAGCCAGCATGAGTCGGTGCCGGGGGGAGCAGCCTCCATCCTGGCATCCTGGCAACCTGATGGTGCTCCTGCGCGCGGGGCTGACTCACCTGGCGCTCACTCCACACCCTTGTCTCTCGCCTCTGGCAGCAGCCCTGGGAAGGGGCTCAGCTCCCAAACCGCTCGTCAGGCTGCAGGGAGCCAGCTCTCCCCCTCCCAACAGGCTGCAACACCTTCTCCTTTGCCCCAAAAAGCGGCGGAGCCTCTCACAGTTGAGCAGGGGCTTATAAATAGACTGGTGGTGGTTGTGAAATGGCCTTGTCTGCTTGAGTCACTGAGACGCTGCCTGTAAGAGCCATTGCATAAGGCCAGAGTGTTCCCAGTGGCCGCATGGACCCCACCACCCTGGAGCGAGGCCTCCCTCAGCACTGGGGCATGACGTAGCAGCGGGCTGGGCACTCCCGGCCCCGCAGCTCCTGCTGCACCACTCTCTGCATGGTTTTGCATAAGAAACACGCGACTCAACTTTACAGCTTCGTATTCAGGGCCGTTGCTCTTCCTGACAATCTCCGGTGCCCGAGGTGATTCCCTGCAGGATGCACAATTTCCCACCCGCTGGCAGTGTGCAGGACCCGGCACGTGACTCTCGATGTTTTCTCCTTCCTTCTTTCTCACCGCTCGGCAGCTCCATTGAACTCCAGGCCAGGCCTGGCCCTTGGGCTGTACAGGACCCTTCCTCCTGCCAGCGGGGTGATTTTCTTGCCTACGTTACTTTTAATCCGTCAAAACCATGGAGAAACTTTGGAAGACCTTTTTTTTTTTTTTTTTTTTTTTTTTCCCTGTGTAAAAGGTGCTAACTATCAGCCTGGAGGGTTGCGTTACCCGTGCAGGCTGTGCCCACCCTCAGCAGTGCCAGTCCATGGCTGGAGGTGACTCGCTGCGATGGAGCTGGCAACACTGGAGGTGCTGTGGCAGCAAAGCCTCGGCACGCGAGACGCGCAGCTGCTGGCCATGCTGCTCCCTGTCCGCACGGCCACGAGCTACTCAAAGGCACCTCGGTGGTACCTTTGGGGGAGCAGCCAACAGGCAGGCTCCAAAAGCTGCCAGCTGTGGCGAGCGCAATCCGTACCGCACATTGGGAATAAAAGCCCTTGCAGAGAGGGGCACCCCACGGGGCAGAGGGGCTGGGGCGGTAGGGACACCTCCACCCCGAGATGCCGGAGAGGGACCAAGGCTCGAGGCGAGTCTGCAGTGACGGGGTGGAGCAGTGGCCACTTCCTGCGGCTGCCGCTGCTCCTGCCGTCGCACCCTGCTCCCCAGGGAGGCCCGAGGCGGCCGGGGGGCACCCGCCGCTTTCAGCTTGCAGCTGTTTCCTGCCACCGCCTGGCTGCAAGCAGCAAGCGGGGGCGGGGGCTGCTGTGCAAAGGGACCCTGCTGCCCTCCCTGCACCTGCTGTCCCCAGCTCTGCTGGCTTCCTGCTGCCGATGACACTGATGGGGACTGCTGCACCGGATAAGGTGGGACGGAGACTCTGAAAACAAACAGGAACCCTGACGCAGCGGAGCCACAGCCACCTGTGACGTGTCCTGCAATCACCGCGCTCAGCCTTGCAGCTGCAATCGCAGCTGAGAGCAGCAGCAGTGGCTGCCGAAGCCACCAGGTCCCCTGCTGTCCCCTCCTGTGCCAGGACAGGGCTCTCCCACCGCTGCCCCAGCCCCACAGTTCCCCTGCGCGCCCCTGCAGCGCCAGCTGGGAGCTGGCACTTACCTGGGAGCAGGCAGCGTGCAAAACAAAGTCCCCACAGGTCCTCGGCAGCAGCTTAAGTACCAGCAGGGCGCGTGTGTGCGGCGGGCAGGGACCTGAAAAACCTGCCGCCAATCACTGCAGCTCCCGGGCCTGCCAGCCGCTCTCCGGGCTGGAAATTCAGGTTTGGCCCCCGCTCCTGGCAGGGCTCAGCGCCCAGCTCCACGCGCGCTCGGGCTCTCGGTGGCACCGGGAGCCGTCAGGGCTTGTCGCTGCTGTCCCGGTGGCAGAGCCAGGTGGCCAAGCTGCAGGCACGGGGGCGGGTTTCTTATCTCCTTCGTGCTGGGCAGGGGATTCGCTGGGGTTTTGCGGGGCTCTGGTGGGTGTTATTTTCCGTGCACCAAGCTCTGCAAACAGAGGTACCCTGGGTGTCAGGAAGAGGGACACTTCCTCCCTTGCCTTGTTTGTTACCCGCAGTGGAGAGAAAGTCTTTCATGTGGGCAGGACCTTTCGCCTCGGAGCCCAGCCCGGCCTCGTGCTGGAAGAGCTGGCAGTGCCACACTTCAGGCCAGGACATGTCACCGGAGTGACTCCCACAGTGCTGGGAGTCCGGCAGGCACAGCACAGACCTCCCATGCTCCATCCACTGCTTCCCACATCCTGAAATGCTCCAGGTGCCGCCCCTGCTCCTGCGAGAGGATCCCCGTGCTGCTGGAGGTCTCACTGCACCTCGCAGACAAGGTCCTGACCCCAGGCGGCATCCTCGGGAGAGCGAGCTGCATTAGATAGAAGTAAAACGCAGGGCACATCCAGGGCTGTCCCAGAGTCTTTCCAGCATCTTCCATCCAGCCTCTGACAGAGTTTTTCTCCTTTTCCTAATCAAGTGCGATTATATACATATACATATATATATATATACAGTGTTTCTCAGGAATTATCCCCCCCCCAAGAAAACCAATCCCAAAGACAGCAAAACCTACCCTTATCCTCTGAACAAACCAATGCCATCTTCTGCTTTGTCTTCCATTGGTCTTCCCCCTTTCCCCTTTTTCCTTTCCCCTTTCCCCTTTTTCCTTTCTTCTTTTTCCTTTCCCCTTTCTCCCTTTTCCCTTTTCCTTTCCCCCTTTTCCTTTCCCCCTTTTCCTTTCCCCCTTTTCCTTTCCCCCTTTTCTTTTCCTTTCCTTTCCTTTCCTTTCCTTTCCTTTCCTTTCCTTTCCTTTCCTTTCCTTTCCTTTCCTTTCCTTTCCTTTCCTTTCCTTTCCTTTCCTTTCCTTTCCTTTCCTTTCCCTTTCCCTTTCCCTTTCCCTTTCCTTTCCCTTTCCCTTTCCCTTTCCCTTTCCTTCCTTTTACTAACCTGAAAAATGTGGCTGAAAACACAGCTGTGCTGATATTTTTGGCTTCCATTCAGTTACAGAAGAGTTTCCTAGCAGGCCAGGGCTAACAGAATCATTCCTGCAGTTAGTCAGGCAAGATTTTGACTCGCAGGAATCACTATCTTTGAGCACAAAGCTGGCCACGTAGCCGCAGTGGGTAAGAGAGCTCGGGAATGGCTGCATATGGACAGAGGCCACTCGGCCGCGCCGCAGTTTGATGGGGTTTTGGCTGGCTTCAGTGCGCAGGGCTCAGCCTGCCCTTCCTCAGCGCAGAACTGGCCAAGGCCACAGAGAGACGAATCACTTGCAACTTCCAAAGCCGTTCCCACCTTTTCTCCATCCCTGGGTCACAGCCATGTGGATGGAAACCGCAGCGTTTTCTTGCTCTGCCAGTGCTTCTCCGCCAATGGTGTCATCTCATTGGTATTTCCATTCGCAATCCCTGCCTGGGGTAGAGCCCTCCTCCCTCCTCCTCCTGCAGCCACATTGTTTTGAGGTGACTCCAGCAGCAGGGAAGAGCTCCTAGCCAGGAGAGCCCTCGTGCGCGCGGGCAGAGCGTGCCCCGGCGCGCACAGCGAGCCAGCCGCCCAGTGCGCGCGGGAGCTGCCTGCCCTGCCCAGTGAAACTCCGGCTCCGCAGAGCGTGACAGCGGGAGAGGAGACGGGCATATCTGCTCTCCGCTCCTCGGATGGGAGAGGAAGAACAAGCACCTGCCAAAAATCCCCAAATCCAGAGGTTCAGACAGCCATGCATTTTTTACAGAGCAAGTCAGGGAGCAGGGAGACTGGAAAATATCTGCTGAAATCAGTCCTAGCCAGATCCTCCAGGCTAAAGCAGGCAGGTCTTGGAAATCCTGAGCCAAATAGCTGTATCCAGGCCAAGGGGGAGCTTTGTCCTGCTGGGATCCGGAGCAAAAGGCACTGGAGCAGCAGCGTCTCCTCAGAGACGAGCCTGGCTGCAAGGCCTATGTGCGACACTGCGCTGCAGGGCTAGGCCTGCCCTGGCTCTCAGCTGCGCTGCCGCACACTGTCCTGAAGAGCCACCCGAGCAGAGCTGCGACGCGTGTGGGGGAACATGCGCAGGACCAGGCAGTGGCTAGGCCACGCACAAGGCACCCGTTTGGCGAGATAGAGCCTCACCAGGCTTTTTCTGCCGTCTCTCGTCTCCTTCCGTGCCCCACGAGGCTCTCCCCCATCTCCACGGGTGCTGCGTTCTGTGACGGGGCTGCAGGGTGCCTCTCTCCGTGGCTGTTGGCTGCCAGCACCCGCCTTGTGATGCTTCATATACGGTAGCTGCTGCAGGCTCGGTTCCTGTCACACTAGTTCGGGTAGGCAGGAGGCCCAGGGTGACCACGGGTGCCCACCCTGGGCGGACTCTCACTACACAGGGCCACCCGCTCCCAGATATTACTGCAAGCCCCAAAACCAGGTGTGTGCCTGACGCAGCAGGTGCCATGGGGTGACAAGGCCTTTTTGGGGACCGGTGTCACCTTTTATGCGCCAAAGTCACGAGCGCCTCCAGGGCAAAGGGTTTGCCGGGGCTGCGCTCTGCAGAACCCGCTGCTGATCCACGCTGAGCCTGTAGGGGACGATGCTGTCACTTGTGACACCGTGGGCACAGGGCGGATGCCTCTTGCTCTAGTGAAGTGCTGATCAGAGCATGGGGGAGTGCTGGGCTCACCGGGGCTGCAGGGCATTAGCCATGAATGAAGAAGGTGCAAAGGATGGACGGATGGATGAATGGATGGATGGATAAATGTTTTTGGCCAGCTGTTTCATATTACCATCTCCTTACAGCCTGGGAAGAGTGTCGAACGGCGCCGCTCTGCAACGCTGTTTCAGCAAGCTGAACTGTCCCGGGCCCTTGAACCCCAACACTGTGCGTGTTGGCTGCTCAGTGTCAGCGAGGGATGGGCGTGTGAGGATTCGGGGACGGTGCATGATTAACTTGAAAGCTGGCTTTGCCCACAACAACGGAATTTCTGGCCCCTTTTTGGTCCGAAGTGTGTTTGTAGCCTGCAGTTCACAGGACAGGAGGCTGCAGTGAATGTTTAAGATCAGCTGATCAGGAGAACTGACAGAGGAGCTGCTTTCTCAGAGCAGCTGTTGGTGACCAGTCTGGGCTGGGCCAAAGAAATGGTACATGGTGATAGGAAAGCCCAGGATGGGGAACAGATGGTGCAAGCCCTGCTGTTGCTTGTTGTCGCTCTCCTGAAACAGAGGGCTCTCCTTTGCCCCCAGGCACATGCAGTGGCTAGTGAGTGGAGCAGCTGAGAGCCAAGGTGCTCAGTGTCTGTGGGAGGCCTCATGCAAGGTCTGACCTACCAAAAATACATGTCATTCGGTCCCAGGTGTAACCCAGCAGATCTGCTGAGGTCAGCTGGACTCAGCTGGGGTCAGCAGGAAACCTTGGAAAGCGGACACTGATAAAAAGCCCGTCTGTATTTCTTCCTAACCAGAGCCAGTGGCCAGCAGCAAGACAGACTAGTCCAGAGGCGCAATAACATCCCTGGCATGGGCACAGGGAAGTGACACCAGCGAGACAGGGGAAAGGCAAGTCCCAGGAACACCGCACACAGCAGGATCCATGCAAGTCCCAGCAGTGACGCTTTCTTCTGGGTTCTGCCCAGAGGTGTCCCAGGGAGCAGCACCACAGTAAAAGGTCTGCCTTACCTCACCAAAGAAAGCTACAGCTGTGCAGAGCAGCGGGTGAGAAGTCCAGGTGCAGGGAGAGCAGAGGGAATGTCAGGTGAGCTCACAGCCCGAAGTCACCCACAAAAACAGATGTCCTTATGGAAGCATTTGAGCTCACACATAATACATGGGAATGCCCCTGCCTTACCTCGTGCTGCAGCTGGTTTAAGAGGGAGCTCACAACTTTAGCAAAGGTGCTGACAGCAGCTGCCTCCATCTTCAGAGTCTGCAGGCTTGGTCTGGGAATATGCACGAGTGAAGGGCCCTGAAAGAAGCAGAGGGCTATGACCAGTTCTGCTGGCCTCAGGTACGGGCTTCACTTAGGGGCAAATGTCTCACAAGCGGGGGGAAACATCTCCCATCAGCCTGGCCTACGTGTCAGCAGCTGCTGCGGTACCGGAGGGAATTTCTTCTGTCCACTGGGCACAGCAGAGAGGTGCCCTTTGGAGAGAAAGACACTGAGGCTGCCAAGTCCAGCGCAAGGCTGCTGAGGTGTCTGCAGCTGCATGAGGTGCTGCAGGGAACACTGAGTTTGGACAGCCTGGAGACAGCCTGCTCCATGGGCAAGGCCCTGCAGCCACCTGTGATCCCTGTGGAGCAGATCCCTGCCACCGGCACACGTGAGACCCAGGCCCTCACCAGGAACAGGCGGCTGGCGGGAGGGGACCATACACAGCTGCAAGCAGGGGATGTCTAGCTGCCCTATAGAGCAGCATTTCCCAGTTCTTCAGCACTTACATTCACTGGTATTCCTCGAGTGGTTTGGAATAGCATTTCCCTGCCCTGGAGAGGGAATGAAGCGTTCCTCGCACGCTGCAGAAGAGCAGCCTCCTCAGCAGGGCGCCAGCCCCAAGCTGCCCATGAGCTCCCTGAGCCGCCCTAGAGCGTCAGCTCCTTCGGAAAACGCTGCTCCAAGAGGGCAGAAACACCAACGGGCCTGGCAGGGTTTCAGTGTCCAGGCAAACACATGGTGGCCAGAGACTCCTGGGGCTCAGGGCTGCTTTGGGCGATGTTGATGTGTAGGTATCGTCCTACACAAGCCAAGCCCATTTCCTCCATGCTTTTTTTTTTTTTTTTTCCCAGATAATATAGCACTGTGATTGAATGTCTCAGACACCATAAGCAGCCAAAATTGCCTTGTGTGTCAGGAGCAGAAATGCAGAAGAGAGGCAGGAAATCTTTACCTTCAGCAGCCCGGACAGCTGGCTTGCTTGCTTCCTTCTACTTCCCTCTGACATGAATGTTTTCTGTCCTTTCAACTGATAAGATTATAGTCGAGCAAAGTTCGATTACAGGAGACCCAGGTCCTTGCAGGGTGGCAGCTGGAGGCTGGACATGATGCCCCACAGAGCCTGCAACAACACCAAGTGATTGGCAGGTACGTTTAGCAGCTCCATTCCTGCCCTACTGTCTGCCCTGTAAAAGCTCTTGAACATCATGTCAAAAAAAAAAAAAATTCAGATCCCTTGAAATGTAAAATAAAACAGGTATACCGGAATTTGCTAAGGACAAATATATTTCCTTGCCACAGCTGGAAATGCATGTTTAGGCAACTGGAAGCATAGCTAGCAATGTAAGCACAATTTAAAGTGCAACATCAAAGAGCAAAGGAAAGTTGGGCCTCGGCAGCCCAATTTCAGAGCTGTTCCACCCTTTCTGCTATTCAGGAAGAGTTTCTCTCACCAACAGGTTGCCTGGGGCACGAACAGTAGGATACGTCAAACCAGAAGCCCAATTAAAACCAATTCTTCAAAAATAAGGAGATTCTCCACAGTGTCTGCTATCAATAATTCTCTGTAATTATTACGGTAGGAAGAGCAATATAAAAAGCTTACCTGTATACAAAAGAAAAAAAGACTTTTGTCTGCATTAGATTCCCCTATTCCCTTCCACATCTGTGCGAATGTAACAGCAAACCTAGAACAGAAAAGTGCAAAAACAAATCTTAATGCACTTTCATGAGATGCCTTCCTCCCCTTCTTTGAAACATTAGCCTATGTGCCGTTTTTTGGTTGGATTTCTTTTGTTTAGTGGTGCTTAATGAACACATGATGTGCAGTAATCCAGTCTCCTGAGGGAAGCTACGCACACACTGTTTTTTACAAGTTTTGCAGCAAACGCAGTGTGTGTATACTTTCTCCAAATAACAAAGGGGAATTTTGGTAACTAATGGGATGGCACTTGTTAAAGCTGCCTTGTAAGCACAAATGGCAAACAAAAACAGAAAGAAAAAAATAGAAAAGCTTACTTTTTCTATTCATTCCTTAATTCATAGCATAGCCACACAAATAACTGCACTGGCATTCAGTACAACTGAAGAAGCGAGAAATTCCAAACCTGGCGGTGGAAATATCATCCGCGTCTGCACAGAAACTCTCAGAAATGGATTTAACACTGGTTGATTTTCCATCTTTTTTTTTGGGGGGGGGGCGGGAGGTGGGACCGGCATCTCCCTTTGCCCTCCGTGTGCTCTTATCTCCCCGCGACCACTTAGTCCCAGATTCCCTGTCCTCCCATCCCACCCCATGTCAAGCCATGGTCCTTTGTGCCACAGGAACTGGGGAATGGGAACCCGCAATGGAGGTTCACCATCGAGTAAGTGTCTTTAAAAGGAGTGTAAATCAAATGGATTATTGCTCTGCCCGAATGAAGCCACCAGCTCCCTCAATGGTCCAAAACAGCCGCTACGGGAGGAGACCCCAACCCTCAGCTCTCCCAACGGTTCAAAACAGCCGTTATGGGGAGAGTCCCCCGCACCGTCCCTGCTCCCTCCACAGTGCAAAACAGCCGTTACGGGGTGGGCGCCTCTTCCCCACAGCTCCAACGCTCCGAAGCGGCCGTTACGGGGGCGACTCGCCGCCCTCCCGCCCCTTCTCCCTCAACGGTCCGGAACAGCCGTTACGGAAGGGGGCGCGCGTGCGCCACACCCCACGGCCCTCAACGGTCCAGAACAGCCGTTACGAGGGGGGCGGGGGCTTCCCCCCAGCTCCCTCAACGGTCCAGAACTGCCGTTACAGGGGGGCGCCTCTTCCCGTCAGCTCCCCCAACGGTCCAGAACAGCCGTTACGGCGGGGGGGGGGGGGCGGGGAGGGGCTTCCCCCCAGCTCCCTCAACGGTCCAGAACAGCCGTTATGGGGGGGCGCCTCTTCCCCCCAGCTCCCCCAATGGTCCAGAACAGCTGTTATGGGGGGTGCATGTGGAGAAGCTGCCTCTCCTTCTCCTTCTGATACCCTTTTTCCCTCCCCTGTGCTCTCTCCTACTGCAGGGAGCACACGGGGTTCAGATTATAAATACACTGTTTGTAAGCATCTTGGTTTCAACCCAATAACGGTACACATGTCAGCTTAAACAGGTAAACTTATTTATTAAGATAAGCTATACTAATAAGGTATATTTAAGGCATTCTTTCCCTTTGGATCGGCTTGTTTTCCCCTCCCATTTTCTCAAAAGCCGCCATCTGTTGTATCAGCAACTCCCCCTCTTGAAGATTTGGACATCCTTTCTATGTTCACTGCAAGACAGAACAAAAAGTGTTTTAGAAGGGGGACACTCCAGTGTAACAGACATTTTGCACGGCGACCCTTTCCTCTGCGCATTCGGTGTTAGATCCATGATGTTTCAGCACAAACTCTGTTCTCTTAAATCAGGCCATGCACAAGAAATTTACTTCTCATTAAATTCACGCAGCTTGTGCTTACCCCAAAGCAGGGAGGATCTGTCCTAGCCGTCGTATCAGAGACCTTTTTTACCACAAGGCAGTTTCAGAGACCTTTTTTACCACAAGGAGCAGATTAGGGAGGTTCAAAGGCAAGGTCAAGGATCCTGTTGGATGCACACATGCCTAGGACTAACTCCCCACACTGCCACAGAGCAGCCACAGCAGCATCTCCTGGCGTTAATTCAGAGCAATTCACTGTGGGATATAGCTGCCTATCTGCTCCTAAGTCAGCACGTGCCACTCAATACGCTGGTAATTACAGAGCGTGCGGCTTGTGAAGTCAGGCAGGACGATCTCCTTGTTCTTCCTTCCCAAGGAGCGTGACGAACTGCCATTGCTTACGAGCACGAGCGGAGCTACTGAAAACCGGAATTCTTCCTATGGAAAACGCTCCATCCTTGTTGTGTCCGTGCCAAGTCAAACACTTCAAAACAAAGCCCATTTAGTGTAAGACATAGACCACATCATGGATCACTTAAGGAAACATGGTAAGAATTAGTGGGGCTTCCTCTACAGATCCCTCTGTGCCATGTGCCTGCATGCATTTGAAACCGAGGGATCCAGCCTCCCAAAAAACACATCCTAGAAGTGTAAGGCTGGATCTCAAAGCCTACCGTTCTGTTCGGAGAAAGGATCAAATATGGTTTCATCAGCCCCAATCTGCCCCTAAAAACACTCAAAAAAGCAATAAAATGTAATGTCTTCTGTCAAATATTAGGAAAAGTTACTCTTGATGCTTAAACAACAATAGGAAAAGCGCATTTCCCCCTAGCATTTGGCATTTTGCTCCTCCCCGGGAAAGTTGGGAAATACTGGATCCTGAATCAAAAATCCTGGAAAAGCCCGGAGTTCCATTTACTGCTCAAATGCCACTCGAACCATTGACAGGCTCCTGGAAGCACTTGCTGCAGGGGACGGGCATCGGGGCAGATAACGTTAGCGGTGCCGTTTCACTCCAAATCCGCCAGCGCCTCAGCGCGCAGGGACGCGAGGGATCCGTCCCTGCTGGGGACCAGGTGGCAGGATGGCGTGGGCCTTACCTGTTGGACTGGCAGAGCATGCACTCGTTGGAGTAGGTCCTGCCATCGGTGCCGCAGACGGGGTTGAAGTTCCTGGGACAGCCCGGCACGCCGTACCTGTCGCACGCGGGCTGTGGGACACAGACCCACATGGGTTACGACAAGCCGGCGGGGAACCCGCTGCGGCAGGGGCGTCTCAGCGCAGCCCCGGTGGGTTTGGGGACACTGAGGGTTCGGGTCGGGGGTGCCCGCGCTCGCGGCCTGCACTCACCGGGGTGCTGGCGGTCGCGGAGGGCGGCGAGAGGAGCCCTGCGGAGAACAAGGGTCGTGAGTGGCACCCGGGTCCCCCCCGCTTCCCCCTGGCCCCGTCCCCCCGTGCCCGCATACCCGCGAGCAGGGCCGGCAGCAGCACCAGCACCGGCAGCGGCAGCGGCAGCGCCATCGCCCTGGGCTCTGGCGGCCGGGGCGGGGCGGGGCCGCGCAACGGTCCGAACGGTCGAACCGGCCCCCGGGGCGGGGGGGGGGAGCGGCCGCGAGGGGGGGCGGGCGGCGCCGGTGACACCGGCGGGGCCGGCAGGCGGCCTCCGGGCTTTGAATAAATATAAAGAGATATAAATAAAATTACTTATTTTGAAATTGCGGTCGTTCTGTTTATTTGTTTTCGTTTATTTGTTTTCATGTATTTGTTTGTTTTTAATGCGGTTTCCTAAGAGTCAGCGCTTCCCGAAGAGGGGCCTGCGCCCAGCCACCCGTCTCCGGCCATGCCAGAGGCGCCCTGGGCCTTGCCACGTGCCTGGACAATGTGTTTCCGATGCTCCCGATGCTCCCATTTCTCTGCCCGTGGGTCACACAGACACGCAGGGATGGACCCAAACTCCCCTCAGCTCCCATAGCGGCAGGGGACCAAGCGGGCTTGATCATCGTGAACCCCCCCAGCACACACAAAGGCTGGAGGAACAGCAAATCCACAGAGATCCATGACAGAAAATCACCTTTGATTGATTTAATACTTTTTATTTCCCTGGGGCTTCCGGAGGCCCCAGGGAGGCCGCAGAGGCTCCAGCAACTCTCCGGATTCCAGCTCCAAAGCCCAGCGCTCCTGCCCTAGATGCCGCCTTCCCTCCGGCCTGGCCAGGGCGCTGCAGGCGCGCGGATGCGGCTCAGCTTGGACGAGTCCAAGCGCAAAGCTCCCGTTTTACCTGCGTGCCCGCGCGGGCTCCGTCGTCCTGCAGCGTTTCATCCCATTTGTTCAAACTGCTGTCTGCCAGGGGCACTCAGCTTTGCCTTATTACAATAAAATTTTTACCTACGGGTTCTTACAGAAGAGAAGGGATCGGGAAATTAAGGAAGGGTCTCTTGTCCCTCTGCTTCTGGTAAGATGGGCCATCTATTAGAATATGCCCATTTTCTTCCATAAATTCCGTATAAGACTACACTGGAGGGCAGGAGGTTGCCGTGGCTTTTGTCTCAGCGATCTGCCCCAGGAGCACAAGCTCTTGGTGGGGAGGTGGTTGGTCCCCGTTGCATTCCTCATACTGAGCACAGAGGCAATCCTGAAGAGCAGAAACTTCCAAGCCGGGCTGTGGAAGTTTCCTCTAACTGCTGACGCTGGTGAAGGACACAGGGTTAAGGAAACCTGCCCTGGGACCCTGAGGGAGGCCCGGCGTTCGCTGGAGGCACCGTTTTTAGGTGTCTCTGCCAGGGGGAAGGGCTCTAAAAGGCAGAGTGCCCCGAACGCTGCCTCGAGGGCGCAGGGTGAAGCTGAAGCTCTCAGCTTGGCGTTCATCACCAAGCTGGCCATGCAGACGGCTCCTCAAAGTAGTGGTTAAAATATTTCCTTAGGCCTGCCACTTCTTCCACAGCAATAAAGGCCGCTGTCACGTGTAATGGAAGAATCTCCAGGATTCGCAGCTCTGCCCAAATTTGAGGGTGGATTTTGTTGGGAAAAGGGCAGGAGGCGAACAAAGGGAGGACGAGTGTTTTCGTGCCGCTGCCCTGGCCCAGGGACGCTGCGGAGCTGTCCTTGTCCATGCGGTGGTAGTGTTGCTCCCCGGACCCGCTCCT
This sequence comes from Tinamus guttatus, assembly GCF_059628265.1. Lineage (NCBI taxonomy): Eukaryota > Metazoa > Chordata > Aves > Tinamiformes > Tinamidae > Tinamus > Tinamus guttatus. The sequence goes on along the minus strand of NW_028288957.1, from coordinate 3,756,357 downwards.
TGCTGCCTGCTTGCATGAATTCTGCAATTCACTTTTTTTTTTTTTTTTTAATTGTTATTTTTAAGGCTATTTTTTTAGTGTTGCTTCTTCCTGACCAGAAATGTGTGTAGGGACAGTAGTTACTGGGGAAGTGTTTCTTAGGTTGCCTTTTTGTGGGTCTCTTTTTTGTCAATCCTGCACTATGTGCCGGGCAGGTATACACGAGGGAGCTCTGTACCCCCACGCGTTATCGGCCTGGTTTGGGGGCCGTGCTGCGGACCTGGTGCACGTGGCTGCGATACCATTCCCGGAGGAACCTTAAAATCCCAACTTCCCTGCCTTGCAGACCCTGCTGCTTGGACGCACCAACTCCGTAGTAATGAGGGCAGTTTAGTAACCTGCAGAGAAGAGAGGTGGGGGAAAAGTAGGTAGGAAGCTGCTCTTGGAGTCTTGAGCATGCGTTTAAATTATTTAGAAAGCTAAAGCTGAGCTGGAGGCTGAGCTGGAAGACCAGGCGGATAATATGCCTAAGGGACAGGAAGAGTAAAGAAGGTTTCTCACATTTTTTTTTTTTTTACACTTGCTGTGGGCTAATTAAGAGATCTATGTAATGCTGCAAACCTCTGAATGCTTAATGGGAATGAAGCTAATTAATTAACGTTACAAATCATAATCATCAAGGAATTAATCTTTCATGAACTTAATCGGGAATAGTGAATGAATGGGTATATGGGAGGATGGCTTTTGGGTATGAGTTATGGTAGTTTCGTTCTGAATCGCTGCTAGTTAGTGAAGAAACAGAGTGATATTACTGAGCTAATAACGCAGAAGGGAACAAGGCTGGGGAACGAGCACAGCCCGGAGTGGCAATTGATTTGTTTGCTGGGAAAGCTCACAAATTGGGATGGCATTTGGCAGAATCGCCCTCCTCCTAGAGATGGCCATTTGCTTATCGTAATAAAGGGCTAAACTGTCCTTGACTTCTCTGCTCGGAGGGCAAAATTCCCAAATGTTCAGGGGCCTCACGAGTTCTCCCGTCACAGTTTAATCCGGCGGAGATGAAAAGTGCAGTTTGCAAAGGAATTAGAACTGCCACAGTCATTTGTAAGGGAGGTATAGCAAGAGATTGTACACACACACATATATATATATATATATGTGTGTGCAAGAACATGTCCTGTTGACATGGGAGTTATGCTCCTAAATGTCTTGGTGAGTTTGGGCCTTAGCTTGGCTTCATGGAACAGACCAGCCCCCTGTACCTCTTCTGGGTTTTGGAAGAAGAAGAAGAAAAGGTGAACTTATCAAAAGAAATATGCTTATCAAGCACATAACAAGGCTAATTTACTGCAGTTTCATGAAACCTAATTAAAGAGAAACAAGACAAGGATGAAAAAAAGACCACAATTAAAACTGAATCAATAAATGTCTGGATTCAGGAATTTAATGCAGCCAGTAACTGAGCTATGAGGCACGCGTGTTCAGGTGTCCCTTCGGCAGCCTGGTTTTGAGACAGAGGGTTTTGTTTTACCTTCATTGTCAGAGAACCCCACATTTATCTGTAAGGGAATTGCTAATACAATGGCAATGTTTGAATCCTGCCTTTCCTTCCCCAAATATACAAGCCACCTTAATTTCTATTGTAGATTCCTTTTGTGTTTTAAGTAGGTGGGAAGAAGATGGACAATGGAGCAGGGAGAAAAGACCGTAAAGATCGGAGGAGGAGAATGGGGGGAAAAGACTGAACGGAAGACTGAGATTCTTAAGAGATCTCCTAGAAGTTCAGTTTTACCTGCTTGCTCCACAGTTAGGAGCAGGGTTATAAGGAAACGCACAGCTTTTGTGACGGTCTAGGTGTATTCAGATCTTTGCACATAGATTTACCGTTTCTTTAAATAATGCTCAGGAGTATGTGCCAAAATTGGCAAAGTGACACAAAAGTTGACTACTGCTAACAATCCCTCTGTAAGTTAGCAAATGCTGCCAAAAATCTTTGATTGCTGAATATCTACACTGAATTCTAAAAGTTTAAGACATTCTAGAAGAAGACTGGAAATCCCAGAACCTGAATGCAGAGATTTTCAGATTTGTTTCACTTCATTCACCATCAAGCCGCTGTAAATACCCGATTTTCCACAATTTGTGTCCTGTGCCTCAATACTTGAGCTTAAGCCTGGTTTCTACTTAGTTGTTTTGCAACGTTAACTCTCAAGGTGAGACGTTCCTGCCACGTGCCTCCTGCCACCGTCTCTCGGTGCCCATTGCATTAATTAAACTTGACGTGGGACAGAAAATATGTGAACAGAGACTCTGATGAGATGGCCAATTCTTGTAGCAGCAAAGTGTTGATTTTTAAGGTTTTCTCTTCATTCAGACATCTTCAAGAATTGCAATGTTGTAATTACTGTTCTGGGACACAAGAAATTATGCTCTTGCAGCAGATTTCTTAGCAAAATGAGTGACAATTGAGCACTGACATGAGCTGGCATCTTCTAATGCTTTTTTTCTTTCTTTTTTTTTTTTATGCATTTAGGAGCGTAGTGCTTTAGCCTGGGACACCTAAGCATTATCCTGGAAGGAATGCTGAAATCTTCCAGCGTTTGCTCTTAGTTGCTTCCTGCTATAGGAGCATCTCAGGCATCTCCCTAACTCCACAGGATTGAAATGGATAACATCCCCCCTCCTGCAGAGAAAAAGAAAAAGCAGAAAATTAAGGCTCCAAGAACTGCTGTTTAGGAAAAATGCCGCTTTTGGAGTGAAACTGCAAGTGCAGGCAAAACTGTTGGGGACAGTGCTCCCTAGGCATGGAACTGCATTGAGTGAATGCCGAACTCAGTTCCAGCTCTTAAATTAAACCCAACTTTTGATTTCGGGAGAGTCGTTCAACAGTATTCCAATCAGGAATAAGATCACACCCACATGGAGAAGCCGTAATATTTGCCACATACATATCTTATTCATACTTTACACAGCAGATCTCTGAAATAACCTTGCCCAGGAGAAATAATTTTTGCTCCCTTTTATTTATTTTTTATTTTTTCCTCTGCAGGCAGGTGTAGCAATCAGACACAGGTAAGTTGCAGCGAGTGCATCAGAACACACGCTCCCGTGTCCGGGCTTCCAGGGAACAAAAGCAGCTGCAAACTGACCTGCCAGCCGATCTCGAGTTAATTAGGTTTTACCTGCAGGCTGGAGTCCTTCCCTGCCAGCTGAAGGACAACAGTCCCTTGCTGCTGTAAATCATCCTTCTTGTAAGCTCCTGGAGCTGGAAAGTGCAGGAGCAAAAGGGTTTTCCTTATATATATATATATATATATATAATTTTATTTATATATACATATATTATATATAATTTTTCGCCACAGAAGTAACCAGCAAGGCTGACCCAGTGGTGCCAGACTAGGGGCAGTGTCACTGAGCAATTTGCCTTTGGGGCCCCAAAATGCAGCTTCAAGGAGGGCCCCCCATTCCAGCCCCGGTCCCTGGTTTCCAGGGTGCTCCATGGGATGTGCTGCGGATCCTCCGCAATGGGCGCACGTTCTTGCTGGGCGCTTGGTGTCTGTGCCAGGGTGCAAACGAATCCCGTGGGACAGGGTTTGGGCGGGCGGGATGCTGGTCCCGGTGCTTTTTCTCCCTTGCTGTGAAAATATTTGCTCCGGCGACGGAGCGAGCGCCCCTGGAGCCGCGCTGGCGACTTCATCAGCTCATTAATTAAGATGTTGCCATGGTGAACGTTGCCCTGGTAGCAGGAAACCCTCTCTCCTCCTCCTCCTCCTCCTCCTCCTCCTCCTCCTCCTCACAGGGTTTCTCATTCATATTCCAGCGCTGGGCATGAATGGAGCCGGCTCGCCAGAGCGATCGCGGCGCGGGAGGAGGCGCCGGAGCGACGCCGACTCAAACACCGAGGCCGCCTCGTGCCCACCCCGGATCCGGGTGGATCCCCGGCATCTGTGTTATCCAGGGGCCCTGGGAGCAGCTCCTGCGCATGCATAGGGTGCAGGCGATGGGTGAAGGGCTGGGTGTTTCCTCTGCGGAAACAGGGTGGTTCGCCAGGATGGGCCTTTGCCTTGTGGGTTTCTCCTGCTTGATTAAATCACAGCGTTTCCTCCAGCCCTCAGGCCAGAAAGAAGCCTTGGAAAGGACCAGTCTTCCAGATCGGCCACCTGCTTAATGCAAGTCAGTGACTTCCATCCAGCAACTCCTGCTTCGTGTCCCAAAGCTTCTGGCGCTGGCCGAAACCACCTGCGATGGGTGGATGGTTAAGGGGCTTGGACACCTGGGTCCATCTTGCTTCTTGGCTCTGTTTGTTTTAACACTCTAGACATAACACTGGAAAAGGGTATGAAAGTCAGCCCAAGTGGCATCTTTCCTGCCTGCTACGAAGTTTGTCAATGTAAAAACAGGCAGAATGCCCTGAGTTGTGTCGCTGCCTCAGAACAACTCCACAGGTATCTGAGATGTGCCGGGCTCTGGAGAAGCTGCCCGTACTGGAGGTGGGAAACCTCAGGATTTCAGCATGCCCCTTTGTAGGTTGTCACTTGTGCTCTCGTTGTGGTTTTCCTCTTCCTCGAGTTTTCTGCACTAATTTTGTAATAACAGTTAGTGCTGGGTTTCATAACACAGACATACAACATGCAATTAGGAACGGCTTTGTGTGAAGCAAAGGGGCTGTGAGTCATACCCAGACAAGTGAATTATCCGTGATTATTCAGCCAGGAAAGGAATTGGTGGTGAGCAGGAATGTGCACACCGGGGGCTAGGTGCTGCTCCTAGCATTTTGTTGCTGTTTGGAAGCGCAGAGAGGAAAGCAGAGTGGATACAACACGGCGAGGTTGGGGATGTCCGCGTGTGCATCCGTGTGACTGAGTCCCACGGGGAGCAACAGGTGGCTTCCCTCTGATGCTGAGACTTGCCCAGTCCTTTGCTAGGTCTCCTGCTCCTGAAACAAATGGGGGGACATCTGAGGTCCTGCCGCAAAGGAAAAAGTGCCTCCAGGGCGGGCATTGAGGGCACCTCACAGCTCCCACTGCACAGGGACAGGTTTATTTTCCGCTCATTGGGGAGAGTGGGCCGACCCTTCCTCAGCCTGTCACAAGTGCCTTCGTCTGTAAAATGACAGCGAGAAGCGCTTCATCTTCCAGGATGAATCTAGCAGATGCTTCTCCCAGGAAATGAACTGAAGGGTTGCAGCTTTGCTTGAGCGACTGTGAGTCAGGTATGAGTCATCCCTCCCTGGAAGGGCATATGGATGCGCCGTGTGGATAAACGCACAAAGAGCACAAAGCCAGGGTGAAAGGTTATCCCGTGGAGGAGAAACTAAAGGAAAAAAAAAAAAAAAGGAGAGAGATGTACCCCGAGCCCTCTTCTGTGGCCAGCAGGATGCGTAAACCGCAGGTTACAGCGGTGTTGTCTCTTTTTCCCTAACCCTGACCGTGCGCGCGCTGACGCGTAACACGTGGAGAACCTCCCTTTTTAACGGCACGCGGCTGTTGCCATCCTACAGACGGTTCCTGCAAGGAGAATCGGGAATTCCGCACAATGCACAAGGGCAGCCGTGTGTGCATGCCAGAGCAAGGCGGCCCGGGTGTGAATTAAAGTCTGCAGGTGATAGCGGAGAGCACGGGAAACCTCCATCATCCATTGACTTTAAAAAACCCTCGGGCACTTGCTGGTGCTGGCTTTGGAAAGCGGGATGGCTTTCCCAGTAAAGCGATGCCAAGTGAAGGGGGTCAGGGTAAGAGCTGCTGGCCAGAATTACCTGGCCTCGTGCTTAGCATGTCAGAATGAGGGATCACAGTGGTTCCGCTTGGCTTTAAAGAATCCCGGAGAGAGGCACTTGGACCGCAAAGATTTGGGTGTAAAACAGAGCGCATCTGTTTTCAGACACCCCTGCTAGCGCAACGCTAATCCCTGCTCCCTCAGGAGGTCAGGAGCAGGAAAGCTGCCGGCAGCAGTGACAAATTAGCATTAATTGCGCTGCGTCTGTCGAAGCTAATCCTTCCCAAATGCAGCCAGGCACTGAGTTTCATATCTCGCCTTTCTGGCTGCTTGGCTGTCAGGCTGTTTCGCAGCAGCGTGTGCCCATGTGCGCAAAAAGGGGTTACAAAAAGCAGCCTCGTGTCGTGCTGTGGGGAGCCAGCAGAGCGCGGTCTGGAGGAAGAGGAAGGCCCAGCCTGAGGAAGAGCTCGCATCTATTGCGGGGCTGGCGGATGTGCAGGGAGGCAGGGCAAAGACGCGCTTGCCAGGGCACCAGCCTGTCCCCAGCTCAGGAAGGGAACATGCGGCTGCCGCTTCCAAGCGGGGAGCAGTTGCTCCGGGTTTAACTTAGTTGTGCCGATCGGTTAGGCATTTAGGAGGATAGGGGTGTCTGGCCTGGGAGGATGAAGAAAGAGGAAGCCTTTTTGGGAAACAGGAGAGGCTGGTAGTTAGAGTGGATGGAAAACGGAGAGTTTAGTTTGTGCTGCCAGAAGAAGAGGCGGTGGGGAAAGCTGCAATATGCCAGGGGAAGGAGATCTGTGCTGGAATCTGTGGCCTTAGGCGCCCGGGGGATCTAAGGCTTTCAGTTTTTGGGCTCACCAAGACTTGCAGTTGGCCTGTGGCAGGAGGCCGCGGCGATGCTGCTGCCCCGAGGCTGCTTCCTGCTCCAGGCTGGGAGTGCACAAAGTCCCTTGCTGCTCTGCATTTGTGTTGCTAGAGCAAGAGCTCCTGGAGCCCTGGCCGAGAGAGTCAAGTCTAGCCCATTCCCTGCGATCGGCCAGGCCATGTCTCATGCTGGGACACGAGAGGACACAGCCTCTTGGACCTATCCCTCTTGGAGCCATTGACAAGCCATGACAAGTCTGTGGCCCTTCCTCAGATCTGAAAGAGAAGCTGCAGACCTAAAAAAGGTAGATCCAGGTTGAGAACAACTGCTTGAGAACAACTGTTTAATTAGGATGGATCTCCATTCTCCGATGAAGAACGCTGGGGAGGCTGCAGCTTTCCCTGCTGGAAGTGAAAAGCAGCCCTAGGCTTGTGGTGCTCCCCTGCTTTCTCCTCCCGGCCTCACTGCCGTGGACCAGCTCTGTCAAAGCAGCCACAGGGCAGCCTGGAAAATGTTCTCGGAAATAGAGAAGAATAAAGAAAAGAAAAAAAAAAGCATTCTGGTGAAAAAAACCCGGCTTCCTGAGGCTGGTGACGTACTTCAAGGTGGTGAATAATCGACCTCAACGGGTGGAAGGGGGGAAAAAAACAGCAAAACTCCCTTCTCTTCCTTCTTGCAGGCTCCGGTGCCCGGGGAGAGGGCTCTGCTGACTCATGCAGAAGCGGTTTTCAAACTAGGGCTCCTCTTCTTGCCTCCAGATGATTCCTTTTCCCAGGAATTTCAGCCCACCTGGGAAACCTGCCCTGCTTCCCCTGGCAGCTGGCTTGGCTCCCTTGGCGTTCGGGCTGTATCCTGAAAAGCGCCATGGCTGGAAGTGCCGGGGTCTGGTTTTTGGCAGCCGCTGCAAGGTGGTGCTCGTCTCCTGTGCCCTGCTGCTGCGCCATGTGTCAAATAGTAAATAAACAGATACCGAAATAGCAGAAACGCAGGATGGAGGAGGCTGCTGGCTCCGCGCGCTCTCCTTAAACATTTGGCTTGCAACGTGTGGAGGCTGCAGCACCACGCAGCAGAAATTGCCTTGCTTTAAACGCCACATACGGTCCCCGTGGGCGCTGCTGGGTGACAATTTGGGAAGAAAAGAGGATGCTGCTCCTGCTCTTTCTCCGTCCGGGAGCGGCACCAACCCTCAGGGCTCCGTTCCCAGCGCTGGGGGGTGCGTGGAGCGTTTCACCCCCCGTCTGCTTCCCGAAATGCCTCTTGCTTGACGGAGCCAGGGCAGTGGAGCCGGCTCTGGGCACGTGTTTCAGAGGAGATGGGGTCAGGCCTGGCAAGGCAGGGCACAGCTCGTGGGCTTTCCCGGCGGGTGGCAGCTGACAGCTGTGCAAGATGGAGCGGGAAGGGATTGGGATTGAAGCAAAAAAAAGGGGAAAAAAAACACCCCACATTGATGAGGTTTTTGCTCATAGACTTCCAGTTCCAAATCTGCATTTGATGATGAACTCAAACCCGAAATGGTGTTTAGCAAATGCTGCTTGCCAGGCCAAATTAGCAGCCTCATTTGTTGCTGGTGGCAGCTCTTTAAGACTCTTTTAGAGGGGCTCCTCGTAAAACATGGCATAAATAGGATGTTTTCTCAACAGTTGCATTTCCTTCCTTGAGAGCTGCAGTGGGTTTTTTTGTACCCTTTGGTCTCCCACAGCTGGGTAGTAGCAAAAGAAAATGATATCGTGAAACCCAGCCAAGCTCCTTGGGCATGTGAATAGCCTGGAACCACTCGTGTCCTCTCAGCGCAGCATCGAGCGCGGCGGGTGCTCCAGGCCCAGCAGCAGCTCTGGGGACATCTGCGTGTTTCCCTGCAGAAAATGGAGCACAGATGGGCTCTGCCTTGACCGGCAACTGCTGAACTGTTGTATTTGCAGACCAGCTGTACATTCACTGCTCAGCTGTGTGGCAGGGTTTGCAAACCCTGCGTGCAGCACCCATATGTGCTGGCTCTCTTGGCTTTCTCTGAGCTTCCTCGAAGTGAAGTACCTGGCAGGTCCCTAGCTTTTGCTGGGTTCATTTTGAGAAAAAAAAAAATAAAAATTACATTTTCCAGGCAGAGAGTGCTTCCGAAAATAGCAGCCCCGCGGACAGTTGCTGCAGTGAACCGTAGGGGCTGTGTGCTCAACAACATATCCTGCAGCCACAAAACCAGAGTAAATCCCTGCAGGAGGGTTCCTGTGCCACCCGATCTTCTCCCGGGCTATAGGAAAGCTGCAGGGCACACGGCTGGCGTGTCTGGATGGTTGTGGTCACATCAGTAGATTTGGGTTCTTGGCGTGTTTTGTTCATTGGTGGCACGTTGCCACCCCCAGAAGGCCTGGCACAGAGCATGGGCCCGGGCTCTGCCCCAGCTCTCAACCACGTCCCTGTGACATCCATGTGGGCCAAACCAGTGAGTATTTCCCAGGTGTGCCACTATGATACGTCCTTCTGGTTTTCTCTCAGCTGGATTAGCCTGACACATACCTGGCTGCGTTGCTCTGTTGGGTTAAAACATGGCCTTTGATGGATGCAGGAGGCCAGAAGAAGAGGTCTGTGCTGGAGCTTGTGTTGCAGCTGTGTTTGTAGCAGCTGTTTGTACTTCTTTCAGGGACCATCTTTGCTGGGTCGCTCCGGGGGTGCCGTTTGGGTGCTGCTCAGGGGGTAACACACGGTGTGTTACACCGACCCCCCGTGTTGGAGCATGCCCGTTCTCGGGTATCCCTGTGGGTGTTTGCTCCTGTGGCAGAGCTCGCTGTTCCCCGAGCGCACCAGGTGGCTTCGTGAGTCACTGCTTTTCAGTCCGCGTCTCCTTCCAGCCGCGGAGCGGCGAGGGGCCCGCGGTGCCTGGAGGAGCTGCCGAGGGCTTGTCATCGCCGAGGGCGAATACAGGAGGGCACTGACTAACAGCAGCGTGGCCGGGAGCGGCGCGGAGCCGCGGCCTGAAGCCGTGAGGGATGCGCTGCCGGCGGGGGAGGCGTTCGCACCGCGCCGGACCTCCGCGGTGCTCATGGTACTGCCTGCAGGGAGGGCAGCTCTGGGGCCTCCTCTGCTCCTGCCTTGGCTGCAAACGAGGCTGTGGGACCACGTTCAGGCTTAGGGAATAGTTGGTCGGGCCATTGCAAGCGCCGTGCTTCTTTTTTCCCCTTTAGCACACATTCCTGCTCCTGCCCAGCTCCCTGCATCTGTCGTTTGGAGAACTGACTCCATGTTAAACAATACTCTTTTTTTTTTTTTTTTTTTTTCTCTCTGCAGGATTATTTTCCAGCAGTGTCACTTCCCTCACCCAACTTGCTGACCGGCCATGCACGAGAGGAGATGGGGGCATCGCCCACCCCATGCTCTGTGAGCCTGGCCCCGCTGGAAGCTGTTTGCTTCACCTGCTCCCCTGCTCCTGGGCAAAATCCAGGGGCAAGTTCAAAGCAGGAGGCATGTCCTTTATGAGGGATAATTCAATTTTGTGGAGTAGGGAAGTCACAGCTGGGTTCAGGGCGCCATCCCTGCAATTCAATTAGCAGGACGCAGGGTGACAACACCGACAAGCAGGGAAGCGGACGTGCATTTCGGCATCCCAGCGCGCCGGCGGGGGCTCAACGTGCCCTCAGGTTGGACGCTGCAGCCCAGAAGGTTGCAAGAGCCTCTGTTTTCTACCAGGCAGCACAACCAGCTCTGCCACCCTCACATCGGGAAGCTGAATAGGGAGAGGTTCCCTCAGAATAGCAGGGGGTTTCAGAGTCTGTTGCCTGGGGTGGCAGGGAGTGTCCTGCAAAGGAGAGCTTCTCTTTGGGTAGGAAGACCTGAGCAGTGATGTGTTAATCTCTGTACCTCATGTATTGATACCTAGAGATGTGCATGTCCCAGGATCATCACAAGACCTCTGGAGATCACATCTCCCTTCGTGTCATCTCCATTCACAGCGTTTTCCCCAGAGAGCTGAGAATGGAGGAGCCTCATCTCCCCGGCTCAGGGCAAGATTAGCTGATGCCCTTCAGGGATTAACATCTTCTTGGAGGGACTGAGCTAGATCTGGCCGAGATGTCCAGCCCGCCTTCCTGCCCCAGCCTTCCAAATTTCTGTGCTGAGCAAGGCTGACCGTCTGCTGCGCTGCTTGTTGGATGTCCTCCCACAGTTCCTCTCCAGCGGAGAAGCCAAAGCCCATGCAATGCACCATTCCTGTTGTCAGAGTCCAATACCAGGTGAAAAAGCATGATTTGGATTGAAATAAAGGGTCATCGGGTAATGTCCGGGCCCCTGGGAGAGCTCCTAGGCGAGGAACTGCGGGAAGGCATCATCCCACGTGTTGGAGGCAGCAGCAGCATCCACCATGATGTAGGTGAATCATGCGCTCCGGAGCGCTGACGAAGGCACACGAGGTTTCGGGCCGCTCAACGTGGCGCGATGAGTGAGCAGAGGAAGGGGAACAACGAGGCACTCGGGCAGCTTCGGGAAAGCAAAATGACTGTACGTGCTGGTGGGAGGGTGTCTTTTTCCACTGCTGTTCTGGACTATCCTGGCAAAATGGGAACATTGAGTTATCATAGCAGCTCCTTTTTTTTTTTTTTTTTTTTTTTTTCCCTTTAATCCAGGTAGCATGGGGGATTCAGGGAGAAAAGAGGATGCAAAAGATGGGGCCTTGGTCCAGCTTCTCCCCCGTGCTTGCTGCACCATGAGACAGGTGCCCTCTACTCATATGTATAAATGAAGCACTGTGCAGGAATCGGACGTGGTGGGGTTAAGTCTTTCTGCTGTTTGCAGCAGCGCAAAGCCGATGGTTGTGAATGGCCTTGCTCCAGATGCAGAAGGTGCAGAAGACGTGCAGCTTGTCTCCGCTCCCAGGAAATCCTCCGGAGAGGTTGCGCTTTGCCTGCTGCACCGACAACCGTGTTTTCACCGAGTCACAGCTGCTTGCAGCTCCCTTCTCTGTAGTGCTGGCTTTCCACAGCAAATTAATAACTGCCCTTTATTGCAGAGCTGCTATTTGTATCCGTTAGGTTTGGCGGGGGGCTTCGGCAGTAAGCAGCCTACACTGCCGTGGTTCACGAAGCTCCTGCGACGCTTGACAACACAGAGGAAATTGCATTTTCCTCCTGCTGCAGAGCGGCCTCGGAGATGGAAGGTGTGAAATCAGTCAGCCTTAGCACACGTTAATCAGGGGAGGACACTTGAAGACGTCCTCGGAGAAGGGCCAGGAGGCCGTGCCCAGGGCCAGTTCTTCGCTGGACATGTGGCCACCAGAGCAGAGGAGGTGGCTGGGAACAGTGGGCCGAAACGTAGCCAGTCTGGGCACTAAAACAAGGCCTGTGGAGAACAGGGGACCCATGAGGGCTGGAGAGCAGGAAGATTTGGAAATAACAGTGCTGAATCCAGCCTTTTGGGGGTTTATGCAAGGCTGATCCCGTTCATAAAATGCAAGAGGCCTTCTTGGCTCTGGCAATGTGAAGCAGGAGCACAGCTCACCTTGCAGTCGGTTGCCTAAAATATTAAGCAGTGAGTCACCATTACTCACTGTCTCATTGGTTCATAAATTTAAAATAGCTCCCTTTTCCATCTTTTGCTGTTGTTGTCGTTGTTGTTTAAAGAAAAAGAAAAGAAGTGAGGCTGTATTATGCAGAGTGCTGCTAGGTTGCTCCTACGGAGCAGTCTGCTCAGGAGATTCTTCACTGGCTTCTGCCACTTCACATGAGCCGAGAACTAAAGCAATGGGAGGGGGGAGAAATCTTGCATTTTTTGCTCATATAAAAAACACCTGTCAAAATATAAGAGTGGAAATGTGCATGGGTTTGTGCATTATCCTACTTAGGTGAATGAAAACAGCAGCTGGACACTGTGATCGCAGAGAGCAGAAAATAAAGAGGTGCTGCTGTGTTGTTCCTGGGGCCCCTAATACCTGCCATTAGTCACTGCCTGGGGGACAATTTGCAACTCCTGAAGTCCTCATGAAACTGGTTCTCCATCTGCCGTCCAAGCCAACTCTCATTTCCTATGGCAAGGCTCGGTGGAAAATCACAACCCTGGCACTGGCTGCAAGTGGGATTGGGTGGGTGACCCGGGATCAGTGGTCCTGGGGACAGTGGAAGGCTGGATCCTTCCTTTCCTTCCTCTTTCATCGATGCAACTAACTCCAAAGGCTCATTCTCCTCAAGCAAATGACATTTTTTGCCCCAAAGCTCTGGAGAGATGAGACTAAAGACTTGTATCTGCCTTGTTGTGCTGCCAGGGTCCTTGCAAAGGGACCTGCTTTGTCTCATGGAGAACATCAGTTTTCCCTCTGGGACCAACAGCGTTTAAGGACATGGCTATTTCCCAGACAACGCAACATTCCCATTGATTGATCAGGAGGAAGATAAGGTAGAGAAGAGGAGGCAGATGCTCTGAGCATGGCCCACCTAGGAATGATTGATACAACTGGAGAGAATTTATACCAGGAGATACCCTGGTCCAGGGCAGAGGTGATTTCCTGTGTGGGAGCTAGTGGCTTGCAAAACTGTGGCAAGGGGCCAGGAATGGCTTCCTAGGTGAGTGTCCAGTCCAAAACGGAGCAAGTCACGAGCTATGCTGCAAAAATGTTGCCGGATTGACTCAGAAAGGCACTGAAAGGCTCAAGGGGAAATGAATCAGGAGCTGCTTGCTGGTTTTCCACCCCGCATGTGACAAGTCTCCTGTTGTCCCTAATAAAAAATGGTTTTCTGTTGCTCTCCAGCCCGAGCTGTGGGAAGGCGTGATCTCTCCAAGATGTTTGGTTCCTGGTGCAGTTGTGATTGGGGAGCCTCAGCTAACCTGTTTGCAGGCTGTAGCCCATGCAAACGTGTTTAACAACTGCTCTTGGTGTAAAGTACTACCTGCAAATGAAAGAGCAAAGGGAGAGGTGAGATTTCATCTGGGTCAGGTCAGATCAAAGGCTATAGAAGGCATAAGAAAATGAATCAGTGCTCCTGTCCAAGCTTTACTGAGAAGGGCAATGGCAAGGAGAGGAAATCAGGCAAAGATCTGCCAGGTTTTGGTATTTTTCCTTGCAACTTCATGTCAGAAACTGGGGCATTGTTATGTGGGAGGACAGACGCACATTACAGAAAATCAGTTGGTTTTGCTCTGTGCTGCTGCTTCCCTGAGGAAATGGTTCCCAGGAGCAACTTCTCCCATTGCTGCATGAGCTTTCTGTGAGCAAGGTCAGAAACTGATGTGCGGCATGTACGTGTATACAGATCACTCTGTTTTCCCAGGAAAAAAAAAGGAAAAATTTCTGGCACCTCACAGGACTCTTCTTGTTTTTATGCAGAATGTGACATTTGGTCAGCCTGCCAATGATGGGGCTTTCCTAACCCTAGTTGGAGTTCACAGTGATCAAAGTTTTGGGGGTGAAAAATTCCTGCCATTCAAAATTTAGCACTAGGATAGAGTGTGAAAGCAGGTAGTGCCTCTGCTTGACCCCGGTCACAGATGTCCTTGTGTTTTGGCAGGAAGAGCATCCTGATTTTCAAGGTTTTGGGGAGAGGAAGGCAGGAATGGGAGGAGCTGGAGGGCTGTAGGCTCGTTCAAGGGATCAGCTTTTCCCAGGCTCCTGAAGCAGTGAAGTGATGGCTTCAGAACATGAAAAAAAAAAAAAAAAAAAGAAAAAAACAGGAAGGGAGAGAAAATGATTGTGCTCAAAGGGGAAAAAATGGGAAATCCCTGCTCGCTGGCACTTGGGTTCTGGTGGTGAAAGTCTGCTCTCTTCCTCTGGGCAGCTCTTATGTTCATCTTCTTGCTGCTCCAGAAGGCTTCCCATTCAGCTGTGCCTTCACCAAGTGGAGCAATGGAACGACAGCTTCTTTGGAGGAGATACTGGGGTTAGTTGGGCAGTTGGTGCTTGCAAGGGTGGCACCAGCCTGGGACTTGAACGTGGTTCAGGACATAGCTTGGGCCAGGAGATGCTTTGCTTGTCTTCTCATCTACCAGTGCAGGTAGAGCCCTGGGCCCGTGCCTGAGAGCTGTCGGAGATGCAAAGCCTTTGAGTCAGCCCAGTGTCACCTCCTCTGCTGGGGAGCAGAAGTGACGTTCCCACCGCCCGCCGGCGCCGGGAAGCAGCTGAGATGAGGAGCTGCGAATGCCGGCGAGAAGAGTCCCAACCAAGATCCTCTGGAGACCCACCTCAGCTTTTGAGTCAGGATGACTCTCCTCTCCCTTTCTGAGTCACTGACAGAGGCTATTTTTGGCCTGTGCTTTAGGAAGGGAGTGGGTTTATGAACATGCGTTAAAGAGGTCATAGCTGGCACCAAGGGGTAAACAACAGGAAGGTTTCGGTTTCACCAACTAGATCAGCCCAGTTAGGCTCTATATGGTGGCATTTTTGTATGCACTTTGAGGAACTGAGTTGAGGCAAAAATCTAGCATTGCTTGGGGCTACTGAGGCCAAGGAGCGGGTCTTCCACCACGCAGATACCTCTACTCCCGGCTGCTTTCCAGGTAGCTGCTCTCTGCGAACAAGGAAGGGGGGACCGCAGTGAGTGAGGATGAGGATGGCCGCTGGCTGTGAGAAGCATGGCAGAAGCAGGCTTGGTGGGACCAAGGAGAACCGTGTCCCCAAGCGTGGCATGGAGAAGCTGCAGTCACAGTCATTGCAGTGTTTGAACTGGGGCTGCCAGCTCTGTCTCTGTGGAGCGTAATTAAGCCTTAACGATAGTGAAAGGAGGAGGCTGGAGAGCCTGAAAGGAGGATGGGGAAGGAAAACAGCAGGGCCGGTGGAAGGTGGAGGTGGAAGATGCTGAAGCCCAAACACCTTCCTCATGGGCAAAGGGTGAGGAAGCATGCAAAGGCAAAGATGGATGAAAAACACTCTCCTTGCCCACAAAAAGGACAGAGCAAGAGAGTGTGAGGGTCTCAAAAAGGGGCTTCCCCACTGCATTAAGGCAGCAGGTTGGCAGGTGAAGTGTTGCAGAACCAGCCTTAAAATGGTTTTGCTGGAGGAAGAGTTGACCCTTAGGAAGCAGGAGGAACATTTATGTTCCGGCAGCTCCATGCAGACCCAGCAGCGAGTGCTACATGATGCCCGAGCTGAACACCGCAGGCCTACCCACTCTACACATCTCTGCCTGCTCTGTGCCGGTGGGCTGAGAAAGGCAGGAGGAACTGGTCCCTCCTCAGTTCTCTTAATTATTTACAAGATCATTTTCCAATGTCTGAAGCCCAGGGATGCTTGCCATGTCAGAGAGTCTAGGTCTACCTGCAAGAATTACGACTCTTACCCTCTCCATTTGTGGCCACCCTTAGGATCAAAGATCCTGCGGGCAGCCAAAAGCTGCATTGCTCTGAATTTCTTGCACCGAATAATTCAGTGCAAGCAGATGTGTTTGGCAGGAAGACTTCAACAGGAGTAGCCTAAAGCACTCGTGCTTGCGCATGCTTGCCTGTGGGTGAGTCTTTGCAGATTTTTCAGCTATCTTCTTCGCTGGGTCCCTAATGGAAGTCTGCCCCTCCTAGGATACAAACAACATGCCAGATGTCTTTGCAAATTTAAGGTAATTAGTTAAACCAAACACTCCTGCTGCCCAAAGCAATTTAAGGTGGTTCTTGGCTTTTTGTTTCTCTTATTTCCTTAAACAAGCAAGAAGATCGTTCTCTGTGGAAAGGAGGGAAAAAGGATTGCTGCTCAGGGAAGGATTTGGGGAGAGAACGTGCAAGAAGTGAGCTTTGAAAAGTTGCCACCATCTTCCTTTTTGGGTGGCTTTGCTGGATCTATTAACCCTTTTCTGTCATTTACCCAATTGCAATAGCCTTAAATTGTCATTGTTGGAGATGTTGCACACTGGTGCCTCTGCTACCTGATGTGCAGATTTGATGAGCAGATTTGTTGCAACAAGGCATTAGTGGATTTATGCTTTCTTCCCTTAAATAGGGGCTGATAAATAACAAAGTACCATTTCCGGAGGTGCTTATGGGGAGGTACCAGGCCATGGTACTAATAGGTGCTCGCAGGGTCTGGAAAGACAAATACTTGCAGATAATGAATCATCTGCCCATCCAGAACACTCAGCAGAGTTAGGGACAAAGCCTGGACAAGGAGTCAAGGCAGCGTAGCACCAAAGACCAGCGCGTGGGCAAAGACAGCCACAGACCTGAGTGATTTCCCTGGTGACTCAGGCTTGACCTCACAGCCAGGACCTTCATGCTTATCAGGGTTGTCACTTGGCTTGCAGCCCCCATCCATCGATCAGTGCTGCTTGGAGAAGCCCCAGAGCTAAGGCAAGAAGAGGTGAGAGCCATTTCCCTAAGAGGACTGAGGGTTTCAGTAGCAGAGTCAGCGTCAAGGAGCTGTGAGGGCTGGTTGCTCCTCAAGGGAGAAGAGGCCGGGGCCTCCCCAGCCAGGCTCCAGGTGGTTGCAAAGCTGCTGGAGTCGGTGTTTCCATGAATTCAGTGGAAGGACAAGAGAAACGGCTATTGATTTTCTCTTGTTTGGTAGCTGCAAAAAACAGGCCACCAGGAAGGTGCTAACGAGCAGTGCTGGAAGGGTTGTTGCCTATCCACAATTCCTCAGAGAGGAGAATCTGCTTCCCAAGAGGCTAGCACCAAAAAATATAAGCACTGTGTTTTTGTCGGCCTATGGTTTTCAGCAGAAAGAATCATAGCACCATAAAGAGTTTTAGGTGGGGTGGCACCTCGGGAGATCTCTCAAGCCCCTGCTGCCTTTGTGCCCATGTCAGTTGTTCAGAGTGATCTGAGGAAAAAGCTCATCTATTCTAGCCTCCGAAGACCTGTCAGTGGTCAGCAGTTTGGTGACAGCTTTGCAAACCGGAGCTCAAACAAGAGTTGGGTCCAAAAAGACAGCAGGAACAGGCTTGGTTTCAAAGTGTTTCTGTTTTATTTATTTTTTCCAAAGAGCCAATTCGATTGCTAGGCCTTATTTGTGGTGCGGCCAATGATGGACGGTGGAGAGCGGTCTTTGGGGTCGCTGCAATGGTTGGGACGTGAGCTCCTGCCTGCGGCCTGTGCGTTTTCTCCCTGGCTTTGTGGGTGGCAGGCGAGCGTCACCGTGCCTCCCACCCGACAGCAAGAACGGTGGCAAATGGCCGGGATGAATAATAATAACACTCGCCCAAGGTCCTTGGCGCACTTTGCTTCCAAATAATTGTTGGGGGAAAGCGCCCAGTCTGCCAGGGCCACGCAGGGGCTGTGCAGCACCAAGAGACGTAACCGCATGTGACAGCGGCCGGCCCCCGCGGCCATCCGCCCAGCCCTCGCTTGGCCTCCTCTTCCCCGGCAAGCGCCAGCAGCCGGCTGAGTAATGCCCTTGGAGCGGATAAGTCCCGCCGGTGGCGTGCGGACCGCGGCGGATCTGTCCCCCGGCCGCTCACCAGGGAGTCGTTAGCAGCCTGGCGGCAAAGGTTGATCCCATTAGCGGGGTTTTGTAACGCTTTGCTGGAAAAAATAAACTGGTGCCGGAGGATCGGAAGTGACCTTGAACTGGCCAGGATGCTGCCCCGGCTGGAGCTTGTCTCCTGCCGAGGTGAGATGCGCTGTTGTTGGCGTGTTGTCCGTGGGGAAGGTTGTCCAAGGGGATGAGGCATAGGGGCAGCCATGTTTTGGAGCTGCACTGTTTGTTCCATGGATTCATTGCCTATGGGAGAGTATTTCTGTGACTTCCCCCATGTGTGCTGCAGCTCAACCAAAGGATACAGGGGGCCAGACCCAGCTGAGGCCTTGTGGAGGGGTTTGGTGACCTCTCTGCAGATGTTTTGGCCACAAGCAGGTTGCACGTGTCCAGAGCACGGCCACCTTCCTACCTGGCTTTCAGTATTACATGGATCTGCCACTGCACCTGAGGGTAAAGGTGTGTGGTTATCTCCAAATGGCCTTGCAGTGTTGGGTTTGGACCTCAGTTGAAAATTGCAAGTCCTGACTGCGAGTGGCTTTTCCTTCCCGTGCACACAAGCTGTCTCTGATGTCCTGCACTCTTATGCTCCCAAGCCACGAGAGAGACACCTTGAACTGTTGCAGAGGGGCAAAGCAGTGGTGTTTTTATTTGTTTGTTGGTTGGTTTTCGTCTGAGCAGGAGTGAAATTCTCTCTCTCCTTTGCTTTTCTCCCTTCTTCCCATCCACATGTCAGAAATCTGAGGAGGATGAAAAGAGCATCCTAACGGGGAGAGTTGCCACATGCTGCTTCCAGTGTCAGGAAAACAGCGTTGAGTCACACAAATACAATCCTAGATGCGTCTGAATGTGCTGTGTGCTCTAAAATGATCCCCTCCTGCAATGCAGCCGCTGCGGAGACATTTTAGCTCTGCCTGGGTGGTGGGACACAGGAGCCGCCTGTGTCCCTTGGAAGGGACTGGGACTGTATCCCTTGGAAGGGACTGTGTCCCAGGAAGCCTGCCTGGATTTTGCCTTCTAGCTGGAGATGCATCTTGCCCTCGATGCCCAACAGGGCAGCAAAAGCCGTAGCCCATGTTCTGTGTTATGGTGAAGGCTAAGCTGCAGTAACGAGCAGAAAGAGCAGGAGACAGAAGCGCCTCTGAGGGCACGAGGAGCAAATTATGAACAAAAGCTGTTGGGCTCCCATTAAAAAAGCGCACACACACACAAATCAGTGAATGCAACGCCGTGCAAGCGTTCTCAGGGGAAGGAGAAGGGCAGATGGCAAACAGACCCCACAGCTCCCCCGGGCAGGCGGGGGGTCGCTCATGGAAATCGCAGCGATGCAAGAGCGGGTGATGAGGAGCGCCGTGCATGCGAATGAGCGGCTGCGCGCCGCGCGGGAGCAGATGGGCCCTTGGACGCTGCGCGGCACCGGCCAGCAGAGGCGGGGAAACATTTGTGTCCAAGAAACACCCCAAGAACGGATCTTTCCTGCTGTTTGCACAAAAAGAAAAAAAAGAAAAAAGGCGGGGGGGATGTGTTCATCTCTCAGCCCAACCCTATGATTATTTCTTTTTGGATGCTGCAAGTTGCTCTGGATGTATGTGGGCTTTTATGTCCTGACTTACTGGCGAGCTGACAAGGTAATGTCCCACTCAGGAAAGACCAAGAAACTGTAGTGCTGTGGACGGTCGACATTTTCAAAGCAGGTTTTCCTGAAGTTTTCCAATAAGTTCTTCATAGGTAGATACCTGGCAGGGAAAAAAATACAGCCCGACGTCTGGGAGATGTGTACATGGCAGGAGACAAGGGTAGTGCATATGTAGCTCCCTGTGCATTAAGATTTTCTTTCCTTTGAGATACGGATGCCGGATTCAATCAAGCTGAAATATCTTTCTAGTCATCTGCACAGCAAAAGCTTCCTTGAGCTCCTTGAAGGCAGCACAAAAAGGAGAAGACCAGTCTGCATGAGAGTGCTAGCAGCCCTCCTCCCCCACATTTTATTTAATATCCATAACAACAGAAAACACTCATTTTTATTTTCTTGGAAGTGCTTCTCAGTGCAATTCATGCCTCTGCCTGGGAGTGCTTTTCTGCATTATCGGGACGGTATCGCTCAATAAATCCTATGTTTATTTCCGCTTCATCTGGCTGTGCCCTACCTTCTAATGCACCCATCAGCTAGACCTGGCTGAAACCAAAACCCACAGGTTTCTACTTAAACATTTGTTGAAAGGCAGCCACCAAAGGGCAACACCAGGTGAAACCAGTGTTGGGTGGAAACGTTTCAGTGCTAAAACAAATTTTCAGTCCACTTGTGGCTGTTGCTGATCTGTTGGGAGCAGATGATATTAAGTCATCCTAATTTTCTCTCCTGACAGGACAGTGAGCCTTGGGGTTGAGGGCACCGTCATAGGTGTGATATGTCTTGGCAGGAGACATTTTAAGGCTGCCCTCAGTGACAGGCTCAGAAGCAAGCCAGGGGCCATATGTAGGTGAGACTCTTGTTAAAAATAAATGCACCCTTATTTAATAAATAAATAAATAAAGTAGTTACCAGCAGTTTGCTGTCAAGCTGGAGGGTGTCTGCAGATCTACTTCCCAGAGGTTCATTCCAGTCCAGATGTCATTTGAAATTTCTGTTGATGATTTGGAGAGTTAGAGCATGCCATTTAATTTGCAGGGCTGTATCAGGAGCTCTTTGATAGGATGCATTAAAAAATCCATCACTTCCTGTCTAAGTGGAGGAGGTCAACCAGGCCAAATCTGATGAAAAAGGAGGGTACCACTTTGCACTTCTGGAGAAGCCCAATTCCCAGTGCCAAGCTAGATGGCTGGAATTACAGACCTGGTGGGCTTGCAATCTGTAATTTTTCTTTTTTTCTAAATGAACGGAAAATAACTGAAAAACATCTGAGGGGAGCATTACAAAGGAACATGGACTAAAGCTGAGCCAGCTGGAAAAGCCTGGGCTTGGAGATGCACTTGCAGCAGGGTGGCATGTATTCTGGCTGGGATTCCCAAAAGGGCGAGGGAACCCGAGCATGAGCAGCAGGAAGACTGCAAAGGGCAACTGGGAAGGAGGATTGGAATACCCTGCCTGGAAGTTGGTCCTCTTGCCTTCATCAGGTATGAAATTTCCCCTGTTCCCAAGACTGGATGATGGTGCCTGCGTTTCTTTGGTTGGCAGAGGTTGGACTAAGCAGCCTCTGGATGTCATTGCCTCTCTCTGGTCTTGCAAAAGAAAATCGTGCAAAACCCTATGAAATCAGTCACTTGCCCCATATAAACAGCTGCCAACCTGCACCTTTAGTGGCATGGATGATTAATCCTCCTCTGCTTGGCTTTTCGGGGCCCTTCTCCTGGCTCCCTCATTGCCACAAGAGGGCTCTGGGAGTTCAGCCCTCGGAAAGCGGATGCGCCCTCCAGCTCCGGCCTTTCACCTGAGCCAGTCTGACCTGCATAAATCCTGCACAGAGGCAGCTGAGAGCACTTTGGGCAGGAGAAAGGTGGATAGCAAGGATCTGGACGCCGTGTCCACACAGATGTTAGGTAAAACACCTAGGTGTTATTCTAGGACAGCCTCGTGGAGACCATCCATTTATTTAAATTGTGGAGAACACACCCATGCCCCTTGTTTTTTCCCCCATGTCTCAAATACGTCAGAGGATGCAAAGAGATGGTGAATTTGGCGCTTAGGTGGCACGTTGAAATCAGAGGCAGCGAGATCACTTTCTTTCTTTTCCCCATTGTGACTCAATTTGATTCACTTATTCACAGTAATTTAAGTAAATGTCGGGGCAGTTGCAAGCGCGTTGCTCTAACCCATGTTATGATGATGAATGTACGCGGCATCTTCTTAAATGTCACGGATGGTTATGAACACGAGCCCACGAGGGGATGGCCTCACTCATGCGAGACGTAGGCTGGAAGGTAGAGGAGGAATTCCCCTCGTGGTGGAAGCAAGTCCAGACTTGACTATATATATATATACACACACACACACGTATATCCTCCTTCCTTCCTATTGAACAAGAGGCTGAAGGGATAACTGAGCACAAACACCTCTCTGATCTCTGGATCTCACTGCTAGGTCCCATTCCTTTTCTCCCCTACTACTTGAACCTGCGATTGCCTCCTGCAGCTACCAAGTAGTTGTCTTGAGCACAAGACCAGTTCTCTGAAGGCCCTTAGTTGCCCTTTCCCCATGTCTGAGCTTTCCAATGGAAAATCAGAACTTCTCCATCTTCTCCAGACTTGATCCTTGCCACTGCCAGCCTGTGAGTGCAAGTGACACTGTCCATAAGGGAACACGAGCACAAGACTTGGGCTAGATCTACAAGTGCTGCTGGCACCGGTACGCATGGGAATGTAGGCACCTTTTAAATTTTCTATAGAGAAACCCATGTCCGTATGAGCAGATCCAGCTCTGAAACCTGGACCAGCTTCCTTCCCAGGGTGATCTTCGTTTTGGATTGAACAGCGCTGTCAGAGGGCTGTTTCAGCAACACAGACTTG
Organism: Tinamus guttatus; assembly: GCF_059628265.1. Classification (NCBI taxonomy): domain Eukaryota; kingdom Metazoa; phylum Chordata; class Aves; order Tinamiformes; family Tinamidae; genus Tinamus; species Tinamus guttatus. The sequence goes on along the minus strand of NW_028288957.1, from coordinate 3,733,924 downwards.
AATCTTCAGGTGCCTTTTCTGAGCTGCCAGGAGCATGGGATAGGTCCTCGAACCTGTAAACAACTGCCACGTTCGGGGAAGGCTGTGGACATGTGTTGGGCTTTCTTTCCTGGGGCATAATTACTGCAGATTCCTAAGGAGCACGGTGGTTGCACAACGCTTTAATTGCTATGTTTAGCTGACGCCTGTTAGCTGTGGGAGTCATACTCTGTGGCTCTACTTTCTCTTCAAGGTGTAATTTGGACAGTGTTTGCATGGGTGGCCAGCATGTGTTTACGTTTTCCGTATGGTCCACGCAGCCCGTAAATGGATATTTCTCACCCTCCCTCTCAAGGCGCAGCACTAGGTGAGCTGTCGGCCTGAGGAGACGGTCTGTCATGTAAAAGAGGCCAATCCTTAGGAAAAGAAGAAAGAAAAAAGATTAAGGTCTGTGGTTATACCTGTGCAATGAAGATGTGGTGATCGCTCTTGTAGGAACTTTTCAGTTAAGCTTCTTCTCTGGGAAGAGGATCTGCATCTGCATATGTGTGTGCTACCAAATCCAATTAGTGTGCAAATTATCAGGGGCCAGAGAAAAATCTGAGATGAATTTGAGGCATATTCCCAAATGGTGCACTACAGTCCACCCGGTACCTGTGCACCTGAGTCCACAAAGTACACTGTTTTTTCCTCTGAAAACTTGAATGGAAATGAAGTAGAAAAGGAGACAGGAGGTGATGCTAGGTAGTATGAGAAGAAATGGGAGATGAGTATTTTGAGGAAGGGGTCAGTAGGCAGAAGAGGATGCAAATATAGCCAGCACTTCCTAGTCTATGGACCCATCTGATATCTCAAGGACCTAGTTCAGCTTTCTCCAGACACATCAGTGCTGTTGGCCACAGATTTGGCCACACAGGGGCCCCGGATGGGCCCCCTCAGCTGTCTTACTGGCTTGCTCAGAGCAGATGCACACCCGCAGCTTTTGTTTTCTCTGGAGCCCGGCCATGCTCATTACCTCAAAACAGACTATTTCTCAGAGCAGAGGTGGGTTGGGAGAGCTTCCTTCTGGAACCTTTCCCTGGGAATGTGACTTTTGGGTCCTCCTGCATGACACAGGGCTGAACCAAGTGTTAGTGTCTGACCTACTCATCTCATGCTGTGAGCTCAGCTGGATCTTCCTACAGCTATTTTTTCGGCTCAGCGAATAAACAAAGCCACCCAGTTTAAATCCATGTGTTATGGCTTTTATCTAAGCCAGAGAACATTTCCCGGCATCTGTGGCCACGTGCATGAAGGTGAGGACCCATGGTAATTAGCAAATGCTGGGAGAGAATACTGGGTCATTTTGAAGCAGGTTTTTCAGTAATTGTAGAGATGCTACAATTAGAAGAGGCAGGAGGCTCATTAGGTAGGCTAATCCCCCAGAGTAGGCAGTGGATTGCAGAACAACCATCCTGTCCAAAGGGTTGCTCATAGCTCATGGTGTGCCTGAAATACAGCAAAAAACCTCACCCCCTTCTCAGTGGCAACTCGTATGGGCACCTGCCAGTGATGGGGCATGGGGGGAAAGCAGTGCAGGATGTCTGTCCTTTCCAGCCACATCCCTCAGCTTCTGCAGAGCAAAGGACTCCTGGACTCAAATGAAATGTTGAGATTCCCTCAAGGACAGAGGATTCTGGGAGCTCAGGATTTCACGGCAAATGCCATGAAGCCTCATTACATGTTAGCACATAGGCTTATGGTTCAGCTGCGTGGCTTTGGGGGTTAGTCGTCACCTGCTCTTTGTGGCTGTGCTGTGTATCAGTAATATACTGCACATGGGCTAAACTGATGTGTAGCAGGGTCACAGCAAGGTGAAATTTGTTGACGGCTCCTCTGCCCTGCCCAGAACTGGTTCTGTGTTTTTCACAAGACAAGCTGTTTTTCTCCTCTACTCCTTTTCTGCTGCCTCCTCTCGGAAGAGGCAATGCTGCTGTTTGAAGCTCCAGCACTTTGGGAACTTGAGACTCTTTTTGTCCCGAATGCTCTTTCAATGCCCCACTGGTCCTGCTCATGTCCCTGTGCAGAAGGAAGGGAATGGGTCATTCTAGTGCGAGTAAGGGCACCCTGCTACCAAGGACACTCTTATGGGAACTGCCTCGGCATGTTCTGAGATGGACTTTGTCAGTGGCGGAAGAGGAGGCGATGATGAGCACTGCCACATGGAAAAGGCAAGCAGAGGTGGTGGTTGGAGGGGAGATGCAACCTGCACCTTGCATGTACATTGGAAACGGCCCACAGCTAAACCTGGAGGATGGTGCTGCATCCTAGGGTACTAGCAAGCCTTCTGAGTGCCTGGCCAACGCATCTCACCCAGAGTGAAATGAACCGTCATGTTCAGAGTCAGTTCGCCTAGGAAAAGCAGGGCTGGGTTAGTTCTTGTTTTGCCTTCTATAATAGGGATGTGTTCTACTTGCTAGGCATATCTGGGAATTTCACTTACTGAAGTTTCCTTCCTTGCGGGCACCAAGGACATTGGCAATGACCTTGAGCTCTTTTGCTGTCTTCCTAGGGCAGGAATTTTTGTGGCTTTTTGTAGTTTGTTTTTTTTTGTTAGAAGAGCTGAGCTTAAGCTTGCTATGGAGCATTAGAGTGACTTGGTAGTAACCGAGGGTGGTAACCCTTATAGGGGGTTCCTATAAGGACTGAATGCTACTCAGTGGTTGACTCTGCAGGAGACTGATCTGGACAGCCTCATGCCCTCCTGCCTTGTGTCCTCTATAAAGTCAAGCAGAGCGCTTTGTGCATGTGCGATAGAAGAACACTGCTCTCCTGAAGAGCTCCACCAGGCAAAGCTGTGTCTTAGAGGGACCCCAAGACACCAAGATCCATTCACCAACTCTTGCTGAACTGCTCTGAGAGATGCTTCTTTGAAAGGCAAGCAGCTATATGGCAGACTCCGTGTTGTGCAATACCTAATAGAAAGTCTGAGCCACCTCCCGAAAGATGCCATGTCTCCCCACCTTAGATAAAACGTTGTTGACGAATAGAAGGTTCATCTTAATTAGAAACATAATAACTAGGAAGAGCCGTTCAGAAGCAATTCAGGCATCTAACTCTCTCTGGCTGCTATTAGAGCTGGTGTCTTGGGCAATCGGCTGCAAATGGGTATCATTTGCTAATTGAATCCACAGCTCCCAACATGTGAGATGTGAATGGAGGAGGTAAACACACGTGCAGCCCAGCAGAGCTCACAGCTGGCTGTCGTCCCTTCGGTGCCACTAACATGGCTCTCATCATCCCCCACGCTGTGGGGGTCTTGCTACAGCTTTCCAGAAGCCTCGAGGTCCAACATGGTTAGCCGCAGCGATTGCATCTGCTTTGCCTCTGATGTTTGGATTAAGGGCCCACTGAAAACTGCATAGACATTCTGCAGACATGGGGGCATTCCTGATGCACAGCCACAGCGATTTGCTGGGGGAACATCTGCAAGCTGTGTGTAACAGCTGAGCTGGGAGCTATTCCAGCAGAATAAATCACTCCATGAATGAGAGTTCAGGTTAGATATTGGGAATAATTTATACCTGGAAAGTGTAGTCAAGCATCGGAACAGGCTGCCCAGGGAAGTGATGGAGTTTGTGTTAAAGAAATGTGTAGATTAGGGGCACTTAGGGACATGGTTTAGCAGGTTATGGTGGTGATGGGCTTACATTTGGACTTGATCTCGAAGGTCTTTTCTAACCATAATGATTCTGTGATTCAATGATTCTGTGTCACTGGGACCCATCATCATCACACAGCAATGTATGACCACAACATGAAGAAGGATGGAGACTGGATTGCAAGGGCTCATGCAGGCACCATTCTCCCTTCCCCAACAAGTACTTGCTTGAGATGTCAGATGATGGAGGGGCCTCCATACACCTCAGCAGCTTCTTTAGAGAAAATTCAGCTTTGCTTTAAGCTGGCATTTGTCTGATGTTCATGGTCAACCTCTAGATCCAGCACTGTGTTTGTCTGATAAAGCAGAAATTTCTGCTGCCAGAAATCTTCCTCCCGCATGGATGCATGTAGAGGCATAAGGTCTCTTTCTAGGCTGAAGGGATGAGCCTCATCTACCTCGCATGGGGAGGGTGCTTTCCAGGGTGCTTCCTGCTTTTCCATGGGCTTTTCAGGCTGCTTCCTGCCTTTCTTGACGCTTTCCACTTGAATGCTTTCCGTGAGTCAGCACGTACCGTGTGACTCAATAAACGCGTACATCGGGCGAAACGGCAGTGAGGGAAACGTGGTGCTGCTGAAGAAGGTGCCAGCGTTGTTCTGAGGACCCACATACCTGCTAATGGCGTGTGGGGTGGATGCAGGCCAGAAAGGAGGGAGCTGGGAGGAGGGCTAGGAGTAGTGCTGCAGGATTTGGAGGGACAAAGTACTACCACGGAGGGAGAACTTCATGGGATCAAGAGAGAGGAGTAAGGGGAGCTGCTGCAGGAGGATGTGAGGCCAGAGGCAACCCAAAGTAGGATGTGAGTGTGCTCTGAAGGCGCCAAGCAGTGCAGCAGTGTGCACCTCAGAGGCGTCATCTCTAGAGCCCCGCTGCAAGGTGCCACCATAGTCCTGAAGCAGTTAGGGGCAACTGGAGGCAGACCAGCTCTCGCTGTACGTGAGGTCTGGCAGGAAAAGCCCTGTTCACCTTAAGAGATGCTGCCAGTGTGAACCAGATACACTGAAATGTGTGATGAGATTCTGAGGAGAAGGACCTGGCGCAGCCGCCCCCGCACAGTTCCTGTTCCTCCTGGCTTGGGTGAGCGTTTCCTCAATGCATGAGACATGCGTTCAGAAGGCGACACCACCCCACCTTTCTCTATCCTTCCCATGCCCGGGAGCGCTCCCAACCGTGAGAAAGTTCTGACATGCCAAGGAGACTCCTCCAGCAACGCCTTGCTCGCTGTCAACTGAAAGCAAGCGACACCCTTGCTAACAACTGGTTTCAGAAAGAAAACAAATACACAGGGACATGTTCACCTGGCCCAGGCAGAGATCAGTGATCAGTGCTGTCTCCCATGGGTGATATTAGGGAGGCTTTTCAGCCCTTGCCTGGGCAGCCATTTTGCCAAGAGGAAGACAGATATCAGCTCATGAATCAGGGGGACCTAAGGGTTCTTCATTCTAGGAGATGCTGCTCTGAATGTTGTGGGCTCAGACTGCTTGCACAGCTAGGAGTACAGGAGTATTTTTCTGGCAACTTTTCTTGTTGTTTGGTACTTCCCATGTACATGTAGGCACAAAGATCTTCCAAGATCTTCCATCAGTGAGGAATGGAGCAAAGACTGGGTCCGAACATTCATTTCTCCAGGTTTCTGGAGGTTGTTGTCCCATAAACCAGAGCAAACACACGTTTTGAGGACAGTATTGCCACCTTCACTCCTCATCTCCACATGCACGTGTCGAATTCAATTCCTCCATGAGAGACTCTGGCAAAAGGCGACGGGGCCACTTGTGAAGGTGGCCTGGGAGCCTGGCTCACAGTGCTCGGAGGGAACACCTGCCACTGCAGATAGAATTTCCACGAAGGGAGCCAAGAGCCACCCACACGGGTCACGGTGGCCGTGTCTTTCTGCAACACACCCTCCTTGCCCAGCCCCGGGCAGGGTGCCGTAACACTGCACGTGTTCTCCCGTGTGCCAAAGCTTCCACGCTCTGCAACCCAAAACAAACCCTTGCTAGGTTTCCCAGAGAGCTTCTTCCTTCACCTGCAGACCTCTCCACTCAGCCGCTTCCCACCTGCAGGACTCCCATGTTGGGGTCCATAGGCAAGGGATGGGAGAGGGTGGATGAGTGACAGTACTGGCATCCTCGAGGCCTGTAGCTCCCTGCTCCTTTCCCCACGTCAGGATCAGAGAGGATTACCCAAGCGTGAGGCTTTTCCTTCCCTCTCCCTTTGACTTTAACTCGCCGTGTGCTCTTTGCTTGCTGCTGTCTCTTGCGTGCATGCCCAGCATGACTCACCAAGCAGCCTCCCTATGAGCAGCCCCCAGCCAGCAGGACCTCCTGCAGGAGACCTCCACACATCAACCCTGGCTGTGGCTGTGAGTCTGAAGCTCTTCTACTAGGCAGGGTTCATAGCTTTCTATAGTTCAGCCGGCGATTGCCCGGAAGGTTTCACACACTGGGCTTATTTCTGCAGCATGGGGTGGATTCGTGCATGGGGATAGCCAGGAGAGCCAGCAGGAACAAGGCAGAGGCTGTGGGATCTCTCACAGCAGCAGATCTCCTTCCTCACAGAGGTTTAGATCCAGATCCAGCAATGTGCTTAATTTGACACTTGAATACACTTGAATTTAAGCCTCTGGGTCAGTTAAAGATCAGCCCATGATCTAAAAAGCTTTGAGGTTTGGAGTGGGGTTTCAGAGTGGTCTCCGGAGAAAACAGTAAGCTAGAGGAAAAACTCAGCATCGTGGTACAAAGCAGTCTGGGTAGGGCATCAGCAGTCCCATTATTTTGTTTAATTTGGCTCAGGAAATATGAGGGAAGGAGGTGAGGGACCCTCAGAAGTGGATGTCTGGGGCAGGTCCCTTCTGAAGGCCGAGATCTGGCAGTGGCTTCAAGGAGTGCACACTCTTGGTAGCCCAGCTTTGGATTTAGTGAAGCCTTGGTGAACCCTAAACATTTCAGACCGATCAGTGAACATCATACTTTTTTTTTTCAAAGAAACCATGTAGCCATCTACTTGTTCCTGAGGCGTCAGCGCACATTAAAACACCCATATGCCATAGATAATGCAACCAAATATAGTATTCATTAGAGGGAGCTATTTTCAGATTCATAAAGGTTTATTAGGAGCAGTGGAAAATAAAATAAACAACTATTAGAAACAGCTCAGTGGAGACCTATTAGCTCTGCAGGAAACATTTGTCCTTTCTGACAGAATTGCGGAATTATGCCCGTGCTCAAGCCAGCCTGCTCATACAACCCATTTGCTCCTACTGCACATTTCCTCCATAATTTTAAGGCCAGATGTTTGTGGCTCAGATTTTATTTTCTGGCCTGTTCAAGTGGAAGCACCTGTGGACTGCTCATCGGTTTGTGACACGGCAGAAACGCTGAGGTGGGGATGGAGCTCTGTAGGTCCCTGTCCCCTCTTGTCTCCGAAGGAGGCCACCTTCTCAGCCAGGCCAGGCTGCTTGGAGTCTTGTCCAGGCAACTATCTCTGATCTCTGAGGTTGGAGATCCAGCACCTCTCTGCTCCCTGCCCCCCTGTATCCTCCTGTCTCCTTGGCATTTGCCTCACCTTGTGTTTCTGCCTCGACTGCTCGAGGTGACCTCTTAGGCATGGGTGGGTGCCTTCTCTTCTAGATGAAATGACTCTGGCTGCTCTGCGTTTTAGCCCCTGCTGAGAAGTCCTTTCTCTTGCCTGAGAGGATGAGAGCTATGAGTTTAACCCAGTACAGGTCAATGAAGTCAATGCTGATTGGGGAAAGGAGAAGCAAGCAGTGGCAGAGGCACCACCATGGAAATCTAGCTGTTAGCATGAAGATCTGATCCCCTGAGATGCAGAGTCTTCCGTTTATATCTGGACATGCTAAATTTTCCCACTTGGGCAGCTCTGTACGTAGCCAAATTTGTCTAGCATGTGACTCATCGAGGGATGCTCATTAAAAACTAGGTCACTTAATTGAAATACCTGAATGTGGCTTAGGATGCAATCTCTATTTTTACTGTATCTGTGTTTAGGACAAATAGCATCTTTCCCTCCCTTGGTGGAGAGCAGAAGGCTGGTCAGGGCAGGCACTACATGATAATTTTTCCATCACTTACCAGACTGCATGTTGCTAAAAAAAATGCATTGCTCACGTTTTGCATAAGCTGTCCAGCACTGCACACTTTTTTTTTTTTTTTTTTTTTTTTCAGTGCTTTAACCTCAGGTTTCATTCTTGACTGTAACAGAAGTTAAACGATATTTTAGAACACAGGAAAACAAAACAGCTCAAACCACATACAGTTTTGCACACTCAAGTCGAGACGCTCAAGTGGACCAAGCGTATCCGGTTGCGCTGCCGGAGGAAACCGTGACCCAGGATTCTGCGAAATCTGCATTGGGACAGGAAGTTGGGTAAACGCTATCACTATTTTTATATGACTTCTTGCTTGCTCACTTGCTGTCCGAAAACTTGTTGTCCTCTTGGTGCAGAAGAGCTGCCCCCTTCCCAGAAAGGGGTTTGCCCTGCTCAGAAGCACCTCAGGCGCTGCTGAGGACATCGTGTCCCCATGCAGTGGGGCACGCGCGGGTCAGGAACGTTCATGCGCTGGGTGGGACAAGTGTCTGTTGATGAGAAAAAAGGCCAAATAGGAGATCAATAAAAGTGTCAGAGCTCTAACCTAGAGTGTGAGATGAACAGGGAGAGATGGTGAGCAGTCAAATTGAGGTGCCCGTCAAATTGAGCATTTCCAGCCCAAACCTCCAGCATTTAGCTGGGATCTCTATGGGTCATGCTCATTGCCAAGTGTCTGCCAAAGCAGAGTTACCCAAATCACCCTCCATGGATGAGAAGGTCAAGAGGATCTCAACTTCAACAAATGTAGACAGGTTGTGCATCCAGCAACAAGAGAGCCTTGACCTCAGTGCATGGGGCCAAAGCCAGAGAGCTTGCATGGGCAATGATTTTGGAGGGCCAGTGGGCCAAATGTTAAAGAGGAGCTGGCACAAAGCTTAGTACCATTTGCTCCAGCTGCTGCATCACCTGAAGCCAGACCATTCTCTGTTGTCCACATAAAACCCGAGTTTCTCCACGTGTGAGAGTACAGGCAGCAGGGATGCGGGAGCATGGCATTCTCTCCCACCGGGACTTGCAGGGATGCTGGCCATCAATCAAGTTAGTTCCCTCTGCTTTTCCTGCCATCAACGGGGCCTTTCATATGAAGGGGATTAAGAGAAAACACTAAATGAAGAAGCCACTTGAATCATAGAATCATAGAATCACAGAATGCTTAAGGTCGGAACGGACCTCTAGAGGTCATCTAGTCCAACCCCCTGCACACGCAGGGTCACCTAGAGCACGTGGCACAGGACTGCGTCCAAGGGGGTTTGGAAGATCTCCAGAGAAGAAGACTCCACAACCTCTCTGGGCAGCCTGTTCCAGTGCTCTGGCACCCTCACTGCTAAGAAATTTTTCCTTCAGTTCCTGTGGAACCTTTGGTGTTTCAGTTTGTGGCCATTACCTCTAGTTCTGTCGGTGGCCACTAGTGAAAAGAGACCAGCACCATCCTCCTCACTGCCTCCCTTGAGGTACTTCTAGACACTGCTCAGGTCCCCTCTCAGCCTTCTCTTCTCCAGGCTGAACAGGCCCAGCTCCCTCAGCCTCTCCTCATAGGGCAGATGTTCCAGGCCTCTGATCATCCTTGTGGCCCTGTGCTGGACTCTCTCCAGCAGCTCCACATCCCTCTCGTACTGTGGAGCCCAGAACTGGACACAATACTCCAGATGTGGCCTCACCAGGGCTGAGTAGAGGGGCAGGATCACCTCCCTCGACCTGCTGGAGATGCTCTTAATGCACCCGAGGATCCCATTGGCCTTCAACAGATGAAGAACCCTTGAACAGATGCAAGGACCAAGTTGTTAGAGATGTCTTCCTACAGGCACCAGAAGCAACGTGTGGACACCTGAACTGGTTGTGCCAGGCTCTGATCTCTTATGCAAGAGTGATGATGAGGCTTTCTTCCTTCTTTTTGGAGAGGGGAGCAACAAAATCCTTGGATCATGACTTCTTCTTTTCACTTTCTCCTGTTTTGAGAATATTTACGCCTAATATATTTATTCGGTGTAATTTCTGCTGCTGTGACCACAAGCATCTGCAAATGTGTGAATGTAGAAGCACAGGAAATCCGGACCTGCTGTAGGTTGCAGGAATTTCCACCACAGCAGCAGCAGCTTCATTATTCCCCCGAATTGCATTGGCTGAGGATTAATTACACAACCTCTTATAACACGCAGGGGCTTTGGGATATTGCTAATGATTCATCTGCATTTTAGCCTCTGGGGAAGAAAAAAAGCCAACAGAGAGGCAGTTCTGGTGAAAAGGCTCTTCTCTCTCCCAGCTCATGTTGCAGCAACGTATCTCACTCCTGGGGACTTTTCCATAGGACTATGTTCCAGGTAATATAGGACACATAGGTCCCCAAGGTAACAAGAAGAGTGTCCAGACATCCTGTCTCTGGTAAGGGTCAGCAATGAATGCCTAGCAAGAAGTAAAAGCACAGTGGTAGCTTGTTGTGATGCTCTCCTGGAGTACTGTCCTGGCCTCTAGCTATGTGGGACCGAGGGATTTCCTGAAGCAGAGACGGAATCTTTGTAATTAATGGCCCTCAATGGATTTTTCTGCCATGAATTTGTCTAATTACCCTTTAAAACTGGTGTGAGCATTTAGCCTGCACAACTTCCCGTGGTTTGGTGTGTCATGCTTTAACTATCCACTGTGCAAAGATTGTCCACTCTTGGGAAACTGTCATCTTACTTTGATTTCTGCCCCCAGTCCCTGGAGCATCCTGGCTCATCGGCGTGTGAGCTGAGCAGTGCAGGTCTGGGGTTGCTTCTCCCCACAGCGCCTTCAAGAAATTAACCACGAGGATGCACAGAAGAGGCCCCACTGGATCCAAGCTTGATTTCACATGGCAGGCAAAGCCAACATATTTTGAAGGCAACTGGCTTTGCCAGCAAGAAGCTGGACATGACTGTCACCTGATTCCGCCACGTGTGTGCAACTCTGGGTCTGAAATTTTCCCTTTCATGGTCCTATGGTCCACCTTGGCTTTTGCAACAGCAAAGAGCTTGCAGATGAGTGTGTCCAGGATAGTGTAGCATTTATCGATACTATAGGAGACCATGTTTGAGCCCAGTCAAATAGCAATTAAATGTTTTAACAGGACAGTCTCTTCCAAAGGGGGCTCAGCTTCTGGGCCATGGGTCTGGATCCTAAGGAGAGGTTGGGTAGTGCATCGTGTTTGCCTCCTCTGCAACCACAGTAGTGACATTGGGCAGAGCTCGCAAGTCCATGATTTGCTGAGTATGGACCAAAAAGGTTCATGGCAGGTGGTCTGAAATCACTGGTGTTCGTTGATGTTCACCATGTCCCCAGCTTCCTCTCTGCTTGATTTGTCCTGAAAACAGTTGCACAGCATCACTGAAAACTTGTTCAAAGTTTCAGGAGGGTCCAGCATGTCAGGAGGGTCCAATATGTCTTCAAAGCTAATCCATCCACCAAAGTTGCCTTTGGGGCTTTCTAGTGGCACCTCCACAGCTCAGGCTGGGGTAGGTTTGTATGCTTTTATTTCTGATTTGAAAGAAAGGAGGGGTCTTTACTGCAAAATGCTCCTACAGGAGCTCTCAAGATTAATGCTTTGCCATGACAAGAAACTACAGTGATCTTTTCTAACCGGCCGCATTAAGCATGCAGCAGCTGCTCTGTGTTTGCTCCACAGGCATGAGCTGAACTTCGTGTTACATCCAATGCTCCCTATCACAGGCAATGAGAGATGTGCATGAAAAACCATGTTTCATGGGCCTGTAGGCTTTTTTTTTTTTAATTTCTTTTTTTCAGTTGTGGTTGTAATGATTCAGTTGTTTTTCCATTAGCATTGCGGACGCTGTGCTGACTCAGCAATGTCATAGGCGGGAGCTTGCTAATCTTCTGGATGGTGGTGACATCCAGCTCATAATGGGTTGAAAAGTAAGTTTCTTGAGTGGTGAGGGCCATTCATAGCCAGGTTGCCTCATTTACTAGGCCAAGGAGGAGCAAACGTCTGTGGAAGAACAAGACGTTGAAAATGGGCTCCTTAGGTAAAGGCTGGACCAACTCTGAACACTTACTTGAGGCAAGAACTTAATGCAAAATATTATTCCCCAGTCAGGAACAGCTTGTGTCTCTGAGCTGTCCCTCAGAAGGAGACCTAGGAGCATTGCTGGTTTTCCTTAGCCCTGTGGTGCTATTTTCAGGGCTGATGGAGAAACAGGTGCTCCCAGAAGACTGCAGAAATCACATTTAGCCACGTACCAAAGAAGATCTGCATGGAAAGCGAAGTGTTGGTTAAGTGGGAGAACTGGCTGCTGGTCTGAATCATGCCAGATTAGCCATCTCCTCTGGGCTTGTCTCCTTGGGAAGGTCAAGGTGACTTGATTGGCACTTCCATCCTGCTTCCTGACCACATACTTTGACTGAAGCACAGTGGTGCTCAACTGTGATATGCTGAGGGCCAACCTTTGGCTAGGACACTTTGTCATCACAAACCACTGTCCCCTTCCAGGTCTCCATCTCCTTTACATTGCCACAAAGACATCTGCCAAAGGTCAACACATCCACAGATGCTTAGTAAATCTAGATCTGATCTCACTAAGGTCTCGGGTGAGAAGGGTAATACCTCACATCCGATGTCTCAAAGCAAGACAGCTGAGCTCCTGTTGCAGCTGATAGGTAGAGGTAGATATCTCCAGCAGATGGGATGGTGATGACTCATCTGGGCTGTGTGAGGAGCGATGAATCACTGTCTGGCAGCGGTTAGGTCTCTCCCTTGCCTATGACACGCATGGTGGTTGTGGCAGCCGAGGCCCATGACATCCCCCGTTTCTGTGGGTAAATCTGCCTAGACCCCGAGGAAACAGCCTGAACTGGAAGACAGCAGCAGCCTGCAGGTCCTGGGTGTGACATTTCTAGTTACCTCCTTGAGAGTGTTTCTGCTCATGTCGGGTTTTCCAGGCAAAAGGAGAGAAGATCCTAGGGTCTGAAGTAGAGGCAGGATAAGACCAAAGAGGAATTAACCCCTGGGCCAACTGCTTATAAGGTGGAGAGGACTCTCCATCTTAAAGAGCCTTTACCAGAGCCTCCCCATCTCTGGGAAAGACCAGCCACCTCCCCACCACCTGGCCCAACCTGAATGTGCAACCTGACCCAAGCTGAATGAGGCTGGATGCCGGAGAATCGGCAGGACTTGCTCAGCATCAAGGCAGTGATGTGGCAGGGACTTGCCCTGCCTGTGTATGGCTTTACCTGAAGCCGCTCCTTTTTTTCTTTAATTCATCATCTCTGCTTTCTTTCCACTTCTTCTGTTCTTCTTCTCAGCTTCACAGAGACAACTGGGCGGTGAAAAACCTCATGCAATTCAACAAGGCCAAGTGCAAGGTCCTGCACCTGGGGAGGAATAACCCCAGACACCAGGACAGGCTGGGGACTGACCTTCTGGAGAGCAGCTCTGCAGAGAAAGACCTGGGTGTCATGGTGGATGACAAGTTGACCATGAGGCAGCAGGGTGCCCTCATGGCCCAGAAGGCCAATGAGATCCTGGGGTGCATTAAGAAGAGCGTCTCCAGCAGGTCGAGGGAGGTGATCCTGCCCCTCTACTCAGCCCTAGTGAGGCCGCATCTGGAGTATTGTGTCCAGTTCTGGGCTCCCCAGTACAAGAGGGATGTGGAGCTGCTGGAGCGAGTCCAGCGCAGGGCTACAAGGATGATCAGGGGCCTGGAACATCTGCCCTATGAGGAGAGGCTGAGGGAGCTGGGCCTGTTCAGCCTGGAGAAGAGAAGGCTGAGAGGGGACCTGAGCAGTGTCTAGAAGTACCTCAAGGGAGGCAGTGAGGAGGATGGTGCTGGCCTCTTTTCACTGGTGGCCACCGACAGAACTAGAAGAAACGGCCAGAAACTGAAGCACCAAAAGTTTCACAGGAACTGAAGGAAACATTTCTTAACAGTGAGGGTGCCAGAGCACTGGAACAGGCTTCCCAGAGAGGTTGTGGAGTCGCCTTCTCTGGAGATCTTCCAAACCCCCTTGGATGCAGTCCTGTGCCACGTGCTCTAGGTGACCCTGCGTGTGCAGGGGGTTGGACTAGATGACCTCTAGAGGTCCCTTCCAAGTCCCTTAAGCATTCTGTGATTCAAAGGTCTTTTATGCAGGGCCATGAGTTGTTGCGGGGCTCCCTGTTGCGTGGGCAGCTGTCACACACAATCCTGGTGGTCTCACTTTCTTGTTGCAGGGATCTTTAATGGTCCTCCTGCCATCATCCATCGGAGTTCTCCCGTCATCTCCAGGAGGTAATATTCCAGCAGTTAGCATACCAAAGACATCTTATTGTTCCCCTTGGATTATTTTCTTTTGGGTTGGAACAGATGTGGCAGCAAAGGGCTTGTTTTTCACCCTGTGTACACATATCCGTGCACATCTTGCCTGATCATACAGGCACTCCAGAGCTTCATCCTCTGCAAGCAGAAGATGAGCACACCAACATTGTGCTGGCATATTCAGGAGAACTGCACGGGCACATGCGGCTAGCAGTTCTGGCACCTTGGGCAACCTATGCTGAGAGGTCTCAGAGTGACTCAAGTTTGGGCTGAGGCCCACACTCATGGCACAAGAGAAAATAGGCTAAATACTCTGGCATCCAGGAAGGAATAAATTAAAAAAGCCTATTTATTTCCAATATTAGCTGATCTTTGAGCATCATCATCTGAAAAGGACAATAGATGTCACATCCAAGGACAGGTGCTGGGCTTCTATCAACTCATGACACACAGCAGAGAGCTGCAGCATCCCTTAAGGCCACGTCCCCTCCAACTTCCTCCCTGTTGGCTTTTGTGTGCTCCACTGCCTGGAGGTGGGTTTTCTGGAAGGATAATTTAAGCAGCAGCGTTTTTCTGCACACACAGGGAGAGGACATAATGTAGCAGTGCAAGCACCACTTCGATCCTCTCCTTTTCACCTTCTTTCACCTTGCACACCAGAAATATTGCTAGGGGTGGGATAATGGCTTATATATATTAAGGCTCAGCCTAGTGGGGGTCGTAAATTGACAGTAAACTGGAGATGCTGACGAGGCTGAGCTCCTGCTTGGCTGGCATGGCATGGATTTGCTGGCCCGGCATCGTTCCGAGGACTGCTCATTGGAGCACGGAGAGCTCCCTTGGGCTCTACGAGCTTTAGTGGCCACCTTAAAGATTCACCCAGTGCCCGCTCAGGTGATTTAGCTGTGACATTATATACGATGCATGGGCCTCTGAGTGCCATTTAACCATCGCCCTTGCTGGCCAATTAATTAGTAGGCCCAGACCAATGGGTCTGGGAGCCCACAGTGTCCATCGTGCCCCATGGCTGACGCGGAGACGATACTGCACTGAAGGTGAAGGTTAAACTGGTTATGGCATGTGAGGGATACATTGGAATCTGCAGGCAAAACCGGTTTGTTTTACCAGATTAGGAAGCACCTAGAGCCAGAACAGGGCATGAGGTAAGCCAGGAAGCTTTCCATCCCCAGGGCTTTTTGGAGAGAGGTTCAAAATAGCTAACGCACATGGAGGTGTCCTCGATGCTGCACAGGGCACAGCCAAGGGCCTTGGGTCTGGGGGCAACCAACTCGACTGGTGGTGCAACCCAGCACCTAGTGAAGGAGGACAGACATATGGGTGCCTATGGATCAAGGAGGACCACGGGGGACAGTGACTTCTGCCTTCAGCCTAGGTTTTGCTCCTGGGTTCCCCTTGGCCTTGGCTCTCCGAAGGTGCCTCAGGCTCACTGCAGTCAAGGACAGGCTAAACCAAAGGTCTTGGCCCCAGCTACCCACGGGCAAAGCGGAGGCACCCTGGCGACTTGCTTGACTTGCAGTGGAGGTGTCTGCTCCTCACAGGAGGTGGGGGAAAAGCCAAATAAACAACTGCCGATTGCCCAAGAGGGCAGAGGGAGCAGCTGCCGCGCTGCCCGCCGCCCTGGCGCCCGCAACCGGCAGACCCGTGAGTGCCAAATATTGAAGGCATCTGTGGAGGAGTGAAGCGACGGCGGCAGGAGCCACCTCCTCGGGCAGGAGCCCGTGCCGGGCCTGGCGCAAGGCCGAGCACACAGGCAGCCTCATTAGGGCCATGTGCGCCCAGGACACAAACAGGTTGTTCCGTCGCCGTGCTCAGGAACCGCCTGGTCCGTCCCAGGTGCTGTGACCGTATTTGGGGACGAGGGACCCCGCCGGCGGCGTGCACACGGGGACCTCTCACAGCCGCGGTGGTGTCTGAGGGCTAACCCTGCTCAGGGCACCAGTGGAGACACAGAATTGGGCATGAGATTTTGGCTGAGGACCAAGGGAAAACCCCGTTTTTGCCTGGCAGCAAAAGGGACGTGGAAATGTGGGACAACCGGGTGTCAAGTCAGATCTCCCATAGCATCCTTGGAGACCTGGGAAGCAGGACGCCTCGGATGTGGGAAATGTGCTAGGGAAGGACATTTGTCCCTTGGGAACTTCCCTCAGGTGGTGGGAAAAAAAAGGCAAAAAAACCCCAAACAAGCAAACAACAACAACAACCTCAGATCATGACACCACCATGCACGAACCCTGTGCAGGCTACTCATCCTGCTGCCCATGGCTGTTCCTGCGCCCGTGCTGCAGGACCTCGAGGATCATCCTATGCTGACACCTCTGCCGAGGGTCACCATTTTGGGACTTTTCCAGGAATAAAAGCTCCTCTTGCTCCCTGGCTGTTTCCCACAGGAGCAGCCCCACGTGCCGCTTCGCGCTGTCGCTTTGCATCGCCACTTCTGCGCGTCTCTGCAGCCCAGACACAAAAGCGCTGCAGTGTCAGCCCCGGCAAGGCAAAAGTGGGTCAGGGAGAAACGCAGCAGAGCAGTGACTCATCCTGTGGTTCACTGGGCAATTCGTGGGGTGGGGGGGAAAAGGGGAAGGAAAAGCCGCAGTCCCTTGGAAGAGGAGGGTGTTTCTGAGCCTTTCCTTCCTCTGCCCCCTGCTCCTACCATCTCTTGCATCAACAGAACGCTGGATGCTCAGTCCTTAACACCAAGGAGTCCTGGTCCTCGGCGGGGAGCATCTCTGGGCCCAGTGTCCCATCAAGACTGAGCGTCCTTGTTGGGAGCGTGGGGTTGGAGCGCACCCTGCGCTGCTGGGGGCGTGGAGCAGGGCCGCCCACCGCGGTACCGGCATCGCTGTCCCCGCGACGCCCAGGGCGGCCCTGTGCAGAGAGGGACGTGGCCGGCGCCACCCGCGGCTTCCTCTGCTCGGAAGCAGCCTGGCTGTGGGGCGGATTTCTCCTGCGCCGCCGCGGAGGAAACGGGCTGGCTCCAAGCCCGCGGGCGCAGCAGCGCTCGCTGCATGCCCTGGCTGCCTTCTCCTGGCGCAGGGTGAAGAGGATGCTCCGCTGCCACGGTTTGGCATTGCTGGATCCCTCCCCAGGGCTTCTGCACGGGAAGCATTTTCTTTCCAGCAAAACAAAAGCAACAACAAAAGAAAGAGTAGCATAAGCAATAGGAATGGCCCATTCCCGATGGAGGGTACGGGATTGGATGGGACCTCCTCGCTGGAGACACTTGATAGCGAGGGGAGGGCAGGCAGGTCTGCCCGTCTGCCAGTCCAGCCTGCAGGAGCAAGGCCACCGCGAGGGCCTCGAGATGATCCTGCAAAGCAGCAGCGGTGGCCACAGGCGCAGGAACTTTCCCTGGAGATGCAGGAACATTTTACAGATAGTGCCGAAAAAAACTGTTGTAGCAAATTTCCCTGTGCTCTTCTCTCTGACACCCCACACTCACCCCCTGCAGGGGCTTTGGGTGGAACTGAAACTGGCTTGCGCTGAAGGTCCCGGGGGCTGATGCCCATCAACAAGGCCCCCTGACACTGGGGGGTGGCACGGGGGAAATGGTCTCCGAGTTTCCCTTCTCCGAGTGAAGCCTCCTGGTGGCATCATTATCGCCAGCAAACGGGGCTGTTTGGGCAGGTTTCTCCAAGGAGCCCCCAGGTGGGAAATACCAGCAAACACTGAGATCTCCCTTGGGAGATCCAAAGATCTCCCTTGCATGGAGGTCGGGGCTGGATAACACCGGTGACATGGGCTGGAGACCCCCCCTTTCCCCTCCCGCCACCCAAGGGCTGGTGGTTCCGCTTTTCCTTTCTCACTTCCCCTTCCCTGCCCTCTGCCAGCGCCGCTTTGCCCTTTGGGGAGCCCGTGGGGCCTCCCCGTCCTCCTGCCCTCCACGTTCCCGTCTCTCGGCAAGGGAGAAAAGGACCCAAATGTTTATAATAATATTAATAATAGTACTAATGTGTTGCTGGACAGCCTGGGGATAGGTACCTGGTGCAAATCTGTTTGGGGGAGAGTCTTACTTTCTGCGATCTCTGCCGAAGGCAGCAGGATCAGGCCCTTCCTGCGTCAGGTCCCTTTTTTGCAAGACGTCAGCTTGGCTCAAACCACGCAGCAACGTGATGCTGATCAGGACTGATGTCAGGGAGGGACGGAGGGAAACGGGCCAGGCTCATGCCATGTGGTGCCCAAGTGCTGACCCGGCTCCTGACCATTCTTTTCTGCTCTAAAGCGCGGATTTTTCTGCTTTGAAGCGCAGATAGGGACCACTGCTATTCTCATAGAAATCAGTGGGAGATTTGTCATTCATAGTCTGATCGCATGAGTCTAACGCGATGTATAAATAGGTTGTAGTCACACTTACATAACGCTGTCTCATTTATGATCTTAAGCCTAAGGGAGAGACGTCTCTGCCCCAGCCTTTTCTTCCTGGCAGAAAACATCTCTCAAAGCCCATCCTGTCTCGGGGGCCGGGTGATTAGCTCAACGCCAGGAATTATTGCTAAATTCAGGATTAAGGGTCTCTGGGCTTCTCCTAGCCCAGTGTGCAGTGCCGGGTGGTATCTGCATGGTCTTGGCGCCCCGTTGTCTCCAGGAGGGAAAGCCGTGGGGCTCTGGGAGAAGATATGGGAGCAGCAGGCGCCGGGTGAGGGAGGCCAGCAGGGTCTGAGAGTCAGGAGAGCTTGATGGCGGCATCGGAAAACAGCACGGGGAGCCCGTGCTGCTTCCCGTGTTGGGACGTTGCGTTTGCTGGTGACCCCGCAGCAAGGCGTCCCTCAGAGCCAAGCACTCGGGCCCAAGCACCGGCACCAGGCGGGGAAGGGCTCAGCCCCAGCCACACGAGTCTGCACGGGCTCAAAGCAGCCCCAGGGCAGCGCTGGAGAAGGGCTCCGGCCGCATCCCGGTGTCCCCGGGATGCCCCTGGATCACAGGTGCCGGCCTGGGGCTTTTGCAGCTGCCGAGGAGGAGAAATGCACATTACCCCCTTCCTCCTCCTCCAACCTTGCTTGATTTCTCCCCGTAGCCTCCCCAGGCAGGTTCCTCACGATTCCCCTCCATCCATACACAAACGTGCCCTAAAGCCAGAAGGGAGTGTCAATGTGTTAGCACAACCCCCTGAGCCCTCCCAGTGCGGCGCTGCCAAGGGCAGGATGCTCCCATTCTGGAGCAGGATGCAGCTCCCTGCATTGCCCATTCCCACATTCCGGAGCGGCCAGGAGAAAGGAGGCTCCAAGCAGGGATTGCACCAGTCACCCGGTGCTGCGGTTCGTGTTGCAGCGCTTCTCTGGGCAGGAAGAGCGTTTGGATAGTCGAACAAATGGGTATCTATCAGATGGCAAATTTACAGCCTGGCTCTAATTTGGTTTTCGCTGCCACGGCAAGAGGAGGTGTAAATCCCTTTTCCTTAATCCAGGGTACATATCGGCATTTAATCATCTGAACATGCAGCTCCTTTGACAAGTCATTTCCCTCCAGCCTCCTTCCACAAGTGCCTCTCCTGGCTGGTCCCTGTAAAAGATGATGCTTGGAATCAGTAGTGAAGGAAATGAATATCCCGTGCGCTCGCTCTCTCTGTCTTTTACCTATCTATTTTCCAGGGAAAGGGCATGGAACAGCAGGGGAGAGGAGTGCTCACACACATGGAGCACCCTCGTGCGCCTGAGATCACGATGCCCCCCACCGATGCCCACGGAAACGTGTGGGGACAGCGGACACAAACCTACCCCTGCCTGGGCTCCATCCTCTGCGCCTCAGAGCAGCCCAGCAGAGCCGGGCACTGGCCGAACCGGGCCAATTCACCGCAAACTGGGGGTGAATTGGGGCAACAGGCTCTGCCCGTGCTGGCAGGTGCTCTGGGTCACGCAGCTTTAGTCCAAAGCTTGGGCTCATCAGTGCAAAAGGCACTGGTGATAGCAGGCGAGCTCATCTTGGTGCCGAGAAAAGCTTCCACGACATTTTCCCTGGCACAACTCAAGTTCAAGCTCTGCAAAAGTAATTTAGAATTGGTTTGAAATCTGCCCCTCTGGGCTTTTTTTTTTTTTTTTCTTTCTGTTCTCTTTGAGAGCGCAAACTTGGGAATCTTGAGGCGAATAAAACATGTCCTTATTGAGGCAGGCGTTTCTGCTGGTCACAGTCTGTTTCAGTGCAACAGAAATAGGTTTTGTCTTTGCTAGTCCACGATGCAGGTGGAGACTGGAGCCTAAGAAAGAGCAGGATACGCTGGAGGCGCCAACCCCTTCCCAGGTGCTGCCCTCTGTGGAAAGCAGCGGCTGAGGCCGATGTGCTGGGACAAAAACCGGGTGCTTACCCTGACCCACAGCCCCTATGTGCAGAGCTGGGAGCCCCGCAGGGCTCCGGCAGGCTCAGCTGGGCTGGGCAGTGCTCGCGCTCCCCGTGCGCCCCGGCTGCTGTTACGGGCATGGGGCTTGGCGGCACCTTTCGGGTTTGCAGGCGTCCCCAGAGGGCGGCTTTCAGATTCCTGATGAAATGACCGTTTCCGAGCAGATGGCGCTTGTGGGGAGACCCTCCGGGGGCGGCCCTCCAGGCCTGGGAACTCGCGCCTTTGCCTTTTGTTGCATAAAATAGCACCTTTCTGCAGGAGGAACAAAATCCGGGGCGCTTCTGGGGGCAGCAGGCAGCTGCTTGGTGGGGGGGAGGTTCAGGGCTCTTTTCGGGGCTTGCTGGGGGTGGGGAAGAGGTGGGGGGACGCACAAAAACGGGGTGTTTTTGGCAGATCCTGGTGCTTGCCGTGGAAGGGAGCTGAGGGGCAAGGTGGGGGGAGAGGAGTGCATGTGTGTGTGTGTGTGTGTGTGCACTCCTGTCTGTGTGCCTGCACACAGATGCATACGGGGACACACGCCTCGCTGCATGCGCACGCCCAGAGCTCTCTATGTGTGTGGAAATTGTGGGGGGGATGTGGGACCCCCCCCAAGCGGCGCGCCCTGGGGCTGACCCCCCCGGCGCCGCGTGCGCGGCGCTCACAAAGGCGCCGCTTCTCCCCCATTCACAAAAACGGCGGCGGCGGCGGAAGCGCGCGCGGGGCGGGGGGGGGAGTAGGTAAACATGGCGCGGCGGGCGCGCGCGCGGGGCGAGCGCTTTTGTGAATGGAGGCGGTGACGTCGGCGCCCCATTCACGCGGGCGCTCATGAATGGGCGGCGCGGGGCGGCGGCGCGCGCGCGCGCGCGGGTAGTAAAGGCAGCGCCGCCGCCGCCGCCGGCCGCGCCATGGTGGCCGCCGAGGGGCTGCGCGACATGGAGGGCAGCGCCCTGCGGCGCCTCGTGGGCCGCGACGACGGCAGCGGGGCCGGTTCGGCCGGCGGCGCCGGGCGCTGCCTGCTGCTGGACTGCCGGCCCTTCCTGGCGCACAGTGCCGGGCACATCCGCGGCGCGCTCAACGTGCGCTGCAACACGATCGTGCGGCGCCGCGCCAAGGGCGCCGTGAGCCTGGAGCAGATCCTGCCGGCCGAGGGCGAGGTGCGCGCGCGGCTCCGCGCCGGCCTCTACGCCGCCGTGGTGGTGTACGACGAGCGCAGCCCGCGCGCCGAGGCGCTGCGCGACGACAGCACCGTGGCGCTCGTGGTGCGCGCGCTGCGCCGCGACACGGCGCGCGCCGACATCCGCCTGCTCGCAGGTACCCGCGGGGCGCGGGGGCAGCCCCGTGGACGCGGGGATGGGAGGGGAGGAAGCAGGGGGGGGGCGTGGGTGGGGGGCAGCCCCATGGAGGTGGCAGTGGGAGGCTATAGAGGGGGGCAGCCCCAGGGTGCAGCTGGGGGCAACCTCGTGGCCATGTGGTTGGGGGTAGAGATGGGGAGGCCCCATGGCTATGGAGAGAGGGTGCAGCCCCGCGCATGTGGCAGAGGGCAGCTGTATAGAGGGACAGCCTCGTGGCTGTGTGCATGGGGATGGGTCATCCCCATGGCTGTGGAGATGGGGGACAGCCCTACAGATGTGACCCTGGGAGGCTGAGGAGGGCAGCAGCCTTAGGAGCAGGGCTGGGGGGCAGCCCCATGGCTGTGTAGTTGAGGGAGTAGAAAGGATGTGACCCTATGGCTGTGGAGACAGGGGGCAGCCCCACAGATGTGACATGGGGAGGCTGTGGAGGGGAGTGGTGCTGTGGGCCCATCTGTGGGGCTGGGGGACAACCCATGGACGTGGTGGTGGTGGTTCAGGGTATAGAGGGCATGAGCCCATGGGTATGGAGATGGGGCAGCCCCATGGGCGCCACTGAAGAGGAGGTGGGTCCCCTGGGTGCAGCTGTGAGCATGTGGGGCAGCCCCATGGCTGGGGGGCAGCCCAGGGCTTTGGCCCTATGCTGAGGCGCACCCCAGGAATGGCGCTAAAGGTGGTGCTGGGAATGAGGGGACAGAGCCAACCCGGGGGCCTGGGCTGGGTGGGAGCGGGGAGCTTTCCCTGCCCCGTCGGCATTAACCTGGGTGCCGAGAGGTTGTTTCGGGGAGGGGGCTGCCTGGCTGGGCTGCTGGAGGAGCCGCGCGATGCTTCCTGCTACGTTCTGGTTTGCTTAGGGCAGGGCGTGCGCAGCAGCAAACGCGTTAGCGGGGGCACAAGAGGGGGAGTGGCCGTTGTCCCTTTTTTTTTTTTTTTATGGATGTTTTGGGGTGCTGGGCGCTGCCGGAGGGAGCTTTTGGGCGCTTACTGTGTGCGCTGCCCAAATGAGTCGCCCCCCTGCGATGTCAGGCAAGCCTGGGCTCTGCACAGAGCCTTGTGTCACTCCGCTCGGGCCGTGCCAAAGGCCCAGGCCTGTCTGACGCACGCATAGGCTCTGCCTTTGGGACCGGCTCTCCTGTGGAGGCGGGAGAAAGCCCGGGAGGGCTGCGGAGGTGCTGGGGTCCCTCTGGAGCCTCGGGGTTCCTGGGCTGCTCTGCTGCCCACGCTCGAGCCTGGCTGGGAGCTGGGACTGGTGCTTTGAGCCTCCAGCCTTGCTGAGGGCCGGTCCGGGGCTCCGGCCACCTAAGGAAGCAGCACGGAAAGCCCAAAGCTGCAGCCTCCGATAACCGTGCCGGGAGGCTCCGTGCAGCGTAGTGAAAATGCCCCATTTCTCTGGCTTTGAGGCTTGACGCTGCAGGGAGGTGTCAGGATGGCTGGTTTGGTAGAGAGACCTCCCCAGGGGAGGTTACTTGCAGGTCCCCCGTGCTGAGGAGCCCGTGGGCAGCCGCTCTGGATCTGCCGCCTGGACTGGTAGAGCCGAGGGGGCCTCTGCTCCGTGTGGGGTCCTCAACTCGTGCCCCCATCCTGGGGAGACCGTGGAGGTTTCTTGGAGCAGTGCGTCGCTTGGCGGTGGGGCCGGCAGCAGCTTCACCCCTTGGCGATGCTGGCAGCGAAGCCATCCTCCCAGGGGCTCCATTCCCACCTCGGCCTCGGTCTGAGGGATTGGCTTGGAGTGGCCAAACGCTAGAGCCGAATGGGGGCAACCAGGAGCCCTGCAGAGCTGTGGTCCTTGGGGATGGTTGCCCAGGCCTGGGGTCCTCCGTGCATCCCACGGAGCCGGGTTGGAGGCCGCTGTCCATCCCTGTAGCATCCTCTAGTGGCGACGCGGGAGCCGAGCCCTGTCCTGGGCTCATGCTCGGGTCTCTCTCCTCGCAGGGGGCTATGAGCGGTTCTCCTCCGAGTACCCCGAGTTCTGCTCCAAAACCAAGTCGCTGAGCAGCGGCCCCCCGTCCGGCGCCGAGGGCCTGGATCCAGGCTGCAGCTCCTGCGGGACCCCCCTGCATGACCAGGTAGGTCCTGCAGCGCTGGGTGCAGCAGCTCGACCCTCTCCGCGGCCGCCCTCTCCCGTGCGGGCGCCTCTGCATCCCGATGGGATGAGGGCCCCAAGCCGCTTCTCTCTGGCTGGGGCACATGGCGGTGCCCTCGCCAGGGAGCGATGAGCCCGAGCCCCGCTCATCGGGGCCAGCACGGGCCCAGATTGGGCTCCAAGTGCTGCCCGGTGGGTGCTGCTGCCTCCTTGCCCGTGGGGTCCCCATGAGGAGGCATCTGGAAGGGCTTTGGCCACCTGGAGAAGGGGCCTGGGCTCGCCCGTAGCGATGGGGCCTCTCTGAGGAGGCTGCACGGGGCCTCCCGCCAGGCCGGCGCTGTCCTCACGCTGCTTCTTCTCCCGCCAGGGCGGCCCGGTGGAAATCCTGCCCTTCCTCTACCTCGGCAGCGCCCACCACGCGGCGCGGCGGGACACGCTGGACGCGCTGGGCATCACGGCGCTGCTCAACGTCTCCCCGGACTGCCCCAACCACTTCGAGGGCCACTACCAGTACAAGAGCATCCCCGTGGAGGACAACCACAAGGCCGACATCAGCTCCTGGTTCATGGAGGCCATCGAGTACATCGGTGAGTGGCCGTTCTGCCCTGTCGGCTCGTGGCGCGTGTGGGCAGCGCGTCGGTTCAGGCGCCGCTCTTATTCCGCCGCGTTTCCCCTGTTGCAGACGCGGTGCAGGAGCGTCGCGGCCGCGTCCTCGTGCACTGCCAGGCCGGCATCTCCCGCTCGGCCACCATCTGCCTGGCCTACCTGATGATGAAGAAGCGCGTGCGGCTGGAGGAGGCCTTCGAGTTCGTGAAGCAGCGGCGCAGCGTCATCTCGCCCAACTTCAGCTTCATGGGGCAGCTGCTGCAGTTCGAGGCGCAGGTGCTGGCCTCGTCGTGCGCCGCCGAGGCCGCCAGCCCGCCGGGCGCCGCGGCCGCCCCCGCCTCGCCCTTCGTCTTCAGCTTCCCGGTGCCCGTGGGGGCGCCGGGCAGCCTGCCCTACCTGCACAGCCCCATCACCACGTCGCCCAGCTGCTAGCGCGCCGGGCCCACGGACGCTGCCGCCGGGGCGGCGGGCGAGAAGGGGGGTGTCTTCTGGTTTCGGTAGAGAAGTTTCTTACCTCATCTCCTTGGGTTTCGTTTTTAACCTCACGGAAGAGCCGTGCAGGGAAGCGGGGGGGACCCAGGCCCTGCCGGGCTCCGGGTGTGCGAGGCAGGCGCCGAGGGGGCCCCGGGCCTTCCCCGAGCGCCTGGCCCCATCTGTCCATCCCTCCCTGCCCTGGCTTAAAGAGGGGGAAAAGCCCCCCACAAGAACCCCCATCGCACCCTACCCTGGCCCTCGTGGCCCCGCTGCTGCCCCCGTTGGGTGTCAAGAGGGGCCGAGTTGAGCAAGGAGCAGGTTGAGGGGTCGAGTGAAGAGTGTCCCCCCTTGCTGCATGAGAGAGGCCCGAGGCTGCAGCGCGGGGACGGGGGCCCCCAGGGCCGGAGTCCCCGTCAGGGCCCCCTCGGGGCTGCTCCTGCCCCGCTGCGGGGCTGCCCCGGCGCCTCCCTATCCCGCTGTACATACGAGCGCTTTTATTTTATTGCCGTTTCTGTTTCGTTTTTCTAGAGGTCAACTTTTTATTTATTGCCGGGGGAGGGTGGGGGAAGGAGAGGACACAAAGTGTTTGGAGAAAATAAAAATAAAGGAGTTTTCAGCAGCTGTGGCTGGAGCCGCTTTGTGCGAGGGGCGGAGGGAGGCCCGGGGCAGGGGGGGTGGCTCAAACATTCGGCTTCTCACGGGGACAGCTGTTAAAAATGTATTTATTGGACTTTAAACTATTACAAGGGTTGCAGATCAGACACGTAGCCAAGCACACGGAGAGACCAAGCCCGGGTGTTACAGAACTGCTGCCCAAAGCCCCTGGTGCCGAAGGCCCTGCCATCATCATGATCATGATCATCGTCATCATCATCTTCCAGACAGGGAGGGAATAAATAAATGACACCCCAGGTATGGGGTAACCAAGAGAGGAAGCAGGGCTGGTTATGAAGGAGAGTTACACCAAAAACCAGGAGAAAAAGGGTACAAGGGGCGCTCCGCTGTCCCTGGGAGCTCTGGGCTGCAGGGGAGCAGCAGCGCGGCCAGAACCGCCTCATCGGGCACCGGGGGCTGCGCCCAGGAGGGAGGGCAGGAAGCCCCCCAAACCAGCGCCCCCGGCACGCCGCAGGCTCCGGCCTCACCAGGACGGGCAGCGACTCCAGCGCGCCTCTGCTCGGGCTAGGAGCCCTTTTTTCCCCACCTTCTTGGGAGCTCAATCTGCTTCAGGGTGGTGCTGTGGGCAGGTCCCGCTCCGCTGCCTCCACCTGGGCACTTTTTGAGGCCGTTTGCCCCTTTTTCAGGACCGTTTGCCACAGGTGCCGATCCGCAGCGCGCAGCGGCTCGACGTGCCAGCGTCCCTCGGCGTCGCCGTCCCTGGGACACTGGGCACGCTCCGCCTATGGCTGCCCCCGGAGTGGGGCTGCTGGGTTTCCA
Source organism: Tinamus guttatus (assembly GCF_059628265.1). Taxonomy (NCBI): domain Eukaryota; kingdom Metazoa; phylum Chordata; class Aves; order Tinamiformes; family Tinamidae; genus Tinamus; species Tinamus guttatus. The sequence goes on along the minus strand of NW_028288957.1, from coordinate 3,707,600 downwards.
GAGCCAAGGGTCCCTCTCCGGCCTCACGCACCTCTTGCGCCTCCGCTGCTGGACGCTTTGGGGACCTTCTTCTGGCTGCTCCTGGGGACGTCGGGGCAGCAGCGCCGGTCAGTTGGAGGTGCTGGAGAGGCTGCGGAGTCTCCATCCTCGGGGAGTGGGGGTCTGAAACACGGTCCTGCCTGAGCAAGGAGGCTGCATGAGAGCATCTCCAGAGGCCCCTTCCCACCTGCATCCCGGCAGGAATCTGTGCGGATCCGTGGCCGCTCCAGGTTTGCTCGTGGCTCTTGAAGGTCGTGACGCTGCTCAGGGGATCCGCATCCCAGCGGCTCCCACGTCCAAGGGGGCCGGGCCCCTTCCCCCACACAACCACATGCTCCGGCATGAACTAAGCCAAGAATCAACCCCACGCTTGCAGAAGAGCAACACACACACGTTTCTGAGCCTAGCGGGGATCCTCGCAACCCCAACACTACCAAACAAGTAGCCAAAACACAAGCAGCCACGTGTTATCCGGGGAATCCGCTCATGAGGCCGACGCACCTCGCGCTTCGGAGCGCCGCGTTCGAGCGGGTCACAAAGCGAAGCGGGAGCCTCGTGTCCAGCGCCAGCTCATGGCACACGGAGCCCGGGACTCGGGACGTGCGGAACACTGCTGGTTCCTGGGGTTTCCTTCGGGAGCGCCGCGTAGGGAGGCCCTGGGCCCGAGGGCTGCCGCCAGCCCCCTCCCGGATGGAACTCGTGCCGTGCTGCTCACGGCCGCGGTCGGCTCGGCTTTGTGCAAAATGTCTTCAGGAATCTTCTGGCTCAACTTGGGAGTACAAAAGGAGAATAAATAGGCGAGTCGGCTCCCTCGAGAACTTAAAAGCAATGATGCATGCGGAGAGGAAACCCATGAGCGTAATGCGAGTTATCTGCAAATGACGTAACGGGGCAGCAGGGTCTGAAATCCTCGCGTGCGCTGGCGCCGCGGCAGAGCGGTGCCCGCAGAGCGCCCAGGGCTCCATCCGAGCAGCGCCTTCCCTCGGGAGGAGCAGGAGCCGTCGAGGTTGCAGGGTCACTCGTTCAGTATTCACCAAGGGAGCAATGCTTTATAAAGGACATACAGCTTATTTTCCGGGATTTTAGGGAATTTATAGGATACCGATACTCCGAAACACGCGTCCATCCAGTCCAAGGTTGAAGTCACATCCCTCTGTGCTGCCCCGCAGTCACTAGGTCTTTTGCTCTGCTGCTGTCGCTGTCTGTGAGGGAGCCTCTGGTTTCACAATCTGGTACGTAATGAGATATTCTGGGTATGCCTGAAAGCGAGCCAAGGAAACAAAAAAACACAACAAAACAATGTTGTTGCACTTGGTGTTCACAGCTAGCAAACAGCAACGAGCGCCCAAAGGTACCCAAGTGAACAGAGCTCTGACATGGCCCGCAGTGCTGAACACTTGCCCCGTTGCCAGGGGACCTGCAAGTGCCTTCACCGGGCACGTTCCTACTGGGGGGAAGCTGTATTTTTTGCTCTGGGGATAAATAAGCAAAAAGCTCCTTAGGCAACTGCCAGGAGAAGCTCCATGCTCAGAGGTCTTCAAGACCTGCCTGGTCAAAGCACCCAGCAGCCTAGCCCGAATCCAGTGGGGACAAGAGGTTGCCCTAGGCGAGCCCCCAGGGCTGCTCTGAAACCCAGTTGATGCCCTTGAAGGTTTTTCCCAACCACAACGATACCATGATTCTATTCCAAGTTCATCTGACGATCCTGACCCCGCCAGACTACGGGGCAAACCACTTTTCTGGAGCGAGGGGCTTGGCCGAGTCCTTCGGGCTACGAAGGGGCTCCTGGCGACAGCCGTGCGGCTTCAGGGGACAGCTGAGGGCTGCCCCGGCGCGTGCCCTGGCGCCCGCTTACCTGCTCTCCGCGGTAGATGACGTACTCGGCGTACGCGAGCCCGTTGACGCTCGGCCTCCCGATGACGGAGTGGTGCCCCGGCGGGGCGTGCGCCATCTTCATGGTGCTGAACTGCAGGAAGGACTTGCCGAGGGTCACTCTGCAGAAGAGCATTTGCCTGCAAGGAAAGCGCCGCGCTGAAACGCCTCGCCGGGAGCCGCAGGCTGCCAGCACCCCTGCGCCCCGCGGCGAGGACGAGGAGGAGGAGGAGGAGGGTCGGGCTGTGCAGAGCGCATCGGCTGCTCCAGCGCAAACCACACCTGGGATGGAGGGCTGCTCCGCAGGGACACACCGCCCTGACCCACAGCCCTGCTGGCCCCACCGCGCGCCGCGGCTTTGCGCCGGGACAGCCCCGACTTTAACAGCCATTTTCCTCAGCCTTGGCTTCCAGACATGCTGCTTCAGCCCCTGCCGAGCACCGGTTCACACTCATGGTGTCTATTAGTGCCCAGCTGCAGCTCTGGACCTTCCCATGGCACTTGCTGCTTCTGTGCCCCTTTTGCCCAGCCTGGACCCAGGGCGGACCCTGCCGTTTCGCTGTCCCGCGCCAGGAGCACCCGCGGCCCAGGGGCAGCTCCCCGGGCACCCACCTGTGGCAGATGTAGCAGGAGCGGTCCTTGTGCGTGGGGCAGCCCGTGCCGCCGCCGATGCCGTACACGTACTGGTTGCTCTTGGAGGAGTTCTCCGCAAAGTAGATGCCCGCTCCGAACATGCCCCCGATGTAGGCGTGCCTCTCGTCGAAGCCCTTGTGGATGATGGCGTTGATGAAGGGAGAGCCTGCGAGGGGACGGGGCAAAAGGGTCACGCGAGCCCGCGGCGAGGGCAGCGCCGGCCACGCCAATCCCGCTCCGCCGGCCACATCCTGGCGGGATCCCGCCGGGCGCGGGAGCCATGCTGGTTTCACAGCAAGGTCCCACGTGTGACTCTCATCCCTCGCTCCTTTCCCAGAGCGCATCAAATGCCTTCCCCCCGCTCACGCTTCCAGGCAATGACCGGCCTTGCACACCTCCTCCAGCGGTGAGGGCTGCTGAAGATGGAAGCAGGACGGACACCCCCAAGCCCAATTCCTACAAGGACCTGGGCCAGCAGGGCATGTCTGAGCACAGGGAACACTGATCCGTGAGCTGCTGCCTTCCCCCAGCCCTGCAGCATCTCCCCAGGGCTACTGGCAGCGCCACTAGAGCGGGCCTGGCAGCTCGAGCACCTGCGGAGCAGCAGTTGGTATCGGAGCAGCGCTCCGGATCCTCACCATGGAAGAGCATGCGCTCGTTGTGGTGGTTGTGGTTCTCCTCCGACACCTCCTTCTGGCGGTGGCAGAACCTCTCCCGCAGCTTCTTGTTCACAACCTTCTGAATCTGCAGGGGAAGCACAGGGCTGAGCAGGCGCTTTAGTGGAAAGGGTACGGAGCCTCGCGGAGCTGGCAGTAAGACGTGCAAATGGCTTAATAATAATAATAATCATAATAAACAAATCAGGGCAGTCCTGCATCTAAGGCTGAGCCTCACAACCGCCAGCTCCAGACATCAGAGACGTTCAAACTAGTGGAATTTACAGCTTGCTTTAGAGTTTCCCCTCTGCGGGCTAGCCTGGGCTTTCTCCAGTTTGCTGTCTGACATCTATGCTGAATTGTAAAGAAATGGAACAATTTTGGGGGAGAGAAATTAAGAGATGGAAGCTTTGATACGTACCCTGATGACATTGTACCTGTTGAAGATGCCGCCAGCGTTCCCCCCATCCCGGTGCTCCCGGATCGTACTTTGCATCTAGGTGAAGGAACAGAAGCAGAAAGCACAGAGCTCACTAGCCAGGCCAAGCACCCACTCAAGAGCTCCGTGTTTCACTGGCAGCAACAGGCATTTTGTGCCAAAAATGAACTAAAAGGTGTCAGAAAAAGAGATTTCAGTTGTAAGATTGATTTCCTTGGGCACCAATGCACTATGCTGCTCCACAGCATTGGAGGAGAGGGAGGTCGAAGCAATCCTGCCCTTAAATGGTCCAGTCTTTCACTAAAAACCTACATGGGAGGGAGCAGAATATTGAAACTTGCTACCAAAATCACACAGGAAAAAAAAACTGCTTTAAATTGGAAAATAAAAACATCTATCCGTACGAAGTTATGAGTATACACAAAGATCATTTCAAAGTGACAACTAAGGGGTTTCTAATGAGCACAAGGTCTGCATTTATGAGGAACAGGAAGATGCTTGCACTAAAAGAAAAAATCCTACGTCATTAGCAGGTCCCCAGGGTTTCAACAGCTTCGCTGGGTCCTTTCAAGGCATATTTAGAGCTGCAGCAACATTGTTTAGTAGCAGTGCCAATAAACATCCCAATTGCCTTGGGCAGAAAGGTGACCCTCTCTGTCAGGTAAGCTTAAAGGAAAATTCTGTGCAAACCCTGTGATTTACAGACTTCTCTAATTAAAAAAAAAAAAAAAAAGATTCTCGATAGCTTTGCATACATCCAGGCAGCAGCTGTGAGTATCTAGGCTTTAAAACCCCTGTTGCACCACAGTGGAGGAACAGCAACACGCAGAGACAGGGAATGCACAGGAAGGCAGAGCTTCTTCCAGCCACAACTCTTCCGAAAGCCTCATGTTTTTGTTGTTTGGATTTTTTTCCCCGCTCAAAATTATCTCTGCCTGCAATTCAGGCAAATAAAAGAGCGTGTGTGCGTGGGAGGCAAAATTACAGCCAACTCTCAATTATCCACGAGCTGTTTATCTGGGTTAGAGAGGAGCGCCTGGAGATGCTGTGCGCGGGCCGGCGCCAGCCCGCTCCCCTCCCGCGGGCTCCTGCCTTTGGTCCGCTCCGAAACCCGAGGTAGGAGACAGACCTTTACAAAAGGGGCAGGAGACAGCACAAGGGCTTTCCATCACGGCGGTATATTCCAAAAAAAAGGCCTAAAAACCCATTACAAGGTCTAACTTCCACGCCAGAGCTGCACAATGTGCAGAGTAAAATGCATTTTATCGCTTCTGAGGGATGCCACGGGCTCTCGCTCTGCAGAGTTAGTGAACAATCCCGTTATCTTTAGGTTCAGCTCCAAAAAAAGGAGAGAAAAAGCCCCTTTTTTTGTTTGCTCGTAACCTGGTGACACTTCCGATACGTGAAAAACGGCCCGTGACAAAAGGCAGTCGGGTTCCAGTATTTAAAAACGTATTTAAAAGGTATTTATAAAAGCAGTGCCCCGGGAGTGCTGGCAGGAGGGTATTTGCAATACCTCTTCCTCGACGGACTGGTACTCCTTGTCATCAGGAGCCAGGTCCAGGAGAATGGTGCCCTGGCTCACGCAGTGGAACGTCAGATACGGATTGGTGCCTGCAGGGAGGAGCAATCAGAGGAGTAACAAGCAGAAAATAAACAACAGGAGAAAACAGCACCAGCCCTATTTTTATCCAGCATCACCGTTTTTCTTCCGAAATTAGCCCAGTGCAGCACGAAATGCAAAACAGACAGAGTGCAGGAACACAATCTCAGGCAGGCAGGGTGATTTTGTTAGCAGCAGGGGCCTTAGGGGTCAGCGGGCCAAGGAAGCCCCAGGGCTGGGCCCATTTGAGGCTCTCTCAAGCCCCGGGCTAAAGCCAGCACTTGCAGGAGGCAACTGGAGGCTGCACTTGAGATTCAATGGCCAAAGGGTCGTATTTACCTTGCTGTCCTCCTAGGAGTCTCTCCACGCCTTTTATTAGCTTGTGACGGTGCCCGTAAGCGTTAATCCCAATTTCTTTAAGCTCCTCGTGCCCCATGTCCGCCAGCACATCCAGGGTTATCTGGAGAGGTGAAGACACCACAAAAATGCCTTATTCCCGAGGCTGAACACCGATCCTTCTGGAAAATGGGAAGAAATGCATCTGTGCTGCAACCACATTCACGTAACTCCGGCTTCACGGCGCTCCTACCTGCTGCCACCTCCTGGCAAGGCTCTCCTTATCCCTCCCTGTTCCTCGTGTGGAAGCAGGATGCCAAGAAAATTGCGCCAAGGCGACTCCTGGGAACAGTTTTGAGCCATTCCAGGTTTTACAGCGCTGTGTATTTGGGAAGTTTCAGCGCACTAGCAGAAACGGACGTGCATCCTCCTGCAGGCAAACCCTGCACGTGCTTCACACGGGCATCCCCCCGGCGTGTGCCCTACTGTGTGCATCCACCCACGTGTCTGCACGCGAGCGACAAGCCAGCTTTGCTCAGCCCCTCTATTATTGCTGCAAATAATCCCCACCGGGAGCACAGACACTTGCAGTCCTTGGCTTTTACGCACTGAGATTTCTACCAACGCCCGCCCTAAATTCCAAGGTTGTGGAGATCACTGGTGAAAGGAGGGAGGCAACGAAATGTACTTTCAAATGAACTTTTAAGAGCAGGATATAAAGGCTAGGCAAAATGCACATTTTTATTATCGTACAGGAATTGTGTGCCAAGATGATATTTTTCAGAGTGCAAGAAACAGACTCCACCTGAAGTCAAACCTACTTCTGTGTATGTATCTCTGTAGTGACCTGCAATTGGAAGCTCAGCAAGCAGCAAGAAACGGTACAACTTGACTCAGAAGACTTTTGCTGGACTGTTAGGACAGTGGAGATGAGCTTATTCCCACCAGGACAAACGTGCAACAAGAGCTTAGAAAGTTTCAAAATGGAAGGTTAGCAAAGCCGATTTCCTTCCTTAAATCTTATTAGCAAAGGCAGATTTTAAAAACAGGTTAGGGGTTAAGGAAGAAAAGGTGGAGTGAAAACAGCATTGCCAAGGGAAGTGCTGAAATAAGGGAACGGGAATGTGAGCAGAACATAGGTTGATTTGGAATTAAAAGAAGCAATTCCAAATTAAAGAAAAAAGCCTCCACTTTGTATATAAGAAGGGGAAAAGGACTTCTCAGCGTGCTACCCTGAGGCCACACCTCTGCCACGTTAGCCTTTAGCATAGCTGGAATAGCTTTTTCTGTATCACAACACCTTTAAAGCATTTGTTTCCTGACCTCTTGTAAGAGATTAGGAGCGGAGGCCAGGGAACGTATTTAAAATGTCTCAGCTCTGCAAATCCAGTTAATGCTATAGCCTTACCTCGACCTGGAACTCTGCTTCTGCCTTCCCCACTGTGGCTATATCCTGGCAAACTACATTTTTTATTCAGCTTATGGGTGAGTGTCTTCCAGATCTAAGTGTCACGGGCAGCACTACGACGGGCAAAAAGCTTGTTGCGATTTGGCAACTGAGGCTCAAGATTTACAAGGTCCAGCGTAACTCTGAGATTATGAGTCAAGTGATCCCTAGCAGCATTGGCAGGCACTGTTTTTTTTTTTTAAGAAAGTGAAAAACACTGAACATCTGAATCAAACACCCATAGAGTCTTCCATGGGTTTCTTTGAGAATACCTCACTGTAAGGGCTCTGGGGATTCATTTGAAGCTTCTCTGGTTATATTTGTCTCTCCGTAGATATTTTTTTCTCTCCTCATCTTGTTTAAATGAGGGAATTAAAACATCGCCCCGATTTGCTGGCTGAGCCTACCTTGGAAACACACAGCCAGGCAACGAGTGCAGCAGGGCACCTACCTGCTCCGTTTCAAAGATGTCCCGGAGGTGTTCAAGACCAAGGCTCTTCAGGAACTGGCTAATGTTCATGTCCAGGCCAGCAACTGCAACAAGAGGAACAGGTCATTACATCCCACACAGAGGTGTTTCCACTCAAATAAAATCAAGCAGCACCACCCACTCCCTCCAAACTCCAGACCCCGATTCCTCGCCCCATCGGTCCACCCAGGTGTACATTAAGCCGCCCCGCTGCGTGAAGGCCCCAGGCAAAACCCAGCCACCGGCGAGGGGCGAACGCACCTTCCGCCTCCTTCCTGTCGGTGCCGGCGGCGCCGTCGCCGGCGTTGGAGGCTCCCGCGGCGGCCAGCTCGGCCAGCGGCCCCGCCAGGTTGTCGATGCTGCTGGCGGCGGACAGGCAGGAGGGCGTCGCGGCGGGCGACATGAGCGCGGCGCTCACCACGGTGGCCTGCGGCTTGAAGCAGGAGGGCAGCGCCTCGGGGGGCATCGCGTCCACCAGCAGGGCACGGATGTCGTCGGCCTGCGGGGCAGGGGCAGCGAAAACGTCAGGGGCAGCTTGCAAAAACGTCCTCTTTGCAGGTCCTTGTGGGACACGATTAGGACACCTCTTCCCTTTGCCGCAGGAAACTCTTCAATAGAGTTTCCACGTCTCTCATGGCAAAGCAAGTTTTCCAGAGCTTAGATTACTCTGAAAGATGTTTTCTGAGCTCTGCTCAAATAAATCAGTGCTCTCTAGCAGGTGCTTGCATCAGAAGCAGACACAGCACCCACTTTGGTCACGTTCTCTCTCAGTAATGTTTAACATTTCTGTCTCTTTATTGGGGTTTTCAACTGCCCGCCACCACTACCACTAATGAAAAGGTTTTGGGTACCAGTTTTAGGAAAAGGCCAATAACCACCTTCCAATCCTGGGATGTTGGGATGCTGAAGTAATAAATGAGGATATTGGGAACATTTCTGACAGGCTCGCTGCTGTCAACAAGAAGGTTGATTACAGCAGTGAACCCTTAAGGAGAGGGGAACTTTAAGCCACGAGCCGTGTTAAGGTCTCAGACCAAAGGAGGAAAAAACCTGGATCCCTGGCCAAGGAAGCTCCCTGGAGATGCTCATCTCCGTAGACCCCAGTACAGGGATGACTGAGGGTGTCCGGTGCCATGGAGACCTAGAAAGCTCTTTAACACGTGGAGAGCTTCCGCCAGGGCCGCGTGTGGCTGGCACTTACTGTGGCCAGGTCGAGGGGCGTCTGTCCCTCCTGGTTCTTCATGGTGGGGTCGGCTCCGTGCGCCAGCAGCAGGGCGCAGAGCTGCGTCCTCCCCTTCTGCGCCGCCTCGTGCAGCGGCGTGAAGGCCCACTTGTCCGTGGCGTTGACGCACGTGTTGTACTTGATCAGCAGCGCCGCGATGTCCACGTGCTGCAAAACACGAGGGCGGGTCGCTGGCGAGGCCCTTGGGAAGGAAACCGCCGAGACGCCCAGATCCCGGCGCTCCTCAGCTCCGCGCTACCGGGGCTGCAAGCAGGGCACGGCGCCAGGGGCTGGGCTCGCTCCCAGCGAGGCAGGCGACGCGACGCGTGTCGGATGTGACGGCTCCTGCAAGCCGAGAGCCTGTACCTACCCCGTAGGAGGCTGCGTTGTGAAGGGGGATCAGCCCTCCTTTGTCCTGCGCGTTCACGTCGGCACCGTGCTCCAGCAGGTATTCTGCTACTTCCAGGTTGTTGTAGCCAGCTGCGGGAAAGACAGGAGAAAGCAGCTATGAGGAGGGCTGGGCTAACGTAAAAGCGGCGGGCCGGAAAGCTAAAACAATTCCGACTGGAAAAGCTCCTCTTTTCCAAATAACTGTATTACAGCTGCCACAGTTATGGTGCTCTGGGTAAGAGTCCTGTTTCCTGGTGCTTTGCTCTCTCCACTCGAGGCTAAATCACGGGGCTACGGGGCCCGGCGAGCCGCGCACCTGCGAGATGCAGCGGCGTGGAGTTCCTCCCCTGCGTGTCCCTGCAGTTGATGTTCTCCTGCGTGCACAGCTTCTGCACCCGGGCCAGGCAGCCCTTCTTGGCCGCGTCCAGCAGGGCAGCGTCGCCCCGCAGCAGGTCCTGGATGTCCGTGTCCACTTCCTTCACCAGGTCCAGCGGAGTGTTCCCGTCGCGATTCTTTTTCGTCGGGTCGGCTCCATGCTGCAAGGAGCAATGCAGAGCGCCAGGGTCACAACCACACACAGCAGCTAGAGCTGGCAGGAATAGTGAGCAAATTCTAGCTCCCTTCTGCCATCACAAAGTAGGATACGACCCTACATTAAAACACCTCTCAAGCTCAAGTCCCTCACCGAAAACCTATTGGCACCGCCCTTAAGCCTTTTCAAGTTCCTCCTTATACCTATTCCACGGCATATTAACCTACATTTCCTCCAGCAGCTTGCTAAATTATACATGAACTTGGCAGTTTTCAATTTCTCAAATACCAGGCACTTTCTAGGAGCCACCTTCAGCCCTCTGCAACACAGAGCCTTGCATAAGCACTTGCAAAGTGCTATTTAATTGCAGTGACTGTTCCAGAAAGTGATGAATGGGACCAGCGTGGGTTTTTTTTGGTCCTCTTTAGATAAATTCAACTCTTTCTGGCTTGAGGGAGCCTTGCGCTACTACTTGGCTAATATTATCAACCGAGCACGTTTGACTAAAAGTAATGCACGTCCTGGAAAATCTATCCGTGAATCTTTACAGAGTGAACTTACCTCACGCAAGAAACTACCCAACAATTCCACGATACGAATAAATTCAAATATACGATGCAGAACTTGCTGGATGTGGTTAACTTTGATGCTGATCTCAAGCAAAACAGAGCATAAATGCACTTAGAATACGCCGGAGACCCCCAGCTCCCCCACCTTTAGGAGCAGCTTGCAGATCTCGTATTTCCCTTTCGCTGCCGCTTCGTGCAGGGGAGTGAATTTCCAGAGGTCGGCGACGTTGACGGAGGCGCCGTGTCGCACCAGCAGCTCGGCCACCTCGTAGTGCCCGTAGGAGCAGGCGTTGTGCAGGGGTACGAGGCCGCTGCGCAAAGGGAGAAAAAAAAATCAGCAGCTGGAGAGGATAAAATGTTTTGTCAAAATGTTTTGACTTTGAACATTTGAGTGTAAATTTTGGAAAAGGTCCCTAGGCCCGGCCAAAGGGTCTGAAGTGGGTTATTAGCAAGCACTGCGCACCTGACACCAGGGAAAGATGCACAAATGTTTTAGTTGGAGAGAGCCTGGGATTTTCCGGCTCGGAAATGCTTTCCAACAACAGAGTGAAAGATCAAACTCAGCGGCGCTATTTTACACGACTTCTTGGCAAATAAGGCCAAAACATGTGAAGGTTTTAGCATAATTGAGTGAGTAGCTTAATAAAAGCTAACAAGAGGGCAATAACAACAGTCAGAGAGAATCCTGGTATTTACTTCAGGCCACTCGAGCTAGTCTTACATCACCTGAAAAATCCAAAAGGCTGCCTTTAAGCCCAACCAAGTTTCTTGGTGGACAGAAGGGGCAGGAAAGGGGCACGAGTCCCAGTGCCACGTATGTACTTGGGCCACGGCTCTGCCAGGAAAGCGGACGCGACTCAGCGGCGCGTCGAGGCCGCCGAGAGCCGACGCCAGCGCTCCGGAGAGGAAAACACGCGGGCGACGGAGATGCGGAGCGGGAAGGCGCGGGGCCGCACGCTCACCCCTTGTCCTTGGCGTGCACGTCGGCGCCGTGGTGCAGCAGGAACTCCACCACGGAGACGCGGTTGTAGCCCGCGGCGAAGTGCAGCGGCGTCGAGTGGCGCCCCTCCAGGTCCCGGCAGTTCACGTTCTGGGGGCTGCACAGTTGCTGGGGAAGCGCAGGGAGAAACAACATCCAACACAGGCCCCGGAAAGGAGAATTCCAGCACCCCGAGCCGCCCCTCCCAGCACAAAACTTGATCTGCAGGTCAAATATCAGCATGCCAGAGTTTTCTTAACTAATACGCTCCGCGTTTTAGAAGTCAGCTTTCTGGAAATTTTCTTTCCAAAGAGGTAAGGTTAAAAATACAGCTCTAAACATGGGGCTTAAGACACTTCTGCAACACACAAGATCTAAATGATGGAAGCAGCAAGAAGGCCTCTCTAAGGCATTCAGGCTGGACCTCTAGAACACTGGGCAGCAGGTTTAAGGTCCTGCAAGACTCTCTGCATGAAGGACCGCTCGCAGCTTCCCTGCTGCCTGCAGAAACGCAGGAATACGGCATGCGCAGCGAGGGGGACCAAGCAGATCTCCTGGAGCACAGAACTGTGCTCGAATATTTCTGCATATACTTGTCTGAGGTTCAAGGTGGCAACTGGTGCAAGACGGGGACGGGGACAAGTTATTTTGCCCCCGGATGGACCGTGGAGAACGAGACCAACCCCAGCTGGGACGTGGGGACTCTGTGGCCCCAAAGCTCACATTTAAGCATGGTTTAAAATGTGTTGCCCCAACGTACCTTCACAGTTTCCAAATCTCCCGCTTTGGACGCTTCTAACAAGCGATAATCCACATCGGATGTGCGCACAGGGGTGCTTTCTGCATAAGGAAAAAGAGGATTTCTTTTTTCCCACAATTGTTTAGTTATAGGGATACATTTTCCAAAGTGCAGCTAGGAGGAGCCTGCCAGCATTTGCAGGAATGCTGCCCGAGCTGGGATGGGCAAGGACCACGTTGCCTAAATGGTTTCTCCTCAGCGTAAAGCTGGCAGGTTTGTGCTAGTATCACAGGGAAGGAAGGGAGGCACAGAGCGACAGCGGTTTGCTGAGGACAGACCCTGGTTCAGCCACTCAGTTGGATGCAATATTTGCTATTTGCAGCCCTGTTTTCTTCTTGTAATTTGCTCCGTCCCTGCCTGGAGCCTTTTGCTACCTGTAGACTCCATGGTCGCTGCAGGAGGAGGAAGAGGGGAGGAGGAGAGAGAGGAAGAAAGCGGCAGCTCAACGGTGAGAGGGCAGGATATTCCCAGAGAAGCAAAGCTACCTACTCTTTCTGAGGAGCGAAAAAAGCAGCATTTTCCAGCCAGCACTGGCAAATAACTAACGAGCTCGCTTGATGGCATTCCTCACGCAGCCATGCAGTACAGATGTGACCAAAACCACGACACCAGCTGTAAGCAAAAGCCCCGTCTCCGGGCCCTGATGTCACCAGAGAGCTGCCCTCCTACTTGTGAGCTCATAGCTCTGCTCTGCGGGCCGCAAGGGCTGATACGGGTGAGCAAAAAGGCCAGTGCCACGGGAAAAATGTTATAAAAACCAGGGGAAAAATGTTATAAGCTGCAAGCACAAGTCCGGCTCAGCAGCCCGGGAGCTGTTACTACATCCCAGTACCTCCAGGATTAGAAAAAAACGTATCTTTTTAAACTAATCTCCCAAAAATGAAATACGCAATGGTATTTTGTAGAAAAATTCAGCATTTCTGGCATATGCAGAAAATACTGTGTCCATAACCCTGTGCTACTGATACCTTCTGGCACGCATGGTTTTAGCTTTTGCATCTCTCAGCCTTGCACAGCTTTGTGCGTGTGAGAGACAGGTAATTCATTTAGAAGCAGCACAGTCTGACACGTGAAATTAGTTTCCATAGAAAAGTCAGTGAAAATGAATTTTTCAAGCAAGATCAAATCGGTGCTTTCGGAATAAAGATTTTTGTTTTTTCTCAGATCAATTTCCTATTCTTTTTAGCAGCAGGGGATACGGTGATTGTTTCCTCATTCCTCTCAATATTCTTCTCTCTCAGCACTCATTTCCATGCTCTAACAGTTGGGCTGCCCTCCCTGGCCAGCTCTGTGTCCCCAGAGGAGAGACACATTAAAAAGGCCCTTCCCTGCGGTGCTGTAAAATGCCTCTTTTTGATCTGCTTGGAGGCAAAGCTATCCACAACCCTGGGGGAAATGCAGTTACATCCCGACCCTGGTTTCCTCAGGAATCTGGATATCCATTTCCCTCGGGCTACCTGCGAATCCCACCATTATATGAGTTACTCCGTGCATGCTATATCCACCTTACAGGACCTGCTGATGCAATTCCTCTCCCTGCTTGCAAACATCCAACACGTGAAAGGATAAAAGGACGAAAGAGCTCAAGCACTTACAAAAAAAATACATTGTCCTTTTCAAATATCTATTCCTCTTTCTTATACGAGGACACACCGCTTGCTAAGCAGCACCCAGAGAACTTTTAGCGCCAAATGGCTCTCTGCTGGGTCAGAAAGCACGTGAAGGGGAAGCTTGAACGGTTTAGTAATTATCAACATTTTGCTGCGTTTTTCATGGGAGAAAATGGTCCTTGCCAGGCTCAACGCAACTCTGGCCTGCCTGGAAGCTGGTGCACAAACCAACCCACCTGCCTTCCCTCTATCTCCCTGCAGAGCTGCATACACACCCAGAAGGTGCTGATTTTCTTCCTGCTTTACATGGAAATCCTGCACGAGGGCGGGGTGTTGTTTTTTAAGCCAAGAATAAACGTGAGCACGTGGGGAGGGATGAGGAAACACGAGGAAGACTCCGGCACCGCGGAGGAAGCCAGATCCCCAGCTGTGAAGTGAGGGGCAGGAGCCCATGTCCCTACGCACCGCTCAGGATCTGCTGCACAGCCTCGTTGCCCATCTGCGCCGCCGTGAAGCCCTGCAGGGAGATGATGGAGGGATCGGAGCCGTAGTTGAGCAGGAGCCGGCAGGTCTGCAGGTGACCGGCCAACGCTGCGCGGTGCAGGGCGGTCTGACCCAGCGTGTCCAGGGCGTTCATCTGAGGGGAACGGCGAGGCAAAAAGCAAAAAGGTCACAGCGACATAAACCACAACGTCCTGCTCGGTCAAAGCCTCCATCTGGCCCTGCTTTTTAACAGGAAGAGCAATAAAGAGAATTTGCCAGCACCCTGGTTTAGCCCCGATGCCTGCGCGCTGGCGCTGAACAAAAGCGGACGCCGGCGTACGCAGCCGTGGGGACACACAGGGAACCTGCAGCACGGCCTTTTCCCTCTCCTAATAAAGCAGGTTATTTGTCTGCGTGCCTGAAGGCACAGGGGCAGTGACCAGGACAGAGATGAACCTTGTGCAACAGGAGCCAGACTCTCACAGAAGGGCAGCGAGAGGCAAACGACGAACCGAACCTCTCACAGCTCCATGGAAATTACCCTCTGGCATGCTCGGAAGAGGAATTTGTCCGATGTCACTCACCACCAGGAACCAAAGGCCAACAAAGGTGTTGGGTGAAGAATTAGATGGAGGAGGGAAAAAAGGATAAAAAAGAGAGACTGGATGCAGACAGCCCATTTTCCTCCTCCCTTTTTTTGTACTTTTATAGGCAGTGAAGTATAACTGGATATAGTTCTACCCACTTAAATGGACAAAGCAGAACAAGAGCGTGAAAAGGCATTGCTTTTTTAAAGAGCACAACAGAAACCTATCTGTCTGCAAAGATTTAATAGAGGAATCTAAAAAACTGCGAGCATCTCCATGGTTTCATATCACAGAAGAAGAGCAAATAATAAAGAGGTTTAAAAAGGGAAAAAAAGTCGTTTCCCACCAGAATTGCAGCCTGCCAGTCTGGCTATGTCTCCGCCGAGGAAATACACTGTCATGAAGATGCATATTTTTAAGCTAAATGGAGGTTGATTATGGGGGTAACTACGCAGAAATGACCTCTTATCGGTTGGGGGAGGAAGAGATCTCCCTCTTACCCTATCGAAAATGTATTTCAGCACATTTACCTTTGCTCCATGCTTATGCAGAACTTCCATGACATCGTTGTGAGCTTTCTCAGCTGCAACATGCAAAGGTGTCATGAAGCTGGGGGGGAAACGGAAGGAATTAGCTTTGCATTCCCAATGCAACAGCATCCTTTGGAAAACGGCAGATTTGGGGAACTTACTCCTTGTTTTTCTCATTCACATTCGCCCCCTTCCTGAGCAGCAGCTCTGTAACCTGCTTCCGCTTGGGATGCACCGCGGCCACGGCGCAGTGCTGCAAAAGAATAAAACACTGAGTTAGGGAATTAGGGAATGGGCAGAGCCCCTGGCACTGCAGAGGTGATACAGCTTCCCTGGGGCATGTTCTGAAAAGCAGCATTTAGTGAAGATATATGTGGAATTGGAAAGATCCCATCGTGGTGCTGCCGCACACACCATCGTGCTGGCCAAGACCCAGGCCAGTGCTGAGGTCTCCTGTTCAGAAAAGTTAGTTTCTTCTGAAAGCTTCAGCACTTAGGACAAAGTGGGATGTTCCAACTGCATTGATAAGATATAGGGACAAAGGAAAAACACATAAAAAGGAGGTAAAGACAAAGGGCGTGTAAGGACTTTCTATAAGAGCTCCCAAACTTTCCAGTGTCAAAACAAGAGCCTTAACAACAGGACAGACCCCAAGAAGCACCTGACAAAACAGTTATGGCTTTGCAGACATGAATATATTCAGCTTTCTTGCCAGTAGGCTAAAGCAGCACTAAAGGCAGGAGGAGTCCTCCTGGCCTCATGTACCTCTGCACCGTGCTCCTAAATTCAGACTAGGAGGCCAAGTCCAGCACGGGAAGAAGAGACACCAATGCCTTCGGTACCCTACGGAGAAAATCTGGCCTCCACCTTTGCCCCCAGGAAACCTCAGGGAAGCTGCAGGCCACCTGGATGGAATCCAGCCCTGGCAAATACACAGCAACAGCCTCCGGGAAAAGAGGCAGAGAAAAGTGACTGGTGCTCAAGGGAGCCAGGGCCTAAGGGTTTCTGAAACCCTCCAAGAAAAGACAAAAAAAAAAAAAGGGATAACACAATTAGAGTGTTATCTCTGTAACCGTGATTTATTTTTAAAATAGCAAGTGCTTGATGGCAAATCTGCAATCCCGGATGATGAATGGGCTTCCGTAACACAGGAATAAAACCTCTCAACTAGTGCTCCCAGCACATTTATCACAAAAGTGATAAAAAATCTCACCAGGGCAGTTTCGTGCGACTGCGGCTGCTTGAAATTAATGATCTCCAAAGCGAGAGTCTTCTTCACCTTGGCCAGGTCTGCCTCTCGGGCTGCCTGCAGCAGGGAATGTCCCTTGAATTCATCTGGTGGGGAAAGAGGCGCAGTTAAAGGGCAGCCAGGAAGGAAGCTAGAATTAGCTCTGAAAAGGTATTTCCCTTAAATATAGAAAACAGAGGGAAAAAAATGAATAGAGCAAAGTATTTCCCTTAAAATCTATGAACGGAAGGCAGGTGGGCAAGGGTAAGGTCTGGACTCAGGCACTAGAAACAATCTGTCTAGAAACACCAAGCTTATTAAGAGCAGCTTTCTTCTTCCACCCTGCATTTGTGGCTTCCTTTCCATCAGCACCATCTCAAACAGAATTCAAAGTTCTTGGCAAACATTGCACCAAACACAAGCATAAATAAATCTCGAAACAGCAAATAAATATATCATTCCTCATGTGACAAATAACACACTAAAAATGTCTCATCTAGGGTAGGTAAGGTGGGGACGCCCATGCTTTTCATCAGAGGGATGACAAATTTGATTGAAAGGTCAGGCTGATGCACCTGACTTAGTCATTATCAGTGGACACGGGTTTTCCGTGTCAATGGGAAAAAGGAACATACAGGCAACGAAATGGAGCCTGAATGGATTTCTCTGCGTGCTAATCGGGGTCGAGGGGCAGCAAACTCATCCCAGCGCCTCTCGCAGCTGAGGACAGAGCGAGGAGCCGCTCCAAGGTAACAACCCTTCGCTCCTTCCTCCTGGAAAGGGGATGTATTCCCATCCTCATCAGGGAGCCACGGAGCTTGATCCCGGGGGACTTTGGGGCCCGAAGGCGCGGACGCGGGGAAGCGGCAGCGCGGTGCCTACTCACAGGTGAGCCTCTCGCGCAGCTCCGGCGTGGGGGCCATGTCCACGGCGCTCTTGCCGTGGCAGTTGAGCAGCGTGGGGTCGGCGCCGTGGCTCAGGAGCAGCGAGCAGACCTCCACGCGGTTCTTGGAGGCCGCCTCGTGCAGCGGCGTGAACTGCCACAGGTCCATGGCGTTGACGCAGGCGCCGTGCTGCGGGAGCCCTTACATGTACACACGCGTGCACGCGCGAGCGAGAACGCTACTACCGAAACACACTTCTAGGGGAAGGCCGGCCGCGAGCCTCAACAAAATGGGAATTTCGGGACAATTTTCATTTTTACCGCTGCAAGTACACGCGGGATGTTGGAAAGCTGGCACTAACGAAGAACAGACTCAGCTCTAAGCCTGGCGTAAACAGCCCACGCCTCCTCTCCCACCGTGAGGGCAGTGGCAATTACCCCCCCGTCCTTCCACTTACCCTCGTCCTTTCACTTACCCCCCCTACCCTTCCACTTACCCCCTGCCCTTCCGCTTACCCCCCTAACCTTCCGCTTACCCCCCTGTCCTTCCACTCACCCCCTGTCCTTCCACTTACCCTCTGTCCTTCCACTTACCCCCCCGTCATTTCACTTACCCCCCTGTCCCTCCGCTTACCTTGAGCAGCAGCTCCGTAACTTCGTAGTGCCCGTAGGAACACGCGTTATGGAGCGGCACGAGACCCCTGCGCCAAAAGAGGGAAGACCTGAGCATTTAACCAGCACTTTTTCAAGACGCGGGAACTATTTTCTCTCTCTCAGAGAGAAGGGGAAAGTAAATTTTAAAAGCCAAATGTTTAAAAACCAAGGTTAGCTGTCTACTAGGGAGATCCAGCCTTTTCCAGCAAAAAAATCCACCTGATTTAACTGTGTTGTTTGACAGCACAACCTATTTCACTGTGCAGGAGCCCTGGGAGAGGCATGTTTTATCTTTACAGATTTATCTTTATGCCGGCGTCACTTATCGCCCCAACTTCCCTAAGGTAACGGCAGAAGCCCCGTATTTTATAGGGCAGCCCGTGCCCAGAAGCAAAAGATAGGGATTGGGAAAACAACCTGAGATGTAATAAGGGACTGAAAATGGGTCTAATGAGAACTGGTGTGTCCATCAGGGCCCTCACAAAGTTTGCATTCAGGGTTTGACAGCGAACGTGCCATCCTGGGCCAGCTCCACGCCGGAGGGAGGCGCTTCCTCAGCCGGCTCCGTCCCGGCCGCCTTACCCCTTGTCCTTGGCGTGGACGTCGGCGCCGTGCTGGAGCAGGAGCTGCACGATGCGCACCCGGTTGTAGCCCGCGGCGAGGTGCAGAGGGGTGGACTGCAAAGAGAAGCACGGGGCACCGTCACGGCTGACACCCTGCGCTCCTGCCATCGGCCACGCTCACACACGCGGCGCGCCGAGGCGGCACAGCAGCCAGGCAGTCCTGAGGGCAGTGAGAAACTCAGTGTACGGGCTTAATTCACACTGGGTTTTAAGCTGCAAGCAGTTTTCGCACACATCCTTGCAGCCCGTGCTGCTGCGCCTGAGCAGAGCGCTTCCAAAACAACCCGGTTCTTCCCTCCGCTCTCTTCCCATCCGCGGTTTGAAGTGCTCTTGGAAGCCAGGCCTGGAGACGCTGCAGGGGCTGACCCACCATTATGGGAACACGGTAAAAACAATCCAAATGGAAACAGCTCGCCCTGCTCCCCGTGGACAGCAGAGGGGCTGCACCTACAGCACTGCGACGCGGGGCATGGCCACAAGTGGTATGCAGAGACGCCTTTCCACCTCCTGAAGGTTTGGGGGTTATTGCATCTTTTTTGCCAAAGTATTCACTAAAAGAGGGACTCCCCCCAACCCATTTCCCTACCGGGTCTGCTGCATCCCACGTTGCTGGCGACAGGGGCCTTCCAGGCTGCTACGAGGCACTTGCAAACGTTTCACTGGGGATGCTCAGAGGAGCAGGAAGGTCCTGCCTTGGTGATACTTTTTTTTAAGGGCTTCTACCCCATTCTCATGAGAAAGAGCACTAAGGAAGATGGCGGATTTAACGTTTAACAACACTGACCTGGCTTGCATGGTAATTACGGATGCGAAGGGCCTCCAAGATAAATGGATACGACGCAATCTGGTCATTACAGAGGGTTACTTCCCCCCCCCAAAAAAAGAATTAAACCAGTGGTGGTACCAAGGTCACTACACAGCTCCTGCAGCGCCTGGAAGCAGCAACCAGCAGCCCTAAAACCACAGCACCATGAGCTGCCCCTGCAAGGTGCCTCCATCTCATCACCTCCCATTAATACGAGAAAACTCGTAACATATATACGTAACAAAATACATCTATGTATACATGTAAATGTGAAGGCTGCTTCACGGGTAAGGGAGGGCAACACTTGCAACTTCTTAAATCACGGCTTAAATTCAGCACACGGGAAGAGGAGATGCTCTTCCTTGCCTCTTCCAGCAGCTTCCTTCTTCCCCTTCACACCAGCAACGTCTCGGGCTTTTATTGGCAGGATTTTTTTTCCAGAATATATTCACTGGACTATTCCCTCCACTAACCTGAGAGTCAAGCCAGCACTTTAGCCCTTTTATTAAACACCAGGCAAGAAAGAGCTCGGCTAAGAGAGATGCTGGCAAATTGATTGCCTTTCAGCATCAGTGCTCGCAGTGAAATAAAAATATATTTATGCTTGACATTTCGGAATCAGATTAATACATACAAGAAAAAAAAATCTAAAATAATTCACAAAATTAGATTTACCAAATGCTCTTTGCACGTTGCGGTGATAACTTGCAGGGCTTGGAATTTAATGCCGTTATAATCCAGGCAAGTGGATTTCACTGCTTCTCTGCAGAACTAATACAAAAAAAATCCGCCTTGCAAAAGAGGGGCAAAAGACGACAGAAAGGGCGTCTTGTGCTCTGCTTTACTGTGCTTCTAAACTGGAAAATTATGGTCAATAAATATGACCGTTCTTCATAATTTCAGCTCCATTCTTCAAAATTTCAAGAAACAGGGCTGTCTGATCAGCACAAGTGGATCACCAATACTATGCTCAGAAATTATATTTCCGCAGTTATAACTGCAGTTATATTAGCAACTGATGCATGGAGCTATAGCAGCAACCCAAGTATGGAAGGGCTGCATGACGTGAGAAGAGTAGCCAGCCCAGCTATTAAAGGGGATAACTGGAATTTAGAAGGCATCGTTCAAGAAGAGCATCATAAGCTCTGTCAGAGAAGGTAATAATAATAACTAGGCAGGCAAGACAATGTTTGAGCAGTGACTAGTGCAAGGAATTTGAAGGAGCAATAAATCCTCCTGCATTTGGGGGCATGGGAGGCCTTTGCCAAAGGATGGGGCTGGAACCGAAGCAAGCGAGAAGGAGGTAACTGCCCCCAGAACGGGGATGAGCATCGGTGTCAAGAGAGACAACAGTGCCTAAAAAACACCGGTCGGGGCCAGCATTTTGTTAGCAAACACTAACTAACTGCATATATTGTTATTGCTTATTCGTGTAACTGCGGCTCCAAAAAGCTGTAATTGTGTATCACGAAAGACCTACATAACCTTCATAGGACCACAAAGGAAGAGCTCCAAAAGCTGCATAATGCCCACCCATAAAAGTGCTTGGCAGCACTTCATCAAAACCAGACTGCTTAAGTAAGGGGCAAATGAAGAGATTCAGCGAAGCGTGCCTGCAATAACCGCTTTGGATTGATTGTGGGGGGAGATGCTGCTGCTTCTGAAATCAAATGCCTTTTTTTTAGCTAAACACTTGGTTGTGATCAGGTTACTAAAGGAGAAGCCCAAGGACTCGCACACAGAGTCAAGGGCGAATCTGGTTTCAGTGACTTCTCCTCGCTCCTCCATCGCATCTCAAGCCTCAAGACTGGAGGCTTCCGGTGCTTCGACCACCACCACAAGCCCCGTGAACAAGCAGAAAAGCTGGCAAAATCTTCAGGAAGATAAAATGCTAATTTTCTTCTGCCTGTGGAAGAGCCTTCTCAAGAGATGTAGGCAACACACTTGTCATTGCATGTGAGGTTTCAATCCTTTCTTCCAAAAGATGCTCAGTATTCATCTGAGTATCATCTGCACATCACAAATTTAGAGTACTACCAGGCCTACAGGCTCGTGTGCTATTAATTCTGATTTTTATTACTGAAACAAAGGAAAAATGTGGGCAATTGCAAAGGTTTCTAGCGTCACTGGTGTGTAACTTGATCACAAATCTTGCGGTACGTGGTGTTTTTCTTCAACCCCATCTCCGAGGGACAAGCTGATTACAACAGAACTTCGACCTCTGCCAAAGTGTCCAGGTCTAATAACAGCAGAGGGAAAGCTTATGAAAACACGGATCGATTGCTCCATACGGGTGCAGAAATTGGAAAGCAAGCCATCTTTCTTCCCAGCTGCGGAATTTCTCAGGGAAATGGTTGAGAACAGTCAAAGTGCTGAGGCAGTGGCTGGCAAACCCACCTTCCAGCAGCAAATTGGAGCCTTTCCCTGGTACGAGGGGACATAACTCACCTGCTGGGGCTGATTCCATTTCTATTCATCAGCCCTCTGCGTTGAGGCCCATCGGGCTGGTTGTACGTAACACACCGAGATAAAAAAGGGTAGGGGGAAAAGGAAGTCGCAATCCCACCAGCATCAAGCTAATCCCCACCAAAGAGCTCCCAGAGCAGGATCTGGGGAGGCATCAGGCTACTTGTCTACATGTAGGCGGGAAACGGAGGCATAAGAGCAAGCACCAAGGAGACCAGGTCTGGAAGCTGCAAGGACTAGGAGCTGGGAAGGGGCACAAGGAGCCAAAGCAGTGGCATTCCCTTCCAACACCGTTTTTTAATTTCTTTTTTCAAAAAAGGAAAGCACAACACAACAAAGCATTGCAATGCGCAAGTTGCAGGTGTATTTGAAAACCCAATGAGCGTTTCTTCCCGGAGCACCTTCCACGTGTCCACAGGAACTGCTTTCCAAAGGAAAGGAGCAAGCCAAGAGACCTTTTCAACTCCCTTTGCCGCCAGGACACGTTTTATTCAAACAGTGTTTTTCCTTTTACTGCTAGCTAGCAGGTGATGGAAGCTGGGATTATTCTAACAAGTCAGGAATGCAGCTCCCAGGACACATTAATAGAGCTTTAACTTCAAATAACAGGTAGGAAGGACTACTTTAAAATATTCAAAAGCAAGTCCTGGAAAACTCACCTAGAACTGAACCTTGAGAAAGCTCCATTTTGACAGAGGAAATACTCTGCGGAGCCTGCCGAGGAGGAACAGCACGGCCTGCAAATTTTATGTTACATATCACACCAGACGCAAGGGTTTCTGTGATTTTTTTCAATCTCCCCTTAAAAAGAAAGAAGGAAAGAAAAAAAAAAAAAGGCAGGACTAAATGGAACAGGACACACTTTTGGGGAAAAAGGCTCTTCTGGTGAAGGTGCAGAACCTTCTGGCGAAGGTGCGTGCGTCTGTGTCCTGCGCCTCGCGCTGTGGTAACTGCGGCCTGCAGGCCTTGAGGAAGCAACGCAGCAAAGCAACTGTGTTGCTTACGGCCGCCGTTAGAAAACACCACGTATGAGAACTAAAATAATAATAAAAGAGGGTGGAAATCACTGACCCAGGCCTAGAGAAATGGAAAACGCAGCTTCCCAAGCCTTGGCTTGCACGAAGCAGCGCAGCACACGGGGAAGCGGACACGGCGCTGTGCTGTAGGCCCACTGGATTTGCAAAGTTCACTGGATTTGCAGCGCTGCTTAGGAAGATTAAAACCCCAGAGATCTCGTAGCAGCACATGAGAATCATGCCTTGAAAATAAAATGCTTAAAAATAAAAACGCAGTTATACAGTGCCCGTGTTATGGGGAATTACTTCACCTTAACCATTCTGCACATTTATGGTGGTGTATGGCCTATACATCTAACAGGCCTCAACATAAAAAATACCTAAAATCAATGGCAAGGTACCTTAATTCTTAGCGTGTTTTAATAGCCAGCGTGTTAGCAACAATCAAACACAGAGACCAATTACCAGAGTGCCCAAATTGGCTAATTTTAAAGGCAAAATGCTCTCTGAGCTCCACACAGCGATTCCTCAAGCCAATTTGCAATAACACATAAATAATCTCCACTAGTTTAATAAGATTAATTTTTTTTTTTTCATTTTGGAGCATTAAATACCCTAGAGGGTGGCGCCTCCGCCAGGGCTTGTTCCTCTCCTCACTGATGGCAACCCCAGCTCTGCCTTTGGCCTTAGCTCATTAGCAAGGGGGCTCGATTACTCAGCAACACGCCGCTTAATTGCAATAGCACAGAGCAATATCCCACTGCAAGCGCCTTCAATAGGGAGGTCCTTGAAAAGAAAAAGGGGAAACCCAAGCGCCCCAGGTGATATGTGTATTTTAAAACACTGGGTGTTACAATTCAAGAGCCATTTGAAAAATTCTCTCAAAATAGGAGTATTTTCACAAAGAAGCCACATTCTTACAGGCAATAGGTCTGTGCATGCAAAGGCGGCGCGGCGCAGCCGATGCCCAGCAGCTGCAGACCAGGCTGCCCGTTACACCATCCTCTAACGCGCTGCATATAAAATACAGGGAATAAAATATAGGGAAAAGCTCCCATGTTTTTCCTTCAGCAGCTTGAGAGCTGGAGAGGGAGCTGCACCTTTACACGCGAGAGACCTTTCCAATAGATGCAGGCTGAGAACATTCTGGTACAAGGTGTATGTGTGCATATATATAATATATATATAAATACACATATAAATACACATACACACACAAGTGTGCAAAGCCAGCGGTCTACCCAGACCAGTGCTTGTTAATTATTCAGGCATCTAAAACGCCACAAATCGCAAGATCTGCTTCTCACGGCATTTGTTCCTCCTTCCTCCAATTCCAGCCCAATTCTTGATCTCCCCCACTCAAACCACCCCCCCGGCACAGAAAGTTGAATACGACAAGAAGGTTGAAGTCAAGAAAATGCAGAATCATATCAGTGTATCAGGCAGTCAAAAGAGGCAGAGCATCAGGAGCTAAGGACGGTATCAGCGCCCTCACCTAGACTCTGTTAAAATACAGGGATATTTTATTTTATTCACCTGCAGCAGCCTATTTTGTTTTTCCCGTCAAAGCTTCCAGGGTTTCGCTTTGGGTGTGTGCTGGGCTCTGACATGTACAAGAAACTACCCATTCACAACCCATGCCTGCCGACAGCAGGGCTCTTGCACCTGCCAGGATCAGGGAAAATGGCATTTAATTGCCTTGTGGGGAAAAAATATGACATTGCATAGGTTTCACCCACACCCCATAGCGCGGCTTATGCACCTGTGCTTCCCTATAGGGTTAAAATTCATCTTTTTTGAACAGCAGAAATAGGAAAGGGGTATTCACTTACTTTACGCCCATCGCTTGCATGGCAGTTCACATTTAGAGGAGTCAATAAAGCCATCAGTTTTTCTTCATTACCGCTCCTGTAAATGGAGAGGAGGGCATTAGGGAAAGGGGAGAAAAGAAAACGACCCATCTCTCTGCAAAATAAATAAATACCAAGGAGCTAGACAGCAAGCGATCACATATTGATATTGATAAAAAATTTACCAAGGAGCTAGATAGCTAGTTATCACATATTGATATTTATTTAAAATTTACCAAGGAGCTAGGTATCAAACTACCATATATTGATATTTATACTCAGCCCAAAAGGATGTCAAATGGCCAAAGGACCTGAGCATTTCAAAACCGAAGGCAAATGCAGGAAAGGATGTTCAATTTGCAGCAATCATGCAAAAACACTGCTTGATATCTTCTCTTTTACCTCGTCCTCCACCTCCCTCAGCTCGTTTCACGGATCCGCTGAAAGCCATTTTCTGAATCCAATGCTAGTTAGCAAGAATTCCTCACAGCTCATAAAATTCATACGGCCACAGCAAAACATCGTGATGTGTTTAAAAAAGCCAAACAGCCTAAAGACAACCATTTTGGGGGCTGCCAGAGAAAGGATGAAAGCATCCCTGGAATACAGACTTCCTTTTGCTCTGTTCTCATAGGAAACATTCTGAAAATCAGCTTTACAGGAGCAAGGTAAAAAAAAAAAAAATTGCCAGTATTCAATTTCCCCCTAAAAAGAACAGCCACAAAACCATAAATAGGATTTAAGCAGCTTAAAGCAGAGAAAACCTCAATTGATATTAACCCCATCGCCACAACGGTGGGGGGGATTCCAGTATTTCAATTACATAAACAGCCCTGGCCGTTTGCGCCGGGGCTGAGCGGCGCCTTTTCGCCTTGGAATAATGCTAGGGATTCAGGGAGAAAACCCCGTTCTCCTTCTCCTTGAACCCGCAGGCCTCCCTCAGCAAGGAGCTTTATGTCGCGGAGCGGCACCCACCTCGCAGCTTCCAGGAGTTCGTCCTTCTTGTATTCACCTAAATGGTTGCAAAATATCATGCTGTTAGCATCTGGCAGGAGACGGACGGAGAAACGCGAGGGGACGCAGATTCGGAATTAAAAAAAAAAGAAAAAAAAAAAAACGAGGAGGAGGGAAAAAAAGGGAAGGAAAAAAAAAAAAAAAAAAGAAGGAAGAAGCGGCAGCGGAGCCGCCACCCCGCGGGCGGCCGCGGTGACGTGAGGCGGCAGCATCCGCGGGCGCCTGGAGACCGGCCGAGCGCCGGCTCCTGCGCCAATCCGGCCCCTCCTGCGGCGCTCCCGCGGGAGCGGGCCCCCTCCCTGCCGTTATCCCGCACGGAGCCGGACAAAAGGCAGGCGGCTGCGGAGGAACCACCTCCCCCCCACCCCACGCCCCGTGCTCGCTGCTTTCCGCAGCCTCCCGAAGCATCCACGGGGATTGGAAATGGCAGGAAAGCCGCGGAGCGCGGCGCTCTCCCGGGAGCCGCGGAGAGCGCGTGCGGCGCCCGCGTTTCCTGGGGGGGTTCCTGCAGGAGGCAAATTCCACCCCGAATTTAGCGAGGGGCCTTTGAGCAGACCCACAGCGCCGCAGAGCACAGGGCAGCTCGCGCGGCAGGAGATGCATCGCGTAAAAAAGCGAAATAAACCAAAACCCGACTGTATATCCATCCACTGGTTGGAAAAGGGAAGCCTCAAGCTGAGTGCTCTGAGCAAAATGAGGGGACGAGGCTGGACTGCAAAACCTAGAGACCAAGGCCCACAGTCTGGTTGCCCACGTCCTGCTGCCGCAGGCCAGCATCACCTGAGGGTCCGGGGGCAGTTCCTCCTTCCTACTTCAACACGGCGGAAGCCCCGGGCCCAACCACGAGCCTTTCCAACCCACAGGACAAGGAAGAGTCTGAGAATGGGGGGAAAACCAACCAGAAACACCCCCCTTTGCTGGTCTTGCCTCCCTCGCGCAGCCATCCCGAAGAGCTGCATTGCCAGGAGAAACATTGGCTGGAAGCGCAGCGACGCTCCCGGGACTTACTGGGATTCAAGACTCGCCCGCAGACCCGGCCGGGGCAGCCCCACCAGGCCCCGTGCGCGCAGGGCGACGCTATCACCCTCTTTCCTACACGCCCGCTAGGTCTGGGCCTCAAAAACCCCCTCAGAGCCGGTGTCCTGCAGCGCTATCCACTACTATATTCACCGCTGCCCTCCCTCCTGGGCGATTTTTCTTACAGAAAAGAAACCTCCCCTTCCTCCTTACTCAGTTAAACGAAGAGGTCCCTTCCCGATTAAGCCATCGGCCCAGGGTGAACACGCTGCCCAAGTGTCTATGCGATACGGCACGGTCACCAGGCGCCTCAGCGTGCGCTTGGTATGGGTTTGGGCCACCGAGAAGGCCTACGTGGTGCCTCAAAACGTGTCTTCGGTGCACGGGCAGTTATAACAAAGTTTAGTTTAAGCTTAGCCCTTCGGGTGTTTCTGTCACCACACATGGCCCCGAGGCCCCTCCGTAACCTAGGAGGGACCTGCCATGAAACTTGCATTAAGACTTGGGGTCTTAATGCCCTTTCCCATGGATCCATCCCCAGGGCACTGCAGAGGTTTCGCTTCCATAAGAAATCCCAGGTTTCTGAGCAGGGAAGTCCCTTGGGAAAGGAATTACGTCCATGGGTCGTGGTGGGTTACTCGCTCGCAGAGTGAAGGACACTAGAGGAAAAGCCTCTGCCCGTTTCCAGGAGGATGGGAACACAGGACAGCAATGAGCGTGAGGAGATGGCAGCTCCAACCAGCACGACATGGGCTCCTGTTCTATCCCAGGGGAGCGCCGTGCCCCGGGAAGGCAACCAAGCCCTGCAGACCGGGGAGGGAGCCAGGCGAGGATGGAGACTCGCTTCCCAGCACAGGATGGAGCTACCCGCGCTCCCGGCACGCACGGATTTCCCAGAGCAGCTCCGCTCCTGGGCAGTTCAAAACAGGAGCTGCCAAGGAAAGACCCGGATCACTCGGTAATTTCACCCGCGACAGCTGTGCAAGAGATGGGAGCACATAAACAAGACCCCTTTCAACGTAAAGAAGGGGAAAGCTATGGGACGCACTGGATGCCCCCGGGGCTTCAGCAACAAGCCAGGATGAAGTTTAACAGCATTAAATTAACGGGGTTAATTGCAGCTCTTTTCTCCGAAACGGAGCTCAGCCCCCGGTAATTGCAGGGCAGAACAGAGGGGACAGACAGGGATCCTCTCGTCACTCAGAGCAGGACCTCGAGCCTCGAGGAGGAGCCATCTCCCCTTGCGCCTGCTCTCGCCCCGGTGTTCCTGGGGACGATCCCCAAAGGAGCAGAGGGGCCTCTGCACCGCACCCGACGCGCGAGGGATCGCCGGGGGAGACTCGGGGAACCAAGGGGTAATGAGAGGACTGATGACAATTGATTCGCCCTACGTTTATTCATTTGCACCCTTCATCTTCAGGCTCTTTTCAGCTCCTTTCCCTTTCGCGGGACCGTCTCCAATCTTTATCTCCGTTTTTCCGGTACCGAGGAGCTGGAAACTTCTGATCCCCCAGAGTAACGCGGCCAGGTCGCCCTGGGGCTGGTTGGACTGCAGACGCGCCAGCATCCCCGGGAAGCCGCGTATCCGCGGTCGGCGCTCCTTGGAGTCGCCAGGACTGCACCAGGCCAAGGGAGCTGCCCCGAGACACCTCCCAGGGACAGTTAGTGTCCTTGCCACCAGCTACACCTCTCGCTATCCTTATTTCCCCCCTCTTGATACTTAAGATCAAGCAAAATTTAAAAAAATCCCCCAAGCTGCAGCAGAACATAACCTGGGAGTTTCAGGGGGAGCTAAATTAAACCTCCTCACAGCCGCAGGACAGGCAGGAGCCAGGGCTTGGATGATGTTTCTTCATCAGGCGAGAACCTGACCGTTTCTGAAGGAATCTCAGACATTTCTGCACCTCGGGTACTTTATTTTTTCTGCTACCCCCAGAGGGGAGCAGTGAACAGGAAGGAAGGAATGAGATCGAGCAGAAGTGCTGCACTAAATCACTTCTGTGTTTAAACAGAAACAAACTGGTCTTAACAGACCCATGAGGACATTTAGATGTAAACTGCGTGCACTGGCGACGCCTCCTGCTTTTAGCTATCGGCAACCAGGACACGCATTTATGGGGCCAACAACGAAAACCGAAATCAGCTGAGGCACCAGGAGAGCCTAAAGTGTAGGGATGAAATAGTTAATGTAGAGTGTACTAATAAGCTAGTCAATACTTAGTCTCGAAGTGCAAGGACTCTTGATAATTGGCAAGACAGGTGGCTATGCATGGAGGGGTTGCCTATCTGCAAGGACTCCTGATATATGGCAAGACGGGATGGTCTGCATGGAGGGGTTGCTTATACAGATGTCCCAGTCAGCAATAAAATATAGATAACATTGACATGAAAGCAGAACAGGAAAACGGGAGGGGGAACATTTTTGGGGTAAAAACGGTATAAAAGAGGGACGACCGAAGCAGTCGGGGTCCGTGGTGTGACCCCTGCGTGGGAAAGCCCGGAGCCCAGCTAGCTGGTAATACTTATTTTCTTTCTCCTATTATTAAAAAGCACAATATATCGATGGTGTTTGCCTCTTTCTCCATCGATTCGAAAACCGGACCGAACAAAAGGAGCAGCAGATGGAAAGGCCGCAGCTCCTGTGGGTTTCCTATGGATGTGCCGTGGTGGACGAGGGAAGTGGCAGAGCATCCAAGAAATTCTCTGGCTCATTCCAGCTGTGACGTCAACGATCATTAGCTAAAGCTTTGCTCTGAAGCCTGGAAAACGTTAGGTACTTCCTGGGGCAGGAGGGTGCCAGGAAACGAAGGTCACGACGCTCTCCTCACCGTTACAAGGCGCAAAGGCCTTGGTGCTGCGGCCTCTCTGTGCAGGAGCAGCCGCTTTCCTCAAGGCTCCAAGTGTTTCTTGATTAGCGTGGGCTGCTTCCAGCCCTGGAGACGTTCCCGTCTAGAGCAGCATCAAGCAGTGCCAGGGCTGGAACGCCGAGCGAGATCCAGGTGCGTTTCCAAGCCGCTGTATCCGGCCCCAGCACCGACGCGGGCGCGCGAGCAGCTCCCCGAGCGCCCGGGACGCTCCTGTCCCCCGCGGAGCCGCGCGGCGGAGGCCTAAGCTCATTATCCGCCCCGAGGAGAGCCTAATCCTCCAGCATTGCACAGCAATGAGTTACTGAGCACGCGGGCGGCTGTTGCTGCAGAAGGGGAACGCAGGGCCCCAGCGATCAAGACGCCCGCGAGCCACGGTGCCACAGGGGGGACGTTATGGAAGGTCCCTGCTCAATAAGGGACTAAGCGCAAGGCCAAGCGCAATCCGAGAGCCTCCGAGCACGCGGACAGCTCGGGAAGGGCGGAAGCCTCAGCCGGCGCTGCCAGATTTGAGAGAATTTGAGCTCTCGTGTTGGAGAGGAGGAAGGAGCCACAGCGCAAAGTCAAACAGCAGCAAAACTGCCAAAAAACAGGAAAAACACCTATGGCTCTGTGTCTCCGCACAGTGCATCATCCAGGGCTTCATATCTGCCCCAATGCACAGCAAACCCCCCCTTTTTTGGCCCTGGAAAAGGAGCACAAACCCCAACGGGTGTCACTGCTCTTCAGACCAACGTAGCACATCAATCCAGGAGCTTCTTAGTCGTTTTTAAGGCAAGTTTGAGAAGCTGCTCAGGAACCTTTCCGATGAGCGAGGTCCTTTGGAGCCGCGGGACCCGAGAGGGCTTCAATCAACCGCTCTCCCGACGGGGGCCAGTTCGTGCCGTTCTTGGTTAATTTTAGATGACATGACAGAAATCAAAGCTACGACGGGAGGCGAGCGACAAGCTTCTTCACGGCAGAGGTCACCTAGGTAATTGTCTGCCTTTATTCCAGCTTGAAACAGGATTTAAGTAACAGTTTGACCATTGAAATTAAAGGAGCGAGAACGTATGTTGCTGAACGGACGCACGCTCCAAAAACTTGGGAAGCGGAAGGGAATCAGTAGCACCAAACCGCCCTGGCACTTCACATTACCAACACCTGCACGAAGCAGCGGAGCAAGTGAGACACCAGTGGGAATGAGCTGCCTTGGCAGCGAGAGCTCCAAAGCTCAACCAGAGGCATCACACAGCAGCGAAGGGGGCCAGAAAACAAGCGGAAATATTTGCCATTGCGGGCAGGGAAATAAATAGATCCATCTTTATCTTATGGTCTTTTAAGGCACGACATTTGCACGTGTGCAATTGCAACTACCTGCCTCCAACTGAGGACCCGCTGCAGGAATGTGAGGCCACCTGCCCCGTGCCAGCTTGTTTTTAAGCATTAATGCACGGGATGGCCCAAGCAGGTATGAAGAAGCATCGATTCTAATCTTGGCCCTTCTCATCTTTATCGATCCAGCGCCGGGAGGGCTCCACCTGCAGCCCCTTGACAGCTAAAACTCCTGCCCTCAAGTCAGCTGCCCAAATTTCGGCTCCCTCCACTGCTTTAGAGGAGCACAAAACACACAAGTGTAAGCAGAAATGCCCAGCTACTTCTTTTAGAAGTGTAAAGGACCGTTTTTTCATGCTACCTGATCCAAAACACAGCATACTTTCTGAAATTCCAGCTCCTGTATCGGTGCTCTTCTCCATCGGATGTTTGTCTTTCCATGGTAAATTAAGAAATAAGAGAGGCAGCTCCACAAATCCATCCCTCCTCCAGCCCCTCCGGGAGGACACAAATAGAGTCCCCCGTGTCTGACTTTTAGCTAAAAATGATTTTTAACCAAGCAGTTTAACTTCTATTAGCTTACAGAAGAGAGACATCCAGACTGCTTCGCTGTGCCCCGGAAAAGGGCACCCTCAGGAGAGCCCAGAGCGCGGGCAGTCCGTAGCTCGGCGCCGGGTGATGGTGTTAACGGCTTCCACTGAGCAAACGAGTTGGTTTTTTAATGAACCGAAGTGTCGCTCGCAAGCTGGTGTCCCAAAAACCCCAAACTCCAGCCAGGAGTCACACGAGAGCCCTCCCCGGGCGGCCTTCAGCACACGCTGACCTACCCGAGGCAGCAATTCCAGGCAAAAATTCATTTCCTACGAGGCTGGAGCAGTCGCGGCCATCAATGCTCCGTTAAGGAGGTCCCAGGAGCTTGAGGACTGGCAAGCCACTTTTTCTTTATTTTTTTTCGCAAAAAATAAGAGCCACACAAGGGATAGGGGAAGATATTTTAAAATATGCTCCAAAAAAAATCCTTTTAGATGTTTATTGCCTCAAAGGAACAAGGGAGGCAGAAGGTCTCCTCTCTGAAGGCTGCCCTTGAAATATTTGACCTGTTCCGTTAGCACCATGGCGCAGATTAAAGATTTAAGATTGCACCACCTAGGAGCTTTCCTAACGAATGACATTTCCCAACCCATCCAAGTGCCGGGAATCTCAGTTCTTTAAAGTGGTTTTGAGAGCTGGGGATGCTGCGGTTTGGGGGTATCAGCCCTTCCCGAGAGCCATAGCCTTGGGCCCGAGGCGCAGCCAGGAGGCGAGGAGCAAAGTCCGGGCTGGAAATGAGGAGCAGCTCCAGGCTGGGACGGGCTCCCCGGGGCTGCGCCCAGGGCTCCCGTGGCTCCTCAGCCCCTCTCCGTTCGGGAAGGCTGCGAGGTGCCTTCCCCAGGGCCACACGTCCCTCTCGTCCCAAACCTACCCCGAGAGGAGGCAGCACCAACCTGAAGGGAAGGGGCTGGGGTTTAAAATCCTCAAACCGTGAAGGCAACATGGCTTAAGAACAAAAAAGAGCCTCTCTCCTCTTCCTGCTGACTCGAGAGCGGGTGAATGGTGCACAGCATCCGTCGTGCCGTAAAACCCATCCCAATTTACAAAGAAAGCCCCTTCCCAGCCCGGTATTGGCCTCCCATTTGCCTCACCTTCTGGAAAAGGAAAAAAAACCCTGCTTTTGGACAACTTTGTTTTTGGAGAACTGAGTGAAACCAGCTAGAAGGGATTCGCCAGGCCTGGATCAATCCCTCAGACATGAGGGAGAGAACCGGAGAAATAAGCAGCAGAAAAACAGCCATTTCCTTAAACGGAACTCAGCTGCTGAATCCCTTCCCGCACCTAAACGGGCATGTTTAGCCCAACCTTCCTCTGTTCTAAGCACTTTTTCCCAGCTATCCCACGTGGCACGAAGGGCTAGGTATTTCTCGGAAAGAGCTGCCAGGCTCCCAAATCCCACTTTTAGGTTTCATCAGTATGCTGCAACACTTCATTTCTACAAACACAGCTGCATAAAAACACAGTTATAGCCGCAGAATTAATGTTTTCATGAAAAAAAAATGGCAGTTAATAGCCTCTAAAAAGGGGGAAAATAGTGCATGGTAACGAGTTCCATTCAAAATAACGGGGAGGAGAGAGGAAGCCTGCAGCAAAAGACCCTAATTAGGGACTTTGGGGAGCACCAGTCCCGGCCATGGGCAGCAGGTCGCCTTTTGGATCACGGGCACTTCTGCAGTTACACGAGCACCCTGGCTTGCACGCAGGGAAGGTCTCAAACCTGACCTGTTTTTCCCTTTTTTTTCCACGGATCGGGGGCCGATCTGATCCACACCAGGGGTAGCGATCAGAAAACACAGCAGAAACGTGGTGAGCGGCGCCACACCGGTGCCGCAATCCTGTTTGCGGCAGAGCAATCGCCCCAGGGCAGCGCAGCAGGCAAATGACAGCCACATCAAGGAGGAACGGGCTAAAATCGCCGTTCCCGACCACTCTTCCGCAGCGGGTAGGGCGAGTTTTCCAGGGGCTGGAGCGGGGGAGCGCGGCGGAGCCTTACCTGTGAGCACGGCCTTTGCCGAGGGGTCGGCCAGGTCCAGTGCGGACTTGCCGTCGGTGTTGCGGATGCCGGGGTCAGCTCCGTGCTGCAGCAGCACTGTGAAGGCAAGCAGAGACAGGAGCTCGCGGGGCCATTGCCCACCTCCGCCCTCCCGCCGCCCTTGCTCCGCGTCGGGACTGCGCCGGCTGGCCCGACGGACACCAACTGCAACGACTCAGGGGTAGAGCACTAGGCTGTGGAAAATCAGAACCAGGGAGCCATTATGTTCAAGCAGGGAGAGGCTTTTCTGTCCCCCAGGCTCTTTGTGGGGAACCTGCCCGTTCTGGAGGCCAGGGAAGCTGCTTGGCCTCCTGCCAGAGGAGGCCGAACCCGTGCGCGTAGGGACCAGCGATGGAGCAGGACGGGAGCTGGCTTGATGCAGGACGGCCTCTCCTGCTGGGAAAACCTGTGGAAGCTCCGGGCGTTTGGGCAACGTCCCCACCAGGAGCTGCGGTGGGCAGCCTGACTCAACGAAGCAGCATCCTTCCGCGAAGCTGGAGACGGGTTTGGGAGCAGTCACGGTCGCCCGAGCTCTGCTTGGTCTGGCTGTCTCGCCAACATATAGTTCCGCGGGCATCATTCGGGTTTCACCAGGAAACATCCACGGAAGGAGCCTGGCATTGCTCGCTGGCCTCCCTTAGCTCTTCTCCGTGTCCTCCTGGGATGTTCCTTGGACCTGATTTGCTCCGGTGGCCGCTCTCACAGTAGCGAGATGGCAGCAGCACGAGCCGCTCTGTGCGCGAGGCCAAACCTTCGGGCACCAAAGCCCTGTCCAAAGAGCCCTGTCCTGGGGGCTCTTTGTGCCACCCGGAGCAGAAGTCCCACTCCCAGTAGCTCCCGGAGCAGGACACCGAGCAAGGGAGGTCAGGGACACACTGGGTTTCTACAGACACTCATTAGCTGCTATGACCATTTTTAAGCTAAGATGCTACAGTGTTTTCCTCCCTCTCCCCACCAAGAACTGGCTTCTGCACTACTACAACATCTCACAGCACCATCTCTGCAGCTCCTTTGAGGGTTCCTAGGCACTTCTGTTACTCACAAACTACCTTTTGGACATTTTATTCATCCAGGAGGAAGCCCTATCCATCCTGCTAGGACCTGTGTATGCTGCAAAACATGCTAGCTTTGAAATAAAAAGAGTTGAAATCTCAGGCCAGTAACGCTGTGCTAGTCACAGCACACGCAAGCAAACAGGAGGCACCAGGAGGAGCCCTGAGCTCTGCAGGAAGACGCGGACGGGAGGCCAAGGCGCCGCGACGGAGCCCTGCGGCCCCAGGTTATTTTTAGGCTGCTTTCCCAGCGAGGCAGAGCTTGGGATCAGCTGTCAGCCCTCCGGAAACACCTCGGAGCTGCTCCCGTTCAGCGCTCAGCAACCGCAACCCCAAACGGAGAGGCTGTTTCACGCGGGGCCGCAGCGGTTTTGGCAGCCCCTCCAGATCCATCCCCTCACTCTTCAAAGTGGGGAACCACAATCCTGGAGAAGGACAGAAGTACGAGGAGGTGCCGCAGCAGGATAAGGGCAATTCTTCAGCCTGGAAGAGCTTGGCGAAGGAGAAAGTCTTGGAGCAACCCGATGAATTCATGGAGGGCATACGGGAAGCAAGGGCAGGCATTTCCCTTGTGGGCTTGCAGGAGGCGTCACGGAGCACCAGGTGTGAAAGCCAAGGGGTTGTTTGGCTCTTGGTCCCATTTGGATGTACTTGTAAAGGGGCCAGCACAGAGCTGCTGTGCTAGATGTGACAGCAAAGGGAGACAGCCCCGGGCAGCGAGGGGAAGGGGAGGCGTCTGCCTCGTTAGAGCACTTGGAAGCCATCCAGAACAGAGACAGCCAGAAAAACGAGGCTGGGCGAGCAATTGCTGCGCAGCCCGTCACATCCTGGCGGATATTCTGAAGCTTGCTGCTAAGTTCCAGGTTATGGCAGCATTTCCAGGTGCTGCTCTGCAATTAGAGCGTTTTAACAAGCATGCCTGTCTTATTTGAAAGGGAACAGCCCCAAAACGCCTTTTGTAGACGCCAAACTCTGCAGAGAGGCCTGCAGCGAAGGGACTGCGCGAAACCTCCCAAGGGCTATTTGAGTATTTCCGAGTTTGAGCCCCAAGCGGTCGCGGTGCCACTGCCCTGCATGCAGCTCAGGCGCCCTCGCGAGCTCCCCGAGGTGAAGGCTTAACACCTTAGTACAAAAATTAGACATTAACCCATTTAAGAAGGGCTGGAAGATGCCAGAGAGCAAAACATGCCAGCATGCTCTTGCTTTCTCTCACTGTATATACACATATATTTATGTGTATTTTACACAAACTCACTTCAAGGTCTATACTCGCTGTCTAGGAGTTCTGCAAACCACCTCAACGCCTCCAAAGCAACATACTGTAGCACAGAGCAGCTCTCGTCAGTAGCTGCACCACCCTTGTCAGCAACTCTCGTGCTGAGGGATCAAGCATCTGACCCAAGAATAAAACCCAGAGTTACCAGTATATTAATATATCAGTATATTAATATATCAGTATATTATCTGAGCCAGCCCCGCAGCTCTCCTCGGCTTTTCAAAGAAAGCTCACAGGATTTTCTCCAGTCTCCTCTCCCTCAGTTTTTGATGTAAATATTGCAATAAAGCGAGAATGGGGCCAATATGTTTTGCATCTTTCTCTATGGCAACTTAATGGTGAGAGTCCTTAAGACAAGGGGTATTATCTGGAAAGCTAAAAGTATCTAGATGATATACAACATAAATATCACGTTCATCATCTCAACTGTGGCTTTTCTTCCACATCTGAGAAGGAAATCTAAACAATCATATTCAAGTCAGTGGGCATCAAAAGCACTAGAATAGATCAGTAGGTTCAAAATGACCCAGGAGTAATAAATAAAATGTCCCCATTTAGGGGGAAAAGAGTAATAAAAAGGACATTTATTATATACTGTGTGTTTTCGCATTCAGGTAGACTTGTGTGAGAAAAATCCAGGCATCAGACATGCTTGCTGAGAGAGATCCACTTCACGTTTTCCAGGTATGATTGAAGGGCTCAGTTTTATTTAGAATTATCTCACCTCCAGCTGAACTCGTGCGACAATGGTGAACTAGGGTGTCCCCGAGCCAAGCTGCCCAGAGAGGCTGAGCATGCTCCTTCCTTGGAGATATTCAAGACCCGCCTGGATGTCACCCCGTGCCCCGTGCATCCCCACTGGAGCAGGGGGGACTTGATGCTTGGACTAGAGCATCTCTGGAGGCCCCTCAGCCCCTCGGGGACTCGAGCGGGGAAGGAGGCGCCTCGCGCCGCGGCAGGGAGGGCAGGGAGCGCTCGGCCGTCGCGGGACACTCACCGATACACACGTCGATCTTGCCCTTGATGGCCGCCTCGTGCAGCGGGGTGTAGTTCCAGTTGTCGCGGGCGTTGGGGTCCGCGCCCTGGCACAGCAGCAGGCTCACCACCTCGGCGTGCCCGAAGGAGCACGCGTTGTGCAGCGGGATGAGGCCGCCGTCGTCGCGCGCGTGCACGTTGGCGCCCGTCTGCAGCAGGTGCTCCACCACGTCCTTCCTGCCGAAGCCTGCGAGGGGATTCAGGGCTGTCAGAAACGCCCCGTTTCACGTTCAAAAGGGGCTGCTCGCTCGTGGCACAGGGTACAGACACCCAAAAGATATTCTGGACGTGCCTCCCCGGCCATAAAAATGCTCTGCTTTGGGGTCGTAAAGCGAGAATACAGGTTCACTTGTTTGCACTTGTGTGCACAGCAGAAGCAGCCTCGACTGCATTGTAACCAAAACCTGAGCAGTCGCTGCTCCGAGTCTCTGAGCTCTGATCGGAGCGGGTAGAAGAGCCTCCCGGCTCCCCGAGGCGGCGGGGACTAACGTGGCACTGCCAGCGGGGCGGCTCTGCGCGCAGCAGGGGCGAGCGCCGACGGCCACTGTCCGGACGGGAAGCCGCGTCCGTGAGCGGGAGGCGCCAACGGGTTCCAGCTGGCCCGGGGACAAGCCGGGATGCGCGAGGGATTCGGGCGTCCCCAAACGCTCCCTCAAGCCGGGGGAGCTGACACTTGGCTGCACGCGCAGACGGGGCCTTCGCCAAGCCGAGCGCTAACGTCCTTCGAGACGCCAAGGGAAAACGGGACGGATTGAGCCGGGCTCGTTTCCAGCTCCTTCGACTGGGAGGAGCAGCTCCCGTTTCATGAGCCCTCTTCTAGGAGCACAACTCCAGTTTGCTTCCCTTCCTGCTGGGGCCCAAGGATCACTCACTACCCCCAGAAAACCCCATGGTTAACAGACCCTACACCCAGATTCCGAGAGCAGGGATGAGCACGGACAGCCTGGAAGGCTGCAGCTTCACACAGGACCCGGCACAAGCAGCAACGAGCGCAAGCTTTTCCCAAAGAAAAGAGGCTGCATCTCCAGGCCAAGCAGACAAACAGCTGGAAAAGCACTCAGAGAAGCCTCAGTCCCAAACGGGGCAAATAGGAAACTCTGCCCCAAACGCGTGCACGACGGCTACGTGGAAAAACTCCCCAAATTTGGCTACCTCAGCAATTAGGAAACGGATTCGCCTGCAATTAGCAGGATTTCTCCACTGCAAACCGCAAGGAGGGAAGCGAAACCCTCTCTGGTGCTGCCTCCGAGAGGAGCTGAGCGTGGAGGGCGGCAGTTTAGCTCCAAAACAACTGAACATTGCCCCCTCCAACACCTGTAAGAGTGTATGGCCTCTTGTAAGAAGCCATAAACAAGGTGTAGGATCAGAGTCATGTCCCTCCCCCGGCACTGTCACAGGTGGAAAACACCAAAGAAAAACAAATATAGGGACTTTAACAGCCCTCTCTCCCCTCAAAGGGAGGAAAAGCCAAAAAGGGATATTAACAACCATTTTTAAAAGCCCCCATGCCTCAGTTTCAAGTGGAAAGCACAAAAAATAAGGTTTAACAGCCCCCACACTCCCGTTTAAGGTGGAAAACATTAAGGAGGATTTACCAGGCTACCTCTACACAACGTGGGGGAGAAACACCAAGCAAGCAGGGCACGACAGGCCTCCCACGCTGCCGAAGGGGCAGAAGGCTCCCCAGGAGGGGTGTTACCAGTCGCCAGGCTCGTTTAAGGGCGGAAAATACTTCCCCCAGGGTGTGCGGGGGAATTCCCAGCCCCGAACCCCACTCGACAGGGAAAAGCCTCGCCAAAGAGAGGTCGTTCCCAGCCCCCGGCGCCGTTTAAGGGGAAACGCTTCCCGGCAGGGGAGGCTCGCGGGCACGCACCGGCGGCGAAGTGCAGCGGCGTGGACTTGCGGCCGGCCATGTCCTTAGCGTTCACGTTGGCGGCGTCCACGAGGCGCTTGACGCGCGACACGTCGCCGTTGCGGCAGGCCTCGAGCAGCTCCCGCAGCGCCTCGCCGCCCTCGCCCGCGGGGCTCGACGCGCCCGGCGACGACGACGACGGCGGCGACGACAGCGGCGAGGGCGAGGAGGAGCCGCTGCTGCTGCCGCTGCTGCCCGCGGCCTCGGCGCTGTCGGCGGGCGGCGCCGCGGCCTCCGGCGGCGCCTCGCCCTCGGGGCCCGCCAGGCTGCGGCGCGGCGGCGGCTCGGCGGGCGCGGGGCTGCGCGGCGGCTCCGCGGCGGGCGGCCCGTGCGGGGGGTGCGGGGGGGGGTGGTGCTGCGAGCGGCGCGGCGGCGGCGCCGCCATCTTCCCTCCTTCCTCCTCCTCCTCCTCCGGCCCGCCCGCCGTCACTGCGGCAACGGCCCGCGCTTCCGCCGCGCCCCGCCAACCGCCGCGCGCGCCGCGCGCACGTGGGCTGGGGCGGGGCCTCGGCGGGCCACACCCCTTCCCGCTCCCGGGCCCCGCCCCCACGGGCGCGCATGCGCGGGGCGCCTTCCCCCTGTCCCCCGGCGCGCTTGTTTGGGGTCACGCGTTGCCTCATTCATTTTATTTATTATTTTATTTTATTTTATTTTATTTTATTTTATTTTATTCTATTCTCGCGGCGCAGCTTCCCTCAGCGTGCAGCCGCCCGGCGGGGGGGCGCGGCGCGTGCAGCGTCCCGGAGCGCGGAGCCGGGCGGAGCGGAGCGGAGCGGCCGGTCGGAGGCGGATCCCGGCACGCGGATCGCGGAGGGGATCCGCCGCGCGGCGCCGGCAGGGGGCGGGAAAGCGGGGAGGAGGGAGAAGAGGGAGAAGGAGGAAAGAGGGACGGGACAAAAGACAGAGGGAAAATAAAATGGTAAAAGGGGAAGGAAAGAAAAATACGGAAGGAAGGAAAAGAAAGATGAAAAAATAGAAGGAAAGACAAAGAAGAAAGAAAAAGAAAAAGGAAAGAAAGAGAAAAAAGAAAGAAAGAGAAAGAGACAGAGAAAGAGAAAATGAAAAAAGAAGGCAAAGGGAGAAAGGGCAAAAAGTGAAAATAGTGGAAAGAGGAAGTGGAAAAAAGAGAAAAACCCGCCCCTTCCTGCCGGGGCGCGGCCTCCCCGCGGGCGGGCCCGGTCTGGGGGCGTGGCCTCCGCGGGGGCGGGGTCTCCCGGCGGCGGGGCGGCCCCTCCCGGCGCTACGTGCGCGGCGCAGCGGGAGCGGCGCCCGCCGCCGCCCGCCGCTCCCGCCGCCGCCGCCTCCCGCTTCCCCCCGCCGCCCCCCGCCGGCGCTCCCGCCATCCGCCGCCGCCTCCCGGCGTTCCCGCCGCGTCCCCGCTCCCGCCCCGCGTCTCCCCGGCGCCCGCAGCGGGCGGCGGCAGGTAGGGCCGGCCGGATGGCGCAGCCGGAGCCCGCGCGGCCGCCGCGCCCGCCCGGCGGCGCCTCCGTGGGCTCGCACAAGGCGCTGGGCGGCCCCGCGGCGCCCGACGAGGGCCCGGGCGGCGAGGAGGACGATGCGGACGCGGAGCCGGACGCGGAGCCGGACGCGGGGCCGCCGGGAGGGCCGCCCGCGGCGGCGGCGCCGTGCGAGCTGGAGGCACTGGACCTGAGCGGGCGCGGGCTGGAGGAGCTGCCCGAGGAGCTGTGTGCGGCACTGGGCGGGCTGCGCGCGCTGAGCCTGCGGCGCAACCGCCTGCGCCGCCTGCCTGCCGCGCTGCGCCGCCTGCGCCGCCTCGCCGAGCTCGACCTCAGCCACAACCGCCTGCGCGCCCTGGGCGACGGCGACGGTGCTGCGCTTGCCGCCCTCGGCAGCCTGCGCAAGCTCAGCCTCAGCCACAACGAGCTGGGCATCCCGCAGGCGCCCGCGGCGCCACCTGCGCGGCCAACCTTGTCAGCGTCTTCGTCAACGTCTTCAGTGTCTTCGTCAACGTCTTCGTCATCGTCTTCGTCAACATCATCCACGTCTCTGTCAACCTCATCAACGTTGTCATCAACGTCAACAGAACCAACGTCAACGTCGTCTTTGTTGCCGTTGAGCTCGCCGACGGCATCAAGCTCGCCGCTGCCGCGCTTGGCCGGGCTGGGCAGCCTCGAGGAGCTCGACCTCAGCTTCAACCGCCTGCGCCGCCTGCCCGAGGGCCTGGGCCGCCTGCGGCACCTGCGGGCGCTCGACGTGGACCACAACCTGCTGCCCGCCTTCCCGGCCCCACTGCTGGAGCTCTCCGCCTTGGAGGAGCTCGACTGCTCAGGCAACCGGCACCTGGGTGCGCTGCCCGAGGGCATCGCCGCCCTGCGGCGCCTCAAGACCCTCTGGCTCAGCGGTACTGGCCTTGTGGCCCTGCCCGAGGGCCTGTGCCAGCTGGGCGCCCTCGAGAGCCTCATGCTGGACGGCAACAGCCTGCGGGCCCTGCCCGCCGGCTTCGGCCGCCTGCAGCGCCTCAAGACGCTCAACCTCTCCTCCAACCTGCTGGCCGACTTCCCCGACGCCGTGCTGGCCCTGGGCGGCCTGGAGGAGCTCTACCTGAGCCGCAACCAGCTCACGCTGCTGCCTGCCGGCCTCGGCCAGCTGCGCCAGCTGCGCGCGCTCTGGCTGGACAACAACCGCATCCGCTACCTGCCCGACTCCATCGTGCGCCTGTGCAGCCTGGAGGAGCTGGTGCTGCAGGGCAACCACATCGCCATCCTGCCCGAGGGCTTCGGGCAGCTCGCGCGCGTCACCCTCTGGAAGATCAAGGACAACCCCCTCATCCAGCCGCCCTACGAGGTGTGCATGAAGGGCATCCCCTACATCGCCGCTTACCAGCAGGAGCTGGCGCACTCGCAGCCGGCCCTCAAGCCGCGCCTCAAGCTGGTGCTGCTGGGCCCCACAGGTGCCGGCAAGACCCTGCTGCGGCGGCGCCTCATGGGCGAGGAGGCGGCGGGCGCGGAGGTGCCACGGCGCGGTGTCGACGTCACTGACTGGGCGGCGGACGCGCGTCGGGGCCTGGCCTTCATCGTGTACGAGCTGGCGGGGGAGCCGGGCTACGACGCCATCCAGTCCTTCTTCCTCTCGCCCGGCGCCCTGTACGTGCTGGCCGTGAACCTGAGCGCCTACGCGCCGCAGCGCTTCTACGGCACCGTGGGCTACTTCCTGCACTGGCTGGGCGCCAAGGTGCCGCACGCCGTGGTGTGCATGGTAGGCACGCATGCCGACCTGTGCGCTGAGCGGGAGCTGGAGGAGAAGTGCCTCGACATCCACCGGCAGATCGCCGCGCAGGAGAAGCGCGACGCCGAGCGCCTGCGCGGCCTCGTGCGGCAGGTGGACGAGGCCCTGGGGCAGGACCTGGAGGTGCGCTGCTCCAGCCCGCACGGCGCCTTCTACGGCGTGTCCGACAAGAACCTGCGGCGCAAGAAGGCCCAGTGCCAGTACCTGCTCAACAACCGCCCGCAGATCCTCTCGCCCGTGCTGCCCTTCGGCTGCCGCGAGCGCGCCCAGGCGCGGCGCCTGCGCGAGAAGCTGCTCTCGGTGGCCGAGCACCGGGACATCTTCCCCAACCTGCACCGGGTGCTGCCCCGCTCGTGGCAGGTGCTGGAGGAGCTGCACCTGCAGCCGCCCGCGCGGCGCCTCTGGCTCAGCTGGTGGGACTCGGCGCGCCTGGGCCTGCAGGCGGGCCTCACCGAGGACCGGCTGCAGAGCGCCCTCAGCTACCTGCACGAGAGCGGCAAGCTGCTCTACTTCGAGGAGCACGGCACGCTGCGCGAGTACGTGTTCCACAACCTGCCGCGCCTCATCGACATCCTCAACGTGTTCTGCGAGCGCGACGCCGCCACGCTGCTCCGCAAGCTGCTGGGCGGCGGCGCCGACGAGCTGCGGGCCGCGCAGCTCCGCCACTATGTGGAGGGCTTCCTGCTGCACGGCCTGCTGCCCGCCCACGTCATGCGCCTGCTGCTCGAGCCGCACGTGCAGAGCCGCCAGGACCTGCAGCTCATCCTGGAGCTGCTGGAGAACATGGGGCTCTGCTACTGCGTCAACAAGGCCGGGCACGAGCCGCCCAACGGTGCCGCCGCCGCCTGGTACAAGTTCCCGTGCTACGTGCGCAACGAGGTGCCCCACGCCGAGGCGTGGATCCGCGGCGCCGGCCTGGGCGGGCCGCCGCTGGCCGTGGAGCAGCTGCAGGTGCGGTACAGCTTCCCCTTTGTTTTCCCACCCGGCCTCTTCACCCGCTACAGCGTGCACATCAACCGGCACGTGGTGCAGCGCTCCGACGGGCGTTGCCAGGTGTACGCGTACCGTGGCAAGGTGCCCGTGGTGGTGAGCTACCGACCGGCCGGCGCCCCGCGGCCCGCCACGCTCTCCATCGCCAGCCACGCCGCCCTGCCCAACATCTGGACGGCCTGGCAGGCCATCACGCCCTTGCTGGAGGAGCTCAACGCGCTGCTCCAGGAGTGGCCGGGCCTCCACTACACGGTGCACGTGCTCTGCTCCAAGTGCCTTAAGCGAGGGTCGCCCAACCCGCACGCCTTCCCAGGTAAGGGCCTTCCCCTGCGGGGCCGGGGGAGGAGGAAGGCGGCTCTGCCTGGGCACGCAGAGCTGGGGACGAGCAGGAGGGCGGCTGCCTGGGCGCGGAGTCGGGACGAGCAGGAGGGCGGCTCTGCCTGGGCGCGTGGCGCTAGGGATGAGGACGAGAGCGGCTCTGCCTGGGCACGCGGGGCCGGGGACGAGCAGGAGGGCGGCTCTGCCTGCACAGAGCTGCCCTGAGACACCTGTCCTCTTTGTTTCTGGGGCTCGCTTGGGAGCTGTTGTTCTGGAGACATGTGTACACGTATACGTGAAAAGCGTAGATAAACCTAGTTCCTTCCCCATCATCCCCTGCTTTTTGCAAGCGAGCAGCATCTCTGCGCGCGGCTGTGCAGCGTCGCATGAGCCCGCATCACCCTGGTGCCTCCCCGCAGTGTTGGAGCTGCAAACGGGTGAGGAGTCAACCCTGCGCTGCAGGAGCGCCGCGTTCTCCGCGCCCCCGTGCTGCCCAGGGCCTTGGAGCCTTGGTCTTTTAGCGGTAACGCGAATAAGGGGGGTTTCTCTCTCCTTTCTTTGTCTGCGAGCGAAAACGAGGAGATGCTTTTCTGCTCCGGAGCTGGGCCACACTGGCTGCATCTTCCCCGAGCCACTTGCGCTTACATAAGGGCTCGCGAAGCCGCAGCGGCACCGTGCCCGAGCAGCGCTCTCCCCTGGGAATAAAACAAGAGCCCTAGAAAGAAGCAGCAACCCGAGGGAGCTGCCCGTGCGCACGGGGAGGGCTGCACGTTGGAGCCCGTCCTGCTCTCGTGCCGAAGGCTGGTGCTTGGCGGCGCCAGGGATGGGATCGGGGCGAGTCGGCAGCTTTCTGAGCAGTTCCCGCGGGAGCTCCGTGGGCTGGCGGCGCCGCGGGGGCTTTCTGGGAGCGCCCCAAGAAACCGCTGCGCAACGGGAACGAGGGCCACGCTGCTGCCGAGGCGCTGCCAAAGCCGGGCGTGCGTACAGCAGCGCGGCTCG
Organism: Tinamus guttatus; assembly: GCF_059628265.1. Classification (NCBI taxonomy): domain Eukaryota; kingdom Metazoa; phylum Chordata; class Aves; order Tinamiformes; family Tinamidae; genus Tinamus; species Tinamus guttatus. Next base: position 3,663,220 of record NW_028288957.1, on the reverse strand, counting down.
GGCTCGTGTGACCGTCCTGGCCGCCCGCCGCTTTCCTTGGAAGCGCCTTTGGAGAGCGCTGGGTGCTCCAAGCCGAGGGTTCGGCTGCCCCTGCTCAAGCCTCACTCCTAACCCCGCTTCCTTCCCGCCTGCCCCTGCAAAAGTCCCATTTTCTGAGAGATTTACTGGCGGGCACAGAAACGGTTAACAAGAACTGGGATCCGGGCTTCAGCCTTTTGAGGGTTTGTTGCAAACAACCAAGGAGGGGAGAAAAAAAAAATACACGCCTGGGCAGGGTCCTTATAAGGAAGTTTTCATGCCTGAAACATGGTTTTGTGCCTGGGTGAAGCAGGAATGGAGCTGGAATCCGAGCGGCGACCTCCGCGCGCTCTGACGCTGCAGCCTGCCTGATAAGCAACACCCTGATTTATTTTCCTTTTTTCTTCTCCCTTTTGCACTCTAAATAAAAAGCCCCTTGGCAGGCTAATCCCTGCTCGGGGCGAGCAGCACGGCACGGTTTCCGCTGCAAGTGCTGTGATTTTTGTGCATGAGGGTATTTATTTTTTGCTTCCTGCACGGAAGGGCTTTTATTTGTCCACGTCCCCGCAGGCTCCGAGGCGCCTGGGGCTGGTGGCTGCCTGGCTGATGCATGGGCTTTGTTTGGACGGACCAGGCGGCGCAAGTGGGGTCTCCAAGCTCCCCTTGGCCGGGTGAAACACGAGGGTTTAGTGCAGAGGCGCCACAGGTCTGGCGGGGTACAGACTGCAGCGTTTCCTTTGTGTCGCGGTGCGGTTCCCTCGTGAGACCCTCTGCAGTGGCCCGCGCAGGGCGAGCTCTAGGCCACCTCGTGACGCCTGTGCTTCGAGGTGGACGGAGCCTCCAGCCGCGCAGGGAGAAGATCCCGGCGGCGTCATGAGGGGTGCGTGAGGAGGGAGCCCTGAGATCGGCTCGAGACGCGGAGGAGGCTCCAGAGATTTCAGCGTCTTTCCGAGAGCAGCTGGTGTCAGGTGTGGGGGCTCGTTGGGTCGGCAGCACTGAGCTCCCCCTGCGCAGGGAGCTCTGCGTTTTGCTCCTAAACATAAAGGCCGCGAAGGCCTCCAAATGCGCTGGTTGTCCTCCTGTTTGGGAGGAAGGCGCCAAGGTGCAAATCCATTGCTAGCTCCTATTCCTGCTCTTGTGCCTTGGGAGAGGGTGGTGGGAAGTGGCCTCCACTGCCTTTCCGGGTGTTGTGACCTTGTTACTCCACACTCGGCCGGGGCTCCGAAGGGCTGAGCATCCCTGGAAAAGCACAGGGAAAGGCAGGAGGATCGGCTGCCCCGGTGCCCTGGAAGGTGTTCGGTACCTTCTGCTGCGGGCCCGGGCAGCCATGGTGAGAAGCAGCGGGGCGGCTGGAGCTAAACGAGGTCACCTCTTCTCAGGTGAGCTTGTGGGCTGCCTATTAAAGGCTGTGCTATTTTGGGATCGTTTCCATCCTTTTGGTAGGAAAGGGAGCGCCCGGAAGGGACCGTGGGAGGAAGATGATGTGTAAAGCACAGCCTGCATTATAAACCGTCGAGCCCCTCCTGCTGCAGCAGAATCCACTGGCGCTTTTGGCTAGTGGAGGCCGTAAGTGGCCATGAAGGGAGCAGCATATGGATCCCGTCCGGCCCGTCTGTCTGCGGTACGCCACGGCGGGGGCTGCCCCGGGGCCCCAGCATGCCAGAGCTGGGGCTAAAGCAGGGGACGAGGAAGCTTCGTGCCCTCTCCGTGCATTGTCACTGTGTGTGTCATAGCGTCACTCTGGCTGGGTCTCACCGGGCCCTGCGTGCATCCTCCCTCTGCTCCATTAATTCCCGGGAGCAAATAGCTGCGCTGCCTGTCCGATTGCTCAGCGCCACGCTGGTCAGGAGCGTGGCCGCGTTTGCCGCAGCGCGCGGTGCGGAGCTAAACGTGCGCGTTGCCTGAAGGGCTGCGTGCTGGGGCCTTGCGAGCAGAGGGGCAGAGGGGACCCACGGAGGTGTCCCCTTGCTTGGCAAAGGCCTCGCTTCTGCCTGGGAGTTGGGAGCTGCTCTGTAGCCGGAGGCGCCCTGCGAATCGCCGACCCGTCCTGCGCCCCGGGCAGCCCGGCGGGCTCTGCAAAGCCTGACGAACCGGCGTCCGGGCGGCGGCGGGAAGGGCCGCGTGACGCCAGGCGGCTCCGCGATGGCAGGAGCCGCCACCCGCTGCGCGGGTCCCCCCAGGCAGGCTGCGCGGGGTGCTCTCCATGCGCTCGCTGGGCGCGGGGCTCCGTGGCAGAGTTCCAGGGTGCACGGCAGGCCGGGCTGGGGGTGTTACGTAACGGGGCGAGCTTTCAGATCCCTCGGCGTTTCTCTCATCCTGCCTCTGGAACAAACTGCTCCTTTGTCTGAGCAAGACGGTGACGTGCTCGTTTCAGATAACGGCGCCCGCAGGGCATGGAAAACAGACCTGTTGGCATGACCCAGGCTTATCCAAGCGGCTAAATTTGGGGAACTTATCCCAAAGGAGCTTCCCCTTCCTGTTGTCTGACATGACATGTCTTGCCGCTTGCTTGTCCTGGGCACCACTCTCCCCGAAGTCCTGTCCTCTGGGCAGAGCTCCTCTCCACCTGGCCCTAGTCCTGGGGCTCAAAATTCCCTGTTCTCCGGGGAGAACAGAGCCGAGCTCCGTGTGGACCCTCAGGTGCTTCGGCTGCGAGTCTTTGTGGCTCTTGGTGGCCGTTGCTGGATCTTGGCACCATCTCAGCTCTTGCTTCCGGGGACAAGTGATGCAGCCCAGTGCCTGGGGAGAGATGTGGAGACAAACGTGAAGAGTTGAGTCTTGTGTGGGCCTTTCCCCAGCAGTGTATTTGTGCCGGGAAAGCTCCAAGGAAACAGTCTGGGGATTTTCAGGTGACTGCTGTACCAGAAAGCTCCCAAGGAGCTTGGGCAGGGGATGGAGCTCAGCCCTCGCCCGGCTGCGCTGCCGGGGACGGCACTTCTCGGCAGCGCTTCATCGCCTCGCTGACCCGACCGCTGCCACAGAGGGGTTACGACCCATCATATTCACTCCATAAATTCCCTGGTTTGCGCGGGGAAAACGTGTGTGCAAGCAAAGAGCGCCCATTTCGGCTGTCGTCACCCGCTCGGGCAACGCGAGGGTTCAGAGAAGGATGATTAAACGATTGGAAATGTTGGGGATTTGCGGCAAAAAAAAAAAAAAAAAAAGATTTAGAAGTTTAGTTCTCATTTCTCCTGGAAAAGGGTCGAGCAGAAAGCGATGCTGCAAAGTCCTTACTATTAAGAGCACAAACGGGGCTTTGTTCTTGGCCGCGCAGCAGGTTTGGTGCTGCTGGACACGGCGTGCTGTGGGCGCCGCAGGGCTCCTCCTGCTCCTGCGTGGTCGTGGCCCCTTGTGCTCCATCGGACGGCAGAAACCCTTGACCCGCAGCGGCCTTGGGGAGCGGTCAGTGCAGAGCAGCAGGTCAGGTTTCCATGTAGCCGAGCAGCTCCGGGGGTGGTGCAGGTTCCTCCTCTGCGCTGCTGCCAGCAAGTAATTATTAACTAGCAGAGAGTGGGTAACGCAGTAGGGGAGGCAGCAAGGAGGCGGTTTATGGTACTTGAGTTAAGGCTGGAGCAAGCTCTGTGACGGGCAAATGCGGCGAAAGCCCCGCCATGACGCGGCTTTGAGGGAGCATCACGCTAATACGTTAAAATGTGGCTTCACGCCCTTATCTTTAACGTAAGGGCAAATTTAAGTTGCTGCAATTAGCAGATAAAACACTTAACAAATCACACACGTGAGCATGAGCGGGACTGGGAGCACTCGGATTTTGCTCTTTAAACCAGCGTATGGGAAGGGGAAACCTGAGGAGAGCGCTTGCCATGCCGGCTAGCGAAGCAGCCTCCTCTGATGAGTTCGGGGGTTGCTGAATGCCTTTATCTGAGCCCGGGAGAAGCCCTGCGCCTATGCGATCCAAGGAGTCAAGTCACTTTTTACCCAGGGAGAAGTTTGCTTAATCGCGGGGAAACCAGTTGGGCGACGCGGGCCCGTACGTGCCCTGCACGTGCACTCTGGGTTTCCTTGCATCGTCTTGGCCGGAGGAAGGCAGGTCACTGAAAGCCGGAGGCAGGGGAATGGCAGAACGTGGCTGGGCTTCCCAGGGCTCGCCGCGACAAGTGCGGCTCACTGCGGCTTTCCCTGCAGCAGGAGAGCGCGCACAGGGCCCTGCGCCAAAGCGGAGCCGGTAAAAATAGCCCAGAAGGAGATCTGGGGGCCTGGAAGCTGCGTGTTCCTATTCTGGGAGGAGGGCGGCTCGTCATGTTGTGCCTCTTCCCGAAAATGCCTTGACAGGCGCTCTCGTTCCAGCTAATAAGCTCCTGAAATGTTAATGAAGCCAATGAATTTTTCATGGCTTCGTATCACGGTCACCCGACGCTGCGCTGCAGCCAGCCGAGCGCAGGCAGCTTTGCAGGGCACGAAGAGGAAGGGCGGAAAAATGTTGGGCAGTTTGGAGGGTTCCCGGGCCCCTCTGTGGGCTTTCTGCAGCGCCGCTGTGGCTTCCAAGTTGCAGCATCCCTGCCTTTCTCCTGGCGCTGCTTGGATGCTGTTGGGAGGTGCCCGAGGCTCCAGACCTTCCTGGATGCTCCCAGAGGTACCTAAATGGGCTGTTTTCTTTCAAGCTCCTTTAATGAGGCAGAGGCTGATGGAAGTGGCTGGATTTTCGGCTGGCTCCCTGTGCCGGCAGCTTCCCTCCTCACCGCCGATTCATCACGGGGCTCCAGCATTTCACGGTATTTCCTGAGGGCCGGAGGCGCACGTGTGAGCCGTGCTGCCGGCATGTGCCCTGGAGCGAGGCTGTTCCATCCCAAATCCCAGTAAGCCAAGGATGGGAAGAGCAGCGGGTGCGAGAGGAGGGGACGTGCTCACAGCAGATGAGTGTTGGGGTGTTTTTAGCTTCCTGTAACTGGCCCAGCAGCTGAAATGCAGCGAGGAGAAGGAGGTGCTGGTGCAGGCTTGGAGCGTGCGGCTGGAGCGAGGTCCTTGCTAGGTTTCCTAAGGAGAAGAGCACTGGCAGCGCATCCGCTCGCGCCAAGGGTGTTTGGGCGAGGGGCCTTGGTGCAGCCGCCCGCTCAGGCTGGGGGCAGCTGCTTTCTGGAGGCTGCTTTTCCTTCGCCTGGAGCCTTGTCCTTGCTGCGCAGCCACTCGCCACTGCCCGCGCGAGTGTGGGAAGGGGCCGTTCGGAGCTGCAAGAAGGTGCCCTGCGAAACACGGCGCGCGAGCGCTGTCCCCGCGTGTTCTCTCGTTCCCAGGAGAGCTGCTGAGCCAGCCGCGACCAGAGGGGCTTACGGAGATCATCTGTCCCAAGAACGGCAGCGAGCGAGTGAATGTGGCCTTGGTTTACCCGCCCACTCCCACCGTCGCCAGCCCTTGCTCCAAGTGAGCGCCGAGAGCTGCCGCTTTGTCCTCCACGGTGCCGCAGAATGGGCTGGCGCCGCGCGCGGGAGGGTGCCCATCTCCCTGACCGTGTCCCTGTGCTTCCCACTCGCAGGTAACACGGCAGCGCTGCTGCCGGAGGTTTTTCCGCTTCGGACTCTGAGCAGCCGCGGGGCCTGGAGGGTCCCGGGGTGCCCGGAGGCCGAGGATGGCAAGGCACGAGGCGAAGCGGCCACGGCGGGCAGCGGGGAAGGCGCCCCAGAGCCGGCGCTCCACGTGCGACGCCGCTGAAAAGACACTTGGATCTCACGGTGACGGTGAAGGTGTCCTCAGTATCACTTCATTCACACCTGCTCGGGAGGGAGCCTCTTGGGACGAGCTGCAGCAGCAGAGCCCGGATTTGCTCCCGGACGAGTGAGTGCAGCGGTTGGTGGCCTGGGAAGCGGGGTGGGAAGCACGGCCCCCGTGGTATGCCATGGGGCTCCAGCCAAGGCGGGAGCAGAGAGAGTTTCGGAGGCTTCTGGGGAGCCAGGATGCCTGCTCGGCGGGGAAAGGCTTCCCTGATCCCGGGCAGAGCACGCTGGCTCTTCTGGAGCTAGCATCCTTGATAGAGCCAGAGCTCGCCCGGGAGCGCGTGCTGCTGCCTCCGCTCACTGCTGCTCACGTGTCTGTCCCGGCAGGAGGAAGCTCACACTTCATTGCGTGACATAGCGTGGAGGAAGGAAGCCGCAGAGCGGATCCTCTCTGGACCTGCGTGCCGCCGCGCCTGCTCCCACGGACGGAGCACGGATGGAGCGGGGAGACGGAGCAGCCCTGGGCCCACAGCCCCCGGCAGGAGCTCTCGGTGGGCGCCTACAGCCACGCCAAGATGGGGATCGCTTTTTCCTGCCCGCCGTTCAGGACCTGGCCTGACTACGGTTCCATCCTTTTTGGATTTTTTTTTTAATATGTGAAAACCCCTTGATTTTCTACTCAGTCCAAAGTGGCCCCCACTTGCAAGGACTGTGCTGAGGGTTGGCGGGGGCTTTCGGCGTTGCCGCCACGCCGCAGAGCTGCCGGGGCCTCGTGCCCAGGCCCTGGAACAGTGGCTGTGCGTAGTGGGATTTGCTCATCCCCGCTGAGGATTGGTCGCCAGCCGCAGGAGGACTCCAAGCATGCGAGCACACAGTTGGGAGCGCAGCTCTCGCACTGCTCCTGGCCTTGTGGGCACAGTGCATCTCCTGCCAGAGCTGGCAGCGAGCTTAGCTCCACCGAAACACAAGGAGGATGCCCTGGGGCCGCTGCTTCCTCCGCTTCGGAGATCTCTGCTGGATTTTGCGTTATTGATGACCCTCTTGCTCGCCGGGCGCTTGGTTTCCTACTGGAGCTGGCAACGAGCGTGAGCCGGCAGGACCCGGGCATCAGCCTCACATCCGTCCCAGCTCCGTGCACCGCGTGGGGAGCTGCGTGAGATGCAAAACACAGGGGCTGCAGCCGGAGCGAGCCCGAGGGGCGACCTTGCACGCCCAGCGCTTGGGGGCCGGGGCGGCCTGTGGCCCAGCAGGACCCTGCACGCACACGCACGCACCCACACGCGCACCCCTGCGCACCCGCACCCACGCGCGGCCTACCAGAACCACCCACAATAAAGCGGTCTCAAGGAGCGGCCCGGCTATCCGCTTCCTTTCGCCCCCTTGGGCACCTCAGGATGGATCCACTGGGATGCGTGCGGGAGCATCCTGGGATGAGCCTCTCTTTTTTTCTTTTCGGGGCATTCTGGGGGTTTGGTGAGGAACAGGGGTCCCGGGGTGCTCAGTTTGGGAAGGGAACACTGAGGAAAGCCAGGGCAGCAGGAAGCACCTGCACAAACTTGGGTGCTCAGGAGGGGCCCCCCCAAAACCAGGCAAAGGAGTGAAAGAGACTCCCTAAACCAGGAAAAGGCTCAGGAGGGACCCCCAAAACCAGGCAAAGGCCACGGAGTGACTTCCAAAACAGGGCAGAGGCCATGGACGGGTTCCCTGCAAGGGTCAGAAGGGACCTCCAGAACTCAGCAAAGGCCTGGGAAGGACCCCCAAAATAAGGCCAAGGCCATGAGGGACCCCCAAAAGGGGGCCAAGGCTCAGGAGGGAGCACAGCAAGCCCGTTGCACAGCTGGAAGGGGGTCTCCCGAGCACAGCACTGCCGGCTCCCTGCCCCGCACTTCAGCGGGGCGCTCTCGGTGCGGGTAGAGGCGCCTCTTTCCCGGCGGAATAAACGGGGCGAACACAAACCCGGCCGCTCCCGCCGCCTCCGCGCCGCTCCGCCCCGCGAGGGGCGGTCCGCGCCCGCCCGCGGCCCCGCGCGCCGCCATGGAGGAGCAGAAGGAGAACCGCCCGCGGGCCGCCCTCAACGAGGCGCCGCCGTCCGCCCGCCTCGCGGTGAGGGGCAGCGGGGCGCGGAGCGGGGCGGCGCGGACAGGGGGGCGCCCCAACCGCCGTAACGGCCGCAACGGCCGCGAGCGGGAAGGGGGTGGGGGTGGGCTGCGCATGCGCGGCGTCCGCCGGCCCCCCCCGCCTCCCCGCGCATGCGCAGAACCGCCGTCTCGCTGTCACCACGGCAACGGCGCCCCGGGTTTTTCCCGAAACGACGTGTTTTCTGCTCGTTTTTGCGGCGCTTTCCTACCGGTCGTGTCTCATACGTGTCTCACAGAGGTGCCGGGGGGAACCCGCGTGGCCGCCGCCTGTTTGGGAGCCGGTGCAGAGGGGCTCGGCCCTCTTTTTGTTGAAATCGGGGTGCTTCTCCTGGCGTTTTTCCCACTGATGTTTGGTGCCGGTCACGACCTCCTGCCATTGCTTTTGCATCCTTTTCTTTTGTTTTCCTTATTATTGTTATTTTTATTATTATTCCCCAGAAGTATAAAGGAGAGCATGTTTTTTTTCAAAGCAGGTCCCTTTATTGACTTATTCCTACCCCTTTCTAAGGTACTTCCTTTTTTCCTACCCATTCCTAAGGTCCTTTCCTTCTTTCACTCGCTGGCAAAATGCTGCAGTGCTTTAATGCCTTTTTGTATCGAAGCCGCATGCAGATGTTCACGGTCCAGTGTCTCTTTTGGCCTCCCTGAGTGACGCACAGGTTTTCCTTTATTTTCTTTTCTCCCGTCTAGGGAAAGCAGCAGCCCTGTGGGAACAAGGAGCAGGAAGCCGACGGGAAGGACTTCGCCCGGAGCCCGGGCGACTTCAGCGACCCGGTTTACAAAGAAATCGCCATGACCAACGGCTGCATCAACAGGATGAGCAGGGACGAGCTCAGGAGCAAGCTGGCCGAGTTCAAGCTCGACACCAGGCGAGGCCGAATTATAAAACCTCCCAGCTTGTCTCGGGGAGCAGCGTAGTCGTCAGGGTCGGGTATTTTAACTGTGCACCTTGCTGCTCGGCCTGTCCCAAAATGTCCACTTATCCAGGTGTTTTGGTATCCCGACCTCTCTTGTAATGGAGCGTGAGCTGCAGGGTGAATGTTGAATTCGGGCCTCAAAACCGCCTTGTAAATTATGAGTTTTGGAGCTGCTAGAGGCAGCTTCAGCTGTACAGGGGCAAGATGATTGATGTGATTAAATGAGCAGGTGATCTCTGATGCTTTCCCCATCCATTTAGAGGAGTGAAAGATGTCCTGAAAAAGAGGCTGAAGAACTACTATAAGAAACAGAAGCTGATGCAGAAGGAGCCCCCGGATGGAGGCAGCTGCTACGACTACATCTGTGTCGTTGACTTCGAAGCAACGTGCGAGGAAGGAAACCCGCCTGAGTTCGTGCATGAAATCATCGAGTTTCCTGTTGTCCTGTTAAACACACGCACCCTGGAAATAGTAAGTGGGCTTACTGTTGTAAGATAATAATCACGTATGAAGTGATTATGGCCTCGATGTGCTTTTTTTGACGGGTCTCCTCTGCTTCAGAAAGGCTGTTTTTTTAGATAGATGTTGAACTTCATTAGAAATAGACTTCTTTTTCTTAAAAGCCAATACTCTGTGCCCATTAAGCAGAAGCCAAACCTTTCTGATCTTAAAAATACGGAGCAGCTGGAGAGGATCGTGCCCCTCTGCAGTGTGTTTTTTGTTTCTATACTGAGTCCCTCTACTGAGAAGACGGAACTTTCAGTTTCTCAATTTCCCTCTCTATTTTTCCTCGGAAGCTCCCCTTTCCAGTGCTTCCACAGCCTTTCTCGTAGGGAAAAAAAACATTCTCTTGTCCTGCTGAAACCGAAGGACACAGTGAAAAGGAGGAGCCGCGTGTCCTTCCCAGAAACACTGCATTTCTCGGGAAGCAGAGGGAGGAAGGGGAGGATTTCCAGGAATTGTTGGGATGCAGCAGAGCCGCTTGCGGCACGTGCAGAAATGCGCAGGCTGCCGAGCCCGTTCTGTTGCCCACAGGTGGGGAAGCCGCTGGGTTTTTCTCCCTTCAGAAAGGTTGGGTATCGCTGGAGCCGGCTGGGGGGTGTCTTTTTGCCAAAGGAACTTGCATTTGGCCTTCCCTTTTTCCCCGCATCCGCGTGCCCGCTGGCAGAGGCTGCGGGTGGGAAAGCCTGGCACCCCCTTGGGAAGCTCCCGGAGCCACGCGGGGTCCTGGCACTCCCCCCTGCCCCTCTGCCGCGGGCAGGCCCTGCAGGGTGCCCCGCAAAGCGTCTCCTTCCCTCGCTGCAGGAGGATGCCTTCCAGCAGTACGTGAAGCCGGAGATTAATCCCAAGCTTTCGGCCTTCTGCATCAGTCTCACGGGAATCACGCAGGTAACTTGGGCTTCTGGGTCCTCCCAAACAAACAAACAAGCAAACAAGAGATCTGGGGTTGGTATGTTCAGATTTACGTGCCACTTTTTTTTTTTTTTTTTTTCTGTAGGACTTGCTCTCTTCAGTGTCTTTTGTTGTTTTTTTTTCCCCTCTCCCAGCTGTTATCCCAGAATTGATGTCACCAGGTCGGTCTGTTGAGGCGTTTTCAGGAGCTCTGGGGGAAAGCCTTCACTTTGTAGTTGTGTTCAGAAAAATAATGACTAACACAGCTTCTGAATTGCATACGTGTGTGTGTATCCGTGTGTGTCCATGTATGTAAACATGTAATTTTTTTAGGAGTTTAGGGAGTGTGGTGGCTACAGTTTGTGCTCGAGCGACTTGAGCCCGGAGCAGGGAAATAGCTCCAGGATTTTTGAGCCAAGTTCAACAAATGACTAATCCATTAGCTGTGTAGAGGTCATGAGTGGTTAGACTATTTTAATGGTGATTAGGTGATGCCTTCTGTTAGAAGAATCTAACAGAATTTATGCTGTCTTTATAATGCTGCTTTTATAATGAGTAATACGTTTCTGAAGAATTTTGTGAAGCCTTCCTAATTGAGTAATTTAGCAAGTACTTATGTAAGAGCTTAACTTTCACACTGCGTGGTGTTCTTCTTAATTTTGTTCCTCTTCTTCCTCCTTTTTCTCTTTTGTTTTCCCTTCCCCTTTTTAGGACATTGTCGATAAGGCCGACACGTTCCCTCAAGTCCTGCAGAACGTCGTGGAGTGGATGCGGCAGCGGGAGCTGGGCACGAAGTACAGCTACTCCCTGCTGACCGACGGGTAGGTCCCTGGAAAACTGCAGCGTCCTGCCCGGCTGCAGAGCCCCCTTTGCTTTTGGAACTTGTGCTGGAGTTTGTAAAGCTACAACCTGAGCTTGAAATGAGCCTTGGGTCCGTTAGATGGCACTGTTCCTTTTCCAGCTTTCCATGCCCGCCTGGGTGCAGGTTCATGGTGTCCAGGAGGGGTTTTTAGCCCGTTGCAATTTGCTGGCTCACAGCAAGTCTCACAGCCTTGTTTCTGGGAGAGCAATCCTTCCCAAATGCAAGAGTTGCAGAAGAAGTTCTATGGGATTCTTGTGTAATACCTCCAAGCTGCTTCAGCGACGCTTGTAGTTCCAGGCAACTCAAACGGCGTCTTCTCAACGCTTCCCTCACGTGAAGCACAGGAAGATATTGTAGCCTGTGACGTGAGTGGCTTGAGAAATCAAGTCCTGTAGGGTTGGACATTGGTAGGAATTGATGCATAGCAAGTGGTTTCGATTTTTTTTTTTTTTAATTTACATGACTCGGTGGGAAAATTGTTTTCACGTAAAAACCTTGTTTCTCAAAAAGCCTGAAGGCCAGGACAGGTGCAAATTGTGGCCTCCTCTGGTGCAGAGATGGTTTAACTGAGCTGTGGCTGTGCCCAGAGTGACCAGAGTGACTGTGAGGCTGCGTTTGAGCAATTAGAGCAGGCGAGGACGTGATGGAAGGTGGCATCGCTTGGTTTTAATCTGGGGCATTCTGGTAAGTGCTTCAGCTGAGCTGTTACCTATGAGGCGTTTCCATCTCTGGAAGCACGAGGGCTAAAGCAGAACTGCTACGAGGCTGCTTATACTGCTTGGTGAGGAGAACGTGTCTTGGGTGGCCCTGCAGGGTGAGCCCTCAGTGGTGCCACTGAAGGAAAATGGCAACGAGATGTCCCTGCCACAGAGGGAAGGAAGTGCAGACAGCTGATTTATTTTCCCTTTGATTAACAAGTTCATATTGAAAAGTCCCTTTCCAAGAGGATACTTTTCCTCGCCTAAGATCTTTTCCACCAGCCCTGTCTGACCAGAGGGCATCCAAATTAATCATTGTTAATGTGGGGTTTTTTTTTGTTTGTTTGTTTGTTTATTTTCTCTTCTCTCTTTGTCTTTTTAAGATCTTGGGACATGAGTAAATTTTTGAATATCCAGTGCCGTATTAGTCGAATCAAGTATCCTTCTTTTGCCAAAAGGTGGATCAACATTCGCAAATCGTACGGGAACTTCTACAAGGTTCGTATCGATTGCTTTTTCTCCCCTCTTGTGGGGGATGTTGTAAAAGTCTGATGTGTCCTGGTGTGCCTATGAGCTTTGCTTGTGGTGCCAAAATCGGGGCTGGACGACCTTCCTGCTGTTGCCTGTCTCTGCCGCGTTGCCATAAAGCTGCTTTTTGGCAGCCCCGGTGTGTTCCAAGCCAAAGTAACGTTTGTTGGAATGGGAATGGCAGCCCAAACCAGCCGTGTGAAGGATGTTGTCCTGCAAAGCACAACTTACAATGTGACAGATATGGAGCTGCTGGAGAGAGTCCAGCGCAGGGCTAGGAGGATGATCATGAGCCTGGAACATCTGCCCTGTGAGGAGAGGCTGAGGGAGCTGGGCCTGTTCAGCCTGGAGAAGAGAAGGCTGAGAGGGGACCTGAGCAGTGTCTATAAGTATCTCAGGGGAGGCAGTGAGGAGGATGGTGCTGGACTTTCTTCACTGGTGTTCACCAACAGAACTAGAGGTAATGGCCAGACACTGAAGCACCAAAAGTTCTGCAGGAACTTAAGGAAAAATTTCTTAGCAGTGAGGGTGCCAGAGCCCTGGAACAGGCTGCCCAGAGAGGTTGTGGAGTCTCCTTCTCTGGAGATCTTCAAACCCGCTTGGATGCAGCCCTGTGCCACGTGCTCTAGGTGACCCTGCGTGTGCAGGGGGGTTGGACTAGATGACTCTAGAGGTCCCTTCCAACCTTAAGCATTCTGTGATTCTATACGAGGAAGAGGAGGCTGAGATTCGATGGGAGCTTTGCTTTCTCCTTGGGGATATTGCAGGGATATCCCATTTCCCCTTCAGCTGTGGCCTTCCCCACTGCCAGCATGTGCTGGAAGGCAGAACAATCCGCTAGTCCTGTCAGCTGTAAAGCAGGTGTGTGTGCATTTCCCTTCCTCTGCTCAGTAACGAGGTGCAGCTCACACACCATTCAGGACGGGCATGCTGGAAATGCTGCTGATCTCCCATAGCGGTGGGAGTTGCTCCGGACCCTGCTGTCCGTGAGCATTGGAGGCTGGTGCTTCAATCCCTTGGCATTTCAGGAAGTCCTTTTCCCCCCTGCAGGGCTGCCTTGGTCATGCTTCCCTCCGCGCAGGGCTCGTGCAGGCCGTGTGGGGCGCAGTCTGCACGTCCTGAGCCGGGGCTGGGAATGGGGAGAGTCGCTCGAGATCACCCTGCGTCTAGACAGGAGCTTGTTGACTGTGTCCTCTCCGGAGGGGAAAAACAAGGAGTGTCTGCCTCTCCAGGGTGTTTGGAGTGTAATTGCTAGGGATCAAGAGAAGGTTTCGCCCAGTGCTTGAGGTGCATGCGCCGCGCGCGGAGCTAACGCCGGGCTGTGCCGCGCTCTGTGCCGCAGGTGCCGCGGAGCCAGACGAAGCTGACGATGATGCTGGAGCAGCTGGGCATGTGCTACGCCGGGCGGCCCCACAGCGGCCTGGACGACGCGCGCAACATCGCGGCCATCGCGGCGCGCATGCTGCGCGACGGCGCCGAGCTGCGCGCCAACGAGCGCCTGCACGCCGGCCAGCTCGCCGCCGTGCCCGCCGCGGCGCCCGCCGAGCCCGCGCCCGCCCCGCGCATGCCGCGCGCCCGGAGCTCCTAGCGCCGCCGGCCCCGGAGCCCCGCGGCGGCCACGGAGCCCCCGGAGTCCTGGGCTCTAATAAAGCGAAGGGCGGCAGCTCCTGCAAGCCCGTGTTGCAGCATTTGTTTTATACGTTTCCTCCGGTCGCTTTCATCAGTTCTAGCAATAAGCTGGACGCTCCTTGTCCAGACCCAGCCTTGCAGTCGCTGCTTCAACCAAAGCGCCTGCTCTGCAGGCAGGGGTCCAGCCCGGGGACGACGTGGGTTCCCCGTGCCTCGCTCCGATGACATCCACCCTCTGGTTACTCACTGCACACAGCAGGTCCCTGCTGGGAGGACCGCAGTGGAGATTGTGCGGGTGACATTGCCCGATAAGGCTGCTGATAATTTCTTGTTTTCTTCTGTGAAGCCTGGGAGAAGTGGGAGTGGTTCATCTTTTTTTCATATATATACATATATATATATTTGATGTGGAAGCAGGCAAGTGTAAGAGCTGAGAGTCAAATTAAAAAAAAAAATCATTCATGCAGAATAGCAGTAATATTTTTAACCTATATTTAAAATGAGGAGTTTTTCTAGGACTTCGTGTCGGTTCTCCTGTCTCCTGCTGCTGCTCTGCTCAAGCTACATCAAATAGAAAGCATCTGCTTTGACACTCTGAGCTGTCTGCGCTTAAAAGTGAGAGAAGGAAGTAAAAATACACCCAAAAGGTACCGGGGGATCAAAGTGACAAGCTCTGTGGCTGCTGCCTAAACAGGACCCTTACAGTTTATGGTTAGACGCGTGCAGCTGTTTTTGGTGCCTTCCCCTCCCTCTGCTCTCGTGAGACTCTGCCTGTATCTCAAAATCTCATTTTGGAAGACAAATATAGCTTTTATTAATGAAGGGTGCTTCTAATTACTACTGTATCTGCATTCCTGCTAGCAGATAATATTTTTGCCAGGCCAAAGTGTCAATTTATGGTGAGTTGCATTACGAAATGCAGCGTTTTTGTCATCAGCTCCGTGTACTAGAGTGACTCCTTCCCCTCCTGCCACCTCTCTTCAGGAAATGAGCTGTTAACAGCCAGTTCCTTATGGAGCCCTGCTCATTTATTCAGAAAATGATTGAACAAGCTCCTTTCTGGCTGACCAAGCTCCTTCCAGGATCTCTGGCATTTCTAACTTCAAAAGGATCAATGGAAACCTGGCAGATGTGTTTTATTTTTTATTTTTTTTTAATAAAAAGCACATTGTTGGTTGATTCTCAGTTGTTCTGTGTGCAGGGAGTCCGCAGTCACGGGCACAGACACCACTCTGGATATGCTCAGACAGCTGCTACAGAACGACATTGATTCCATCCTGAAAGTCAACATTTACTTTACCTGCAACTTTTTCCTTTTTCAACCCCTCCTCCTCTCCCTCTCTGTCTGTAGCAATATTTGATGTGATTCAAAGGGCTAAAATCAAAATCTCCGATATGCTGCAGCCCAAAATACCACGTATTTGCTCACTCGGGTTTCACAGAGGTCGTTAACCACCTTTGCTTTTCCCTGTAGCAACCGCCGTATCCCATCCTCTGGAATGGTCCGCGCGGACATGGGCACTTCCCTTTCCTGGCTCTGGCCGCGCTGAGGGCCTTGCAGATAAAACCTAGCCAAGCTCAGCAGATCCCTGGGGATCCTGGTGTTGTCCTTGTTCCCTTTGGGATGCGCCGGGCTCGTGACCCCACGGAGAACCGCCGGGTTACAGATTACACAGCAGCTCTCACCAGTGAAGGACGGTTGGGCCTTTGCATCATTATTTTAGGTACAAGGTTGTTTATTTTTGTTAAATAACTTCAGAAAGTTACTTTGAAAGAGGGGTTAAACATTAATCATTTTCTCTTTACTCCTCGAGTAGTTTTTTTTTTTTTTTTTTTTTATCTGTGAGTAGTGGAAATGGGCAGAATTACTGCAGATATTTGCCCTGGTCCGAACCCGGTGATGGATGTGAACTCTGTGGGATGAGGTGAGTCTTTGCCAGTGTTTGCTTCCACATGGAATGTAAACAGGCTTTTGTTAAATTAAGTTGGTAACTTTGAACATAAGATACTGAATTTGTGCAATAAAACACGAGGTGTCTTTGGCAGTGTTAAGGCTCCTGATCTCGGCACAGCCTGGGGTACCCAAGGCTCCCTGCTAGCTCGGCCTCTGCTGCTCTCTGGCTTCTTTTTCCCCAAATTCTTTAAATCCAGCAACGCTGGTTTAGGAAATAAAGCCTGACGGAGCCTTGGGATCCACTCCTTAAGCAGGGGTTGCTTTGCACAACACATGGGGCTCCCGCTGGAGCAGAGGCCTTTCCCAGGTGACGTCCCTGTTGGTGCTGGCTGCATCTGAGGACGAAGGAGAGGGGCCTTGGACACCGCTCTGGCCAGGTGGCCTCCGGATATGCTGACCGGGACGCGCTGCAGGGACTCGGGTGCCGAGGCGGATCCGCCGCTGCCGTGAGCAGCTCTTGCCAGAAGGCCCTTGTCGACGAGGGGCTGCTGCCCGCACATGCGGAGCGGGACCTGCAAGGAGCCGGGCGTCCGCAAAAGGACACCGCGGGCTGGCAAAATGCCAAATCCTCCCCGCAAAGAGGGTGCTCCGCGTGGAGATAGAATCACGGGGAAAAGTGACTGCTTTAGTTGCCTTTCTGCCGGATCGTAGTGGTGCCTCCTTGCTGCCCTCCTGCCCAGGGACCCGTCTGCCTCGGTGGGTGCTCACTGACGCGGGCGCTGGCCGCTGTTTGAGGCTTCCCAGCGGTGCTCTTTGGCAGGGGGTGAATGAGCTCCTCTGTGCTTGGCTGCCTCCGCGCGCGTGCCCGAGTGCCGAGGAATTTCCATAGAAAATATTTATGCAGGGATGCGGCAGCGGCTGGGCCGAGGTCGAGGCTCGGAGGCAGCGAGGCAGTGGGAGGAGGCTGGAGAGGGAAGCGGCATCGCGGAGAGGAGCCCCTTGGCTTTTCCTTGAGGCCCAAGAGGGAGCGGGAGGCGCAGGGCACGTGCTGGATGGTGCTGTGAAGCGGAGAAGCTGCTTCCTGTTGATTCGCGGAGGCGGAGGAGGAAGTGGCATTTCCGCGGCTGACAGCCGAGCTCCGCAGCAGCCTGACGCGGTGCCTGCTTGGAGACAGTCGTGCTCTCCAGGGAAGCCCACTAGTCCTGTGCCCTCAGTCGCCAGGGAAGAGCTGCCCAAGGAGTGCGCAGAAGAAGACACGACTCGGGGAAAAGCTGTGGGCACTGCAGCAACATGCGCTGGACAGAAGCTGTGTCCAGTTGACCTGCAGAGCACCCAGCAAGGCATCGTGCCACCCTCACCGTATTTGGCTGCTGGTTCTTTCTTTCCCTAAGGTGTCCTCTTGCGATGCTCACTCAAGAGCATCTCGAGATCTTCTCGAGATCCTCACTCAACTGGTGGGTCAGGGAAGCTGGACTGGGGAAGGAGTGCTGCTCCTCTAGGACAAGCTGGCTCAAGGACCGCTCCGGCCTGTGAAACAAGTATCATCGATGGGATCGCTGGGAGGGGAGCTGCTCTCCTTGCCACTCCAGTAAATGCCAGGGATAGCTTGTTGCATTCCCCAAATGTCTGTTTCTTCTTCGGGGTCCAGAATCTGTGGTGAGCCCAGAGGGGCTCATGCGGAACGACGCTCTGGTCTGGAAGCAGGGTGGCCTGTGTGGCAGGGAATTAAGTGTCTCCACGTGCCCCGGCTAATCCCCACTCCTCCATGCGCGCCAGGGGCCCTTTCAGCATGGTCCTTCAACCTCTGCTCTGTTTGCTCGTGGCCTTTGGCAGGACTACATGTCTGCAGTGCACTTTGGAGCGGCGCTGGCTGATTTCTCTCCCGCTCTGCTGCTCCATTCACGCGATCCCCGCTGTCCTCGCACCGTGTGTGCCTGGGTAAGGTTGCCAGGCACCCTCTGCCTTGTTTGCTTTGCCCTGTGCCCGCAGTCCTCCCCTTGGCATCTGGTGACAGCTCGGCTGCCCCGCGGCGACAAGGCGACGAGCGCCCAGGTGCTCGCGCAGAGCGGGACTGGCTTCATGCGTTACGTTTCACAGTGGAACTGCTAGCCCTGCTCTAATGAGGGTGAAATTAAATTGCCGTTCAAGAACACGCAGAGCGTGAGGGTGGCGCTGGGGTTGGAAACCAGCTCCCTCGTCTCCTCGGCTGGCTTTTCCCTCATGTTTCTTTCCTGTGGACCATGTCTCCGTGTGGGTTGTTGCTAGAGGAAGAGGCTGCTATGGTGCTGCTCGCTCTTGGGCCCTCTGGCACTCAGACTCCTGCGCCCACGGGGAGCTCAAGCACGTGGACATGCAGAGGCTTCTGCAGGGGCTTTCCGGGGCAAGGAGACACTGCAGTCCCCTCTGCCCGGGCTTTTGGACCAGTGCTGAGGCTCTCTGAGCGCTTCCCTGCCAAAAGAAACAGCCCTGTAGACTGTGCTGTGATGAGCACAAAGGAACTTGCTTCTCTTTAAGTCTCTCATGCTCCAGGAGCTGTTGAGATTCATAATGGGTGCATTAAGATCTTTGGGAATGGAAAAAGGACCGGAGCCAGGGTGAAGGAAGCCAGGAGGTGAGTAAGGAAAGAGGTGCTGATGGTGCCTGTGTTAGCAGGTCATCAGCACTAGAGCAGGCCCTGCGGCTCCCCAGAACATCTGCATGGGGCGAACAAGAGCAGCCTAAAATGGAGTCAGCCTGGAGTCTCAAGGCATATGGAGATGATGGTGGGAAGATAAGGAATGGGACAGGAGCCCTCAATCATGGAAACAAGGAGACAAAAGACAGCGACTATATCCTCTGTGTGCACAGAGATGGGGCAAAAGGGAGAGACAAAAGGTCCTAATCACCCATCAGCTCCTAGAGGAAGCCCATCCCAAACGAGCAGTTCTCACCATCTCAAGAGACAACTCCATAGCTCTCCTCTCCTTTCTTCTTTGTCTCTGCCGGTGATCACTGGTTTTCAGATAACATCACCTTCTTTCCATAGCTGCCCCCTGAGCTTTGCTGCAACAGCCATCTCCCGGCCTCAGGTCAGCCCGAGGGCAGACCCATGTCCTGCTGCAGAGCAGGTCGGGTGACCCACCAGGCCCTGGTGACAGCCCTGGACATGGAGAAGAAGCCTCCGAGCAGCCCCGGGTGCCTCTCAACACCTGGCGAAGGACCTGTGCTCCAGGCAGAGCTTCATGTGCAAATGGGGAACAGCCGGCTCGCCATTTTCTCAAGGAAGCAAATGGGTTTCGCCTCGATTAGAAATGGTTCCTGCTCGCTGGGGTTGCCGTAGCCTTCCACTTCCACTCCAGGGCTGCTTCCAGGTCCACTTTTTTTTTCCCCCCTCTTGGAGGAGCTTGGCACAGGCAACATGTAATTCACCCTGTCTAACTTCAAGCTCCTCAGGAACTAACCTGTAGGGCCTGGCAGGACTGAGATTTACCTATCTAAACATGGGTGTCTGGAGTCCTGCGGTGTCTGCACTGCCTGCCCGCGCTCGCAGACGTGACATGGGACCTGCAGGAGCCTCCCTGCAGGAGACCCTGAGGAAGCGGCAGCGGGAGGCCAGACCGGAGCGCGGGGATGTCCCCGGCTGTCGTGCACCTCTGCGGGCACCAGAACGAGCGGTGTCCCCACGGTGTCCCGCACCCGTGCCCTGGCAATCAGGGCACACTGTGGGAGTCCTGAGCTGCTTTGCGCTTGGGAACCGCCTCCAAAACGCTTGCTGGGACGAGGGAAGGGCGATGCTGCCTTTGTAGTGGTTTGGTGCGAGGCGTTAAGCTGGGATGAAGCGATTTTTGAGCTTCTCTGAGCGAAACCCTTCCTCTGGGATGCCAGAACCTTGGCGTTCCTGCAGGGACGAGGGATGCCCGCCTGCCATCCAATATGCAGGGAGCTTCAGTGCGAAGGGCTCCACGGCCACAACGCACTTTGCACAAGCCGTTTGCGTCCTTGCCACAGCGAGCAGCTCTGCAGCGCCGAGGCAGAGCCTGCTAATGTGTAGCAGGGCCGAGTTTGGCTGTGGAGCTTGAATGCAGCGAGTAACTCAGCCGGTCCCGCTGCCTGTAAGGGTAGGTAATAGCACAGCAGTCCCAGGCTTTGTGCGCTTGGCGGCTCTGCTTGCTCCGCCCGGGGCCTGCGCTGCTTCGTGGGCGGCTCTGACCCCGTGCGCGAGCATCACAACCAACCCATCTCCTCTGACCTGGCACATGGGGCAGAAACACTCTCCACGGGCACCAGTGTTGTGATGGGCCAGCGTCACTCTGGAGGAGCCTGAAATCAGGGCTCCTCGTAAGGGGTGCTGGCTCCTTCCATCCGGGTTGCCTTCCCAAGGGTCAGCCTGCTGCCGCTTACATTTTTCCCCCCTAGGGATCCTACCATTGCCAATGGCCCACCCTCAACAAGGTGAGTTGACACCCACTTCCCGGAGCCCTTGGAAGGTCCCTCAGGGTGATGTCTTTCCCCAGGCTGCTCCCGCTGTTTCCTTCCCTCTCCTGATGGCTACAAGGCACCTTCTCTCTGCAAGGCTGTGGCGTTCACTCCAGTCCATTCTGACCCCTGCGCCGTCAGGATCAGTGAGAGAGGAGCTCTTCAAAGCCCTGCCGGGGGACTCACTCCTGGGGACGAGGCTGGGAGGAAGGAAACTCCCGGAGAGATCACATACGGACACAGTCCGAGCATAGACTGAGCACCTAGATGGTTTTGCCTAGGCCCTTGAGCCTTTCCCATGGGCTGTGCTGCCAGGGACTTGGTGGCCACCGTGGTCAGCTCTGAGGGCCACTGCACCGCTAAGCGCACAGGCCTCAATGGCAGTTTTTGCTCGCGGCAAAGGCGTCCCTCGGAGGGAGTCGGGCGGTGCCGATGGGCACGCGGGCCCAGAAGGGATGAGCCGGCAGGATCGGCGCTGCTCTGCGCCCGGGCACGGAGTAGCCCGCGGAGAGGGCGGTTTCTGCCGGGGACGGTGACGTGCGCGGACGGAGACGGGCCGCCCTCCTGCACGTGGCTGCAGGCAGGACGCAGGCCGTGAGGAAACGCGGCAGCTCCTGCCTCTTGCCGCCCTTCAGGGTGGCCCCATGGCCTTTCCAGGGCCCCCAACAAGGAGGGAGAGGAGGAGCGAGCGGCTCCCGAGTCTTGGCCAGTGCTACAGGCCAGTCCATTAAATAAAGGAGGATTCATAGGTGTCACCTGAGGTGCTTGGGCTGATCTTAACATCTGCTTTCCTGAGGCCCCTACAAAAGCACCGGAGCTTTTCCCAAGTTGCTCCTGGGTTTTCTGCAGCCCCGAGTTGCTTGCTAAAGCCGCACTGCTGGGGACGGCGGGGTCTCCGTGTGCCTGGGGATGGCTGAAAGAGCGAATTCTTGATTCATTCACAGACAGAAAGTCTTTTGAGCTCTAGCAAGGAAAAGGTAGGAAATACATGTATACATATATATATATATTTTCTCTCACCGTGTTATTCCTATCTTCAAATATTTTCAGATATTTGAGATATGCTAATTTTGCAAAGACACCGTGCTTGTGTGCTGTATAAAAAACAGCTGCAGATGGATCTCCACAAGGTGCCTGCTCAGCCAGCCTGTTTTCTGTGGTTCGTTTAGATTTTGCAATGACCTTTCTCAAGAAAAGGCCCTCCATTGTGCTCGGATGCACAGGGCTGCAGGGATGTCCTTTTTTTTCCAGCTCTAATGGAGCAAAGCAGTGGCCAGGCGAGTTTGGACAATCTTTTGCGGCGAGATGAGCACTGATAGGTGTTGGGGGTGAGAAACTCCAATGAATGGAAGGACACGCTTCCCCTCCTGCCCTTTTCTTGGGAATGGGCTGGAAGCGTGTGGAGTGGACTGCTTGGTGGCCAGTGGTACAAGCATGTTGGGTCTTGGTATCCCTGAGGGTCTGTCTATGATGGCCACTGTCACCACTGGTGTCCCTACAGAGGGAGGGAAGCGTCTTGAGGGGGTGAGTCCCATCCTCGGCGAATTTAGCCTCAACTTCTGGCTCGGGTTGGGTGGTTCCTCCTGCAGCTGAGTGAAAGCGGCAGTGCCTCCTCCGAGGAGCCTGGTGAAATCCCGGCGTCCTGGCCTTCCCAGGAGCTCTGTCTCGGCTCTATGGAGAGCAGCTCGGACAAGTCTCAGAATCCGCCCCAGCCCAAGGCCCCTCTGCCGCTCGGGGCAAAGGAACGTGCAGGACGCCTGTCCCTGCTCCCGGGCGCTCGTGCGAGTTGCGGGAGCAGCAGCAGCACTGGCTTTTTTTCCCTCGGGAATTTCGCAAACGCTGGCTCGGGGCCCTGCACCCTGCCCTCCCCGGCAGCGCACGAGCACCGGGCGGGCGGGGACCCAGCGAAACTCTGCGTTTCGCTCCTGTAAACGCGCACGGAAGAGGCGGTTTTGGAGGCAAACGAGCTATGTGCATCCAAAAAAAAAGGCACCAGAACCTCCCCGCCAAGGTGTCAGAACTCCAGCTAGCTCGTTAGCAGTCTGCTTAATGACTTCAGGGGCTGGATAATTAAAAAGCATTTGTCTCCCATGGCAGGCGCTGGCTGGGAAAGCAAAAGCCGTGAATGGGGAAGGAGTCATTGGGCAGTTTTCAACTCCACGGGTTTCTGCAGCAGCGTTTAGGGCAGTTTTACGGCCTTTTGGGGCGTGTAGCTTGTGGCAACACGGGAATGTTGTGGATAGCAACTAGGGTTTGCACGAGGGCAGGCTGAGCTCAGAAACATCCTATTTTTAAACAGGATTTAGAAATAGGGGGAGGGAAAAAAAAATGACACTGGCTTTGACTCCCTATATGGAAGATAACGAGGTCCTGGCTCGGGTGCAAGTCTGTCTGATGACTTCAGGGGAAAATTCCACGTCTGGCAGTGCTGCAAACGAGCCCAAACCCTGCTGATCGTCCCCAAACCCACACTGGGGGCTCGATACCTTGTGTGCTTGGCAGCCTTCCTCCGCCAGCCGTCTCCTTGTCCCGGACTTCCCTCCGCCCAGCTCCGCTCCTGGGTTTTGTTCAGCCTGCAGGAGCTGCCGTTGACACAGGCGGATAGCTGGAGCCGCACTGGTGATTTCTGCCATTTCCCAAGCCCTCGGTCTTCCCGATGCTCCCTCCATCCTGAAATCCTTGGCAGGTCTCCTCCCGTGTTTTCAGGTGCTGCCTCTGCCCCACGACATCCCTTCAGGGGCATCTTCCCATGAGCCGGTGAATGAGGGACTGGGAATGGGGGCTGTGCTCTGCCTAGGTCTTCTTGGGAGAAACTAAGGAAATTTGGAGGTTACGTCAGGGCGGGAGCCAGGTGCCCTGTGAGGTCTTGGTTGCCTTTGGTTTAAGGGTTAAGAGCTGAAGCAAGGGGATTTGCAGCAGCTGGGGACAGAGCGACTGCTCTGGGCAGCGAGAAGGTCCATGACGATGACCATGGGTTAGAAATGATGGGTTAGAAGCGAGCAAGCTCCTTTCCCCAACCCTGTGGCCCAAGTCCCCTGGGAGGGTGAGGACGCTGTGGCCTGGCTCAGCTGCCTGGGGTGGAAAAAATGTGCATCTGGATATGGGAATTTCCTATTCCTGCAGCCCAAAATGGAGCTTGATTCCAAAACTGGGAGCTTTCTCCCTTTCTCAGGCCTTCCTTGCCTCTTAAGGTAAATTCACACACTGCAAAGGTGGGGAGGCATTTGCTTGTCTCAAGGAAAATGTCAAGTTCTCACTTTTTCTCCCTACAAGTCAGCATGAGAGAGGAAGCCAACGCAAATCCAGGCTCGGGGGATGGTTTGGTTTGGGTCCCTCCAGATGTTTCACTGTACAGGTGACCAAACAATGGATTTTTAGTTGGTAAACTTTCTGGCTTTTCCTCTTAACGAAGCCATCGCTTGTCCCAGGTTTTTGTTTTGGACAGCTTGGGCTTATGCGGCTTCGCGTTGTTGCGTGGGCGAGCGCTTGTGCCTCCTGCAGTCCCAGGAGCGTCAGCGGAGCTGAAGGAAGACGGGAGCACCCTCCTCCTGGCCCCCGTCCCAGCACCAGGATGGCTCTCTGGAGACCCAGGATGAAGGCCGTGAACCCGCAGAGCTCAGGCTTGCTCGTCTTCCTCATCCTCTCCTCGGGTCAATCCGTTGGGGGCCGAGCTGCTTGCTGTGGGGGCGAGAAACATGTCCAACCTCACCTTGAGGTATCCCTCAGGGTGACACGGTGTCCTTCGTGCTGGAAAACTCCATCGGAGTGTCCCGCTGATCGTTTTTTTTTGGTGCTAGGGCACCTCCAGTTGCCTTTTTTTGGCACTGGAGGGACAAGTCGCTCTATGGCTCCCTGTTGGGCACCTGGGGTTGGCAAGGCAGGTCCCTAGCGCACAGTATCCCAGCCTGTGACGTGTCCCAGCTGTGACCTGCAGGTAACATCCCGCTGATGTCCCTCCACGATGCTCTCGTGCTCCGTTGCTCCCTTCCTCAGGCCAATCCCGGCACAAAGAGCCAGGCCCCAGCGCACGTGAGGCCACGTTTCTCACATCCTGCTCCGACCGCGTGGACGGCGGGAGCGTCCGGACACCTGGGTCACACCCAGCTGTGAGGATCCCCGGGATAAACCCGGGGCATGGAGCCGCATCCCTACAGTGGTGACAGTGACGTGACGGGCTCCTCTACCAGCAGCAGGTTCCGAGAGGAAAATGGAGCAAAGGAAGGGTGCTTGAAAGGGGGACGGACGCCTGCTGTGGGCATGGCCAGGTTTCCTGCAGAAGAGCATGAGAACATGGGATATGTTGGCTGAGAGCCCAAGCAGGAGACGGTGGGTGACATCCCCGCTCCTTCCTTCCTGCAGCCTGGTAGAGGCAACCTCAGCTTCTGTCTGCCTGGGAGAGGACTTGTCCCTGTTTTCGCCACAAGTCGTACCCCGTCCTGGTGGCTTTAAGCGCTCCGTTTCTTCCCAGGTGTGCACACGGTCAGTGCCAAGCTGTACCGGGAGCACCCAGAGCTGCCCTCTCCCCCTCCAGCTTCCCCTCTGCCAGGGGACAGGCTGGAGTGACCTTCACGCTCCCATTCCCTCCTCCTGTCGTGCAGAGGCAGTGAACAGCACCGTGCGGTCGCTGCGGCAGGGTAAACAAGGGACGTGGGTGGAGTGATGAGAGCGTCCGGGACAGACGGCGGAGGTTGAACCTGCCCTTGAAAGCAGGCAGCGTTCGCAGCCTCCGGGCGATAAGGCGGCGGGTGGAGCGCTGCTCTAAGTCACGCTGCAGGCCTTGAGTATTGGCTGCAGGCTGCGTTAGAAAGCCGGGCGCTGCCCGCTCTCTGCTGCCCAACGAATGGACTTTGACTCGGGCGCAAACTGCACTTGAATGCCATGGGACAGGCGCGGCGCCAAGGTTTCCTCTGCGCTCCAGGCTGCTCTACCCAAACCCCATGGTCACCTTGAGGACAAGATGCTCTCTCCTTAGCCACTTCTTTCCTGGGAATTCCTCCTGGCATTACCCATCCAGATTTATTATGATGGCTCCGAAACAAGTGTGAGACCTGCAGTGGAGATGGGGAACTAGGTACCAAAAGGTCTTTGCAGATCAATGGCACGTAATGCAAAACCATTTGGCAGACCACTTCCTTGCTGCTCAACTTGGAGAACTGGGTCCTAAATTTCCCTTCAGCCTGAGCCATCGGAGTGCCGGGCTCTGCAATCCAAGCTTGTCATTCCTTATGCCAAATCACTTGTATTCAAGCTTTATTCCAGTCCTGCTAGGGTGTGGGTTTCCTTTTGGCTACGTCTTCAGGTCCATGGTCTGCACATGCACAATGTGCCTTGTGCCCCGACTGCCCCTGTTTTTGTGCTGTCGATGCCGAGGTGGTTTTGCAGGAGGAGTCCTGTTTTCCAGCAAGCTGCAGAGAACCCTGAGAGCCGCAGTGGAGAATGAAGAAACTGTCTCCAAATCTGCTGAATAGGGAAATGCCATCCCAGCTGTTCAGGAAAGGGAAACAATAAAGACCAGGAGAAGACATTGGAAGAGCCTTCGAAGCACCACAGTGCCGGATAAAAGCAGT
This sequence comes from Tinamus guttatus, assembly GCF_059628265.1. Taxonomy (NCBI): domain Eukaryota; kingdom Metazoa; phylum Chordata; class Aves; order Tinamiformes; family Tinamidae; genus Tinamus; species Tinamus guttatus. The sequence continues at coordinate 3,637,456 of NW_028288957.1, read as the reverse complement.
CCAGAAAGGCGTCAGGGATCTAATTAGAGCCTGCAGTCAGCACTGTGCTGATCCGTGCTGCTAACGACCGTGGGACGAGCAGCTTTGCTGCTCCGGGGCTTCTTGCAGCAGGAACTGCAGCATGGAAATAGCTGCACGACAAACTAGATGTGGAGGAACCCCCAGGCCCCCAGAAATTCCTTGCACGGCAGAATTGGGACAGCTTTTGGATGCCAGGCTGTGTCGGATAGCCAACCCGTGGAAAGCAAAGGGAATGAGCTCCTGCAGGGAATGAGCCACAGAGCGGGAGCCAGGATCTTGGCTGTACGCAAATAGCAATGGGAGGAGGGTCAGAGCTGGGAAGCAGCCCGGAGCCGACTCCAGCTTGCTCATGTGCGTGCCCTTCCCAAAGAGCCATCCTGGAGACGTGTGGTCTCGCTTTGCATGCGGCCAGCGACACTTCTCCCCGCGCCGCCCGGGGCTGGCTCTCAGCACGATTATTCATCCCCACATGGAAAATCTGCCCCAGGCTGCCTTGGCCCTGCTTTGTGGGCTCCGGCTGCAGCTCGCGCTGCTCTGCTGCAGAGCTGCTCCATCCCGGGTGGCCCTTTCCCAGGGAGAAGATCCCTCCCGCTGATCAGCGGGAAGCTTGGGGCTCTGGGTGGATCTGGGATATTTCCTCCTTCACTGCTCGCCCCTTCCTCCTGGAAAAGTCCCGCTTGCCAGCTCAGGGTTGATGAGCTGGGATAGTGATAGGTAGGATGGGTCTGAAGCTCCCAGCCATTCCCAGTGTCCCCTCAGGGCGAGATGCCATAAATTGCATCCACTCCTTTTCTGTTAGCATTGTGCCCAAACTTTGTTTTTCTTCATAGCAATCAAGAAACAAACGTTGCTGGGATGTGAAAGAGAAGAGAGACCGAGCACACACACAAGCAGCAGACTTGAAAAGCAACGTCAGAACCGAAAATACGGCTCCCAGCCAGCCTATGACCTCCTGAGTATTTCGGGAGAAAAGAGCCCTTTCTTGGCCCTGGCCTCTTCTTTCCCTTGGCTGCAGCTGGAGCTGGGTGGAGCGTTACTTAGTGCGAGTTGTGCAGAACCAGCTTGCAAGGCTCTCCCTGCAGCGCGTCCTGCAAGCAGAGCCTCCTCGGAGCGCAGACTGCCTGTTGGAAACGCGGAGTCGCTGTGGCACGGAGCTTCAGGGGCCCGATGGATTCTTTATTGTTATTATTACTATTGCTTTCCCCCCTCCCCAGACTCTCATTTTGTGAATCAGGAAGTGGAGTGGCGGCTGCAGTGCACACGATGGGGCACGATGCCCATCATCGCTGCAGGGCTTTGCTGCAAGGAGCTGTGTGACTGCGCAGACACACACACACCTGCACGGGCTGCACCACAAGGTCTTCGTGCCCCCACTCGGCACCTGGCCGGTGGCCGGTCTTGCACTGCTGGAGCTTGCATTGAGGTGGGGATTGCATTGCAATGCTTGCATCGAGCTGGAGCAGCCCAAGACTCCTTGTATGGTTGTACCTGCAGCCCATTGCCAGCGTTTATTATGCTAATTAAATTATCCTAATTTTAGGATAAAACACAGTATCTGTTTGCACAAATGGAAGAGACCTCAACTAAGCAGAAAGCCTCGTTTCCTTTCTTGCTAACACTCGCATTATGCTGATAACAAACGCCATGAATCACACAATTTTATCAGCGTTTTTTTTTTTTTTTAAAGGGAAAAAATGACCCAAATGCTGGTATCACCCCCCCAAAAAAAACTCTGCCCTGCTGCTTTTATGGCTCGCAGAAGGGTTTGTGAGCAAATTTGTGGTCTGCCCGCGGAATCCTGCCAACCCCCACCCCGAGAGCTGGCGCGTGGCTGCTAAAACCGCCCCTCGGCTGTAAAGCACTCGGGCTATTGTCCTGGTGCAATTTACGGAGCTGCTCCCGCCCGGAGCGGCCGTGGGGGAGCGGAAGGGCCCATGGATTTACGACTCCTTCGCTGGCCTCCCGCTGACGTGCTTGGAGGCACTGTCCTGGGAAAGTGGGAAGCTCTGGAGGAAGCTTCGTCCCATTCCCTCCGGCCCCTGTGGCCAAGGGCAAGGGCTGGACGGTGGTGGCTGTCACTGGAGCGTCCACGGCCACGCGGGCTCACAAACACCTTGGTGGGCATGTTCAGCCGAGCTCGCAGGGGGAGCCACGCTCTGGTGGACACCAATAAATTGTGTCAAGCGGGAAAGCGACACTGGCCAGGTGTCCTGGGGAACGTGGCATGGACGGGAATGGTGTCGTAAAGCTCTGAGCGAGGCTGGACGGGGCTATTGTGCTCCTGTCCTCGGAACCGCCCGTCTCCATAGCGCCGGGGTGTCACCGCATGAACACCGAGGAGTTACGTGCCCACGTCGTCCTGCCAGCGACCATGAAGATGCAAAGGAGCCGCAGGGGACCACGAGCTGCCTGCTCCTCCGCGGGAGAACATGGGCTCTCCTCCTCCCTGCAAGCTCCAGGGATGCACCAACCCCTACCTAGACAACCCTCCTGGATATCCCTACCTAGATATCGCTACAGGATATCCCTATTTAGATAACCCTATTGAATAACCCTACCTAGACAACCCTACTGGATATCCCTGCCTAGACAACTCTACTGGATATCCCTACTAGATATCCCTACCTAGATATCTCTGCTGGATATCCCTATTTAGATAACCCTCTTGAATATCCCTACCTAGACAACCCTATCGGATATCCCTACTGGATATCCCTGCTGGATATCCCTACCTAGATATCCCTGGATATTCCAAACGAGATATCCCTACTGGATATCCCTACCTGGCTGGTCTTCTTGGCAAATAGTTCACTCCTTGCAAGGAGAGGAGCATTTTTTTTTCCTTGGGAGAATGGTGCAGGGACATGGTGGCATCTCCACCCTTTGGCTCATCAGCAGCTGTGGGGCCTGGACTATCTGCGGGGCTGGTGCTACCTGGAACAGAGACATCCAGAGATCCCTTCCTAGCTGAATCTATCCAGGATGTATTAAAGAGAAAAATATCACCACGATCTCAAGACACAAACATGCACCACAAATAGCTTGGAACCACCAAAGTGTCTGGAGAGAGATGTCCTTACTGGTTCATTCTGTTCTTACGGTCTTTTGAGCACACCTCTAATGGATATGAACATTTCCTCCTCCTTCTTCGCTCGCTTTATTGATATAGGATTACATTTCAGCAGCAGTAAGAGAGAGGGCCTGTGACTAACACGTTGGCTGGAGGTGCTTCCCTGCAGCCCTGTCCTAGGGTAAAGCCAAAGTGCTTAATGACTCTTTGGTGACTGCTCTGACTTATTTGGACTGAAGGAACATGCCAACTACACTTCATTTCCAACAAAGACATCCTTCTTTTTTTTTTTAAATACCTTAGGAAAGAGCCAAGAGTCATTAAGCATTGCTAACTGCACCTGGCACGTTACCCCTCCGGCAGGGAGGAGGCTGGAGGCAGCCTGGGACACTTTTCCTGCTGCTCCGTGGCCCTTGGAAGCCCCGCGCCATCAGAAAGAAAGGGCAGCATCACCGTGCTTTATGGGAGCAGCTCCCGGCCCCTCAGCAGGAGCCAGCGTGTGGGAATAATGGGATTATGCAGGACCAGGCTGAGGGCAAGGGCAGCGGAGGGTCCCTGCAAAGACCCTCTCGTTGAGGATGAGGAGCAGCAGATGCCCCTGGGCCCTCCCCAGGGTGCAGGGCCCTCCTCCAAGGAGCCTCTCCAGCAGTTCCGACTTGGTCCTGCTGGGATGCGGGTGCAGAGAGCAACTCTTGGGACAGCATCGCTGGGTCAGAGGGACCATGCGCTTTGCAAGGGCCCGGCCCAGCTTGCATTGGTGCCTGGACCCAAAAGCACCCCAAAAACGCTCCCCGTGGGGTTAATCAGCGAGCGCCCCGCGGCACCACGCCGCGCTCTGCATCCTCCGGCAACGCGCAGGACGGAGGGGAGAACCGCGCGCACTCGCGAGCTCCCCGGGCAGCCCCTGCACGTCGAGAGCCGCGGCCTCAACTTCCTCCTCTCCGGGCAGCCGGCGTCACAGGGGTTTCCGTCACCAAAGCGCTGCAGGAAGCGGCTGACTGGGGGGAGCTTGCATCTAGGCAAGGGTCACCGAGAGGGACACACTGCCCCAGTCAGCTGGGGACATGCTAGAAGGGCGGGAAGACAGGAAAAGAAAAAAAAAAAAAAAAAAAAGGGCATTTTTAACATTTTTTTTCCCCCTGCTCTGCTCCTAGAAAGGAGAAATTGTAACAGGGAACAGATTTCCAGCTTGCACCTCACCTTGTCACCATGCCTTTTTTTTCCCCTCCATGCAAGGCCTGAATGAAGGAAGCTGAGATCTTTAACCCACCTTAGCGAACGGCAAAGCACCCTGCAAAGCTGCTTTGTATTTAGAAAGCAAGAAACTCAGAAATAGCCACAAGCAGTTTCATTTCTGCACACTTCGGCATAGCAAGAAGCCTCCAGGACTCGCACTGTATATTCAAAACCAGGTGAAGTTCATGATCTAAGCCCTGTTAAACATTTACATCAGACCTGTCCCCCTTCTGCAGCAGCCCAAGTTTCCAGCCTACACTTTTACTGCAGTGACAACAGCAGTAAGCAGCTTGAGGGGGGGAAAAAGGGACAATTTGTTGCTTCTCTTTGGTATCCATGCCCAACCCTCCTAACACAATTGCACACCCCACTGCCAAGGCCATATGAAAGAGCTAGGGCAGACCTTGCATTGGATTTTTCCCCCCTTACAGTCAGCCAGGAAAAGGAAAAAGAGCTGATTGTGTGGCAGACTGCCTCAGGATAAATGCAGTAAAACCTGAAAAGGCTGTTCCCAGCCGTGCAAACAAGAGGAGCCCGGCTCAGGAGCAGAGGTGAGCGGTGAAGCTCCAGAGCTCACCCAGGACCAGCCGTGCTGCAGTCTCAAACCTCTGCTCCCATCAGCCTGAACCAGCATATTTTCAGAGTGAAACATCCCTTTTTTGGTACTAGAGGAGCCCATCCACAGCCAGGGGAGAAATCTGCTTTTCCACTAAGGACAAGAGAGCATCTCCCAAGAGGAGGAGCTCTGGGAGGGCTGCAGCCCTATGCCAAAGCAGGGGGAGCTTCCCACTGCTCCAGAGGCTCCAGGAGCCGCTTGGTACATTTTTGTGCGGCCAGGAAGCCAGGTGAAGAGGCAGCTCCTTCCCGGCTGGCGCAGGAGAATCCGCTGGGACACACGCAGCTCCCTGCCAAGGGCTGCTTTCCTTGCGGGAAGCGGGTCCCACGGGTGTTTAATGACAAACACAGCAAGGAATGTGGCCAGGGTTTTTGTTCCATCTTTATTTTAACAATCAGATAAAAACAGAACCACTTTTTTTTTTTTTTAAAAAAAGGAGAGTCATTACATTGCGATTATAAAGTGCATCCTTTTCATTTGAGTGTTGTGTACAAAAAATATCCTTTAAAAACAGACATGCAGAAAAAACCCCCACGAGGCACTTCCAGGCATAGAGGGAGGAGAGCAGCCCCTCGCTTTTACATTCACATTAGCAATGGAAAAGGGGAGAGGGGAAAAGGCCACAAGCAGTAACATTAAACCACTGTTGGTCAGAGAGTCAGTCCCAAGCCTCTCTTCCACGCACGTTATTGCTCTCCTAGCTCATCTTCCCTGCTCTTGCCTCAGCACACCGCTTCCATGGCCTGCAAGCATGCGGGCCCCAAGAGGAGATACCACCATCCACAGCACCCTGGACCAACATACCTTCCCTCAGGCCACCACACATGAGGAGAACACACACCTCTCCTGCCACCTGCATTTCAGAGCACTGACATCTCACACACTAAATCCTAGATTGGCATTGCTCCTATTTGCTTTATGGCTAAAAAGCAGCTTCAAGCCAAGCCAGGCAGCGGTCCCTTGAGAGGGACCCTATGGGGTGGTGCAGGATGCTGTCTGAACAGGGATGTCAAGGCTGAGGAGCTCTGGGCTAGCAAGCCAGTTTGCTGCCTGCAATTTAGTCAAGCACAGCAATAAGATGTAAAATGTTGGGATTTGAGAGAGGGAAAAAAAAGCAGCGACTGCAGGTTAGCCATGCCTTCCATGAGCTCTTCTTGACCCTTCAGCATCCCACTGCAATCTCAGCACATAGGCTATGTTAGGGCAGAACAGCTCAGAGGTGTTTGTACACAGCAGTCTCCAGAATTAAAAGCTAAGTTTAAAAGTTGAGTCGTCTGGTACTTTGCTTCTCTCCAAGCCCCTCCAACAGAGGCTATTATAGGCACCCCCCCAAAAATATACACAGAGCTTAGACACTAGAAAGAATATACTCTCTTGACCTGTTTCTACAAGCTATTTGCCCTTTGAGCATGGGGAGCAAGCTATTCTGCTCAGCTAGCACATGAGGAACATGGAGAGCAACCTGTAAACCGTTGCTGCTATCACACATACACTGCACTGCCAGGCAGGTCCCTCCCACCACAGTGGGCCTGGGGTCTTCTCCTATCACTGCAGAGAGCAAGACCCTGCTTTGCAGTTTGTGGAGGGAGAAAATTGCATTTCAGGGATCTGGAAAGGCCAGTGGCTGATTTGGATGGGGGACCGAGGGGGAAAAGCATCATCAGTCACTTATATTTTTAAAAATGGGAAGGTCCTGAAGAAAAGAGTCCAGGCTGTCAGCCCACAGCTGTTGGGAGCACCACACAGCTCTATTTTTAGCTACCACCACCACAGATATGATGAAAACCCTTCAAGATTAGCTGATAAAACAACCAGCGACTCTACGCACACACATTCCCCTCGGGGGGCACGTAGGTCTCCTAATACAGCGGGGTGACGTTCCCCACCGTGGTTGGGTTTTCATTTCCAAAGAAATAACCTCTTCCATGCCAAGCAGAGAGGATCCCGCGCTACAAGGCTGGGGGCGAGAAGAGGACTCGCCCCCCAGAAACTAGGCAGTTCATAAGTTACATTTCCCGACAGGCACAGCTCAGCTTTGCAGCAGGAGGGGCCCTGCCACCAAGCTCAAGTGCAGCACACTAAAGAAATACTGCAAAAATACTTGGAAAAAAAAGTTAAACAAGCAGCACACAAACCAACCACCACTAAAGTAGCTTAGACAGACAAGCCAAGCACAGCAGCAAGTGTCTCTGGAGACCAGCAGCTTCACGGAGGGACTAGCAGCAGCAAACGGAGCGGCACCTCCCGTTCCTTCGGCATCCAGGGAGCCAGTGGGCTGACTTAAGATGGGGGAGGCCGCCCAAGAGAGGCCAGGGAGGCTTCCCTGAGCCCAAGTCACCCTCCAGCACCCATCTCCTCTGGCAGGGCTCCGTGAAGCATCACCTCTTCCCCATGCAGTGTCTTCGCGCACGGGCCCGCGGACGCACCAGCAGCAGTTAGTCAAGCAGGATGCAGCCCCCCACGCTAGTAGTAGGGCCCAAGCTTCTCATAGCCCAAGTAGCTCGGCCACTCGGCAAAGAGGCCGTAGGAGCAGCGGGGGCTGCCAAACTGGTCAAAGGCACTGCTGAAGTCGGGGCCCCTCGAGGGGCAGAAGGCTTCCTGGGCAGACTTCAGTCCGGAGCGTGTGATCCTGTAGTTGGTGCCCTTGTTGCTGTCCCAGTACACCTGCCCGTTGCACTCAAAGGAGACGGCAAACTCGACCCTTTCGTGGGACGGGATTCCCTCGGGCAAGCTGATGTCAAAGGAGAACGTGTCCCTGTCGGAGCCCTCGTACACATCCTTGACGTACTGGCACGGGTAGTCTACAAAGGTCTTCCACGTGTCAAACGTCATCCTGACCCTCACGGCCTTCTCGAAGGCGAGGTTCTTCACCTTCACCGTGCCCGCCACGGAGCGCTCCTTGAGCGTGCAGTTCTCGAGGCACACGCAGTCCGTGTGCAGGCGGTTCCTGAAGTCCAGGTAGTCTGACGAGGGCTGCGCAAAGTCCAGCACAAAGCTGTCCCTCTCCACCGCTGTCAGCCCCACGAGGCTATCAATGAGCTCCGTGATGTTGAACGGAAGGTCCAGGGGGTCGTCGAACTCCGAGAACACCTTCACCATGGTGAGGGCGAAGCCCCTGCTGTCGGCAAACGACACCTTCTTCTTGGCCTTGCTTTCGGGGAAGGAGCTGGGCGCCTGCTCGGGGTCGCCCGGTGCTGTCTTGCTGCTCAGCTGGATGCAGGGCCGCAGCGGCTTGAGGGGCGCCGGGGCGATCTTGCAGGCACGCTTCTCCCGCCGCAGGGGCGAGGGGCACAGGTAGAGCTGCATCGCGACATCCACGGCCATGGCTTGCTGGTGAGCAAAGCAGTCCAGCACTCTGCAAGAGAAGGGCCGGCGTTACCAACCCGACCTGTCGGGTCCTTGCTCCACCACCTCCTCCCCACTCAAAGCAGTTTGACTTGCACCATGTCCACAAGTCCCTGGAGTTCCCCCACAGACAAGTATTGCATGGTTGGACTGATGGACCTGCTCAGAAGCATACTGGAGCAAAGCTCATTGCATCCTTCAAAAAAATGGGGGGGGGGGGGGGGGACAAAAAAACCCACTTCCCATCACAGCAGGGCCACAGTCACCTCCAGAGCTTTTTTTGACCCATAGCAAAAGCCACAGCCAGGTCAGGTTTTGCAGCCAGGGCAGGGATCATGACAGGTCCCAGCATTACCCAACACAGTATTTTTGCCATAGTTTTCTCCCTGCAGCGGGGGCTGTCCCCACACTTCTGACAGCTTTGCAGAAACAGGAACCCATTTCATCACAAGTGGCTCTACGCAGGTGACCTTTGGGAGGCCGAGGAAGCCCCACTCCGTGGGGTGAGCCACAGGTCAGCTCTGCCCGGCACGTTCCACCTACAGTGCTGGTCTCGCTCCTCAAACCTCTGCTCCGACCACGGGCTCATTCTGGTAAACCCACTCCCCTACCCAAGCTTGACTCAATGTCAAAGCCTGGATGTTTCCTGCAGAAGGACCATGTTGTGCAGTCCTCCACCATGGAGAGGAGGAGGATGTTTCCTCCTCTAGCATCAGCCCACACCACCAGGGATGTGGCAGCCCCTCTCCAAACACCACCCCTAGGGCAGCTTCTAGCATCCTGGTGGCTGTAGCCCTGAGGCACAGCTAGGCCATCGTGCGTGCCATTCCTTCCCTTACTTTGTGGCTGGATGGGATGCTGTCAGTGGGGTCACCTGCTCCCAAACAGGACATGGGTTTATTACATCCCCTTCACCTTAAGGTGTCCTTAATAAGACCTCCCCGCCTGGCTGCAGATCGCACTCCAGAGCATTGACCGGTGACTGCCGGCCCCGTGACGCAGCAGCGCTCCAGCTGCCAAAACCCCGCACGACCAGAGCAGCTGGGAGCTCCTGCCAAGGCGAGGAGGGCAGCGAGCCCTTCCTGCCCAGCACCAGCTCCTCCTCACGCAGGAGGCAGCCACCCGGCCTCACCTCCTGCCCTCGGAGGAGCAGGAGCTCACAGGGACCCTGCTTGTAGGGTGGGAGCAGGGGATCAATCTCCATAGGCTCACATGGGACATGGGGCACAGAGGCAGGCAGCCCTGTGCAGCTATGGAGGCTGCTTCCTTCTTCCTCCTCTGAAGAGGAGGAGAGGCCAGGCTCTGCTGCTTGCACCAGAGAGCCTCTTTCTGCAGCCTCACCCCTTCCAGAGGGGACATCCCTGCTCCCTCTCCCCACTTCCAACAAGGGGCTTGGAGTAAGGGAACTCTCCACAGTTATCCAAAGCCTCAGCAACTTTTATCCAGGCTCCCCCCAACCCCCTGCAGAGGAGCAGTGCTGGGACCAGCTGCAAGGAGCTGCTGGGTCCTCACTGTCATTTCCCAGGTTCTCCAGACCCAGGCAGCACAGGACTCCTCCACCCTCACTTCTGGGAGCTGTGCAGCCAGGACCAGAGGGGAGAGCCAGAAGCAATTAAGCTTCCCCTTCCCAGTTGGCATTAGCCATGGATCCCCCACCAGCTCCTTCCCCATGGAAGGGAGGGCAAGGACACCCAATCAACTCACCACAGCCCCAGGGCAGCTGCAAGCCCCCCGGCCCAAGCCGCCCAGCTCGTGCACGGAGGGGGAGGCCGAGCCAGAAACCAGAGAGCAGAGCAGAAGCCAGAGCAAACCCTGCAACTCCAGCCCCAGCTGAGACCTGGCGCTATCATCGCGGCAGTGACACGGCCAAAGCAGAACAAGGAAAGGCAGGGACTCGCTGCCAGAGGGCCCCGGCGGTGGGAGAAGCAGCCGGGGAAGGGAAGGAAGGGACCGAGCCCGCTCCGTACCTGGCGCAGTGCATGGAACCGCTCCGCGCTACCGCCGCCCCGCGCGCCGCCGCCACCGCCTTTAAGGGCCGCCGCAGCCGCCGCCGCCGTGCGCCGCAGCCAATCCGCGCGCTCCGAACGCCGCGGCGGGCCAATGGGAGCGCGGCGCCGCGCGACGGGGCGGGGCGTCCGCACCGCCCTCCCTCCCCGGGGGCGAGTGCGACCGCGCGACTGAGGGGTGTCCAGAAACGGGGCCCCGGTTCGGGGCAGCCGGGCCGGTTCGGGGCAGCCGGGGCGGGTTGCTGCGTCTTGGGGCCAGCTGCTGCCTCGAGGCTGCAACCCCCGCCCCGCGCCCCCAAAATGTTGCGGTCGTGGCGGGGCACGATCCCCTTCTGAGTGATGCTGCGAGGTGTGAACTGCACAGAGCGCCTTGGCGGGCACGGGGAAGCTGCAATTAGACAGATAGGAAACACTTTTATTTTATTTTATTTTATTTTATTTTATTTTATTTTATTTTATTTTATTTTATTTTATTTTATTTTATTTTATTTTATTTTATTTTTTATCTTTGCACCAACCTCTCTCTTTTTTTATTGGCGTTATTAGTGTTTTCTTGCTGCGAGGTGCTTGGGCACCCCGGCACGTCCGCGTCCCATGACCCGGGGCGGTGAGTGGGTGGGGAAGCTCCTCGGGGGCGTAGAAATCTCACAGGGAGGTTAGTGGGAAGAGGCTTCGCCTCTCTTTTTTTCCTGGCAATCCGCATGATGCAAAGCGGAAAATAAAGTGACTTTCTGGCCAGGGCGTTGAGCCTCGGCGTCTCCTCAGGTCCCGTCCGGGACGCAGGAGAGCCGTCCTGGCTCTGGCCATGGGGAGAGCGCCCGGCGCCTTGTGCAACGTGTCCAAGGCTCAAGGGCGAGTGTTGCAAACGGGGCCCCGCGGCGCAGGGGCAGCCGCTGCTGCACGCCGGCCCGACCTGCGGGCTGCTCACTTTAAAGTCCACTCGCGGCGCTGGGGCAACTCCCCGCAGCTCCTGCCTCATGCCCGAATGCCGACGTGGGGGTCGAGCGGGGCCTCTGGCAGGAGACAGAGCGGAGGTGCTGAGGTTGCTGGCTCGGACCTCCTGCTTTGCCACATCCCTCGGGATCCCTCGGGAGCTCCCCCAAGGAGAAGCTCTGCGAGGTCCTGCCGGGGGAGGGATGCCCATAGCTCCTGGTAACAGCCCCAGGCCTGGGCGCCCTCCAGGCGTTTGCATCCCAAGGGCCGAGGGTGCTGAGCCGGGCGGCCGGAGCTGCTCCTGTCCCAGCACCTAGTGGTGTCCAGAGGTTTTCACCAATAACCACGCACTCCAAGTCTCCTCCCTGCAGAAGCTGTTTGCTAGCAGCGAGGCTCCTCTCTGTGCTTGTCGCTGCACTGAAGCTACACGTGAAACGCGGCTGGAGATGCCAGGTTTGTGCACGTACCCAGCAACGTGTTTGTGCTGGACTGACTTCTCCTAACCTTGGGTGGAGGAGGCAGAATAGGCTCAGGATTAAGAACTTAAACCAAGTTTGGCACAAGTCTGTGTCAGCCCTTAGCAGCCTCCCGTCCCCACCGGGCCTCATCCTGCCCTGTCGGGATTTACCCCATTCCCGCTGCCGCAGGACACAGCAGCCCTGGCATCTGCACGGCTTCTTAAAGCTGCCTCTTTAAGCACGAGCCAGGGTGGCTATGGATAGCAAACGGTGGAGGTTTATGTCAGTCGCTCGTATATATAAAGTCAATCTTTAGGTAGAGGGTCAGAGGCAGCCCTCTTGAGACCTGAGGGACCCCTGCGTTGGTTGCACAGGGGCTGCACAGCAAGAAAGAGGAGACCTCAGGATAGTGGGTTGGCCCCGGCACAGCAGCACGGTGGCATCTCCATCCTCGAGGAACATCAGCAAGGCCCTGGGCAACCTGCTGTGGCTGCCAGGGTGGCCTTGAAGACCTGAGAGCTGCCATCTCAGCCGAATCCCTCTGGGCTTGCCTAGCTCTATGTGGAGCCATTGCCCTTCTCAAAGCCCCGGTGCTGCTGATGCTCAACGCATGACCCACAGGGATGCAGGGACCTCGCTCCTGGAAGTGGGGCTCTCAGGGGAGATGATCTGCAGGGATGCAGAGAGCAAACAGGAAACGGTGAGAGACAGGTGAGACACGGGAACCTCCTACATGGGCCTGGTGTGAAATCCAGCTTTGTGTGGTGCAGGGAAGGACGCAGGGATGACTCCCAGAATGCTCCAGGAAGGCCCAGATGCCTCACAGACTGGAAGCAACACATGAGCTCGCTGCCCTGTATCGGAGCAAACCCTCCCTTTATCAATTTATTGCTAATAATTAAGTTGCCCTAACCAGAAGCAGTTGGCTATCGCTAGAGCCAGGTTATGCAGGAAGGCAAACACGTGCCTCTATTACTAACGCGGGGACACATCTATTTTTGGCGGACGGCAAACAAGCCTATCTCGGGGGCTGTGTGCAAGCGACTCATCCCGCAGACCTTTGCCCGCTGAGCATGGTGTGACTCTTTGCACCTCCACAGCTTCCCGTGAGGCAAGAGGGGCTCCCCGTGACGCGCGGCCACCTCGAGCGAGGGGGGCTGGTTCCCTTCAGCGCTCGCCCCGCACCGCGCGCGGCTGCACATGGCCGAGTTGCATGAGAGAGGCTGCTGGCTGCGCCCTGCTCTTCAGTTTTCTATTTATAAAGGGGCTCGGGGGGTGAGCTGTGAAATGTGGAACGTGATGGGGCCTCGCGGGCTTGCGGTCTCTGAGGCCTCCCACGAGGTTCTTCCGTAGGTCCGTAGGGCCCCCGCCCCAGAACGGGAGCAGCCACCGGAGACCCCTCGCAAGTTGCCTTCCTGAAGTGGTCCTGCCCCACTGCAGTGGCCACAGCCACCGAGCGTCACCCAGAAAATGCAACCCGGGGCCTTTTGCTGGGTCACCGGTGGCACCTTGATCTCCAGGCCCAAGCACGAGGGCTTTGCATGCTCCTTACTGGGAGCTGAGCAGGGATTGACACTCTGCGCTCCCCAAGGGACTTCAAGGAGGGTGGTTTGGGGACAGGCAATAGGCTCTAAGAGCCAGAAACGGAGAGTAAGGGCATTTCAGCCTTGGCCCCCGATGCTGGAGCGGTCCCTTGGACCGTGGCGGAAGCAAGGGCTGCGGGCAAGAAGCATGAAGCCCCCCTGGGAGAGAGGGCCCTGAGATCTGCTCCCCTGCCGGAGACCCAGCGCGCCGGTGCTTGCGGCGTGCGCTGTGCGTGGCCGCTGCCCAGGGCAGCACCGAGCTCTGTCCACGCGCCCGCGCAAAGTCAACACAACCTCGGCCAGGCCTTGAGCGGCAGCCGGGCACGGTGTGACCGCCAGGACGCGGGTGTCGCTGCTGAGGGGCTGGGCTCCGCAGCAGGGGGAGGACGGGGAGCCACGAGGCGGGTCGCAGCACCCAAGCATGTTCCCCTCGCATGTCCTAGAGTCTCCTCCTCTGCCCGGAGGGCCTGCGTGGCTTTTGCTGGAGATGGGGCTGGCGTGATGGTGGATGCTGCGTTGGACACGTGCGGGCAACATGTCCTCACCGCAGCTAGGGTGAGACGCAGCCTGGGCCACAGCCGTGTCTCTGCACATGCAGCCCGCTTGGGGCGGCCGCTCTCGCCCCCTACGTGGGATGCAGTGCCCTGAGCCTGCCGCATGCCAGGGCCAGGCCTCTCCGGAGGGCTCGGCAGTGCCCACGAGCTACGGAAGGGTCAGCAGCCAACTAGGGGCTGTGGAGCTCTCCCCCGCTGGCCCCAAGGGTGCTCGTGGCAGGGCTCTGGAGAAGGGGGCTGGGGGAAAGCAGAGCTGCTGCCCCATGGTCCCCTGTGGCGCTGGGTCTTTGTCTGACGGCACCGCAAGGATGTGGAGGGAGATCCTACCCAGATGTCCCTGTCTTCTGCCAGACCTGGTTTTCCTGGAACGAGGTAGATCTCAGTGACTGTTCTACCTGGTGGGTTGAAGATGGCCCCATGGCTTGATGCTGGCCCGTGAATTTAAAAGTTGTTGAGAAAGGGGCACAGAGACCAACAGCCAGGGCCAGGTAGCCTCAGTTTGGAGGAGACGGGGTTGAATGGGAACGGGCTGTGGGGCATGGAAGGGGATGCCACCTCAGAGGAGAAACCGAGGGGCAAAGCGCGGGGCCCTGACCGTGCCACAGCCCTGCAATGGGAAAGGGTAGCTGCTGCTCTGGATAGTGGACAGACGTCAGCACTTTTGGGCACCTCTCGGGAGACTCCCTGTCTCCACGAATGTCTTGGAGACACCTTCTAAACCAGGGCCTCGGGAGCTCGGGGCGCCTCACTTGAAAAGACAGCTCGACTGCAGGAGGCTTTTCCGTCTTCCCTGGGGTTTTGCAGGGAGCGCTCGCAGGGCGCCCGCCTGGGACGCGGCGAGTGCGTGGGCGCATCTTTTGCATGTCTCCGTCTGCGGCTGGCTGAGAGCCTGGCGTTCAAATGCAAGAGGGAGAGGGCTTGGAGAGGGAAAGCCCGCCCGGGATGGGAGAGGAGCCTGCAGAGCAGCCTCGGCAGGTCCCTGCCTCTCATATTCAGACAAGGAGGCAGCGTCAGAGCAGAGGCTACGGGGCTCTGCCCTCTGCTCCCTCCCCGTACCGTCCCAGGGATGCGCCAGCTGCAGGGGCTATTTTAAACAGCGCGGGCGCCGCGAACGTGAGCCCCCCTTTCCAGCGCGCTTCCCATGCCATTGCCCGGGAAAAGCAAGCCGGCGCGAGATAAGGGGACACTCTGGCTGCCCCACGCAGCCCTCGCCTGTTTTGCTCTGCAGGAGAGAAACCGTTTAATCTGTTGGCTGCAAAGATAGCGCTCATTTATCTCACTTGCTGCGGGCCCTGGAAACTTGAGCTGCTCTTGCCGAGGCGGTGATTGTTTCTATTTTCTGCGAGGCCTGGGATTTGCAGGATTAAGCAAGGTGCTCTGGACATGGCACCCACTCCCCGGGGCCCTGCTTTGGGGCAAGGAGCTGCGTTTCGCGCCGGGCCGGGAGCCCCCACAGCGTGGAGCGGCACGTGGGGCTGGCTGAGCCCCAAGCCGCTCGGTGCAGCTTGTGCCACCCGAGGGTTTTGCAATCAGCTGGGTTAGGTGGCGTGATGTCTGGGAAAGGCTCCAGCCTCATCTGCTTCTCATGGCCCCATCGAAGCCTCCCGGAGCAATTGCTTGAGCACTGGACTTTCCCTGTCCCATTCCCATTCTCTGTCTTCTGGTATCTTGGAAGGGGAACAGCAGCCAATGATGGAGCCAGGGACTGCATGGTGCTGACAGACGCGAAGGGGCTGGCTCTGTCCCGCTGCTTCCCGCTGCCTCATCCCATGGCCGAAGGAAGTGACCAGGGGAGCGTGGACTGTGGCCAAAGTCCACAAGCCAGAACACAGCTCAAGGAGTGGCCAGAGCCATGCCCAGTGCCAGAACTGCCATGGGAGCTGGTGTGTCTCCACAGCTCATATCAGTCCCCAGGATGATCCGGGCCAAGTGACGGAGCCCGCCGCACGTTGGCGTGGCCAGGAGGTCTCTCCCACTTTCCGGGAGCAGAGAGCAGGGCATGCGACTGTGCAGCTAGTGCTGCCTCCAGTGCTCGTGCCAGCGAATGTGCAGAGGACTCTTGCAAACGTGCAGAAGGCTGTTGTGGGGCTGCGGTGCTTGCCGCCCCGGCGCTCGGAGCGCGCCGTCCCGCGCGCTCCAGCAGCTGCCAACAATGATGCCCAGGCTGGAGAGCGGCGCCCGCGCGGGGCTGGCGGAGCTCCCGGCCCTGCCGCCCCATCCCTGCGCTCCGCACTGAGCTGATCCGGGTCGGCAGCTCTGCAGGCCGGGAAAGGAGCCGGGGGGAAGCAGGAGAGCACCTGGAAGCAGCAGCTGGAACCCAATGGTTGAGAGGAGGAGCCGAGAGGAGGCAGCTCCTGCTGCAGGACTGGGGTTTGCAAGAGTTCACAAAGGGGGATTTGGGAGAGGAAAAAAAGCTGTCAAGGGCTGTTAGGTGGAGACACCCTGTCTGGCTTGAGAAGCGCCCGTGGCTGGAGCTGGGGAGAGGCGCTGGGATTTGGTGGGCGTTTTCTGAGCCTGCTCCCTGCTCCTCTCCCTCCCTTGCAGCTTTCAGGTTTTCTTTATAGTTTAGTTTGAAGGTCCCTTGGGGAACAAGCAAGGGAGATGATGTGTGGCGCGTAGGCTGCCCTGGGCTTATAGTGCTACATATATACATATGTGTATAGCATATGTATGTATATATATGTAATGATCGCCTGAGAGAAGGGCAGATTGGCCTCTCTTTTATGTCTCCCTGCGCTGCTCGGGGCCAGCGCGGAGGTGACCCTGGGGGTGCTGCCAGGCTGCACCTCGCTCGCCGTGGGTCTGGAGCAACCCGCGTGTGTGAGCTTTTATGGCAAACGCTGGAGCAGGCAACGGGGCAGGCGATGGTGACTCTGGGGCAGTGCTGCGGGTGCAGGAGGGCTCTCGGTGCAGGGCGCTGCATCCTGCAGGTGGCAGGGGCTGCGTGCGGGCAGGGTGGGTGAAAAGTCATGGCCTGGGCAAGCTGGTCCCGGCTCCGGATGGCCCGGGAGCAGCAGCCAAGCACAGGTGCAGCCTTGGAGATGCAGAGGAGGAGACAGACCTGCGGGCTGCAGGAAACCGGAAAGCCGAATTCACTGCAGAAAAGAGAATTCCGGCCAAGGGCGGTTTGGGAGAAGCTGTGAAAGTTCTGGGAGCCTCTCGAGCCAGGCTGATTTCACAAGCCATGGTGAATCAGAGGCTTTTCCTGCGAAGCTACACGTAGCTGGAGCAGAGATGATACAGGCGTACTCGTTGTTTCTTCCGGTATGCCTTATTAAGCAGCTAAAAAAAGGACTGACGTGATGCCCACGAGCAGCTGTGATGCTGCAGCGCTGCTGGGCCTGGCAGCGGCGCTGCTCTGCACGCTGTGGAAAAGGGTGGCTATGGCGTGGGCGACGGCATCTCCCAGTGGGGGTCCTCACCTCCTCCCGCGCCCCCTTGGGTCTCCCGAAAGCTCCTGGTGCCTGGAGAGGAGCGGGACGAGCTGCCGGGCCCGTCCTGCAGCCGTGTGCTGCTCCCCAGCGCTGCGTGGAGCGGAACGGCGGGCAGCTCCGCGGGGACAGGCCCTGGGGGTGCCCCGGGGGCAGACACGGCCGTGCCGGCTGCGGAGCAGGCTGGGTTCTTGGGGCACCCTCACCCCGGCTGTGCCGGTCACAAACAGCGCGCTGGGGTATTGCTGGTACCGTCCCTCCCCTGCGTTCCCGGCCCGCGTCTAGCTGGGACATGTGGGAGGCACAAACACAGGCCTGGAGTTCTTAGAAGATAAGCTGTTTTCTTTTATTATTATTATTATCTTTTAGGCCTGTTTTTTTTGGGTGCCAAGCAGCGGTTTCTGGGCTCCTTTTCCTGACAATTCGCTTGCATCCCGTATTTGATAGCTTTTGCCATCCCTACCGAGGGGAATAAATCAATAGATCGTTCCTGCGGCGTGTTCACAAAGTTGTTGCTCCAGGTGGCCAATCCTCTCTGTATTAAGGGTGTTAATTAGCAGAGAGACTCTCTGGATGAAGTCAAACGGGCTAAGAGGGAGCTGGGAAGTGGATACTGTTTCAACAAGCTCTCCAAACCCCCCATCTTCTGCAAAACGGTGGTGGGAAAAACAGTGGTGTCTGGGGGCACCTGGACACTGCTCTGTCCCGGGGGCTCAATGCCCAGGTTGCTGTCCAGAGGGCTGCCACTTCTCAGGACCACACGTGTCGCCGGGATGCTCCCATAGGGACATCTCCTGCCCAGGACTATGTGTGCCACCGAAATGCTCTCCTGGGGACATCTCCCTCCCTGGCCTCCGGCAGGGATGTGTTTTGGGGTCAGAGTGTGATGCCGTTGGCACGGGAGGGGCTTCCCATCGCACTGCGGGCACCGCATCCTGGGATGAATGAGGGGCATCATGGACTGGGACGTGTCCTCTGGGATGTGTCCTCGGGCCAGCGCTCCGGGCTGCCTAGGGGTCTCACAGCAGCTGGCAGCTCCCTCTGGGCACCCTTGGCTTGGCGACCATGTCCCCGCAGGCTGCGGCGCGGGGGGAGGCTGCTCCTTTCCCAGGCGGCGGCAGGTGCCTTATCCCGCGGCGGGCGCTGCTTTTCCTCCCTTTGTGGCGCTCCGACGCCTCTTTCCCAGCTGCCAAGGCCGCGGGGCAGCGGGGGGGGTGGCCCCGCTCAAGGCCCCGCTGCCCTCCCGCGCATGGCCCCGCGCTGGGCCGGGGACACGTGTGCCCGGTGACGCCACCGGCCCATAAAGGCGGTGGCCGCGGTGCTGCGTTACCCCCCTCCCCGTGCCCTATCTCCCCCCTGCCCCGTACCCCCCCGTCCCCTCCGCCACCATGGGTCGCCCCCCGCCGCTGCTCCTCCTCATCCTCCTCGTCCTCCGTGCCGGGATCCGGATCGCTGCTGGCGCTGGGACCCACCGTGCCTGTGAGATGGGGGCCCCCCCCTTGTGCTGGGGCAGGACGGGGTGTCCCTGAGGGGGTGTGGGGGGCTCTGCTGCTTGGGGGGGCCCGTCCTCCTTCCGTGGGGCTGTAAGGGAGGTTCCTGCCTCCCACAGCCAAATACGGGGACATGGGGGTCCCTTCATGCTCACTGGGGAGCACCTGCCCCCTCAGGGGTCCTAAGGGGCAGGAGGGGTCCCTGCCCAGCCCACAATGGGATCTGGGAGTCCCTGGTTCATGCTGGGGGGTCCCTGCCCCTAGGGATGTGAGGGTCTATTTGGGGGTCCCATCCTTTCCCCAACGGGCTATCGGGGATCCCTGGTCCCTGGGGAAACCCTGTTTTCCCCTCCAATTGGATGTGGGGATCCATAGTCCATGATGGGGGGGTGACCCCAAGGATGTGGGTCACTTTTGAGGGGTCCCCAAGGGGCTATCGGGCTTCTCTGCTCCCTGAGGAAACCCTGTATCCCCCAGTGGGATGTGGGGGGTCCCGGGTCCATGATGGGGGAGTCTCTTCCCTTTGGGGTGTCCCCAAGGGGCTCTTGGGGCTCAGAAACCCTGTCCCCCTCAGTGGGACATACTCTCTTTCCCTTCAGGGGGACCCAATTCTCTTCCTCAAGGGGCCATTGCAGGCGGGGGGGGTCTCTTCTCCCCATATGGGACAAGGGGAGGGGGGATCCTGCCCTTAAGGCATTATTTCCACCTGTGGGGGGAGGGGGGAGAGGCGCGGAGGGTCCTGTCCTCCTGCCTAGGGGGTTCTGCAGCATCCCCTGCCTCGCAGACGCCCAGCTGAGGCCTGGCGCATTCGGCGCACGCTCAGTGGCAGGGGCTGCTGCAGCATTTCATTTTATACATATATGTGTGTGTACATATACAATATGTGTATATTTTTCCCTCCTTTCTTTCCCTGTGTCGCCCGCAGCGCCCGGCGCGCCCTTGTGCGCGGAGCGGCGGCAGGCGGCCTGCGGCGCCCGCTGCGTGCCCGTGCCCTGGCTCTGCGACGGCGCGCGGCAGTGCCCCGGCGGCGCCGACGAGCGCTGCGGTGAGTGCGTCGCCCCAGGGCGCCGGCCGCGGGGACCCGCACAGCACCCAGGGCGCCTGCGCTGTCCCTGCAGAGCTGCCGTGCGGCGGCGACCCGCACGCCTGGCAGTGCGACGATGGGCGCTGCGTCTCCAGCGGCTGGCGCTGCGACGGCACCGCCGACTGCCCCGACGGCTCCGACGAGCGCGACTGCGGTAGGCGCCGCGCGGCGCTATTGTGTTTTTGGCGCGCCTGGGGTTGTGTCTGCAGAAACGAGGGCCGCGCGTCTCTGTGTCCCTCCCACGCAGTGTGCGGGGCCAAGAAGGTGCAGTGCCCTGGCACCCACCACTGCATTCCCCGCTGGGAGCTCTGCGACCGCCACCGCGACTGCGAGGATGGCTGGGACGAGGAGGGCTGCCCGCTGCAGCCCTGCCTGCCAGGGCAGTGGCAGTGCCGCAACCGCCTCTGCGTCATGGACCGCTGGAAGTGCGACGGCGTCGACCACTGCGGAGACTCCTCTGACGAGGACGTCTGCGGTGAGCCATGTCCCCCGCCCTGTTGCGTCGCTCCTTTCTCGATCTGTCTCCTACCCTCAACCCCGCACTGATGCCACCCCGCAGCCCCCTGCCCGCCCGGCATGGTGCGCTGCGACGAGGGCAAGTGCATCCTTGAGGCGCTCATGTGCAACGGCGAGGATGACTGCCTGGACGGCACCGACGAGCCCAGCACCTGCGGTGAGCCCTGGGGCACCCGCTGTCCTCCCCTTCCCTCCACCGCCACCGCAGCTGTCACCACTGCCCCGTCCTTCCCGCGCAGGCCGGAGCTGTTTCGTGCGCAACGGCGGCTGCGCCGAGACCTGCACCGACACGCACTGGGGCGTGCAGTGCTCCTGCGGCGACGGGTGGGCGCTGCGGGCCGACGGGCAGAGCTGCGCCGGTACGGAGCGGGGCGGCACGCGGCAGAGCCGCGCCGGGGCGGACAGTGGGGTGCCAGGAGGGTCAGCGCCACCCCATCCCCACAGACGTGGACGAGTGCGCCCTGCCCTACGGCCCCTGCAGCCAGCTCTGCACCAATGCACCCGGCACCTTCAGCTGCGCCTGCCTCCAGGGCTATGTGCTGCGGCACGGCACCGCCTGCGAGGTGGCAGGTGGGTGTCCCCCAGCACAAGCGACGTGTCCCCCCCCCACCCCAGCGCCATCGCCGGGGCTGACATCCCTCCTCATCTGCCGGCAGACAACACCACGCAGCTCCTGGTGGCCGTGGGGCAGGACCTGGCGCTCCTGGACGTGCGCACGCAAGCCTACCGGCCCTTGCTGGCCACGGGCACGCAGCCCCATGCCCTGGCCTACGACCTACTCCGTGAGACCTTCTACTGGCTCACCGAGGAGGGCGAGATCTGCGTCCGCCTGCCCGGGCAGGAGACACGGACCCTCTACCCAGGTGGGTCCTCCTGGTGCAGCTGGGGTGCCTGGGGAGGGCACCCAGGATCCTTGATCCAGGTGGACTGCCCCAGTGGACCTGGGATGCCTGGGGAGGGCACCCAAGACCTTCTACCCAGGTGGGTCCTCCTGATGGAGATAGGGTGCCTGGGGAAGGCTCCTGGACCTTCTGCCCAGGTGTGTCCTCCTGATGGAGATGAGACACCCGGGGAAGGCACCCAGGACCTTCTATCCAGGTAGGTTGTCCCAGTGGAGCTAGGACACCTGAGGAGGGCACCTAGGACGTTGTACCCACATGGGTCCTCCTGGTGCAGCTGGGACACCTGTGGAGGCCTCCTGGAAACTTCTACCCAGGGGTGTCCTCCTGGTGGAGCAGGGGTACCCAGGGAGGGCACCTGGGCCCTTGACCCAGGCATGTTGTCCCAGTGGATCTGGGGTGCCCAGGGAGGATGTCCAGGACCTTCTACCGAGGTGGGTCTTCCTGGAGCTTGGGAGGACACCCCAGACCTTCTACTCAGGTGGGTGCTCCTGGTGGAGCTGGAGTGTCTGGAAAGGGCATCCAGGACCCTTGACACAGGTAGGTCTTCCTTGTGAAGCTATGGTATCCAGAAAGGGCACCCAGGATCTTCTACCCAGGTGGGTCATCCTGGTGGAGCTGGGCTACCTGGGGACGGCTCCTGGACCTTCTACCCGGGTGGATCCCACAGTGAAGCTGGGACACCCGAGCAGGACACCTGGACCATCATCCCAGGTGGGTTGTCCCAGTGGAGCCAGGGTGCCTGGGGAGGATGCCCAGGACCTTCTATGCAGGTGGGACCACAGTAAAACTGGGGTCCCCGGAGAGGACAGCTGGACCCTCTACCCAGGTAGGTCCCTCTAATGAAGCTGGGATGGCCAGGGAGGGCACACAGGGCCCTCTGTGCAGGTGGGTCTCGCAGCTGAGCAGGGCCATGGTGAAGCTCTCGCTGCTGTCTGGGTGGTGCTCACCGCGCGGTGCCCACAGATGCCGGCGAAGTGAACAGCATCTCGGTGGACTGGTTCACGGGGCAGCTCTACTGGGCCAGCAGCCATCCCAGCGCTGCCATCCGTGCGGGGCTGGGTGATGGCCGCGGCTATGTGACGGTGCTGGGCAAGGATGTGGCCCCCGAGCAGCTGGTGGTGCACCCGGCCGGCAGGTGAGACTCATCCCGAGACGGGGGCACCGGGACCGTGGCGAGCCCAGGTGCTCACTGCTTGCCCCAGGTCCCTCTATTGGGTGAACCGTGGCCAGAGGGGCCGGACGGTCATCGCCACGGCTGGCATGGACGGCTCGGACCGGCGGGAGCTCATGGTAGTGTCCATGGAGGAGCCGGTGGGCCTGACCTTGGACCAGGCCGCCGGCAGGCTCTACTGGATCAGCGAGTACAAGGAGGTGGGTGAAGGACACCAGTGGGTCTCTGCCCTGCTGCAGGGCAGCCATGGGGTGGCAGCGAGCGGCGCGCTCACCGCGTCTCGCCGCAGTCCATCGAGGCACTGCGGGTGGATGGCAGCGGGCGGCACTCCTTCCCCGCCGTGCTGCGGAGCCACGCGGAGCCGCTGGGCCTGGCCGCCTTCGAGAGCCGCTTCTTCTGGGCCGACGGCAGCGCCGAGCTCGTGTCGGCACCCCAGGCTGCCCCCCGCGATCAGGCTGTGCTGCTCCGCGCACCTGTCTCCGCCTTCACGGTGCTGCATGCGCTGCAGCAGCCTCCTCGTGAGTACCACGCGCTCCCACGGGACCCCAGCGCTGTGGAGGTGCTGGGTGCCCCTGGGGGACCTCCTGGCCACCTGGCGAGAGCTCCTGTGCCACTGGGGACGCCCGGGCTCGTCAGAAGGTTGCTGAGCCCCAGTGGCAGGGGGCGACACCGGTGACTTGCTTCCTGCCAGGGGACACGGCCGCGTGCGCGCCGGGGCTGTGCAGCCACCTCTGCCTCCTGTCGCCTGTGCACCCGCAGGGCTACCAGTGTGCCTGTCCCGAGGGGCTCTACCTCCTGCCCTCGGGGATGTGCGCGGGTGAGTGGGGCTGCTGGGGCAGGCCGCGTCCCTCACCAGCTCTACACCACCACCACACTCCTTGGCCTGGGTCTGTGATGGGGACACGGCCCTGCGGGTTGGAGATTGGTTCCTAGGGCTTGAGGCTTGCCCCGGCTAGTACTGGGAGCTGTGCCCTGTGCGGTGAAACTCTCAGGCTGGGTGAGGTGTGAGCAGGTGCCCTCTGCTCCCCGATGAACCCTGGGGGTAAGGAGGAGGCTACATGGGAGTGGATGCTCCCTGGGCAGCGCAGCAGCGTGGCCCTGACGGGCCTCATCTCCTGTGTGGCCCTGTCCCCCTGCAGCGCTGTCTATCATGTACGCGGAGCAGAAGAGCATCTCCCTGGTGCAGGTGGGCCCCGGGGCCCACAGCCGGCTGGTGCAGAGGTGGCCGGAGGCCCTGCACCTGCAGGACGTGGACTGGCAGAGGTCGGTGCTCTACGGGACGGATGACAGCGGGATGCTGCTGCGCATCGTGGGGCACCCGGGCAGGAGAGAGGCCATCCCGACTACACTGCCAGGTGAGACCCTGCAGGACGGCGAAGAAAGAGCCCTGGGTCGTGCAAGCCCTCCTGGCGGTCCGAGGGGCATGGGGACCCATGGCTGGGCAGCGGGGCCGTGGGACATCCCCATAACTGCTCATGTGCCTGCTGCCCGCTCAGTTTGCTCTGCCCGCGTGGACATCCGCTCGGGGGACCTCTACTGGCTGGCGTGTAACCGGAGGGACATCGGCGTGTGCCGGGCGCCCGGCATGGCCCCGCGCGTGCTGCTCCGTGCCCGCGGCAGCGTCCAGCACCTCTTCGTGGACGGGCAGCGCGGCGCTCTGTACTGGCTGGCACCGGGACAGCCCCTGCAGCAGCTCAGCCTGGCCGGCGGCGCACCGCAGGCTGCCTACAACGAGAGCTGGCCCGGGGGGCTGCCTGCTGCCATGGACAGCAGGGCCTTCACCTTGCTCTGGAGCTCGTCCTCAGGTGAGCAGAGGTGTCACTGCGTGGGCAGGATGGCCCAGCCTGTGCGCGGTGGGTCCTGGCCCAGGCGGAGGGCGGGTGATGAGGTCCAATGCCCCAGGTGGAGCCCATGGGTGCTCCACCAGGGATGGGCTGCTGGCACCCCTCAGCCCTGGCCTCCCTCCCGTTGTGGGGGAAATTCGGTGGGCCAAGAAGGCGGCCTATGAGCCCTGGGTCAGCAGCATCCCTCTGCGTGGCAGGCCTGCAGGCACTGAGCCTGCTCAAGAAGCAAGCAGCCACCCTGGCGCCCACCTGGCCCCATGGCCTCGTGGCCGCCTACGAGCCCTACGTGGTGTCGAGCAACGGGACGGCTCTGCTGCTGTGGGACCGGAGGACGCTAGCCCTCATGCTCTCCATGCCAGCGGTGGACGTGCGCGGAGTGGTGACCTTCGTGGGCACGGAGCTGCAGGCTAGTAAGTACACTGGTGGCACCGTACCTGGTGTCAGTGCCGTCGGTGCCCTTAGAATGGGCCAGGACACCTGGGCTGGGGCGGGTGCAGGGCATTTATGGGGTGCTCTTGTTTCAGCACCAGTGCCGCTGCCAGCACCAACAAGCAAGGAGTCTGCCCTGCCCCTCCCTCCCTTCATGGCCACCAGTGCCACAACGACCATCAGCACCACAACGACCACCAGCACCTCTCGCCCCACCACCTCCACCACAAGGCCTGCGTCAAGCAGGACTACCACCATGCCAACCAGTAAGGCCACCGTGACACCAAACACCACTGTCCGGCCCGCACTGACCTCTGTGCCCAGCACCACCACCACCCAGTCCACGTCAACCAAGAGCATCGCTGCGGCAACTACGACAACCGCCCGACTCGCTGCCTGGCCAACACCAACCAAGACCACCTCCGCACGGACATCTAAGACCACTCCTACACAGCCAACCACCGCGGCCACCACCACCACCACCACCACCACCACCACCACCACTGCTCGGCCTTCCCCAGCCACGACCAAGAGGCCAACAGCCACCACCCAGCGCATGACCAGCTCCGTGCATGCTGCGCCCTCCACGCCCAGCCTCTCCCCCAGACCTGCGCAGCCCTCCAGCCCCGTGCCCCGGCTGTCCTGTCCCCGCACGCATGTGCTCTGCCGCGATGGCACTGAGTGCGTGGCCCAGGAGTACGTGTGTGACGGGGAGAAGGACTGCGTGGATGGCTCCGATGAGGATGGCTGTGCCCAGCTCTGTGACACCCCAGGTAGGAGCTGCTCTCTGCTTGATGGATGGCCCCAGGCTGGGGCTTCTGGCTGCTTCCTGATGGGGTTGGAGGGAGGGGACCTGGGAAAGTCTGTGTCCTGGTCCTGTGCTGTGGCTTCTGGTTGCTTCCTGGTGCGGTTGGAGGGATGGAGGATGTGGAAGACCAGCTGCTGCATGGAGGGACCTAGGTGTAGCTGGGACTGCTGGGAACGCCCTGTCTAGGAGGGACCAAACCTTGGCCCGGTGGAGTGGGGCTATTCCAGGGCACTGGGGGTGGCAGGGCTGAACATTACATCTGCCCGCTCCAGGCTCATCATGGTTCCTTGTTTCCCACCTCCAGGATCCTTCCGCTGTTCCAACGGGGCCATGTGTGTGAGGCCCGAGGAGCGCTGCGATGGGCTGCCGCAGTGCCCCGATGCCTCAGACGAGGCGGGTTGCTGGCACCCCACATCTGAGTGCGCCCGGCGCTGTGACGGCAACTTCCGCTGCGTCCCCGAGAGCTGGCTCTGTGACGGCCACGCCGACTGCCTGGACGGCGCCGACGAGCAGGGCTGCGGTGAGAGCCCGGCGGCCACGCGCCGCGAGCGTGGGCACTGCAGGGCGCACCGTGCTCAGTGCCGTCTCTGCTCACAGTGTCCCAGGAGTGCAGCCTGGCCGAGTTCCCCTGCCGGAGCGGCCAGTGCGTGGCCGCCTCGCTGCGCTGCGACGGCGACCATGACTGTCGGGACGGCTCCGACGAGGAGGGCTGCGCCGTGCCGCCACCCCTGCTGTGCCGCCCAGGGGAGCTGCCGTGTCCTCGCAGCGGCGAGTGCGTGCCGGAGGCCTGGCGCTGCGACGGGGACCCTGACTGCAGGGACGGCACCGATGAGGAGGTGCATGAGGCTGGCGGGTGCCTCTTGCGTCCCCCTCCATCCCCATAGGGCACTGCTCAACCCACACTCTTGCAGGGCTGCCCTGGCGAGGAAGGACCGTGCAGGGAGCAGCAGTGGGGCTGCTCCAGTGGCCACTGGTGCATCCCCAATGCCTGGCGCTGCGATGGAGAGGGCGACTGTGCGGACGGCAGCGACGAGGATGGCTGTGAGCACCGTCCCACACATCCCCTTTGCGTCATCTCCTACCTGGGGAGGTTCTCGGCATCCATGGTGGCTCCAGACCCATTGGCCTCATGAGGCTGCTGCCACCTGGTGCTTGAGGAGCCTGGAGCCAGGCTGGGCTTTGCCGTCACTTGCACGTGTGAGAGGAAACAAGCCCAGCGCTAGAAGAAGATGGATGAGTTTCCAGAGCTCCTTCCAGCCCTGTGTCCCCTGCAGGCCAGCCTGCTCCCTGCCAGAGCCACGAGTATCCGTGTGGGCTGGGGACCTGCTTGAATTTATCCTTGGTGTGCAACGGTCATCGGGACTGCGCGGATGGCTCGGACGAGGGGGGAAGCTGCTTGGTGCCCTGCCAGCTGCTCTGCTCCCAGCTCTGCTACCACTCTCCCCAGGGCCCGGTGAGTGCCAGGAGCCATGGCTAGCTGTGGGGTGGGGGAGCATTATGCCCCATGGGGCACACACTGAGAGCCCCTCTCCCCACAGAGGTGCCAGTGCAGCCCGGGCTATCGGCTGGCGGGGGACGGCGTGTCCTGCATGGACGTGGATGAATGCAAGGAACAGAAGGAGGGGCCCTGCAGCCAGACCTGCCTCAACGCCCCAGGCAGCTACAGCTGTGCCTGCCTCCCCGGCTACCTGCTGGAGCCTGATGGCCGTGGCTGCAAACTCACCGGTGAGCCCAGACCTGTCTGTGCAGGGCAGGACGGGTGGTCCTGGCACTTCAGGGGACATCTGGCAGGTACCTGCTGCCCATGGGGAGCTCTGCAGCCCACCAAACGGCCCTGCTCCTCTGCCTTGTGGCCTCCTGGGCCGTGCTCTGCAGGGAGTTGCCACTTGCCAGCCCGCAGCCAGTGGCAAGATCTGCCCCCACTCAGTTGTGTGGTAGGATCAGGTCCCACCAGGCGGCAGTGCTCCCTGTGCCTGCGCGCAGGGACGGTGAGGCTGCTGGCAGGGAGTGGGACCTGAGCAAGGGAGGTCTGTGTTGCCGCAGGACCGGAGCCCACATTGCTGGTGGCCGTGCAGTCCGAGGTGCTGTCCTACGGGCTGCGGAGCGGGCACGAGGAGGTGCTGCTGGCCACCGACAAGGAGCGCGTCATCTTCTCCCTCGACTATGACCCGGTGGAAAGGAAGATTTTCTGGCTGGACCTGGGCACGGAGAGCATCCGCTGGCAGGGCCTCGACTCGGGCAAGAAGGGCACGCTGGTGAAAGGTGGGCTTCAAGGAGGCGAGGGGAGCAGGGCTGGAATCTCCGTGTGCAAGCAGCCTCCAGGTTCCAGGCTCTGAGTGGAAGGATGCAGACAGGAGCAAAGCTGGGAGAAGCTACGGGGGTGGCAAGGACCTGGGAGCATCCTGCCAGGGTGCGCTGAGGTCTGGGGCTCTGCAGGTGTGAGATCGGACTGCATCGCTGTGGACTGGGTGGGCAGGAACCTGTACTGGACGGACGGGGCAGCAGGACAAGTGTTGGCCACACGCCTGGGGGCTGCCTGGCGAGGGGTCCCCGAGCACACCGTCGTGCTGGACGGAGACCTGGACCGGCCCCACTCCCTGGCGCTCCAGCCTCTGGCAGGGTAAGACGAGGCTGAGAGGATGCAGGGGTCTCCTCGCCACCTCCGCTGGGCCAGTCTTCCCTGTGGAGCCAGGCTGAAGGAGAGGTGGAATGGCCTCCTCTGCGCTATATACTGGGGAAGAAGGAGCATGTGGCTGCCCAAGGCAGGGCCCGCGGCGTGTCCGTGTTTGTGTGGGGCAAATGGGGCGATGCTGTGTCAGGTCCTCAGGCTAGCACTGCTCGCCTCCATGCAGGCTGCTGTACTGGTCGGAGGTGGGGAGGCACCCACGGCTCATGGAGGCCACCATGGATGGGAGCCGTCAGCATACACTGCTGGACCGAGGGCTGGGCTGGCCCACCGCTCTGGCCCTCGACCTGCCCACCTGGAGGATCTTCTGGCTGGATGAGAAGCTGGGCAGCCTTGGCTCGGCACACCTGGATGGCACCGGCGTGAAGGTGTGTGCGGGGGGCACTCCAGGCACGGGGTGGTGGGGACATCAGGGCCAGGGCTCACGGCCTGCCCACGCACAGGCGCTGGCGCTGAGCTGGGTGCGGAGCCCCTTTGCGGCGGCTGTGTGCGAGGGAGAGCTGTACTGGTTGGAGAGGAGCGCGTGGGCGGTGCAGCGCGTCGACAAGGCCACGGGCAAGAACAGGACTGTGGTGCTCAAGCGACACGGGCAGCCCCATGGCCTCCAGGTACCTGGGGGTGCCCCACGGCTCACCTGGCACCTGCCATCCCCTGTGTGCAGAGCTGCCTCCTCATCCTTGGGGTCCTTGAGCAGCATCCCCGTGGTCCAGAGTCTGGTGTTACTGGTGTCTCTCCATCTCACCTTAAGCTGGGCCATGCTGGGGCCTGAGGAGGCCTGCGCGGTGCCAGGCAGGCCCAGCCCTTCTGACCCTGTCCCTGCCCGCAGGTGATGCACCCAGTGCTGCGACCGAACTCCTCCAGCCCGTGCGCGGCGCGCGGCTGCTCCCACCTGTGCCTGCTGAGCGGCCGGCACAGCGGACAGTGCCGCTGCCCCGCCGGGCTGACGCTGGCCGCCGACGAGACCACCTGCCTGCCGCTGCGCGACTCGGCCTTCGCCCTTCTGGTGGCCCCGGCAGCTGTGACCCAGGCACTGCCTCGTCCCCTGAAGCCACATTCAGGCTCTGCTTTCCCAGCTGCTCTCGGGCAAGCTGTGCTTGGAAGAGGATGGTGCCCATCCCACTGCCAACTCTTCTCCCCACCCAGGTCTACCTGAAGGACCTACCGTCAACGGCTGGTGCCCAGGGCCTCCCCCCACACCGAGCCCTCCCCTTGGCCAAGGTGAGCCGGTTGACTGCCATCGACTATGCCGTGAAGGACAAGAGCCTCTACTTCGCGGAGGCGGGTGGCAGCTCTATCAGGCTGCTGCGCCTGAAGGACTCGGGCCGACTCTCCTGGAAGCGAGCGGTGGCCCTGGAGGGCACAGTGCTGTCCCTGGCGCTGGACTGGCCCAGTGGCAACCTCTACTGGATCGGGGGGCAGCCAGCGCGGCTCAGCGTGGCAGCTCCCGGCGGCCGCTGGCGCCTGGCACTGCTGAGCCGAGGGCTGCAGGGTGCTGGCGGGCTGGCGCTCTGCCCCCGTGCTGCCACCATGTGCTTCGTGTCGGCAGCGGGCAAGCGCGGGCCGGGCACCGCCGTGGAGTGCGCCGCCATGGACGGCAGTGACCGCAGGGCGGTCTGGAGGAGGCCGCTCGATCCCACCGGCCTCGCCTGCGGAGACGCCGGCACCCGCCTCTACTGGGCAGAGCGGGGTGAGCGCGGGGCCCGCTGGGAGCACCTGCAGGGTGTCCGTGTGGGTGCCCCACTCCTCTAACGCCTTCTCCCTGCAGAGAGGGGAGTGATCAACAGCGTGGAGCTGGACGGCTCCCACTTCCGCGTGGTGCGGGAAGGGCTGCATGGCCTCGCGCTCTTTGCCATCGGAGAAGGCTTCCTGCTCTGGACCACGGCGCCCACCAATGGTGAGCCTCAAGGTTGGGTGCTGCTCTCCCTGATGGTCCTGGCCATCTCACAGCCCCACAGGGACCATCACCTCCCACGGGCGGAGATGGGGACGTGGTGGCCCTCGCATGTCTCCAGGCTCCACCAAGGTGTGGCACAGCCGGCTGGAGCGGGCCGAGAGCTGGTGGTTCCCTGTGGAGCAGGAACTGCTGGCTGTGAGGATCTACAGCCCCTTCTCGCAGGGAGGTGGGTCTGCGGCTGCTGCGGCGAGGGTCACGCCAGGCACAACAAGCCTGTCCCTGCAGAGTCCCTGCAAACTCGTGCTGTCCCGGCAGGCACCCATGGCTGCGCGGAGGGCAACGGGGGCTGCGCGCAGCTCTGCCTGCCCAACGCCGCAGGGCGGCAGTGCCGCTGCTCGCACGGCTACCGCCTGGTGCGCGGCGCTGAGTGCGTGCCGGCGCCGCCGTGCCCGGCCCCGCTGCAGCCCTGCCGCGACCAGCAGGGCTGCTTCTCTGGGGAGCAGACCTGCGATGGGCACCCCGACTGTGCTGACAGCTCTGACGAGCTGGGCTGTGAGTACCTGCCGTGCTGGTGGCGTGCGGGACCCTGGAGGAGCACAGCAAAGCTGGCCCAGGCTGGGATGGGAAGCCCATCGTTGAGGAGGCTGGCCCAGGTTGAGCAGGGGAGCCCACCATGAAGTAGGCTCGCTTGACCTGGCCCAGATTGGGAATGGGAACCCACCACCCCAGGAACTTGTCCAATCTGGCCCAGGTTGGGAGTGGGAACCCACCATTGAGGAGGATGGTCCAGCTTGGGAATGGAACCCAACATCCTTGAGGCTTGTCCAGGCTGGGCCAGGTTGGGAAGGGGAAGCCACCATCGCAGAAGCTTGTCCATTCTGGCCCAGGCAGGGAAGGGGAGCCCAGCTTAGGGCTCCACTGAGCTGTCTGCATCCCTGCAGGCCCCTCTGCAGCGGTGGAGAGGCAGCTTCCCACAGCAGCCCCACGGCCAGGGGCACCCCGCATGGAAGGAAAGGAGACACCAGCCTTGCCTCCAGCTAGATCCAGTGCTCGACCGTCTGGCCCCAGCCCGCCGGCAGTGCCGAACCCCCAGGAACCCTTCCTGGCGCCCCCGAGCACCGAGGAGGTGCTGGGTGCCGTGCCGTGCAGCAGCGAGACGTGCAACCTGCGTGGGGAATGTGCCGTCGAGGCCGGGCGGGTGACCTGCCACTGCGCACTGGGCTACCGCGGTGACTACTGCGAGGAGGCAGAGGTGCAGCCCGTGGCGGGTCCCATTGCCCTGGGGGTGGCCGTGCTCCTGCTGGTCAGCGCCGCCTCCGTGGGGGCCCTGGCCTACATGAGGAGGAGGGACAGCCGGAGGAGGTGAGCTCTGAGACTGGCCCAGCCTGGGCTGGGAGATGGAGAGGGATGGGGACCTTGGGGGTCTGCCCCATCTCCACGAGACGCCATCAGGGGACCTGCCTCTCCCCAGGACCTCCAGCACCGCCTCCACCCGAGTGCTGACCCTGTACCACCGCGAGAGTGACCCTGAGGAGGAAGATGAGGAGGAGGAAGAGCTTCCCCCCAAGAGTGACACCTTTGTGAACGAAGCTTATGATGGGAAGGAGGTGAGCAGCCCTCGGGCAATGTCCTGGTGCTGGAGCAGGTGAGGTGTGGGGCCTGGGGAGGCCAGCTCAACCCCAGCCCTGACGCACCTCTCTGTGGTCTTTGCAGGAGCTGCCAGCCCCACTGGGGAAGGGACCATCTGGCTCCTGAGGCCGCTATTTCCATAAAGGAACGTTGTGCAGCATCTCTGGTGCCGTGGTGTTGTGCGTCCAGCCTGGGGAGGATGGGGCTTACGGGTCAGTTTGCCCTTCCCACGCCTCCAAGCTCCGGGAAACCTAGAGGCCAGAGCAAAACAGTTTTAGGAGGTCTTTCAGGAGGTCTCGAGTGCCAGCACCTTCTCTGAGCAGCCCAAACCCGGCACTCTGCTGCAGGGGACACACCAAAGGTATCTCCGTCCATGGTCCCCCTGCATCCAGGCCTAGCTTGCTGAATAGGGTGCTCTGGGTGCCAGAAATCTGGCCCAGCAGCTCCCACAGAGTGGGAAGTCAGCAAAAGGCATGATGAATTGGCTGGGAGCTGCCACATGCCACATGGATCTGTCCAGCTTGCCCTTGCCTCTGGGTCAGGACTGACGGCCAGACTAGGATAGGTCACAGTGCTGGTCATAGCAGCGTCCTCCCAGGCAGCAGTATGACCTGTCCTAGCTGTGGCCATCGGACCTGACCAAGAAGCTTCCTGTTATCAGCCACATCCCCAGCAGCTGGATGCACTCCTGCTCCGGTTCCCTTGGGAAGGCTGCGTTGAGATGGCTGCCAGTCCCAGAGCTCTTGGAGCAGTGGGGGTCCTGGTGTCCCCAACAGCAAGGTGTCCCTCAGGAAAAGCTGGCAGGAGGGAAAAGCAAGGTGTCCCCTAGGAAAAGCCTGTGTTTTTTCCGCTCCGCAGTGGTTTTATAGCCCGCTCTGCTCTCTAGGTGTCCCTTGGAAACCCGCAAGACCAGTTTTACTGCCTCGCAGGGGGAAGTGCGGGTTATTTTTCTCTGCCTCTGTGCTCCCTGAAAACTCTATGCTCGAGGAAGGAGAAACCTCCCGGGCTGACGGCAACTGACCGTGCAGGGAAGAGCCCTTGAGGAAGGTGCTACGGCAGCCCCAGCCCCTCGCAGGCCTTTCTGCCCGGGGAAGCGCGGGGCGCTCGCGTGTCCGTGCCCACCACCCTCTCTCCAGTCCAGCTGCCGGGCCGCCCCGGCCGCCTCCCGCCGCCGCAGCACGAACCCGTTCCTCCTCATTTATTTCGGAATGTGCGCGGCCCCGGCCTTGGTGCAGTCACGGATCCTGGTGTGCGGCGCGCTTGCAGGGAGGCTGCAGACATCCAAGATGGGCCCGGGGGCCCTTTGCAGTCCTTACTGAGGTGGTGGCGGGGAACATAGGAGCCTGTGCCTGTAGGGCGAACGACCCGCGCCCGCCGCTCCGCGGCTACAGGTCCGAGTCACAGGGCAGGGTGCTCCTCCACTGCCGCCCGTCCCGCTCGTCCTGCAGCACGTCAGCCGGGTTGTGGTAGGTCCCGGCGGCGCTCTGGCTTGCGGGGACGGGCACGGGGCTCGGCGGCGATTTGTGGGCCCCCCACTCCG
This sequence comes from Tinamus guttatus, assembly GCF_059628265.1. NCBI lineage: Eukaryota > Metazoa > Chordata > Aves > Tinamiformes > Tinamidae > Tinamus > Tinamus guttatus. Next base: position 3,604,210 of record NW_028288957.1, on the reverse strand, counting down.
GGCAGCAGCGGGGCAAGCTGAGGGCCAGCGCCAGCCCGCCCACAATCTGCAGGCAGCTGCCCAGGTAGCTCAGCACCAAGCTGTAGCCGGCGGCCAGCGCGCTGCCACTCGGTGCCGGCAGCGCCCACAGCTCGTGCGTGTACCAGGAGGTGGGCACCAGGCCGAGCAGCCCTGCGAGCAGCAGCGCCAGCCCTGCGGCCCCGGCCAGCGGGCGCCGCGGCTCCCGCCGCCAGCAGCGCACGCCAAGCGCCGCCGCCACCAAGGCGAGCAGGGCCAGCGCCAGCGCGGCCGGCATCATGCCCCGCGCCACCCGCACGGGCACCTGCTCGAAGTAGCCCAGCTCGTCGGACTGCCCGCAGCTCCGCTCGTGGCTGCTCTGCCGCTCGCTGCACATCTCCCAGATGCCCTGCTCCTGCACCAGGTCGGAGGGCTGCTCGGGGATGCTGCTCACCTGCCTCCAGGCAGGCGTCAGCGTGCCCGTCAGCATCAGCAGCAGCCCGCACGGGCACAGCACCAGCCCCACAATCATCGCCGCTGGCGTCCGCATGGCACCCCGAGCGAGGTGCGTGCGTGGGAAGGAGGGACGGGGCTGGTGGCCCCGCACTGCTCGGAGTGAGCGCTGCCGGGCTCCCTGTCCTCCAGGGAGGAGGAAGTGCAGGTGGGGAGGAGCCCGGCGAGGGCTGGGCTTGCGGGGCACTGGCGGCAGCACCCTCGCGTGGCGGGGCCAAGGACCAAGGGCGTGCGGGGGACAGGGGAGCTTTGGTCCGCTCGCTGCATCCAGCAACGAGCTCAGCAGCCCCAGGGCTGTGTCTGCAGCTGGAACCTCTTGGATGCACTGTCCTTGGATGTCCCTGCTCTCCGTCCCACCTCCCTGCTGCCGGGAAAGAAGAGCCCCTTCCTTCCTCCCATGAATTAACACGCTGAACTTCAAATTGATGTGCTTGATCACATCTTGTCTACGTTAATGCATTCAAACTTAAAACAGCATCCTGTTTAATCTGCTTCGGTGGCATTAACTTTGTGACAACGATTAATTAAAATGACGTGCTGGCAGCGCTCAGGGCTGGGGAGCTCCCTGTGGCCCTCGCCTGGCCTGGGGGACCTTCCCAGCTTGTGCTGCCTTCACCTCCTCCCTCCTCATCCCAACCAGCATTTCCCCGGTCTTTGGGGATGTGACGGAGCTCAGCCCCTTCCAGGCTGCGTTGGGAAGTCACCTGTGTGTGCCACAGCTCAGCTTGCAGTGGGAGAAGGTCCTGGCATGTCCACAGAGAGAGATGTCATCACATTTTTAGTTCCCTCACGTGGGGTTTTTGTTGGCCTGAGGAGCATCAGCCTTGGGCTTCTCCTAATTTCCCCGAATCTCTGCCAGGCATGCTGGGCCCAAAAGAGGGCAGCATCCTCTGCAGGTTGATCCAGCAGGATTCACACGAGCCATGCAGCATCTTCGCGACAGTGGCTGTGGGGCCTCAGCTACACCCAGCGTTGGGTGGACCAGCAGCTCTCCAGTGCCTTTCCCAGGCCCTCTGCCCCACAGCTGCTCCCCAAGAACCTCGGGAGCCTGTTGCAGGTGCCAAGTCACTCGCGCATCCTTTTGAGAAACGAAGCCAGGAGTCGCTGTTCCCCTTCCCATGGCTTTAACTTGCTTAAACCCTGTGCTAGATGCTGACCCCATGCCAGGACATCGCCCGTTGTTGCCTGGCATGGGGGGGATGAGCAGGCGCCGGGCGCCCTGCTGCGAAGCGGCGGCGCCGGGTTTAGCAGCGCGGGCTGTAGATTAATCGGGAGGGTTTCCCGCTACTGGCCCTGCGCCCAGGCTCCATGCGGCCGGCTAACAATAAGCAGATTAGGTGATCCCGACCCGGCTCTGACTAAGCTCAGGGAAGGAAGCGGGATTAGTAGAGCCGTTTCCCCGTGCCACCAAGTTGCAGCTTGTTCATTTCTTCCCTTTTACTTTTTAACAGGCAATTCAAAGCGGAGCGCTGGCCCTTCCTGAGCTCTGGGGAAGTGCTTAAGGCCATCTGGGCTTGGAGATAACGTGGGGCCGGCTGGAGCTGCCTTCCTTCCCACGTTTTCCCGGCTGCTGGGTGGGCAGAGCTACCTTACTTGGTGCTTCCTACTTCTCCAGGGCCATGACTTGGCTTTTCCTACGCCGGCGAAGCCGCCTCCTTAAGAGAGCGATGGGAACTTGATCCAGGCGTGCTCCAGTTGGCACACTTGCTGCTTTCTTTTAGTCCCACTTGGCAAAAGGGAGCAGGAAGAGGCCTTGGCCACAGGGGAGCTAGAAAAGATCCAGGCCAGGTCGGTCAGAGCACAGGACTGATTCCTAACATGAGGGCACAGGACTCCTCAAATGGTCACTGCAGGGGAAAACATGACCACACAACCGTCCCCATAGCTGAGAGCCTTGGTCCACCTGGGCTTTTCAGGCATGGCTCTGAAGGGGAGAAGAGTCCCATTGCTCTAAGGCAGCCCTGACATCTTATTTCTGAAGCGGAGAAGAGCCCCGTTGCGCTGAGGCAGCCCTGCCCATCTCATCTCTGTAGGCCCATCAGCATCACTGGGTGGATGGAGCAGGTGGTGCTCAGCCATTCCTCCCGCTGAGTCCAACACACCAGCACCGGAGGGGCCCGTCCTGCCACCCCTCTTCCCCCCGGGGCCCATCTCCTCCCGCTGTGGCAGGACCTCTAGGCATCCTGTTTGCTGTGACGGCAGCAGCTGCAGCCAGAGCCCGCAGCTGGCGATTCCTGTTTACATCCCGCTGACCCTGGGGCACAGCGCTCGCTCCCGGGCGCGTGTCCTTCACCCTCTCTCTGTGTGTATATATATATATTTAGGGCAATTTGCAAGGGCTTTGCAGAGGTTGGCAGCTCCTTGTGGCCTGCCTTCTTTAGGAAGAAGAACCAAGCATCTGGGAACCAGAGCTGGGAACACTTGGGAATGACATTTTCTTTCAACCTGAGTCCTTGGATGGAACTTGTGACCATCTCTGGATTTATCTGTCCGCTAACACCCCGAATCTCTGCAGGCCTGGGGTAAAACAGACAGCTCAGTCAGCATGTGCTTGGTTGCCCAAGTTTGAGGGCAAGTCTCTCTGCGTTCCCCACCTTAGAGGGAAGTCTCCTTAGATAGGTGTCCATGTTGAAGGACTCATCAGCTTCCTGCCGCTGGGATGTTGAGCGGGGCAGTTTCTGGGAGCGCAAAGCAAGGGTTCCCCATTGCCTTCTCCTTGCCCTGGAGCCATGGCCCAGGCAGCGCATGGACAAATCCAGGACACTCTCTGTGTTCTGCTGGTGGATCTCCCTCCAGAGCTGTCGAAACTCAAGGCCACAACCCATGGGAGTCTGGACTGCTTCCCTTGCGCAAGGTTTGGCATTGTGGCACCGCATATACCCACCCAATCTGGGGACAGCATCCCATGGTGCCTCCAGGGAGCCGTAAATGCATCAGTGAGCGCCGAGCCTCCTGCTGGTTTCGGCAGCGCAGCTGTGACTCAGAAGAAACATTCAAGCTAGATCGTGGGAATGATCTGTTGAAAGTGTTGTTAGATGCCCTGCAGGTATTCACTCATCTGTTAAACTCCCTCGCTTCCAAACTGCTGCATTTGAGCTTAGCAGATTGTCCAGTGCTTCTCCTCAGTTTGGAGAATGACATAAAAAGCTTTTTTTTTTTTTTTTTTCCGGCTGTTTCTATTTGTGTCCAGCCTAGTCCTGGCATGGTTTGGACGTGGAGCTCATGTGCTGGGCTTTGGAGATGCCTAACATGCTGCCGGATTCAGCAGGCCTTTTCAGACATGGAGAAGACGGTGGTTAGACCTCAGTCTGGCTTTGGAAATCACAGTTTGTCCAGCTCCTGGGCCGGGGAGCTTGGAAGCTAAAGGCGATGCTGGCACATGCGGGCGCTGAGCTTGTTGTAACCTGTGAGGCAAAAGCACTACTTGGTGCCGGGGTTCATCCACTTACTGCAAACGTGACTCACCTACACGTACCTTGCTCTCTGCTTGGGCAAAAGGTCTAAATCCAAAGCTCAGCCGCTTTGTGACTGTGGCTTGGAATATTTCCTGGGAGCCTGGGCAGGTCTCCATGGGTCCCATCTTGGGATGTATAAGAAAAGAGCCGCTTAAACCTTTACACAGGAGAACCCCCTGGGACAGAGACAGCTTTGCCCCATGCCCACCCTGGTGAGTGAGAAGCAGCTGGTTCACAGGAGTTTCCCTTTGAGGCTGAATGGTGTCAGCACATGGGTGGGATGGGACCTCTGTCTGGGCCGCAGGGAATCCTCCCACACCGTATCTGTAAACTCCGTGGGTGTGTTGGCCTGGAAGGGTGGGTGCACCTCATTCTCACCACATTTGCAGCCCATTTGGGGCTCGGAGCACAGAGGCTTTCTCTGCAGGAGCATCATGCCATCTTCGGAGAAGAGCACAGGACTCTTCCAAGTTGGCCAGAGGAACTATTCAAAGGAGAGGAAAAAGCCTGTTTTCTTGGCACGGTGTCAGCGCCATGTAGCATGGCACACCCTCAGAGTGCTAGCTTGGTACCATCAAGACCAACTTTCTAGGCATGCAGTGCTCCAGCGGGGACAAAACTCATGGGTTCTGGCGTAGAGGTGCCTGTGAAATCACCAGCATGTGCAGCACAGCTACAAGCACCGCAGAGCTTGGCCTGGGAACCCCAGGCTTGGGTTTTCTGCTGCACCGCTGGACCAGACCATGGCAGTGACCCTCCTCCTGCACACCCCGCGCTGGCTCTCTGCATGAATGAGCCCCACTGTGTGGCCAGTGTCCCAGCTCATGTCCCGCTCCATCAGCTCAGAGGGTCCAGTAATCCAGGCCTCAAAGTCCCCTCTTTCGACGCTCTTCTCACCCACGCTTAGTGCTGGAGATTGTCTGGCCTGAGCAGGAAGTCGGAGCAGAGACCCTAGAGGCCCCAGTCAATGGGGCTAAATAAGACATCCCCAAGAAGCAGCTACTTCAAGTGCAACCATCAAAAGAAGGTATCTTAAGCATGTCAAACCTGGTGGTGCACTCACCTAGATAAGAGAGATAAACTACCCATGCCAGTCAATACTTTGTCACCAAGAAACCGGGGAAAAGTGCCAAGCGTGCTGGAAGAGTGGCTGGGAGGCAGCAGTATGAGGTGTCTGTGGGAAGAAAAATCCCAGCACCACCGCTGCCGAGCATCCGCGGTGGCTTTCTGGGGCTGCTGTGCAGGTTAAAGCCCTGGAAAGTGCTTGGCAGTGGCTGGGGACCAGCAAATCCCTGCTGGACATTTCTCAGTCCTCACATTACCCTCAAGGTGCCTCTGGATTAACCCTTTGTGCAGGTTAATTTTCCAGGCCCCAACACACAGATCCATAACTCTCTTTCAACCCTTGTGACCGGGTCGTGGTGCTCCCGCAGCTCCCTGGTTCTGCTCCAGCCCTGCAGCAGTTCTTGGAGAGCCGGGGAACCGGAGGTGGTTCCTCCTCTGGCAGCGGGCGCTGCTATCTCGCACGCACTTCACCTAGTGAAAAGTTCATGAACCTCTTCTTTCTTTCGCAATCCTGGCCTCTTTCCCAAGCCTCTCTCTGCTCGTCGTCATGGCTAAACACCAGGCCAAGGGCTTGGCCAACTACAGGCAGCTGTAGGTGCCTGAGACTGCAAAGTCTCTGCTGGTTATCTGGTTATCTCAGTGGTTTGGGGAGGGTGATGGATCCCTTTTGGTGAGTGACTCACCCCTGCATGGAGGCTAAACACATGAAAGGCATCAAAGAGCCTTCAGTTTCTTCCACAGCTTCCCTCAAATGAGTGATAATGGTGGTATCACCTGCCTTTAACCCCTTCCTCCAGCCGCCTCTCATGTCCATCACTGGCTTTTTAGCACATAAGCTGTCCTCTTGCTGGCAAGCAATCATTGGCAAGGCAGGCCCTTGGCACAGAGCTGGCCAAATCAGTCCAAAGCCCCCTGGAAGTCCTTGAGCTTTGCCAGTCCCCAGATCCTTCCTCTGCTCTTCCCTTTTCCTCACCCCCATTTGTAAAGTCCATTTTGAAGGAACGGCTCCTGCAGCATGGAGAGCTTTGGGCTGCAGGAGCACACGTTGCGCTGGGATGCAGCGACCCAGAACCTGGCACTGAGGGGGATGCTGGTTTTCCAGGATCTTCACTGATGACCTTGGGAAGTGGCAGTGCTGATGGCAAACATCTTGGCCCCTGAATAAACATTTGCATGTCTTTGCTAACTGCTGCTGAAACTCTTTGCCCAGCCCTGACTCAACCAGACATACCTTTGTTTTCGCATGCCAGCAGTGCCTCAGGAGCTGGGCAGTTATCAGAAGGCAGTGAGTCACCCGAAACATCTGCTGAACTCATTCCGCAGCAGCTCGTGCTACTCAAAGGACAGATTCCAGCTCTTCTGGCTCTGCTGCCTACAGCACATGCAGCTGCTCTGGGACCTGTGATGGCCCTGCTTGTTTTTAAAGACATTCTCTGTGGAATAGGTTCCCTTTTGGTCCCGAGGTTGCCCAAGACGTTGCTCAGTGGTCTGCAACCAGGGCACCTGTGCACAGGAGGTGGGGATGCAATACCTGCAACCTGAGAGCCTTGCCAACATGGAAGCAGCCCCGGAATCCTTTGGAGAGCTGTTTCTAGGCTTCTTTTTCAACCACAGAAAATATCCCACCTTCTGTTTTCTGCAAGGAAAACATTATTGGGAAGAACCATGTGCTGGCATGATTTGTACTGATATCCCAATGTGTTTGGGAGCGTATTTTTTCATTCAGTATTGAGGATGGAGCTGGGCAGCACTATGACCAAAACACATAGAGGGTGACAAGACACGCCAGAGGCCAAGTTAATCTTCCTGTTTTTTATATCTTTATTGTTATTGCTACAGAGGTGAGCAGCATGAACTGAAAGCAACATGGAGGCACGGACTAGGATCTTGGCTAACAGACCTCTGCACCTTGCACAACACCGGCTTTCACTGGGTGACTCCAGCCCAGTAAGGTGCCGACAGGGGCAGACCTTGCAGAAAGACACCCAGCTTGATGACAGCCGCAGCTGCAAAACTGAGCAAGATCCAGTCCCGACCTGCGAGGTGACATTCCTGCTCTTTTGCTGCTTTTTTGTTATTGTTTTTGTTAAAGTCTTGAGTCTTCTTTTGGTAAAACCACTCTCTGCACTAGAAAGCCTGCAAATATCGCAGCACATAGGTCCCATATGGCCAAGAGGCCCCAAAACATCCAGCCGCTCTGCATTGTCACCCTGTTTGCTTCACGGTTCTCCTGCAGCAGGGACTGCCTCTGTGTGGTCCAAGGTGCAAGCGGGTCTCCGATGTGAGGGCTCAGAGCTGCAGAAGATGGCTCTAAAATTCAAAAGCAGGGAGCTCAGGAAAGGCTGAGGTTGCCTTGCAGGCACACAGCAGCTCCCGGATGTGACTGCCTAGAAACAAGGCATGCTCCTCAGCTCATTGCCTTGGGCTGTTTTCTTAGAAGACATAATTTGCATTGAGTTGCCTCCAGCCTCTTCTGAGTCCTCTGGACCTTTAGGAGCAACAGGCACTGAATAAGTGGTAGGTCACCGTGGTTTCTTTCTGCAGCTGGGAGAGTGCACGCTGGGAGTAGGAGGTTTTCTTCTTTAGCCTGAGTGCTTCTCCAGTCTCTTGCAAGAGGTAGTGTGACCCTGCTGGAGGCTGATGGGGCCCTTGGGAGGTCCCTCATGTGTGCCAGGTTTCCTGTGATTCCAGTTTGCTCTGGAATATGCTGGTCTTCCCCAAACTAAGCCCCCTCATGGGATTTTGCAGGCTGGGGGCAGCAGTTCTGGTGATAGCTGCACCCATTGCCTCCTTTTCTTCTTGCTGGCTTTGTGCTTGGCATCCATGGCATGTGCTTCAGATGGCCAACTGCAAATGCTCTAGATTTATCAAGACGGATGTTAGTCCTGAGAAATGAAGGTCTATTTTTTGTTGTTTGTTTGTTTGTTTGTTTTCACTGAAACTTGATATTGAACATTTCTCTGGGAATGGCAACAGTCTCTTTCAGAGTGAGAAGCGATCCCGTGGTCGATACCAGGTTGGTCCTGCTTCATGGCATGAAGGCTCCTGTCCTCCATGGCCTCCCTGCCCAGGCATGTCCTGACTGGTGGGAGCCCATGTGTCTCTTAAGGAGCCTTTTCCCACCTTGCTCGAGCCAGTGCTTGCGGGTGCGGGGTTGGATCTTGCCCCCATCGGCTGGTGTTGTTCACAGAGGGGTGGATATCTTTGTGGGGAAGAGGGGGAGGTGGTGTGGTTTACTTTTAAACTTCCCAGAGAGGCATGCCTGCCTTTCAAAGTCCTACTTGCGGTGGCCCAGGAGGCAAATTCCTCTTTGCGGGTTGCATAATTTGCTGAGAAAAAATCCTGCCATAGCCTGGGGTGGGGAGGCGGGGGGGTTTACCTACTCAAACCTACTCTACCCTCCACTTAGCCAGCCCTGTCCTCCCCACCTCAATGGTGCAGGATGTGCAGCGGTGGCAGCCTGCACCTTTCTGAAGCCCTGGGAACGTGAGGCCCAGCTCCTTGCTGTACTCTTCGTGGTTCCTAAGCTGTGTTTAAGGTCATCCAGGGCTGCAGCCTCCTCCTGTGTGAGGCCTAGGTGCGTCTGGAGAGGCCCAAGGAGTCCATGAGCAGTGTATGATGCTGTGGAGCAAAGCCTTCCTTTGGGAGATGTCCTCTCTTCTGCCCATGCCCCTTCACGTCACTCGTCATCTCCCAGCTCCACTCTCCAGGACGCTGGCTTCTGCCTCCCTCTTGTTTACCCACCCTGGCTGCGGAGGAGTCCTTGGGTGCTATCAGCATCTCCCTCCTGTTTGGGTTAACCAAGTGCTTCGCCTTGTTTTGCGTGCTTTCCCTATCAAGGAGCACATCCTTGGGCATGGGCAATGCTCTCCCCTCCCTTCCCACCTCCTGGGGTGGCTCCCAGGGCCAACAGCATGCAATAAATGGGGGGCGGGAAACCTCCTCCCCGTGGCAGCTTGAGAAGATGGGACCACCCGGTAGGGTACCAAACCCCATGGTCCAGGTCACGTTGCAGACCACGCTGCAGATGGATGAAGCAGAGACCCGGCACATCCTGTCCCCCGAGGGAGCAGAGTTTGATGGCAACGCTGCCTTCTCCGAGTCTCAGCAAAAATCGAGTCCCCAGATATTCCCTTTGAAGCTCTCGGTGCCGCGCTGAAGCTCTTCGCCTTCAAAGCGACTGCCAGAGACAAGGCAGGGCTGCTCGCGAAGGCGCCCCAGCACTTGTGCTGCGTTCGAGCTGCATTAAAATTTCACTGGGCTCTTCTGAATGCCTCTGAAATGCATCCTGGAGGCAGGAGGGGGGGAGGTGGGCATGCATGCAAGAGTCTTTGAAAAGAGCTTATTAATGCACGGAGACATCTCGGTGTCTACGAGAGGCCCTGAATGGCAGCTCTTTGCTGTTGCTTTTTTTCCCCTCTGCACTCATAAAAAGCTGCAGTTTGGGGTTATTTACAGGTCCAATGCCCCATCCCCGCCGCCTCTGGGAGGCCGCAAGGCGGGCGGGCGGCAAGTCTTTTCTTGACGCGCTCATAATTAAATTAAAAAGAGGGTGTGGGGGGAAGATGAAGGGAGCAAGCGCCTCCGTGGGCCCTGGGTGCTGCTGCAGCCGCCTCTGCAGCAAAACTGCGCCAGCGGCACCGGCGGAGGGGGTTGGCTCATCCAAGCATCAAGCCCAGTTCATCCTTGGGGTGTCTGCTTGGGAGTGGGGGGCGAGGCCAACTCTATGTGGCATCTGCTGCTCCCCTCAGGTTTGTCCCCGCTTTGCAAGTCCCGGAGGCTCCTGTGGGGTCCCTCGGATGTCTTTTCTGGAGAGGAAGCATTATTTTGCTTGGGGATGCATGATTCAGCCTCTTCTTTTGCCTGGAAAGTCCATTGCATCACCCAAGCTTTGCTTGGAAGGGGCTGTCCGGAGCCATCACTCTCCTGTCAGACTCACCAGGTGCCTCCTGGATGCCACCAGGACAGGAGCCAAGGGTCTGCACTGGTGGGGTGGGAAGCACCCCCCTGACAGCTCCTTGGAGGTGGTGGCGGGGACGAGAGTGGCCAGACCTGGCATAAGGCTCCCGTCTAGACACCCTGCTCCATCCCTGCTACCTCTTTGCTCTAGATGCCCCCATGGTGCTGGGGGCACCATGATCTTCCTCTCTTTGGATGCCAAGCACCAAGCCAATGGCTCCGCATTTCGACACTCTCAGTATGAGCCCAAATTTCCTTCTCCTGAACCTCAAGCATGCGGTTCCAGAGGGGAGGCCATGTCTACCCTACTACCACCCTCCCTGCCCCAGCTTGCTGGCCACAGCCATGCCCTTCATCTTGCATTGCTGCCTGTCACCCCGCTTGCACCACCAGAGAAAAGCGCCGCTTTGCCTCGGCCAGAAACACTTTCCTTGCAGAGAAAAAAAAAGCCAGCTCCAGGCTTTTCACTTGAAGAGAAAGAGAGAGGAGAATAGACTTGAAAGCAAATTCCTGTGTGTGTTTTTTTTTTCTTTTCACTTTGGGTGAGAGCTTTTCCCACGCTCTGCTGGAAGGAGTGCAAGGAGCAAACCTTCCCCGGTGCCTGCAAGCAGCAAGGGAAGGCAACGGAGAAGCTGGTCCCGCTGGGGAGCTGCAAGAAACAGTGGGTCCTGCTGTGCCTCCTGCCTGCGGCTCCTGTGCTTGCGGCCTTTCCAGATGCCTCCGGGCCACATCTTTTGGAGGCTCCGCTCGGAGCATCCAGCGTGCTGTGCTTTGCAAAGACATTCTGCAAGAAGCGCCCGGAGGCTGCTGCGTTGCCCGTTGCTGGTGCTGGTGAGAAACACGGCTCCCCAGCTGCCCTGGCCTTTGGACTTGCTGGCGGAGAGCCACACTGAGAGTGAGCGCCGTGGCCCCTATCAGCCCCTGCAATCTCCCTTTGTTTGCCCTCCAGTGCTCTGCACCTGCACGCGGCTACGCGGCTGCGGGCCCGTCCCTCTGCCAGCTCCTGGGCAGCTGAGGGTCCGGGCAGCAAGGCGATGTTGGGGCAAGGATGGGTGGGTCTTATTCCTTCTCACTGCCTTTCTTTGTTGCTGTTTTGGGGGTCTTCTTTTAGCAATCCCACTGACACCGCCTGCTCTGCCATCTGTGAGGATCGTGTGGCACGAGAAGAAGACATAGGCCCTGGCCGGGGAAGTGTGGCCATAGACATCTTCCTCCTGCACCCACTGGGTATTGCCTTGCTTGGGCTGCTCATTGGGACCTGCTCCCCATGGGATGTGCATTCCTGGCGCCAGCGGGCTCCACCGGTACCACCAGGGCCACCATGGGCAGGGCTGGATGGACGATGCAGGAAGGGAAATGCAAGCCCCACCAGCCCAGGGTAGACAGGTCCCCGTCCCTGTCCCTGCAGGGACCTCCTGTAGGCATCAGGCTTTAGGTCTTCGGATGTTAGCTCGAGCGTGTCACGTATCCAGGAGGCACTGTAGCAGCCTGGCCACCGCTCCGGGCTGGCGTGTCCTCCTTGGAGCAGCTATAAGGAAGAGATGGGATGATGCCACTTCACTTTCTGCATTTGGGCAAAGCCCCTTCTGTGCAATGCTCTTCTGCTTGCGCTTTTGTAGCCCTTTCTCCCACCCAAGGGGAGAGGAGGCCAGAGCAGCTGTGGGCGTCCCCAGCCCCGGCGTACAAAGCCCACTTGTTGCCCGCGCTGTCATATGTCCCCGCGCCCCCCTTCCTCCCCCTGCGCAGCCCAGCCACCGTCGCTCCATCCCGCAAGCACAAGACGAGTATTCCTCAAAAGCGCTATTATCTTGTGATTTCTTAACGGCCACTGTTGCTCTTGGGCACGGGGGGCCCAGCTGCCCCTTTGGATGCAGTCCCCATGCCGTGAAGGAGCAGTGCCTGGTGCTGAGCAGCCCCGAGGAGGGGGCTGCGCTGCTGGCTTTGGCCCTCGGCCTGGTCACACAAGGTCAGACATGTCTGCATCCCTGCAGGGACCTCTTGTCCTACAAGGATTTCCTGTAGGCATCAGGCTTGGGGTCTCCACATGTTGACAAGGAGGTAGCTCTGGCGCAAGGTGGTTTGGAGACCACCTTATTCTTTGACTCTTTGTGTCCATGCTTTTAACTCACTCTTGCCCTTGCTTTGGGTTGCTGGGACCTGCTGGGTGGGACTTAAATGACCTTAATGTTATTTAAATGATGCAACAAATGAGGAGCTATCTGGTGGCTAAGGGTGTTCACAACTAGCCCAAGTGGCTAAAAGATGTCCTTGATCCAAGGTTTGAACCTTTCTTGAACCTTTGTCTGGTTTGTGAGAATAGGAGGTTGTGCTATTTCCCACACAAGTCTCTGGACCTAAAAACGATGGTTCTACTAGGAAAAAAAAAGACTTTTTTCTTTATTCTGAATCCCAAAACCTTTGGCATGGGAAAGACCTTTCCACCCGGAACAATTCAAGGCTGCAATCGGAGATGCCCAACAAGACCTTGCTCCAGGTTTCAGTGTCAGCGCTGGGAAGCGCAGCGTGCTCCAAAATTACCTGCCCGTGGAGACCGACCTCAGCCACCGCGGTGGAAACTGGCTCCTTCCACCTCGAGCTTACTTTAAGGCAGGGGAAATGCAGGGAAATTCCGGGATTATGGTTTTCCCCCCCCACGACCTCCGCCCGTGTTGCTCTGAGAGTGCGTGAGGGAAGGCGTTTCCGAGGGCTCGGGTGCTGGGCTGCACTGGAACCCAATAAATAAATAAATAAAAGATAAAAAGAGTAATAAAAGAATAATAATGAAAGAAAGACAGAAAGAAAGAAAAAGGGAAACCAAAACAGCAAACAAAAAGAAAGCGGCGAGGCGGTCGCGGGCGAGCCGCGGAGCAGGCGCGCCCGCACGTTTCCCGGGCGCGGAGCGAGGTGAGCGAATTTCGCCGCGTTTCTCCCCATTTCGGCGGGGCGCGGGGCGGGGGGGGACTTTTTTGCCGATTCTCGGTGGAGCAGCGCGGGGGAGGCGCCGGGTAAGGGGCGGCAAATCGAAATGAAAGAAAATAAAAAATCCGCCTCCCCCACGCCGGAGTTTGCCGGCTGCCGAGAGGCGGGTTTTTATTACAAATTATATTTTTAAAAAATCCTTTTTTTTTTGGCTTTGTTTTGTGGGGCGGGTCGGGGGGCCGGTCCGGGGCGGTCCGGGGCGGGGCGGCCGCTCGCCCCCAGCCCGCGCGGGGCCCCCGCTCGCCACTCGCCCGGCGGCGGCGGGAGGAGGAGGCGGCGCCGGCACCGGCACCGGCACCGCAGCAGGAGGCCGGTGAGCAGCACCGGGGCGGGAGGGAGGGAGGAAGGGACAAAGCCGGGCCCGGTGCCGGTGCTACCGAGCACATGGCCCCAAACTTTTCCCGGCCCCCAGGGGATGCCCGGAGGCCCCGGCTCTTTTTCTTCCCTTTTTCTCTTCAATTATTTTTTTTTCCTCCTCCACCGGAGCATCCTCGCGCCGTCCCTTGCGCAGAAACGCGATATCAGATGTGGCGACGTATAGTCCCCATACCTCAGCCCAGGGGATGGCCGCTCCGCTTGCCGGCCCAGCATCACCTGCGGGGAGGTCTGGCCCCCGAGAAAGCTGCGAGGAGGGAAATCCCAGTCTGGGGAGGGAAAAGAAAAAAAAAAAAAAAAAAAAAAAAAAAAGAAAAGGAGCTGACAGCGCTGGTAATGAAATCAAAAACGAAGATTTGATTTTTTTTTTTCCTCTGGCTCTGCTCCTTGCTTCCCTCCCTTTGATTTGCCTCTTTGCCGGGTCTTGTCGGGATTCACATCAAACTCCGGGTGAGCTGCCGCCAGGGCGAACTTCCCAGCTTTCATCCTGGGATTAAGCCTCCCTGTACCGTAATGCTTTATTATTATTATTATTATTATTATTATTATTATTATTATTATTATTATTATTATTATACTTTTTACCTATTATTTATTTATTTATTTTTTAATTTTTTATTTTCCAGTCAGGTTGGTAATATGAATAACCAGACACGCAGATCATCCCTGCTGGCAAAGTGGATGGTCCGAGTCCAAGAGCAGTCCCCCAGCTGGTTAAGGACCGCATGCTGAGAATTATAATACGAGAATAGTACATATTTTTCAAAAAGCCTCTTTCCCTGCAAATAATCATCTTGAGGAAGTACTGGTGTACGTCCAAGTGTGCTTTGCTCTCCTTTAGCTGATCTGCGGCCTGGAAAATCCATGGGAAATACCTTTCCAAAAGGTCTCGCGTGTGATGTTTGAGGTCATATGATGAGTTTACTTTGGCTCGTGTCGGTGTCCGTTGGGTTGGGACATGAGGACCTAAAGGAGGTCACCACCTTTCGGCAGGACTTCACAGAGGGAACTGGTGTGCTAAATTTTTCCCGCTCTAGTTGTGTTGGCCTTTCCGAAGCTGACGAGTTTTTGTGGGAGCCGTTGTCCAAAGCATCCCCAAGGCTGCTAGCTCAGAGGAGCTTCTGGCCATGCACGTCGGGGTGGGGGTTGGATGGACAGGAATGCAGGAATGTCTTGTTCCTGGGGCATTTCCTTCTGGAGGAGGGTGATGGGAAGGGATCCGTGCCTGCAAGCGAGACAAGCGCTTTTGCTCCTGGCAGACAATGCAGCGTTTCAGGGAGCTGATGCCAGGGGCATTTTCTTGGGAGGAGCCGTTTCCAAGACCTCTTTCCCTTCACCCTTTGTCCAAACCTTGCATGAGGCTGGATATGACTGGGAATTAGAGGGAGCAGGGAATTAAGTCACCTAGGAATGATACTCGCTTGATGTCTTCTTGGTTACTGAGTCAGGCTTAGAAGCTGAGGCTTTATAAGCGATTTTTTTAAGGCTTTAGTGAAGCCGCAACAGCAGAGCAAGTGTAGTATCTCCCCATCTTTGCCTGCGGCTGAATTAACTGGACCCTCTGTGCTTTCCCAGGTGAGGAGGCCGCCTCCTGGGCCACCCGGTGCAAGATGAGCAGCAGCGGGCGGTGCCGAGAGCTCTCAGCCTGAGGCGGGAGGGCTTCGAAGATGTCCGCATGCAGCGACTTCGTGGAACACGTCTGGAAGCCCGGCTCCTGCAAGAACTGCTTCAATCCCAAGAGCTCCCACCATCCGCGCACGGGACCTGCTGCCAGCGCGGATGGGGCCAGGCCCCAGGGCCCCGTGCCGAACGATGAAGGCGTAGCCACCTCTGCCTTCTCCAAGCCGACCATCGCCGTGAAGCCGACCATGATAAGCTCGGATGTTTCGGACACGTGGGCGGATGTGAACGCAGACCTGGCGCAGGTAATGATTAATCCAGGGAGCGGTGGTGGCTGCCGCACGGCTTCCCCACACTCGCCGCTAGTGGGGAGCACTGGGGATGCATGTTGGAGAAGTTCCCTTCCCACTGTTAGTCCTCCTGGTCTTGTCTCAGGCAGCTTCCCAAGGCGGTTTTGGTTGAATGAGGCGGTGCCCGTGGGGCACCTGGGTGCCAGAAGGTTTGGAGCCGCTTGCAGCGAGGTTCATTGCATCTGTGATTAGCTTCCTGTCCGGGTGGGAACACGCGGGGCAACAGGGGGATGGTTTGTGTGGAACATGTGCTTTGCTCCTCCTTTGCTTTTATGTACGTCCTGATGGACTCGTCTCTTGGGGCCCATGCAGGTCAGCTGGGTGCCGGGCAAGCACCTCCTCCTGAAAGCAGGGGATGCGCAGCGGATCTGCCTCGACGGCTTCGGCGGCACACGGGCGCCCTTCGCCCGCCGCGCGCCCCGCGACCCGGCCCGCACGCCCTGCTGCCCGCCGAGCTACTCCGTCGTGGGCCTGCGCAGCCTCGTGTTCGTCGGCGAGGCGGGCGGGCAGGAGGAGCGCGCCGAGCGCGCGGCCGGCCCCAACGTGCCCAGGCCGAGCGGGCGGGCGGCCAAGTTGGGTGACCGAGGAGACCTTCTCCCCTGTGCTGCCGGCCCTGACAGGAGGAGGCTGGACCTGGAGCTCAGCAGCAGTCCCCAAACTGAGGGCCTGGGTGCTGCCCTGGTGGAGCCGCCCCGCGGCGACCCCATCTACGCTGAGAGCAGTAAGAGGAGGAAGGCGCAGGCGAAGGGCCCGGGTGGGCGTGCGGCGGCCCGCAGGGAGGGCGCCGAGCGGGAGCACCACGACGTGGGCGGGCAGGTGGCGGCCAGGATCACCGTCATGGCGGCGCACACTGAAGACGAGCACAGGACCATCTTCCTCAGCAGCCCGGACTCGGCCGTGGGTGTGCAGTGGCCCTGCGTGAGCCCCGCTTCCCATGGCGACTTCGGGAGCTCCTCGCCCGCCTTGGAGCCCACAGAGACCTTGCAAGCACCCGGCAGCGACAGCGGCCCACGGCTCCACCTGGCAGTGCCCGCCAAGGCCGAGGGCCCGGCCATTCCCCCGAAGATGTCCAAAAGCAGCCAGCCAGGCGGCGAGCGGACGCGGGCGCCCCTGGACAGCGCCGTGGTGGCACGGTTTGGCGATGGCAATAGCCACGACGGGAGCGGCACTCAGTTGATGCTGCAGAGCCATACGGACATGGGGGCCTGTGGAACATCTCCTCCTCCGTGCGCCCACGTCCCTGCAGAGGAGCCCAGCAGAGGCTCGACCGGCGAGAGGAGGCCAAAATCCTATGCAGCAGCATGGAGCAAGCAGTGCCGGATAGAGGAAGAGGAGGAGGAGGAGCGGCTGGCAACCCCTCCGCGGGCAGGGAGAGTGGGGGAGCGGAGCGCGGGCGCCCACCTTGCCGATGACTGCCCGATGCCGGAGAGCCGGACTGGGATCAGCAAGTCTTCTTCTTTCTCCTTTGATTTCCCTAAGGACAAAGGCGACTTTGCACCGCCACCACCGCCGCCACCGAAAAAGCAGTCCAGGTAGGGCCGGGCGCGCACCGGCGTCTGCTCAGCATGTGCAGGCACTGTGCTTGTTGCATGGGTACACTGCGCAGGAGACACTTCTCCTCCCTTTCTGTCTAGTGATGGGTTTTTTGGGGTAGGGGAGGTGCAAAACCACTGTCCTTGCATGCCAGGTCTTTCCAAGTCCCAGCCCAGGTGCTGGCGAGGATGGTGAAAGCCCTTCAGAGCCTTTGGTGTCTACACTTGCATGCTCATGAGAGGAAAAAAAAGAAAAAAATCAGGTAAAACAGAGGGAACGAGATGATTTCCTCTGCACTCAACCGATGCTTTGGGCTGTCTGATCGCTGGGTGGGGGATGATCCCGCAGGCTGCGCATGTCCGGCATTTGCTTCACCGAGTACTTGAGGTTTGTGCTACGGATCTGGCTCCTGCAGCAGATCTGCCTCCAGCCTCTCCGTTTGGAGGTTGTGAGGAGGAGGGAAGGGTGTCGGAAAGAAAACGCGCTCTGGGGAACTCCTTGCTCATGCTGACATGTGTAGGCATCAACGTCCTCTAGCAAAGTTGCTTTGGTCCGTCCCCGGCTTTCTTTCTGCACTGAGTTTTCAATGGCTAGTGTTTTAAATCAGTTAAGCAGTGAGCAGAGATTTCTCAAGAGAAGGGAAGGGATGTACAAGAGACTTCAGCTTGGTTGGTAGCGCTGGGCCTGGAGAGTGGTGGCACTCCAACTCAGCAGGGGATGTCCCTGCTGCATCCTCCATGGGCACTTCCTTCTGCTCCAGAAGAAGGAGCCATAAGCACTTTCTCTGGATCGGGGGCAAGGATTCCTTCCCCGGCAGTGCTTGGAGTCCCTTTTCCAGTCACGGTAGTTATAACTCGTGAGGTGGCAGCGGGGGCAGGAAGCTGCCCATGCCTTGTGGCATCTCTTTGGCCACACCGGCAGTGCCCCGGGTCAAGCGGGCGCCCAGTGGTCGCCTCCCACGTGCAGCTTGATCCCTGCGGAAGTGTCTCCTGGGAAGGGCTGTGTCGGGCTGCCCGGAGACCGATGGGGCCGTGCCAGCCACCACGGTAGCCAACCACCACCGTCGCCGTTGCTTCTGAGTCATCCCGAAAGCATTCCCGCGGCGCAGAGCCTCCGCCAAGGAGGGGAGGGGAGCTGAGGTCGGGGGAGGCGTGACGCCCGCGACCAGGATCTCCGGAGGAGCCGCGGCGCACGCCGGCTGGTGCAGGTGGGTGCCGGCCGCTCTGCGCGCCCCGCTGCAGGCGCTGGGCTGCGCCATGGGCGCCTCCGCCAGCGGCGCCGAGCCGGTCCGGGCGGTCGGCGTGCTTGCCTTGGGCTCCGGCTGCGCTCCGCTCCTGCGAGCGTGTTGGTGCAGGGGCCAGGGCGTTGCTGCCTGCGCGTGGCGGTGGAAGGTGCTCCCTGCGTGCGGTGCCGTTGCCTCCGCCGAAGGAGCGTTGCGTTACCTCGCTGCTGCCGCCCAGGCGTGGGGATGTTCCTTGCTGAAGGGACATCTCTTTTGGTCTTCTTGGGCTGCAGCCGAATGCCCTAGGAAGAGAGGAGATCTTATGTGGGAAGATGCCTTTGAGATGGTCACCTCTTCTCCACCTGGGTCGTCCATGCCCATGTGCTTGTCCCTGCTGCGGGAACCACTACGGGTTCTTCAGGATGTTACACATCAGGGAGGGTTTAGCTCAGCTGCAGGAAGAGGGTCCAACCATGCTTTATTCCTCCTCTTGGATCTCAGGCTCTGGCAATATACTTGATTTCGTGGTGGAAAATGCAGCCTGCTCACTTGGCTTCCCCGATTAGATTTAAAGAAAGCTTGCATGCTGCGTCCAAACCGGTTTTGAAGCAGAGGAACAAAAAGCAAATGTGTAGTACATTAAGGCTTTTTTCTTCGTTTTGCGGGGAGAAAGCAGTGTAGTGGCGTAATCCCCGCCAGGCACGCAGGAAACGCTGGGTCGCTATCTCCCAGGTTGGCTGAAGGCGTGCCTGCAGACACCTCTCAGCGCCAGCGCACAAAGGCAGAACAATGGATCCGTGCCTGTTCCTCCCTATATAGAGACGTTTTGGATCTCTTCTTTCCCCCTGTGATTCTTTTTTTCCTGCTTGAGTGGAAGGTTATAGCTACTTTAGGTCTGCGTGGTCCGCAGTGAGGTGGAAAACGGGCTGAACGGTGGCTTCACCAGAGGAACAGGGTTGCAAAAGGCAATCAACGTTGCTGTTGGTGTTCTTCCAAGGCTGGAAAGGCAGTTGGGCAGGGGATGAACTAGGATCGCCAGGACTCGCATGTGCAACGGTGATTCGAAAGCGCTCCCCATGGGAAACGCTCTAGCATGGCCCTGGGTTGATAAGCTTTATGTCAGGAGGTGTCGCGATGGCAAAAGCAGCCTGGTTTCATGCTACAAACACAACGGGAAGGTCCCTGATTTTGACCCTCTTTGTGGCGGCATCATCTGTGGCTGACAGCAGGGATGTGCTGTTTGGTCCGGGACAAGCCAGATTTATTGTTATTGTCCAGATTCATTACTGTTATTATCCCAGAATATGATTATCTGGGATCCTTTTGGCACAGGGAGGAGAGGCTTCTGGCCAGAGCTGGGAGTGTGCTAGAATCACCATCTTTCCTTGATTCTGGGCTTCCCCCGCCAGCTGGGCGCGTGGGGGTAGGTGCAAACGGAAGCCTCAGACGCTGCAGGCTCCTCGTGCCGGTTTTAACTGCGGAGGAAGACACGGAAAGAAGTCGCAGCGGAGAGGGAGGGGGGAAGAAAGAGGTAATTATTCATGTTTCACGACAGACAAGCATCTGGCACAGCCGCGCTTCCTCTTGTGTAGTAATTACGCTCAGCCATGTGTTGTGTTTGACGCTGGGAGAGCGGCTGTAATTTATTCTGGCTCTTCCCTTTGTCGTGCACCAGCTCCGGGGCTTGATTTTGGAACTGGGCGGGAGGGAATCCCGCTTGCCTCGCGGCCGCGCTCATCCCAAAGTGAGCTTTGGGCTGCAGTGATTTGTTTTCCCTCCTGCACCTGTGTGATTTACAAAGCTCATTGCCTCTGCTGTCTGGCTGACCCCTGTCATTCCTCGTCACCCAAAGGTTTCTTTTCGGGGCACTTTTTTTCATTCTGAATGAAGAAAGTGGTTGCAATGAATGAAAAATGTGCAGTCCCCTTTCTCCAGGAGCGGGAATGGTCTGGGTGCTTCTGCCGTGCTGCGATGTCTAAGGGACCTTCCTGGCTTGCAGAGCATCCCCCGCTGACTGACAGCGTGTCCATGGACATGCTGGGGCTAAATCAAAGCTGGTGGAGCAACCCTGAAAAATGTACTTGGTTTCAGGGTCCACTCTACGCAGAGAAGTCAAAGTCAGCAGGTATTTTGGAAACCCCCAAGGCCAATGTTCTGTCTGGGTTAGGCCATTGAGGGAGAAACGGTGGAGGAGCCATAGTTTGGTGCCCATCTCCACCAAGAAGCGCAAGGTGCAGAGCAGCCGGCAGTGCTGGGCTCCTGGGGCTCCAGCACAGCACGAGACAGGACCACCATCTGCCCACAGACAGATATTAAACTGTCTGTCTTGGCAGGGAGGTGGGAAACACGAAGCCTTCTTCTGCCCTGGCGCAGGATGCAACGCAGAGCATTGCACATGGGCTGGTTCCCTTGGCAAAAAAAAACCCCAAACAGTGTTTCTGTGAGAGCACCGTTTTCAGCATTGATGCGGACTGTGGAAATTGAGTGGATAAGTCAGCTGGAGGAGAGCGCTGGGGATGGGAAAACGGGGAAGAGCGAATTGGAGGGGTGGCCTGGGCACGCTGGCGTCTTGCATGGAGGATGTTGACTAGCCAAAGGGATTTAAAACTTGCTGGAATAGTCCACGGAGGTGGAAATCCTGGCTGTGGAAGTTGTTGGATGGGGAGAGCTGCCTCCTCCAGCACGCGTTGCCTACGCGCTGTGACACGGTGGAGACGCCCGTGCTGCTTTTGGGGTCACCAGCTGCGCCCATGGTGCTGAGCGCAGCCTTTGCAGCTGGCAGGTGAACTAACCCCCGTGCCACCTCCTCACCAGCCTCGCCAGCAAATCCCCGCTGCAGCACCCAGGGCTCCAACCCGCGCACGAGGCCGTGGGGGCGCGGGGCAGCTCGCGGGCCCGGAGGGGGACGCGGAGCGGAGGTGCTTTCCCGTCGGCCCCGCTGCAACATCTGACGCGAGAGCAGGATGTCGTTGCGGCGGCTTCTCATTGCAGCCTGGGGCAGGAACTGGGTTTTCGCAGCAGCCAGGAGGAAACGCGGCTCGCCGGTGAGACGGGGCCGACGCGGAGGGAGAGGTGGGGCGCTTGTGGACCTTGGACCGCGCTGCTGGAGCAAAGTCTCGGCGCGGTCCCGGCTGCGCGGGGAAGGAAGCGGCCATCGGGCGCCGTTGCTTCGCGGGGCCGTGCCGAGGATGCGGGGGGAGGAAAGGGGCTTCAGAAGGTGCCTTTCCTGCAAGATCTCCTTCTCCCATGGGTGCCAGCGCGCCTTCGGTTCTTACCCAGGTGCGCCCGGGCTTTTTTTTTTTGCTTTTATTATCCAAGCTACTACAAGGTAAACCAGTCAGATAGTTACAGGCTAACAATATATTTGATAATGCATTAGGGAGAAAAAAAAAAGGAAGGAAGGAAGGATCTGAGCCCAGGAGGTGGTTATTTTCAGCATTAATGCTAACTGAGCTGAAAACCCCAATCTCTCTCTCTTTCTGTCTCCTTTTTCTTTTCTTTTTTTCTTCTTAAATGCGAATTATGTGGTGCATGTGGCGTTTTGCAAGTCGGCCCCAAGAGGCGACCAGCTTGCACGTGGCGGGCTCGCCACCAGTGCAAGACCCGTGTCTTGGCCACGCTATCCCTGACGCAATTGCTTTATTTCTTTTTAAGTGCGATATTCCATATTTCTGGTATTCCTGGAGCCAGGGCGGACGAGGAAACTCGAGTTTCTTCTGGCTCCTCAGCCCTTCTGCTCCCTGCGGGGCTTGGGGCGCTTTGTCTCCAGGTGGGGCCAAGCGCTGCTCTCTCCCTCCCGACCTTAAAACGAGAAGGGAAAACAGCCCTGCCTGCCTTTTGTTTGCCTTTCCTGGACGCCTGATTAGGAAATGCCGGATACCTTCCCGCCGGGGGAAGCTATGAAGCTATTTTTCTTTCTTTTTTTTTTTTTTTTTTTTTTGGTGCTCCACTAACCTATTTCATTCCTTTTATTTATTTATTTATTTATTTATTTCTCCTTTTTCCCTTTCCTCCCGGCAAAAGCAGCACGAGGGACGTGGCAGGCACCACATCAGCAGCTGTGTGCTTGGGCGCGCTCTTGTTTTCCCACAAGGGATCGGGGCTCTGGCACCCGGGCTCAGCTTGCAGGCCCTTCTGCAGAACAGGACGCTGTGCCCTTCTCCAGGGAGCTCTGCTGGGGGCAGTGGCCCAAGAAGCGCTGGCTGGGAAGGGAGGTAGCCCAGGACCTCGGGAAGGCGCTGGATGATGCTGGCTCCGTGCTTTCCTCCTCTGCTCGAGCGCTGCTGTTTGGTCACGGGGTGGTGGCAGTGTGTCCCCTGCTGCCCTGCACCTCAGCTCATCCCACTGTGCTCTCTGCAGGCATGCGCTGAAGATGGAGCCGGGCAGCACTGAGCTGGAGAGGGTCAGCAGCAGCTCCGCCGAGAGCCTCAGCCCACCCTTCCGGAGTGTCCACGTCAGCTTCACGGCCGGCTCCAGCGACAGCCTCGACTCGGACGCGCGGACCGGCAGCGATGGCGGTAAGCAGCGCGCTGGCCCCAAGGAAGTGGCTGCCCACATCCTGAGCGCCGCCATCGCGGCACCGTCCATGGAGCAGGACGGCTGCCCGCCCCAGCAGCCCTCCATCCATCCGCTGCTTCTGCCCTGCTGCTTCTCCATGTCCTGGTGGGGCCCTTGAGGGTGCCCTTGGGCGACAGAGCGCTTGAGCAGGTTGCCCGCAGAGGCTGGGATACCTCCATGCTTGGAGATGCTCCAAAGCTGTCTGGGCACCATCCTGGACAACCTTCTGCAGGTGACCCAAGGGGGTTGGACTAGATGATCTCCAGAGGGATTGTCCTTCCAACCTCTGGGATTCTGCAACATGACGGTATCAGTTAAGCCAGCATCATCTTTTTACTCCTCTTCTTCAGTTGGCCCGCGTCCAAAGCATTTGTCCTGTCATTTGTATAAAGCCTCCATGTGAGAGCACTTGTGTTTCACCTGCACGTGCTTTCTCCTGCATGCGCCTCACAGGCAGCAGGTAGCCTTGCTGTAGGAAGTCCTCCCCTGATTCGAGGTGTACCAGACAGAGTCTGGTGCTAGAGGTCACCTCTCCGTCTCCTTGCATTCACAGCTGTTTCTTGAAGGGGTAAAATCTGCCTTTGTTCCTTTAACTGAGATCTAAAAATATTTACGATGAAGTCACCTTTTTTGTAAGTGTAACTTAGGCATGCACCAACATGTCCAGCAGCTCAGCAAGCATTTCCTTGGCAAAAGCAACACCGCGCGGTGGAAGTGCTGTCTCTCCAAGAGCAACAATTATGTGTGGCAATAAAATCAAGAGCATGAGCTCTGCAAACTCACTTTTTTTCACTGCTAGGTGGGAATTTTTAGGTGAGACTGTGCCAAAAAGTTGTATGAGGCAGAGGAAAAACCTTGTGGTTGAGCCCCAGGCTCTGCAGTGAGCTCTGCAGCTGTAGAGCAGTTGATTGCTCCATGGTTGGGTATCCAATGGAGATGGAGCCACAGGCAGGCATTAGCAGAGCTTGCGTTGTGCCCAAAGCCATGTGCCAATGGCACACTGAGCCGCCTGGGGCTCAGCCATGTTGTGGAACCTCTGAGCAAAGAAATCCAAATATCCACTGATAGAGGATGGATGGCAGGACAAACTGGCCAAATCCAAGGCCTTCCTCTAGGATTTGGACTTTGCAAAGAAAAGAAAACCCGACAAGGTCAATGTCCTCCCTGGGCTGCTCTGCATGCAACACGAGCCACACTGCCCTCACCACGCCATGGTGCTGCTGAAATTCAGCTCCCACCCAGCTTTGTTTAAATGTTTGTTGTCCAACAGGAACGCTTCAATCTCACCACCTCACTAGCGACATCTGGAGTAAAATATTCACCCTCTCCCAGCTTTTTACTCTGCAGGTTTTGGGGAGAGGGAATTTTTTAGGTGGCCGCCATACATAACCTGCCTGGAAGACCTGCTGCGTTACATTGGATGAAGCACCTACCCCGCTGGGTGCAGTTTTGCGAGGATTAGTCAACGAGGTTCATGCTTTGGGTTTGGGTGTTACCTCCTTTGCTTCTTGTGGGCGAGACGGGCCGAGGGGCTTTGCTGGTGGGGCCAACTTGTGGTGGTGATGGCGATGCGTTCCCAGCCGTTGAGGACCATCTGTTCCCCTGCCCATTGCCCATTTCTCTGTGTTGTTGTCCCCTAGGACACTCGTCAGAGCCGAACCACTCGCCACCAGTGGCCGAGAGCCGAGCGTTTCCTCCCATGCCTTTTGCTGCTGACCCCTGTGAGGACAGTGCCCCCTCGGACCCCAGCCACCCGCCCCCGCTGCCCCAGAAGAAGACGGTGAGCAGGGCCTTGTCCTCCCCAGACGGCTTCTGCTGGGGACCGGCCTCTTCGGCAATAGTGGCCGGTGCGAGGCTGAACGTCAGCCACTCCGACAGCAACGTCTGCCTCCGCGAGGAGCCCCCCTTGGGCTACCCTGCGTGCCTGGGGGGGCCCCCCGGCGCTTTCTCCTCCTCTGAGTCTCTGGAGAGAGGCTCCAAAGGGAATGGCTCCTGGGACTCCGCCGCCAGCAGGAGCACGGGGAGCTGCATGCCCAGCCGAAACCACCAGGCCCTTTCCTCCTCGCAGCTCAGTGTCTCCAGCCAGGCGTCCTCGGGCTCCAGCCTCCAGCTCCACAACCTCCTCAGCAACATCGAGAGCAAGGAAGGGGTGTACGCCAAGCTGGGGGCCCTCTATGCCGAGTCAGTGCGGCGCCTGGTTGCTAAGTGCGAGGACTGCTTCATGCGGGAGCAGAAGAACGAGCTGCACTTCAGCGAGAACAACTGGTCGCTCTTCAAGCTGACGTGCAACAAGCCCTGCTGCGACTCAGGGGACGCCATCTACTACTGTGCCACCTGCTCCAAGGACCCCGCCACCACCTATGCCGTGAAGGTAAGTCAATGGCCATAGCATGCACAGGCTCATCCCCATCTCCGTCTGAGGATGAGGCCAAGAGCCACAGGGTCCAAGCCACACTGGGGGTCCGTAGTGGAGCTGGGATTGAGCCTCCAAGCTCCTTCTCCCGGTATCTCAGCATGTGGATGGGAATGAGAGCCAGGCGTAGGCAGTGGGAAGCACGATCAGCATAGGGTGGCCCGTTTTCTCAGTGCTTGTCCTTCTCGTAACTGAAGATTGGCAGGTAAAACCCCTGCCAAAATTGCCATTGTCCCCCCACCCCTTGCAGAAAGTCACTCTGGAGGAGCAGTTTTGCCTGCCAGTCTAATACTTACAGCTGTGGAGCAGTAGGGTCCCCAGTAGCCCCACCATTTTTCCCCAAATCTTTGCTCTCTACAGAAATATTATATTGAAAACGTGGAGGCTTTCACCTCTGGCAACGCAAGCTGATTAAAAGCTATGCTAAAGAGCAGGCTGTTTCCTTCTGCATGCCTTTTAAGGTCTGGCCCAGAAACCGTGTGAGTGCTTCTGTGATCTTGAAACCAGCCGCCTTAAGACATTGCAGATCTCAGTAAGAGAGTGCAAGGGCTGACTGTGAGGTGCTTCATGAGGTCAGGTCTGAAATGCTTTCCTGCTAGCGTGCAAAACCCATGTTTGAAATGGAATTTTTTGATGCACAAAGTCATCTCCCTTAAACTTAGCTCTCTTAAGCATCTGCAACCCGCGCCACGTGCGTCCCGCGGACGTGGAGCTCTTGGCCTCGGTGGCTGCGTGAATGCAGAGCCTTTAATTTCTACTTTGATTCAACCCCAGGGGCACCTCATTGCTGCTGGTTCCTTGGGTTATTTTCCAAGCCTAATATAAATTGCCAAGAAAGCATTGCCAGAGATGCATTAAGTGGGGACAAAAAGCCCTGCTGAGCTGATTCCACCAGTGCAAAACCCCAAGGGGATGTTTTAGCTAAGTGATAACTTCAAAGCCGTTAGATACTCCGAGCAGTAACTTTTTTTTGGTGTGTTGGACCTAAATCCACTCATCTGCTGTCTGCCCCAGCTCCCTGGAAATGCTCTTTCCGCCCCAAAAGTCCGCCGGGGGGGATACAGAAGCAGCCCCCTTCCTCCCTTCTTGCTTCCGTGTTGCAAACTTGGGGGGGAAATGGATTTTGTGCCCAATCTATCTCGCACGCATGCTGACCATGTGCTCCGGGCTCTGAAACCTTTTACGCCGAGCTGCAGCCCGCCACTGCTTCCTGCGGGGACGTGTAAATACATCGCTGAGTTAAAAAAGGGGAAAAAAGGGAATGCCAGAAGGTCCGTGAGTTAATGGGTACCTCTATAATAAACCTGGGTTTAGGTTTGATCAGTCTTTGATGGACTCATAATGCTAAAACACATAAAAAAAAAAAGATAAATTCATGTCGTGTGGGCTTGAGAGAAACTAGACCGTAAATGATTTTTTTTTTAAATCCCTTGAGTTTGCTGGACTCTCACATATTCCTGAGCCCATTGCAAATGCTCACTTTCTCCCTAGGGTTTTTTTTTTTTTCTCAACGTGCCAATTGGACAGAGTTTGCGGCCCTCTTTCCCTTAAGAAGAGAGGTGGTGGCAAAGGATGTGGAAGTAGTCCCAGGTCTCCAGATGAGACGAGGGTTTAGCCGGGTGGGATCAGAGGAGGGCTTGGGCGGGAAGGGAGCTCTGCAGATCCCTGTGCACCCCTTGCTCCACCCAGCGCCACCCTGCTCAGCTCTTGGGGCATCTCTGTCACTGACAGGCTCTGCTTGGCTTTGCTCTCCCCTCCTGCAGATCTGCAAAGCTCCGGAGTCGAAGGGAGCCACTTCGTACTGCAGTCCCGCGGTGCCCGTGCACTTCAACATCCAGCAGGACTGCGGGCACTTCGTGGCCTCCGTGCCCTCCAGCATGCTGCTGTCCTCGGGCGGCGGCGGCGGCGGCGAGCACAACCGCATCGTGGTCATCACGCGCGAGGTGCCCAGCCAGACCACGGCCGACTTCGTGAGGGACTCGGTGGCGCTGCACCAGGCCAAGCCTGAGCTCTACGAGCGCCGCGTCTGCTTCCTGCTGCTGCAGCTCTGCAACGGCCTGGAGCATCTCAAGGAGCACGGCGTCATCCACCGCGACCTGTGCCTGGAGAACCTCCTGCTGGTGCCCTGCAGGCCGCCCATGAGCTGCGCCAAAGCCAAAGACGACAAACACTTGCCCCGCCTCATCATCAGCAATTTCTTGAAAGCCAAACAGAAGCCAGGAGCTGGAGACTCCAAGCTGAAGAAGAGCCAGGCCCGGCTGGCCCCGGAGATTGTGTCGGCCTCTCAGTACAAGAAGTTTGACGAGTTCCAGACTGGCATCCTCATTTACGAGCTGCTGCACCAGCCCAACCCCTTTGAGGAGAAGGTGCACCTGCGCGAGCAGGACTACAGCCCCGAGGACCTGCCGGCGCTGCCCAGCCTCTCCATCTACTCGCGGGGGCTGCAGCAGCTCGCCCACCTACTCCTGGAGGCCGACCCCATCAAGCGTGCGCGCATCGCCGAGGCCAAGCGCATGCTGCAGTGCCTGCTCTGGGGGCCCCGCAAGGACCTCACGGAGCAGCCCCTCAAGCAGCATGATGAGGCGCTGCGCCAGGCGCTGCGCAACTGGCTGGACATGAAGCGCGCGCTGCTCATGATGAAGTTCGCCGAGCGCGCCGTGGACGCCGAGCGCAGCGTGGAGCTCGAGGACTGGCTCTGCTGCCAGTACCTGGCGGCCGCCGAGCCCGCCGCCCTGGCGCGCACCCTCAGGCTGCTGCAGCTGCTCTGACGCCGGCGTGGGGCGGGCGGGCAGTGCCTGGAACCTTGCCCCGTTTAGGGGGATAATTAATATTATTATTATTATTATTATTATTATATTTTGGGGGGGAAAGGTAAGTCTGCCGTCTAATAAACTCCTGCCTGCGTGTGTGTGCGTTTCTACTGAGCACCACGTCCTGGAGGTGATTCCTGCGCCTGGGGCCTTTGCTTTCTTCCCCTGCCCACTCCTGGCCTGGCAGCAAGGTCTGATCAGCACGGTGGGCAGCAGGGCGCTCCCTGCTTTCCCGGGGAACAGGAGCCCCCGGTGCAAACGTTCCTCCCGCATGGGAGGGAGGATGTCGCGTCCGCACAGCGGTTGCCAAAGGGCCGGGACGGGGCTGCTCGCTCGCTCGCTTGCGGCGGGTGATGCGGCACGCTGGGAATTACCCCTTGTAAAGTTAATGAGATGGAAAATCCCCGCTTCGCCTCCCGAGGCCCCGGGGAGAAAGCCGGGCCACGTGGCTCCTTCCTTGTGCCTGCTCCTCGTCCCGGTTCTGCCATCGGGGCACCTCGAGAGAGCGTCACCCAGGCTCCACCAGCCCCTTCCGCCTCCCGCGCACGAGTCTTCTCCTGCAGCCTTGATGTGCCTCCATAACCAGCGTGACTTCAAGGAGGAATTTTTAAATTCCTCTGTAAAATTTTTTAATTCTACTCCCCCCCTTTTTTCTTTTTTTTTTTTTTCTTTTTCTTTTTTTTTTTTTTGACACTGTGAATCTTCTCCAGGCTTCTCACCTGGATCTTTATCTGTTGGGCTGAGATTGCTGCTGCTGCTGCTGAGAGGGAATGTGGTGCCTTGGCAGGGCACCCATTTCTGATGAGTTTCCCCCCGATCCCCGCAGGCAGGAAGCCTTGCACGTTGCTGCCTGCTGAAAAAATGCAGGACGGCTCCAACTGTGGTCGTCAGGGACTTTTTGTTCCCCTCTGCTGGCTTTATTGCATCTGGCTACTGTGTCTGCTCCCCTCCAACACAGGCATGAATCAGGGGCCTCCTGGCTGGTGAGGTCTGTTCCGTGGGCCATCCTGGAGACATTGCTGTCAAAAGCCTGGCCCTGTGGTCTTGCATGGACTGTGGGAGTGATTGAGCAGCTGAAAGGAGCCCAATATGTTTGGCATAGATGGGATCAAGAAATGACTGGATTCGTTGGCGAAGATGTGGGGAGCAAGTCGGAGGCACGTCTACAGGACAGCGCCCCAGGATGCAGGGAGAGATGGGGCACTGGCAGTGCAAACCCAGTGCTGGCTGTCCACAGGGAGATGGTTTATTTGAGGAAAGAGGCTTGCAAGGCTTGGAACCAAGGATGTGGCCAGACATCCCACTAGTCCACACAAAACGCACATGTTGGGATGCGCTTTGCATGCTAAGTTTCAGCTTAGTGAAAACCACTGGCCTTGATGCAGACAGTGTATTGGGGAGGGTTTAGCATTTAAAAGTCAAGGCCCCAGGAGCTGGACACAGCTGCTGACTGGTGCACTCACTGCACAGATGAGTTTGCGGGGCAGTGGGTGCCACATGTTTTCTCACCTGGGGTGTGAATGAGACAACTACAGGGTAGTTGGTGCTGTTGGGAGCGGTGCTGTGACCGCTCCTGCCCTGCTCTAGAGCCACCCCGGGTCCCCGTTCCCTCCCCGTCTGCATGGTGCTGTCACAGGACAGCCCTCTTACCCTGTGTGCTAGGTGTGACGTGGCCCAGCTGGCAGCACAAGGCAGCTAAGGACATGGTCAGCTCTGCTTAGCTCTCCTGGCGAGCAGCAGCAGCAATGCGAGGCTGTAGCTGACGGGAAGGATGCTGCTGCAGGAAGCCCAGAGCCGGTGGAGCTCGGAGAAGCTCTCGGTCTCTACGGCCACCAGGACGTAGGAGATGATGAGCTGGGTGAAGAGCCAGGTCGCACCATAGTAGAGGAGCTCAGCACCACGGGAGGCAACCTGGGCACGGAGGAAGGGATGGATGCGGTAGTCGGCCTCCACCATGATGGCCCAGCACAGGAATCCAAAGAGCTGCCCAGCCTGGAGGCCGTGCCACCAGGCAGAGAAGGCGAAGGTGGTGAGGAGCGGCCAGGCCGGGCAGCGCTCGAAGATGAGCCTCCTCAGCCAGCGCGATGTGCTCTTGTTCCAGGTCCGAGCAAAGACCGACACGCGGTTGGTGCTCTCCAGTGCCCACAGGTCGCTGCCCGAGAGGTCACCCTGGCCTTCCTCCGGCCCGAGGCCGGCGGCCTCCAGGAGGGCCTCATCCAGCATCCACTGCGAATAGTAGGCCAGCTTGAAGAGCAGGGCTTGTGCCCACACGCTGCTCACACAGCCGAGGCCAGTGCAGCCCCACACGGTGGCCAAGCGACCCTGCAGTGCCATGCGTAATGCCTGCAGAGCCAACGCACAGAGGCATCTCCAGCCAGCAGTCCCCAGCAGGCGGTGGGAAGCGAGCGGGAATTCGATCTGGGCCCGAAACCTCCTGAAGGAGCACAGGGGACCTCCTAGGAGGGCTGGGAAAAAGAGCAAGTAGCTACAGAGAGGCAGTGCTCGCTGCAGAACGCCCCGGCCAGGCTGGAGTGTGACGGTGCCCTCATGGACATCCAGGGACACAGATGTGACTTTCTGGGTCAACAGCATGAGGGCAGAGAGGACAACAGCTGACCTGGAAGGAAAACAGACAGGAGCTGCAAGCTTGCTGGGCTCAGGGGCTCTCCACCCTCCTGGAACACCTGGGAGGGCTCCAGGCTCTCCGAGGGCAGTGGGAGAAGGGACGGACATACCTAGTATCTTGTGGGTTCAGCACCTGGCTCCGCAGGCCCAGGTGGCAGAGTGTCAGCCAGGACATCTGGAGGCTGAAGGCCCAGCTGTGCACACGCGCCGGGCTGACGAAGAGGAGGATGAGCACAGAGGCAGCTGCGGGGATGAAGAGCAGCACGGCGTAGCCACCCGCGGACGCGCTGGCAAGGAGGCATCCTCCAGCGAGCAGGGAGGCGTACCTGGAAGGTAAGGGATGCCCTCTGGCTGCCCGTTAGGAGAAATGGGTCTTCAAAGTCCTGCTCCAGCCAGGCCCAGCAGCCTCCCTGATGCCCCAGTGGTTCCTCCCTTAGCTGTCCATGGGGCCAAGAGGCCACTGGGGCAGTTGTGGCTACAGGTCCCATTCTCTGCCTTGTTCTCTTGCCCATGGTGATACCCCCAACAGCACAGGAGGGGCAGACAAGGCTGTTCTGGGGCCCCAAACTGGCCCCACATGTCCTGCTGCACCTCTGTCCACCTGCTCCGAGAGCCACGAGCGACCAGCCCGGCCGCAGAGGCAACGGCCACATACCGGGCACTCAAAGAGAGGCGCCGCGACGCACAGAGGTGGTGGAAGAGAGCGGCGAAGGGCAGAGCCGCCAGCTGGTACGAGGCCACGGGGCAAAGGACGAGCGGGTTTGCCCAGCGCATGGAGCCACTTGCTTCTCTGATGTCCTCCGGTGCCGGGAGAAAGGACCGCACCGTGCGCCGCGCCGGCTCCTCTTTATACGCGGCAGGGCTGCACCGCCAACGGCCAAATAAAAACAGAGTGGGGCCAAGGAAACGGAGGCATCTGCAGCGAGGGCAGCAGAGCGTTTGCGTGCGTCAGGGCTGGCCCTATGGAGCACCAAGGGTTTCCGTGCAGGTGGAGAAAGAATTTAGGCTTGGTGTTTGCTTGAGCCATTGCCATGGAGAGCGTGTGAGCCACCAAGATAAGAGCCCTGTTGGGCTGCCAGGTGCATCGGGGTAGGAGAAATAAGGCTTTCCCCTTCCAGAGATGAATGCCTCAGAATACTTAGTTTTATGATCATCAAAAAAGAAATCTCAATTCTAAAACTAGATGAAGGCTGACATTTCATTTCTGCACTTTTCTACTCTTTAACAGCTTGTTAAAACCAGGAAGGTTTTTTTTGGTTTGTTTGTTTGTTTTTTCATGAGATTAAGTGACTCTGTGGACTGGCGGAAGTAGCAATATTTGAGCATTTAAATTTTCATTTAATGCTGAACCCCCAAGTCTATCTCAATTTTGCAAGAAAACTGCTCCTCCTAGAGACCAAAGGATTCAGCTGTGCAAATTCTGCATTTAAATGGCGAGAATGAGCTGGGGCTGTTTCTGAATTACCCTGCTGCATTGGCTGTCCCTGGGTTCACATATTGCCTCTGGACGTGGTCAGTACAGAGCATGCTTAAGATGCAAAATGCTGATTACTCCTTGGATTTCTGAATCCCTTGGAGTTTTTCCTATGCTGATGGTATCTGTGGGACCAAAACCCCAAGGAAAAAAAAATAAAAAAAGACTTGCTGCTGCAGAGAACCTGGCTCTTTGTTTGTGCAGAGTGTGTTTTAAGAACAGGCCATTAAGTGTTTGCAGTGTCTATGTGATAGCACTGGAGAGAAGCTTCTTCCATGCCAATTTGGGCATGTGTGGCATGCAGCAGCATCCTGGTTTCCATCCATCCTGCCGGACCCATGGAGGCCAGCATTGACTTTGCAAAGCAAATCAAATATTTTTCAAGACCTCTGCAATAACTGTTTGAGCAATTCACTGCCATGGTGCTGCAAAAATGCCCTTGCTTTTCTGGAAGCCGAAAGGATTTTCCCTGGCAGCGCGTGCTGGAAATTTTGAACATTGTGCAGTCCTCTTGTTCTACACCATTAGATAGGGGAGCACAAGAGAGAACTTTAACTGCTTCATTTCTATGTACCACACAAAGGAGGACTGGCATCTCGAGGCTTTCTAGTTGCTTTCTTAGTGGAATACCGTACCATTCTGGGGACATTTTTGCTTGCCTACTGTAATGCAGTCCGCACTGATTTGCTGCAAGACACTTTGCAAAGTGAAGGGTGTAAGTCAAAAACAAACAAACAAGCAAAAAGGTACTTTAAAGAAAAAAGAAATCAGACTCTAGAGAAAAGTGCATAAACATTAAAATAGGAAACTTTGTGACTTTGGGAAAGCCATTCAGTTTATGTGGCGTTTCCCATCTATCAACAAGGATGGTATCTAGTGCCTCCTTGTGGTACTAGAAAGTAGAGTCCATTAGAAACCTTGGGATTATTTGGGATTGCTGCCTTTGGTGGATGGCCCTTTTCCCCCCGGGTAAAAGTCTGGTTGCTTCTCCACAGTAGCAGAGGGTCCCTGGAGGTCTCATGGAGGTCTGAGAAGGTCATTTGTGCCCTATGATAAAGTAGCTTTGAGGCAGGTCCCACTGGCTAATTGGCTAATGAGGCAGGTCCCACTGATTAATTGACTGGCTCTAGACCTCCATGGATGTCAGAGGAACATCGACAGGGCCTAAGGTAGAAGCTAGGGGAATAAGATATAATTCAAAAGCTTGCCTTTGTTTCGGGTAAAGCCCACATGTTTTGGGGTAAAGCCCACATGTCCAGCCTCATTGAGCAGCCTGTCTCACTGAACAAATAGCTTGGTCTTGATGCTGAGCTGGACTTGGCTGCTGAGCAGGAGCCTCAGACCCACTGCAAGAGGAAATGGAGGTGGGTGGTGATCCAGACTCCATGCTGCTGATGAGGCCATTTGTTGACCATTAGTCTTCTACATAAAGGTGGGCTGAAATTGTGTATATGGTGTTTCCTATGCCGTATATAAACACACTTTGTGAAATGGCGACTAAATTTTGCCTTGAAAACTTCTGTTTCCTGTGTTCCTTGGTGAGGTGTGCCTGAACACAGAAGAGAAAAGAAAAAAAAAAAAAAAGGTTGCTCATGAAACAGATGTGGAGGTGATGAACCGAGGGGTATCTGGTGCGATGAGACTCACTGTGGAATGATTGTGAAGCATTGCAATGGCTGCTTAGTTTCAAACTAATCACAACGACAAAGTCCACACTCATGGTCCTGGGCGCTACACAAGCTTGGTGGCTCATGCGAGATTTTTCTCTTTGCAACAGTCCAGGACAGGCATGGCTTGAGTGTTTGAGTTTTCTGGGAATGCAGTAAGCATGGTGGTGCTTTCTAGGAGTACATCACTCCAATCTGGATGCTGCTTTTGTACAGTGCAATGTATGACTAACTTGACTTCAGTAAAAGGTGGGTGCAAAGCATATAAAAGAAATCTTTGAAAAATATCATGCTAAGATAGATGGTAATTCTGGCTCTACTTGTTTTCTAGGGCGGGAACTGCGTCCTTGTAGAAACATGCTCTCCTAGACACTGGTCAGAGACTCTGAGTGTTGCCCAGAGGCTACTAAGTCTGGAAGGATATGTTTCCTTCACAGGATCTCAGGTGTTTGCTGCACCTGGGCATTCCTGTTAAGGATGATCGAGTGTCATCATTGTTACAAGTCCCAGAAGATGAGGACTCAGCCACTGTCACAGAAGGGATTGTCCAGGGACTGTCCGAGCCATGAGGAGGAAAGTCCCACTGGCGGTTTGCCTAGAGCCTCCTTAAAAGCAAACCCAGCCCTCTTGGCTGAATGTCAAACTGGGCGTAACTTTGAAACTCAAGCGGAAGAGGAAAGGGGGAGCACAGAACTTGTGCTGGCAGCAGGAGCCTTCTGCTGCTCCTCAGCTGCTGCCCGAAGGTGTGAGAGCCCCTTGGACGCCCTGTGCCAGAGCCAGGTACTGCTGCTGAGGTGTGAGGGAGCGAGGGCTGAGTCCTCGGGGCAGGAGAGGGAGTTTTCCTGTGTTTGTGAGGGGAAGGAGAGCAGAATGCCGGTGTCCATGGGACTGGGGTTGTTGGGAATGGCCGGTGCAGATGATCACACAGGAGAAAGGACTTTAGTGCCCTCCCACTCCTGCCTGTCCACTCTTTGCTATGACCTTGTGGTCTTGCTTTCTGTGGGTCTCCTTGGAGAGCATGTGTCTCCTGCAGGGAATGCCTGTGATTCGAGCAAGGTGTTTTATTAGTCCTACCCTGCAGAGCTCCTTTCCAGCAGAAGGTCACCCCCAGCCTGTCCTGGTGCATGGGGTTTATGTCTCCCTAGGTGCAGGCCCCTGCACTTGCCCATGTTGAACTTCATGAGGTTCTTCTCTGCCCACCCTGGTTCCAGCCTCTCTGGTACCTTTGTAGGGCAGCAGAGCCCTCTGAGGCATCAGCCACTCCTCCCAGTTTAGTATCATCAGCAAAATTGCTGAGGAGGCACTCTGTGCTTTCATCCACAGTATTGTTGAGTAAGTCGAATAAGGCTGGACCCCGTGCTGACCCATGGGGGACCATGCTAGCTGCAGGCCTCCGAATAGGCACTGCACCACTGATCACAACCCTCTGAGCTCAGCTAGTTCTCGGTCCATCTCCCTGTCCACTCAACTAACCCACACTTCCTGAGCAGGCCTAGGGGATTTTATGGGAAGACGTTGTCGAAAGCCTTGCTGAAGTCAAGGGAGACAACATGCACTGCTCTCCCCTCATATATCCAGCCACTCGTGGCAATGCAGAAGCCTTCCAGACTGGCTAAGCATGATTCCCCCTTGATGAATCCATGCTCACTACCCCTCACCACCACCTTTTCCTCCACATGCTTAGAGGTGACATCCAAGATGAGTTGTTTCATCACTTTTTCTAAGATGGGCTGCACACAAAATACTTCTGCTACTTCCCCAGCCCATCCCTGCTAGGTTCTCTCTTCTCCACCAGCACAGCCAGTTTGCCCAGGCTCCCCAGGGCCCCTTCTGCCTCCTAGTCTCAGAGACCTTCTTCACAGCCCAGGCTTGCCTGGGGTTTACCATGGCTGGAAGCGAGGACTGGGGATGATGGAGAGGTCCATTTGGTGACCACCCTCTGCCTGTGGCTCAAGCCTTGTGCTGATTTCCTCTTTCTGCTGCTGCAAACTGAAACTGAAAGCTTGTGCTCTTCTTCCAGATTGACTGCAATTCTCCGAGGCACCTAATATGGCCGATGCAAACGCAGGCTTGGAGCGGGAGGCACTTCCCCACGTTTCTGAAGAAGACATGAATGAGATAAAGACTGCAATAGAGAAAGGAGACCTCACAGCAGCAGCTGCAAAGGCACAGGAGATCCTGGCTAATGAGGAAAAGATCCAGCTCCACATCGCTGTAACAGGGGACTCAGGCTCTGGGAAATCTTCTTTCATCAATGCTGTGCGTGACCTGGAGGACCATGAGGAGGGTGCAGCAGCAATTGGAGTGACGCAGACTACATATAAGTGCACCCCTTATCTTCACCCTGATTACTCCAATGTGATATTCTGGGACCTGCCTGGCATTGGGACTCCCAATTTCAAACCAGACATGTACTTTAAGAAGGTGAATTTCAACCGCTATGACTTCTTCATCATCATCTCCTCCAGGCGCTTCTCATACAATGATGCCATTCTTGCAAAGGCCATTCAGGCTCAGGGGAAGCGTTTCTACTTTGTGCGCTCCAAGGTGGATCAGGACGTGAGCAATGAGCGAAGATTCTACGATGAGGAGGGAGTCCTAAAGGCTAAAGGGAAAGAAGCTACTGGGAGCCGGCCACAGCAGTATGATGAGAGGGCAATCCTGTATAAGATCAGGCAGGACTGTGAAAAGAACCTGGAACATCTGGGCATACGGTCCCCTCGAGTCTTTCTTGTCTGCAGGGATGCGTTTAGCTTCAAGTTCGACGGTCCCACACTGTTGCAAACCTTCCTGGAGGAGCTGCCAAGTGAGAAGAAATTCACCTTCCTACGGACCCTGGCCCACCCTTCTAAGGAAGTGCTGAGGAAGAAGAAGGAGATGCTGATGAAGCGAGTCTGGCTGAAAAGCCTTGTGTC
This sequence comes from Tinamus guttatus, assembly GCF_059628265.1. Lineage (NCBI taxonomy): Eukaryota > Metazoa > Chordata > Aves > Tinamiformes > Tinamidae > Tinamus > Tinamus guttatus. Next base: position 3,567,681 of record NW_028288957.1, on the reverse strand, counting down.
ATGTGGAGCATCCGTTGAACCCACCAAGTGGCTCTCTGTAGCTGTTGATTCTACAATCCTGGTGACATCCCTTCAAGAGTACTGCCGGGTCTTTGGCCTGGCTGAGGAATCCCTGCAGAAACTAGCAAGGCAGGTGAACAAGCCTGTGGAGGAGCTGAAGGCTGTCATAAAGTCACCCCTGCTTGATGAAATATCCCGGGATCTTGTAATTAAGCTGTTGAGCAAGAGCTTTGATGTCGCTGCGACATACGTTCCACATTTGATCAAGTTCTTGCCAAAAGAGTTGCAGGTGATAGGCCATCTGTTGTCTGCAGGTATTGCTTTCTTCACCATGTTCTTTCTTTTGAGGAAATTTATCTCTGATGCTGCTGATGCCGCTGAATGTGTTTTGCTGAAGGCTTTAGAGGAGAAGATTCAAAAAAGCCACATGGGGATCTGAGCAGAAACTCTGCAAGGATTTGCCAGAACATAGTGTCCCTTCCTCAGCGCAGCCCTTTCCCTTCCCACAGCCCAGCCAGGCTGAACCCTGCTCATACTCTTACTCCCCTTCAACCTCACCGACACCTGTATGTCCTCATTTTCTGCACATATTTTAGTACCTGTGCTTGGGACTTTCCCCTCTCAGAGTTCTTCCTTGTAGATAGGATTAGAATTGCTGTTCGCAGAGGGCTTGTGTGTTCAGCCCGCTGAGGACATGGGCAGGTTTCCCCTATAATTCCCCTTTGGAATGTGTTGCAAAGGCTGTTCCTGGCTCTCACACATGCCTGGAGCTCCCAGCAAAGCAGGGGGGCATGGGAGCAGGAGGAGGGCAAAGGGAGGCTCTTCCCTTCCCCAGCAGAAATGCGCTCCAAAAGGACTGTGCGGCCTGGAGGTCCTTCTGGTGACTCTCACCCTTACTCCGGCCAAGGCAGAGCGGAGCTCTCTCTGCAGGAGGGCCTGCAGCTCTCTCAGGCCTCTGAGCCCATCTCTTTCGTATTGCCCAAGCCCTGCCTGCAACAGAAAGCGAAAGAAGAAAACCTGCAGGAGGGAAAACATGTAAACAGGAGTGCTGGGTGTGTTTACCCTGGTGGACTTTGCTTTTGTCCCCTGGGGTGAGGTTTGTGTCTAAGGGTGCATGGGCTGTCGCCTGCTTCTGAATCACAGAGTCACAGAGTGACTGAGGCTGGAAGGAACCTTGGGAGTTCCCAACCTCCCTGCTCGAGCAGGGTCAGCTGGAGCACCTTGCACAGGATCACATCCGGGCGGGATTTCAGTACCTACTGGAAAGGAGACTCTACAACATCTCTGGGCAACTTGTTCCAGTGCTCTGTCACCCTCACAATAAAGAAGCTATTCCTCACATTAAGATGGAAATTCCTGTGTTCCAGTTGGTAGCCATAACCTCTTGTCGTGTCACTGGCCACCACTGAAGAGAGTCTAGCCCCATCCTCTTGACACCCTCCCTTAAGGGGGTGGGTGTCGCACTGATATAAACACTGAGACACGCTGAGAAAGACTGTGGTGACACAGGCGACCGCCACAGAAACACGCGGCCAGCCAGGTCTGCAGCTGCGGGCAGTACCTGGACCTCTCCGTGTTACTGGGGAGCAGCAAAGCCAACCCCTGCCTTAGTGTGAGCAGGTTGACGAACTGCTTAGCCTGGTGGTGGAGCGGAAGGAGGGGGTCGAAAGGCTGCGGAGCATCGGGGAATGCGAGAAAGAAACAGTCTGGTGGGGCCGCGCTCTGCAGCCATCCCAGGAAGGGCACCCAGAGAACCCCAAATGGATCTGAGGATCCCCTGCCCTCCTGCCATAGGGCGGAGGGGGCAGAATTAACAGTATTAAGAGATGAACAGGAATGGAAACGGATCCCTGTTTGAGGTGGCGGGAGATCCCTTTCCAGGCCCGCCTCAGCCCCCGAGGTGACCACATTCAGCAGGTACGAAGCCCTGGAACTTGAGGGCCAGACAAATGAGGTCACGGATCCAGGTCCTTCTAGGGGTTGTCTGGGGCGAGACCATCCCATCCATGCCTTAAGGCCGCCCCCACTAAGGAGAAAAGGAGCAGGTGGAAGAAGCAGCGAGTGATGGTCGTGGGAGACTCCCTGCTGCAGGGCACAGAGGCACCAACCTGCAGAGCCGATCCCTTGTTCAGAGGGGTCTGTTGCCCTCCAGGGGTTCGAATAAGGGATGTCACAGAGAGACTGCCAAGGCTTGTCCAGGCGTCGGACTATTATCCCCTGTTACTGTTTCATGTGGGCACTAATGACGCCATGGGGAAACGCAGCAGTGTCAAATGAGATTTCTGAGCCCTAGGGACGGCAGTCAAGGTTCTGGGAGCCCGGGTTGTGTTCTCCCCTATCCTCCAATGAGGGGAATGGGTATGAGGAAGAAAAGGCGCATATTTCAGGTAAGCAGCTGGCTGCGCTGCCGGTCTTAGCAACAGGGTTTTGGTTTCTATGACCTTGGGACACTGAAGACCAGCAGCTACTGGGGAATGATGAGAGCCACCTCAGCAAGAGGGACACACATGTCTTTGCCAAAAGGTTGGCCAGCCTAGTTAGGAGGGCTTTAAAGTAAGCAAGAAGGGGGAAGGCGAGTGTTACCTGGACAGAAAAGTCAGTGTGACACAGCCAGAGTCAGGTGTCCAGCGGGAGCGTGGACATGGGGAAGCAAATATAAGATATGGTTATAGAGGGTCCTCTTTCACCCCTCCCAGGAAGCCTGCAGGCTCGATTCCTTCTCTGAAGTGTTGGTACACCAATGCACGCAGCACGGGGAATAACCAGGAGGAACTGGAGATCTGTGTGCGGTCCCGGTATCATGACTCATCGCAATTACGGAGTCATGGTGGGACAGCTCACATGACTGGAGCGCTGCCATGAAAGGCTGAGTGCTCTTTAGGAAGGACAGGCTGGGAAGCTGAGGTGGTGGAGCTGCTCTTCATGTGAGAGAGCAACAGGAACGCATGGAACTTGGGGATGGATGATGAGCGAGCTGAGAGCTCATGGGTAAGCATTAGAGGGCAGGCCAACATGGGACACACTGTGGTGGGTGTTTGCTACAAGCCACCTGATCGGGGTGAGGAGGTTGAGGCGGCCTCCTGCAGACAGCTGGAAGTAGCCTCACAGTCACAGGCCCTGTTTCTCATGGGAGGCTCCAACGACCCTGACATCAACTGAATAGACAACACAGCCAGGCACAAAAATTCCTGGAGGTTTCTGCAGAGCATTGGTGATAACTTTTTAACACAGACTGTGGAGGAGCCAACAAGGAGAGGGGGGCTACTGGACTGGGTACTAAGAAATAGAGAGGGACTTGTTAGAGATGTGAAGGTGGGGGCTAGCCTTCGCTGCAGTGACAATGAGCTGGCTGAGTTTAGGATCCAATGAGGAGGAAGCAGGGCGGTAAGTAGCCTTGCAGCTATGGACTCCAGGAGGGCCAACTTTACCCTCTTCAGAGACCTACTCGGAAGAATCCCAAAGGCTCCAGAAGGAAGGGGGGGACCAAGAGACCTGGTCAGTATTCAAGCAGCACTTTTTACACGCTCCAGATCGGTGCATCCCTGTGAGCAAGAAGTCAGCTGGGTTGGGCAGGAGACCTGCGTGGATGAGCAAGGAGCTCCTAGCAAAACTCAGACAGAGGAAGGCAGTATGCAGAATGTGGAAAAAAAGACAGGCCCTGTGGGAGGAATATAGGAATGTTGTCAGGGAATGCAGGGATGCAACAAGGAAAACTAAGGTGCTTGGGACTTTTGGAGCCGTGTGGTCTCTGAGAATACCCTGACTATCTCCGGCTCATCTCATATGCTCTGACTTTCTCACGCTACTCCTTTAGGTGACAACACAACTTTTCTGTCCGGATCGAAGCCTCTGACACAGTTGATGGAAGAACTCCCAACAACCGTGTGGCAATGTGCTCTAAGGTGCGGAATGACAGTATCAGAGGAGGAGTACGCTCTGATGATTGGGAATGATGGTGCCTTCTTGCACCCTGCTGCACAAACTGCCTTATCTAGAGGTTATTCAGCCTCGGACAGACTGCGTATCCATCCAGGAACCTCAGGTAGTTGCTGTCCTGGGGCCTCCTGTTAAGGATGCTCTGGTGCCAGTGACCCTACTAGGCCATGCAGATGAGAAGGACTCGTGCAACCTTACAGGAGAGATGGGCCAGGGACTGTCCAAGGACAGCTCTACAGGGGAGGAAAGTCCTACTGGTGGTTTGCCTGGAGCCTCCTTAAAGGGAAACCCAGCCCTTTCCTGCACCTCAAACTGGGCGGAACTTTGAAACACAAGCGGAAGAGGAAAGGGGGAGCACAGAGCTTGTGCTGGCAGCAGGAGCCTTCTGCTGCTCCTCAGCTGCTGTCCGCAGGTGTGAGAGCCCCTTGGACCCCCTGTCCCGGAGCCAGGTACTGCTGCTGAGGTGTGAGGGAGCGAGGCCTGGGCTGCGTCCTTGGGGCAGGAGAGGGAGTTTTCCTGTGTTTGTGAGGGGAAGGAGAGCAGAATGCCGGTGTCCATGGGACTGGGGCTGTTGGCAATGGCCGGTGCAGATGATCACACAGGAGAAAGGACTTCAGTGCCCTCCCACTCCCGCCTGTCCGCTTCTTGCTGTGACCCTGAAGGTCTTGCTTTCTATGGTCTTCAGTGTCCTTGGAGGACACGTGTGTCCTTGCAAGGACCTCCTGTGATTCCAGCAGGACATCTGTTAGATCCCATCTGGGCTCTAATCTGGCGCCCTGTGGTGAGAGGTGTCCTCAGCTTCTCCTGTGTTGGAAACAAGTCCAGCCTACATGAGGGCTGGGGCTGCTTGGAGGTGTCTGAGTGTGAGGAGAGCAGGACGCGGTGCCCAGAGGAGGTCAGGCCAGTTGTCGTGGCCATTCCTGCTGTGTTGTGCTTGGTCCTGGTCGGAAACACCGACAGAGCTCTTCCCTGCTCCCTGGGCTCCCTGGTGGTCGGAGAATTGCTCCCACCCTGGCACAGTTTTTTTGGGCTTCTCCATGCCCCAGCCCTGAGTCACTGGCTTTCGGATTTGTTCTTGCTGTTGCTGCCGCTCCCTGGCTGCTCCTTTTGCTCCCTGCAGGAAACTTTGCGCTTCCAGAGGACCATTGTTTCTTTAGATACAACCTGTCCATGTGCTCTCCTGGCGGCACAGGAGAACTGTGCCATTGTCTTGGATCAGTGCTTTCCCACATGCTCCCCTGGGGCAAAAGGAGGGTTAAGATCCACAAGCTTTACCTCGCAGAGCCCGTGCTAGCCGCTCCGCCAGCTGGTTACCAGGGCACGAAGCACTTTGGCTTCCTGCACGGTCGCTCCAGGGACTCTGCTAATGGGTCTCTGGGGCTGCAAGAGGCTGAGGTGGGGACAGGTCGCTTGGGTGCCCTGGCTCTGTCTGTGGCTCAGCCTTGTGCTCAGTTCCTCATTCTGCTGCTGCAAAACGAAAGTGAAAGATTGTGCTCTTCTTCCAGGCTCTCTGCACCCACACTCGCTGCAGATAAAATGGCCAGTGCTGACGCAGACTTGGAAAGAGAGTTCCTTCCCCACATTTCTGAAGAAGACATGGATGAGATAAAGGCTGCAGCTGAGAAAGGAGACCTCGCAGCAGCAGCTGCAAAGGCACAGGAGATCCTGGCTAATGAGGAAAAGATCCAGCTCCACATCGCTGTAACAGGGGACTCGGGCTCTGGGAAATCTTCTTTCATCAATGCTGTGCGTGACCTGGAGGACCATGAGGAGGGTGCAGCAGCAATCGGAGTGACGGAGACAACGATGGAGTGCACCCCTTATCCTCACCCTGATTGCTCCAATGTGATATTCTGGGACCTGCCTGGCATTGGGACTCCTAATTTCACAGCAGACACCTACCTTCAGAAGGTGAATTTCAACTGCTATGACTTCTTCATCATCATCTCCGCCGGCCGCTTCTCACACAATGATGCCATGCTTGCAAAGGCCGTTCAGGCTCAGGGGAAGCGTTTCTACTTTGTGCGCTCCAAGGTGGATGTGGACGTGAGCAATGAGCGAAGATTCTACGATGAGGAGGGAGTCCTAAAGGCTAAAGGGAAAAAAGCTACTGGGAGTCGGCCACAGCAGTATGATGAGAGGGCAATCCTGTATAAGATCAGGCAGGATTGTGAAAAGAACCTGGAACGTCTGGGCATAAGTTTCCCTCGAGTCTTCATTGTCTGCAGGGATGATTTTAGATTCAAGTTTGATGGTCCTAGACTGTTGGAAACCTTCTTGGATGATCTCTCAAGTGAGAAGAAACTCACCTTCCTACGGACCCTGGCCAACACTTCTAAGGAGGTGCTGAGGAAGAAGAAGAAGGAGCTGATGAAGCAAGTCTGGCTGAAAAGCCTTGCATCGGCTGGAGCTGCTGCTCTTCCCGTTCCTGGTCTCTCTACGGCTGTTGATATTGCAATTCTGGTGAGATCCCTTCAAGAGTACTGCCGGGTCTTTGGTCTGGCTGAGGAATCCCTGCAGAAACTAGCAAAGCAGGTAAACAAGCCTGTGCAGGAGCTGAAGGCTGTCATAAATTCCCCCCTGCTCAATGAAATATCCAAGGATCTTGTAATTAAGCTGTTGACCAAGAGCATTGGGGGCGCTGTGCAATATCCTCTGCTTCTCATCAAAGTAATTCCCATAATTGGGCCAGTGATAGGCTCCTTGGTTTCTGCAGGAATTGCTTTCCCCAGCACATTCTTTATGTTGAAGAATTTTCTCTCTGGTGCAGCTGATGATGCTGAACGTGTTCTGCAGAAGGCTGTAGAGGGGAGGACTTGGAAGAGCCAGATTTAAACCCTCACACAGTTTCTCTGATGTCTGCAGTGCTGCATGAATCAGTGCTATGCTCAAAATCTAAGGGGTATCACTGGAGTCTTTTCCAGGGCATTCATTTTACCAGAGGGGTTGATGTTGATAACTGGTAGTAGACACCATGAAATGCATAGCTGCCGCATGAGGAAGACAAATGACTTAAAAGGAAAAAGATGTACCTCTTGTTTCTTTTTGCCCTGCTCTCCATTTCCTGTCCATGAAGCTTGATGATGATGATGCTTTGCAGCTTTCTTATGCAGCAGCATTCGTTTGGTGGGGTTGAAATAAAATGACTTACCAACAAATACGTGTGCTGACAGTGCCTGCCTGAGAGCTGCCCTGCTATTGATGGGACACCATGGGGTAGGTGTCAGGGTGTGACGCGTCACGTGGACGCCTTTCCTGCAGAACCAACCGCAGTCCTGGAGGCTCGGGCTCTCTGCTGGTGCTGTGCTGCCCTCACGTGGGACTCCTTAGGAATAGCCCCAGTTTCAGTGTCAGCCTTCCCCAAGGTCAAGCCAGTTTCTCTGGCTATTGACAAGTGACAGCATCCCTAGGAGATGTGCAATGAGGTCCAAGTCTGTCCATGGAGGCAGAGTCAAGAGCTATAGCTCTCAGATAGATGGTCTGACCTCAAGCTGCATAAGAGACTCGTGTGTTATTTATGGGGGGACATTTGAGGTTACAGAGAATCTGGTGGTTCAGAGGGCTCACAAAAAGCCTCCTCAGGCTCTGCTGCTTTTAACCAAGCCAGGCCTCTTTTTGGAAAGAAACAAGGAAATCTTCAAAGCAGATGGCCAAGAGCAGTGGTCAGTCACTCCACACTTTCTTCCCCAAGCTTCATGGGCACCTGGCCCGTGCCCATCTCCTCTGACCTGTCTCCTGTGGTTGCAGTTTTTGGGTTGCTCACTCTGTTCTCTAATGCTTTGGCATGTTAAGGAGGACTTGTAAGTCTCCAACCACCCCCTAAGCTCCCATCCTACCATCTCCCAGCACCTGCTGGTACATACAATTTTTTGGAATTCTTTGGTTTATCCCTTCTTCTCATATGCAGCCCTCAACACGAGGTATACACAGGCTTTCTGGCCTATGTTTCCGGCTGCTCCACCAAGCGCTGCCCTGCCACTGACTAGTGAACAGGACACTCTGACTAGCGAAGGAAAGATCCACCTCTGGATTGCTGTAACCGGTGACTGAGCTCCAGAAAATCATCTTTCCTCAACGCTATTTGTGGCCTAGAGGAATTTGAGGAGGCTGCAGCTGAGATTGGTGCGATGGAGACAACGGTGGATTGCCTCCTTTGCAGAGTGCCTCCAGAATGCAGAGTTCTGGTGTCTGCAGATACAGCTTTCTGCAGAACATTCTTCCTTTTGAGGAAAGTTCTCCCTGCTGCTGCTGCTGCTGCTGCACATGTGCTGCAAATCCCTTTAGAAGGGAGGACTCAAAAGAGCCACTGGGGGATCTCAGTACCAACTGTGTGTCAGGAATGTGGGGAGCTCCCAGGGACAGAGGGTCGGAGAAACAAGACGCTCTGGGATGTAAATCCCAGAAGCCCAACCAGGTCTGGCCAGATGCATCCCCTGCCTTCAGTGCTGACTGACGCTCTGCCTGGCTGCCCCAGCAGCTGCCCTCGGCTTTCCCCAGAGCTGACTCCCCACTACCCGCAAATCATCCCCATCCTAGCTGGGCCGTGACTCGGTACTGCCTTGTTAGCTAAAGCCACGGGGTCCTCAGGGGCTGCGTGATGCTCTTGCCATGCACAGCTCTTCCCTCCCCTGGACACCCACCTTCCTCTACAACCCCCACGGCTCCACGCGGAGCAGGACTCTCTGCTCCTCGTGTACCCCATAGGTGTGATGGGGACAACCCATGACACAGAGAGCGCTCCTGGGTGCTGCTACAGAACCATGACAGCAATAAAATAATTATGCTTGGAACAATCAGCATGGAAGTCTCTTCTCCTAGTTTGCTGAGAGGCAAGTGCTCCTCTATTCTGCATGAAGGGGTGGAATGAAACTTGGACCAGAGCAGCAGCTCAGAACTTTGCCCTCATCAAGGCATCGGTGCTCCTGCTGCCACGTGGCAATTGCTTAGAGTTTCTGTAAGAGCAGGACTTCCTGGCACAGGGTGTCCTTCCCCTCTGCACTCATGATACAGTGCAAGCCCAGCCAATATGGAGGTCGTCCATGTGATTAACACAGCACAAGCCTTGTGCTGTATTCTCCATTCAGCTGCTGCCACTGGAAAGTGAAAGTGGTGCTCTTCTTCCCGGCTTCCCACCTGGCCTTTTCAGGCAAGGAAATTGATACCTCTTGCTCCACATCAGGCTGGGCTACATTTGAAATCCAGTCAGAGCAGCAGAGCAGGAGCACAGAGCTTGTGCTGGCAGCAGGAGCCTTCTGCTGCTCATCAGCTACTGCCCGCAGGTGTGAGAGCCCCTTGGACCCCCTGTGCGAGAGCCAGGTACTGCTGCTGAGGTGTGAGGGAGCGAGGGCTGGTCTGCGTCCTCAGGGCAGGAGAGGGAGTTTTCCTGTGTTTGTGAGGGGAAGGAGAGCAGAATGCCGGTGTCCATGGGACTGGGGGTGTTGGGAATGGCCGGTGCAGATGATCACACAGGAGAAAGGACTTTAGTGCCCTCCCACTCCCGCCTGTCCGTTTCTTGCTGTGACCCCGAAGGTCTTGCTTTCTATGGGTCTTCAGTGTCCTTGGAGGACACGTGTGTCCTTGCAGGGATCTCGTGTGATTCCAGCAGGACATCTGTTAGTTCCCATCTGGGCTCTAATCTGGCGCCCTGTGGTCAGAGGTGCCCCCAGCTTCTCCTGTGTTGGAAACAATTCTTGAAATGTTAGGAGATGGACCTTCGTAAATTGTGGGTTTAATATTAAGGCAGATAAACTGAAAATCTTTTGTATGTGAGAATGGCCAACTTTTGGAATGGCCTGGCCTCCCGAGGGGTCTTTGGACCCCGACGTAGTCTGAAAAGTATACTTTATCGTTATGGGAGATCCTGGCCACCCTGATCAGATTCCTTATATCGTTCCGTGGAATGATATCCTGAAAGAACCCCCCATTTGGCTACAAATGTGTATGGTAAAATGTGGAAATGGGCAGAAAGTACTAGCAATGAGTTTGGGGGAGAGAAGCCCCCCATTTCATCTGCACCATGCACACCCAGATTACCTGTCCTACAAGAACCACCCGAGGATCCGATTTTACCACCCTATAGCCCCCAAGAAGCACAAAGCCCCCCTGTGGTGCTGGATCAACCCGGTGGTCCTGTCCAGGATGACCCTCTATCTCCACCCACACCAGAAGGGGTCAAACTTATGGCCCGGTGGGAACTGGTGAAGCCATCTCTCCTGACTCCACCAGCTCCCTAGTATCAGTTTTACCGCTAAGGCAGGTCCCTGGAGGAAGTGGGAGTGCGCCCTTCTTCACCACGGACCTGTATAACTGGAAGCAACAAAACCCTCCCTTCTCAAAAAATTCTGGGAGCAGAGAGCACCTAAGGAACCTCGATACCCACAAATCCATGGGCCCTGATGGGATGCACCCCAGAGTGCTGCGGGAGCTGGCAGAGGTCATAGCTAAGCCGCTCTCCATCATCTTTGAAAGATCCTGGAGAACAGGGGAGGTGCCAGAAGACTGGAAGAAGGCCAATGTCACGTCAGTCTTCAAAAAAGGCAAGAAGGAGGACCCAGGCAACTACAGGCCAGTCAGCCTCACCTCTGTCCCCGGAAAAGTGATGGAACGGATCATACTGGCCGTTGTCTCCAGGCACATGGAGGACAAGAAGGTGCTCAAGAGTAGTCAGCATGGATTCCCCGAGGGGAATTCCTGCTTGACTAACCTGATAGCCTTCTATGATGAAATGACCGGCTGGATAGACGAGGGGAGAGCGGTGGATGTCGTCTATCTCGACTTCACCAAGGCTTTTGACACCGTCCCTCACAACATCCTCCTGGGCAAGCTCTGGAAGTGTGGGATAGATGAGTGGACAGTGAGGTGGATTAGGAACTGGCTGGATGGCAGGGCCCAGAGCGTGGTGATCAGCGGTGCAGAGTCTAGTTGGAGGCCTGTAGCTAGCGGGGTCCCCCAGGGGTCAGTCCTTGGTCCAGTCCTGTTCAATTTATTCATCAATGACCTGGATGAAGGCACAGAGTGCTCCCTCAGCAAGTTTGCTGATGACACAAAACTGGGAGGAGTAGCTGATACCCCAGAGGGCTGCGCTGCCATCCAGAGGGACCTGGACAGACTGGACAACTGGGCGGTGAAAAACCTCATGCAATTCAACAAGGCCAAGTGCAAGGTACTGCATCTGGGGAGGAATAACCCTAGACACCAGTATAGGCTGGGGACTGACCTTCTGGAGAGCAGCTCTGCGGAGAAAGACCTGGGTGTCATGGTGGATGATAAGTTGACCATGAGGCAGCAGGGTGCCCTCGTGGCCAAGAAGGCCAATGGGATCCTGGGGTGCATTAAGAAGAGCGTCTCCAGCAGGTCGAGGGAGGTGATCCTGCCCCTCTACTCAGCCCTGGTGAGGCCACATCTGGAGTATTGTGTCCAGTTCTGGGCTCCACAGTACAAGAGGGATGTGGAGCTGCTGGAGAGAGTCCAGCGCAGGGCTACAAGGATGATCAGGGGCCTGGAACATCTGCCCTACGAGGAGAGGCTGAGGGAGCTGGGCCTGTTCAGCCTGGAGAAGGGAAGGCTGAGAGGGGATCTGAGGAGTGTCTATAAGTACCTCAAGGGAGGGAGAGCAGAGGATGGTGCTGGTCTCTTTTCAGTGGTGGCCACTGACAGAACTAGAGGTAATGGCCACAAACTGAAGCACCAAAAGTTCCACAGGAATTTAAGGAAAAAATTTTTAACAGTGAAGGTGACAGAGCACTGGAACAGGCTGCTCAGACAGTTTGTGGAGTCTCCTTCTCTGGAGATCTTCAAAACCCTCTTGGATGCAGTCCTGTGCCACGTGCTCTAGGTGACCCTGCATGTGCAGGGGGGTTGGACTAGATGACCTCTAGAGGTCCCTTCCAACCCTAAGCATTCTATGATTCTATGATATCCCTTCTTAAATTTGTAATCTATAGTTATCAACCCACGTGGGAATGATTGTGAGCAGCTCCTCCATGCTCTATTTACATTGAAAGAGAGGGAGAGAATGTTAAGAGGAGCTAGAGAATCAATACCAGGTATAGAAGACCTGACCGAACATGGTCGTAGAAATGTTCAAGATGAACGTGCGCCTCTCCAATGGACGGAGTGGGATTACCATACAGTGGACGGGTGAAGGTCCACTGAGTTGTATCGGCAGTTTCTGATACAAGGGCTTCAAAAAACCCTACCAGCCAGAAAACCTACGAATTTGTCAATAGTAGCAGAAGTTAAACAGGGATCCTCTGAATCCCCCAATGCATTCTTGGAACGCCTGCTAGAGGCATATCGAATTTATACGCCTATCGATCCAGAGGGCCCTGCAAACCAAAAAGCTATAAATCTGGCCTTTGTGTCTCAATCAGCCTTAGGCATAAGAAAAAGGATCCAAAAACAAGACAGATTTGCAAGAAAAAATTTAGAACTGAACCAGTAGAAATTGCTCAGAAAAAAAATCACCAAGGCAACAATAGCGACAGTGGAAGCTCTACAAGCCACTCCACCCCGTCGTCCTCTAGATAGGAAGTTTCCCCAAGGAAGGGAAAGAGGAGATAATATGGGGAAGCCCGCCAGATGATCCGTTCTTGACCGAGATCAATGCACGATTTGTAAAAAGAGAGGACATTGGAAAAATGAGTGTCCTTACCGAAATGCGCCACCAAACTCACAAGAAATTCTATTTATGAAAGAAGAAAACAACTGACGGGTCGGGGCTCTGACAGCCCCAAGAACCCAGCGTAACTTTGGCGGTTCGGAGGCAACCTGTGTCATTCCTTATTGACACAGGAGCGTCACACTCAGTACTTAAAGAACCATTAGGCCTCCTGTCCCAAGAGACAACTAGGATACACCAGACAGATGGCAGCAGTTACATGAGAGACAGAGTCTGGTATGCAGTGGCCGCAGTGGTGCCTTACTGGAAGCTGTGTGGGCCTCCCGAGCAGTAGCCATTACCCACTGGCCAGCACACCAAAAGGGAAATAGTCAAAACAGGTGGCTCAACAGCCAGTAGGGCCACTACAAATCTTAACATTAATGGGGAGGATAAGCTGGGGCTGTTTCTGAATTACCCTGTTGCATTGGCTGTCCCTGGGTTCACATATTGCCTCTGGACGTGGTCAGTACAGAGCATGCTTAAGATGCAAAATGCTGATTACTCCTTGGATTTCTGAATCCCTTGGAGTTTTTCCTATGCTGATGGTATCTGTGGGACCAAAACCCCAAGGAAAAAAAATAAAAAAAGACTTGCTGCTGTAGAGAAGCTGGCTCTTTGTTTGTGCAGGGTATATTTTAAGAACAGGCCATTAAGTGTTTGCAGTGTCTATGTGATAGCACTGGAGAGAAGCTTCTTCCATGCCAATTTGGGCATGTGTAGCATGCAGCAGCATCCTGGTTTCCATCCATCCTGCCGGACCCATGGAGGCCAGCATTGACTTTGCAAAGCAAATCAAATATTTTTCAAGACCTCTGCAATACCTGTTTGAGCAATTCACTGCCATGGTACTGCAAAAATGCCCTTGCTTTTCTGGAAGCCGAAAGGATTTTCCCTGGCAGCGCGTGCTGGAAATTTTGAACATTGCGCGGTCCTCTTGTTTTACACCATTAGATAGGGGAGCACGAGGGAGAACTTTAACTGCTTCATTTCTATGTACCACACAAAGGAGGACTGGCATCTCAAGGCTTTCTGGTTGCCTTCTTAGTGGAATACTGTACCGTTCTGGGGACATTTTTGCTTGCCTACTGTAATGCAGTCCGCACTGATTTGCTGCAAGACACTTTGCAAAGTGAAGGGTGTAAGTCAAAAACAAACAAACAAGCAAAAAGGTACTTTAAAGAAAAAAGAAATCAGACTCTAGAGAAAAGTGCATAAACATTAAAATAGGAAACCTTATCTGCGACTTTGGGAAAGCCACTCGGTTTGTGTGGTGTTTCCCGTCTATCAATAAGGATGGTATCTAGTGCCTCCTTGTGGTACTAGAAAGTAGAGTCCATTAGAAACCTTGGGATTATTTGGGATTGCTGCCTTTGGTGGATGGCCCTTTTCCCCCCGGGTAAAAGTCTGGTTGCTTCTCCACAGTAGCAGAGGGTCCCTGGAGGTCTCATGGAGGTCTGAGCAGGCCATCTGTGCCCTATGATAAAGTAGCTTTGAGTCAGATCCCACTGGCTAATTGGCTAATGAGGCAGGTCCCACTCGTTAATTGACTGGCTCTAGACCTCCATGGATGTCAGAGGAACATCGACAGGGCCTGAGGTAGAAGCTAGGGGAATAAGATATAATTCAAAAGCTTGCCTTTGTTTCGGGTAAAGCCCACATGTTTTGGGGTAAAGCCCACATGTCCAGCCTCATTGAGCAGCCTGTCTCACTGAACAAATAGCTTGGTCTTGATGCTGAGCTGGACTTGGCTGCTGAGCAGGAGCCTCAGACCCACTGCAAGAGGAAATGGAGGTGGGTGGTGATCCAGACTCCATGCTGCTGAGGAGGCATTTGTTGACCATTAGTCTTCTACATAAAGGTGGGCTGAAATTGTGTATATGGTGTTTCCTATGCCATATATAAACACACTTTGTGAAATGGCGACTAAATTTTGCCTTGAAAACTTCTGTTTCCTGTGTTCCTTGGTGAGGTGTGCCTGAACACAGAAGAGAAAAGAAAAAAAAACCAAAAGGTTGCTCATGAAACAGATGTGGAGGTGATGAACCGAGGGGTATCTGGTGCGATGAGACTCACTGTGGAATGATTGTGAAGCATTGCAATGGCTGCTTAGTTTCAAACTAATCACAACGACAAAGTCCACACTCATGGTCCTGGGCGCTACACAAGCTTGGTGGCTCATGCGAGATTTTTCTCTTTGCAACAGTCCAGGACAGGCATGGCTTGAGTGTTTGAGTTTTCTGGGAATGCAGTAAGCATGGTGGTGCTTTCTAGGAGTACATCACTCCAATCTGGATGCTGCTTTTGTACAGTGCAATGTATGACTAACTTGACTTCAGTAAAAGGTGGGTGCAAAGCATATAAAAGAAATCTTTGAAAAATATCATGCTAAGATAGATGGTAATTCTGGCTCTACTTGTTTTCTAGGACGGGAACTGCGTCCTTGTAGAAACATGCTCTCCTAGACACTGGTCAGAGACTCTGAGTGTTGCCCAGAGGCTACTAAGTCTGGAAGGATATGTTTCCTTCACAGGATCTCAGGTGTTTGCTGCACCTGGGCACTCCTGTTAAGGATGATCGAGTGTCATCATTGTTACAAGTCCCAGAAGATGAGGACTCAGCCACTGTCACAGAAGGGATTGTCCAGGGACTGTCTGAGCCATGAGGAGGAAAGTCCCACTGGCAGTTTGCCTAGAGCCTCCTTAAAAGCAAACCCAGCCCTCTTGGCTGAATGTCAAACTGGGCGTAACTTTGAAACTCAAGCGGAAGAGGAAAGGGGGAGCACAGAGCTTGTGCTGGCAGCAGGAGCCTTCTGCTGCTCCTCAGCTGCTGCCCGCAGATGTGAGAGCCCCGTGGACCCCCTGTCCCGGAGCCAGGTACTGCTGCTGAGGTGTGAGGGAACGAGGGCTGGGCTGCATCCTCGGGGCAGGAGAGGGAGTTTTCCTGTGTTTGTGAGGGGAAGGAGAGCAGAATGCCGGTGTCCATGGGACTGGGGTTGTTGGGAATGGCTGGTGCAGATGATCACACAGGAGAAAGGACTTTAGTGCCCTCCCACTCCTGCCTGTCCACTCTTTGCTATGACCTTGTGGTCTTGCTTTCTGTGGGTCTCCTTGGAGAGACCCTTCCTTCTCCTGCAGGGAATGCCTGTGATTCCAGCAAGGTGTTTTATTAGTCCTATCCTGCAGAGCTCCTCTCCAGCAGAAGGTCACCCCCAGCCTGTCCTGGTGCATGGGGTTTATGCCTCCCTAGGTGCAGGCCCCTGCACTTGCCCATGTTGAACTTCATGAGGTTCTTCTCTGCCCACCCTGGTTCCAGCCTCTCTGGTACCTGTGTAGGGCAGCAGAGCCCTCTGAGGCATCAGCCACTCCTCCCAGTTTAGTATCATCAGCAAACTTGCTGAGGAGGCACTCTGTGCCTTCATCCACGGTATTGTTGAGTAAGTTGAATAAGGCTGGACCCAGTGCTGACCCATGGGGGACCATGCTAGCTGCAGGCCTCCGAATAGGCACTGCACCACTGATCACAACCCTCTGAGCTCAGCTAGTTCTCGGTCCATCTCCCTGTCCACTCAACTAACCCACACTTCCTGAGCAGGCTTAGGGGATTTATGGGAAGACATTGCCGAAAGCCTTGCTGAAGTCAAGGGAGACAACATGCACTGCTCTCCCCTCATATATCCAGCCACTCGTGGCAATGCAGAAGCCTTCCAGACTGGCTAAGCATGATTCCCCCTTGATGAATCCATGCTCACTACCCCTCACCACCACCTTTTCCTCCACATGCTTAGAGGTGACATCCAAGATGAGTCGTTTCATCACTTTTTCTAAGATGGGCTGCACACAAAATACTTCTGCTACTTCCCCAGCCCATCCCTGCTACGTTCTCTCTTCTCCACCAGCACAGCCAGTTTGCCCAGGCTCCCCAGGGCCCCTTCTGCCTCCTAGTCTCAGAGACCTTCTTCACAGCCCAGGCTTGCCTGGGGTTTACCATGGCTGGAAGCGTGGACGGGGGATGATGGAGAGGTCTATTTGGTGACCACCCTCTGCCTGTGGCTCAAGCCTTGTGCTGATTTCCTCTTTCTGCTGCTGCAAACTGAAACTGAAAGCTTGTGCTCTTCTTCCAGATTGACTGCAATTCTGTGAGGCACCTAATATGGCCGGTGCAAACGCAGGCTTGGAGTGGGAGGCACTTCCCCACGTTTCTGAAGAAGACATGAATGAGATAAAGACTGCGATAGAGAAAGGAGACCTCACAGCAGCAGCTGCAAAGGCACAGGAGATCCTGGCTGATGAGGAAAAGATCCAGCTCCACATCGCTGTAACAGGGGACTCGGGCTCTGGGAAATCTTCTTTCATCAATGCTGTGCGTGACCTGGAGGACCATGAGGAGGGTGCAGCAGCAATTGGAGTGACGCAGACTACGTATAAGTGCACCCCTTATCTTCACCCTGATTACTCCAATGTGATATTCTGGGACCTGCCTGGCATTGGAACTCCCAATTTCAAACCAGACAGGTACTTTAAGAAGGTGAATTTCAACCGCTATGACTTCTTCATCATCATCTCCTCCAGGCGCTTCTCACACAATGATGCCATTCTTGCAAAGGCCGTTCAGGCTCAGGGGAAGCGTTTCTACTTTGTGCGCTCCAAGATGGATCAGGACGTGAGCAATGAGCGAAGATTCTACGATGAGGAGGGAATTCTGAAAGCTAAAGGGAAAGAAGCTACTGGGAGCCGGCCACAGCAGTATGATGAGAGGGCAATCCTGTATAAGATCAGGCAGGACTGTGAAAAGAACCTGGAACGTCTGGGCATATGGTCCCCTCAAGTCTTTCTTGTCTGCAGGGATGGGTTTAGCTTCAAGTTTGATGGTCCCAGACTATTGCAAACCTTCCTGGAGGATCTGCCAAGTGAGAAGAAACTCACCTTCCTACGGACCCTGGCCCACCCTTCTAAGGAAGTGCTGAGGAAGAAGAAGGAGATGCTGATGAAGCGAGTCTGGCTGAAAAGCCTTGCGTCATGTGGAGCATCCGTTGATCCCACCAAGTGGCTCTCTGCAGCTGTTGATTCTACAATCCTGGTGACATCCCTTCAAGAGTACTGCCGGGTCTTTGGCCTGGCTGAGGAATCCCTGCA
The DNA here is from genome assembly GCF_059628265.1 of Tinamus guttatus. Taxonomy (NCBI): domain Eukaryota; kingdom Metazoa; phylum Chordata; class Aves; order Tinamiformes; family Tinamidae; genus Tinamus; species Tinamus guttatus. The sequence continues at coordinate 3,549,951 of NW_028288957.1, read as the reverse complement.
GAAACTAGCAAGGCAGGTGAACAAGCCTGTGGAGGAGCTGAAGGCTGTCATAAAGTCCCCCCTGCTCAATGAAATATCCAAGGATCTTGTAATTAAGCTGTTGAGCAAGAGCTTTGATGTCGCTGCGACATACGTTCCACATTTGATCAAGTTCTTGCCAAAACAGTTGCAGGTGATAGGCCATCTGTTGTCTGCAGGTATTGCTTTCTTCACCATGTTCTTTCTTTTGAGGAAATTTATCTCTGATGCTGCTGATGCTGCTGAATGTGTTTTGCTGAAGGCTTTAGAGGGGAAGATTCAAAAAAGCCACATGGGGATCTGAGCAGAAACTCTGCAAGGATTTGCCAGAAGACAGTGTCCCTTCCTCAGTGCAGCCCTTTGCCTTCCCACACCTGAATGATACAGCCCAGCCAGGCTGAACCCTGCTCATACTCTTACTCCCCTTCAACCTCACCGACACCTGTGTGTCCTCATTTTCTGCACATCTTTTAGTACCTGTGCTTGGGACTTTCCCCTCTCAGAGTTCTTCCTTGTAGATAGGATTAGAAGTGCTCTCCGCAGAGGGCTTGTGTGTTCAGCCTGCTGAGGACATGGGCAGGTTTCCCCTATAATTCCCCTTTGGAATGTGTTGCAAAGGCTGTTCCTGGCTCTCACATGCCTGGAGCTCCCAGGAAAGCAGGGGGGCATGGGAGCAGGAGGAGGGCAAAGGGAGGCTCTTCCCTTCCCCAGCAGAAATGCGCTCCAAAGGACTATGCTGCCTGGAGGTCCTTCTGGTGACTCTCACCCTTACTCCAGCCAAAGCAGAGTAGAGCTGTCTCTGCAGGAGGGCCTGCTGCTCTCTCAGGCCTCTGAGCCCATCCCTTTCATATTGCCCAAGCCCTGCCTGCAACAGAAAGCGAAAGAAGAAAACCTGCAGGAGGGAAAACATGTAAACAGGAGTGCTGAGTGTGTTTGCCCTGGTGGACTTTGCTTTTGTCCCCTGGGGTGAGGTTTGTTTGCTGTCATGGTGCTGAGGCTTTGTGTCTAAGGGTGCATGGGCTGTGTCGCCTGCTTCTAAATCACAGAGTCACAGAGTGACTGAGGCTGGAAGGAACCTTGGGAGTTCTCAACCTCCCTGCTCGAGCAGGGTCAGCTGGAGCACCTTGCACAGGATCACATCCAGGCGGGATTTCAGTACCTATTGGAAAGGAGACTCTACAACATCTCTGGGCAACTTGTTCCAGTGCTCTGTCACCCTCACAATAAAGAAGCTATTCCTCACATTAAGATGGAAATTCCTGTGTTCCAGTTGGTAGCCATAACCTCTTGTCGTGTCACTGGCCACCACTGAAGAGAGTCTAGCCCCATCCTCTTGACACTCTCCCTTTAGGGGGTGGGTGTCGCACTAATATAAACACTGAGACACGCTGAGAAAGACTGTGACGACACAGGCGACCGCCACAGAAACACGTGGCCAGCCGGGTCTGCAGCTGCGGGCAGTGCCTGGGCCTCTCCGTGTTACCTGGGAGCAGCAAAGCCAACCCCTGCCTTAGTGTGAGCAGGTGGACGAGCTGCTTAGCCTGGTGGTGGAGCGGAAGAAGGAGGTTAAAAGGCTGCGGAGCATCAGGGAATGCAAGAAAGAAACAGCCTGGTGGGGCCGCGCTCTGTGGTTGTGCCACACTCTGCGGTTGTCCCAGTGAGGGCACCCAGAGAACCCCAAATGGATCTGAGGATCCCCTGCCCTCCTGCCATAGGGCGGAGGGGGCAGAATTAACAGGATTAAGAGATGAACAGGAATGGAAACGGGTCCCTGTTTGAGGTGGCAGGAGATCCCTTTCCAGGCCCACCTCAGCCCCCAAGGTGACCACATTCAGCAGGTACGAAGCCCTGGAACTTGAGGGCCAGACAAATGAGGTCACGGATCCAGGTCCTTCTAGGGGTTGTCTGGGGCGAGACCATCCCATCCATGCCTTAAGGCCGCCCCCACTAAGGAGAAAAGGAGCAGGTGGAAGAAGCAGCGAGTGATGGTCGTGGGAGACTCCCTGCTGCAGGGCACAGAGGCACCAACCTGCAGAGCCGATCCCTTGTTCAGAGGGGTCTGTTGCCCTCCAGGGGTTCGAATAAGGGATGTCACAGAGAGACTGCCAAGGCTTGTCCAGGCGTCGGACTATTATCCCCTGTTACTGTTTCATGTGGGCACTAATGACGCCATGGGGAAACGCAGCAGTGTCAAATGAGATTTCTGAGCCCTAGGGACGGCAGTCAAGGTTCTGGGAGCCCGGGTTGTGTTCTCCCCTATCCTCCAATGAGGGGAATGGGTATGAGGAAGAAAAGGCGCATATTGCACGTAAATAGCTGCGCTGCTGGTCTTAGCAACAGGGTTTTGGTTTCTATGACCTTGGGACACTGAAGACCACCAGCTATTGGGGAATGATGAGAGCCACCTCAGCAAGAGGGACACGTGTGTCTCTGCCAAAAGGTTGGCCAGCCTGGTTAGGAGGGCTTTAAAGTAAGCAAGAAGGGGGAAGGGGAGTGTTGCATGGACAGAAAAGTCAGTGTGACGCAGCCTGAGTCAGAAGGTGTCCAGCGGGACCAGAGACTTGGGGAAGCAAATATAAGATATGGTTATAGAGGGTCCTCTTTCACCCCTCCCAGGAAACCTGCAGATTCGATTCCTTCCCTGAAGTGCTGGTACACCAATGCACGCAGCACAGGGAATAACCAGGAGGAACTGGAGATCTGTGTGCGGTCCCGGTATCATGATCTCATCGCAATTATGGAGACATGGTGGGACAGCTCACACGACTGGAGCACTGCCATGGAAGGCTGTGTGCTCTTTAGGAAGGACAGGCTGGGAAGTTGAGGTGGTGGAGCTGCTCTTTATGTGAGAGAGCAACAGGAACACATGGAACCTGGGTGTGGATGATGAGCAAGTTGAGAGCTCATGGGTAAGCATTAGAGGGCAGGCCAACATGGGACACACTGTGGTGGGTGTTTGCTACAAGCCACTTGATCAGGGTGAGGAGGTTGAGGCGACCTCCTACAGACAGCTGGAAGTAGCCTCACGGTCACAGGCCCTGGTTCTCATGGGAGGCTCCAACCACCCTGACATCAACTGGGAAGACAACACAGCCAGGCACAAAAATTCCTGGAGGTTTCTGTAGAGCATTGGTGATAACTTTCTAACACAGATTGTGGAGGAGTCACTGTGGAGAGCTGGGCTACTGGACTAGGTGCTAAGAAATAAAGAGGGACTTGTTATAACGAGATGTGAAGGTGGGGGGTAGCCTCGGCTGCAGAGACCATGAGCTGGCTGAGTTTAGGATCCAATGAGGAGGAAGCAGGGCGGTAAGTAGCCTTACAACCATGGACTTCAGGAGGGCCAACTTTAGCCTCTTCAGAGACCTCCTAAGAAGAATCCCATGGGGGATTCTAGAAGGAAGGGGGGCCTGAGCGAGCTGGTCAGTATTCAAACAGCACTTCCTCCACGCTCCAGATCGGTGCATCCCTGTGAGCAAGAAGTCAGGTGGGTTGGGCAGGAGGCCTGCATGGATGAGGAAGGAGCTCCTGGCAAAACTCAGACAGAGGAAGGCAGTATGCAGAATGTGGAAAAAAGGACAGCTCCCTTGGGAGGAACCTCAGGTAGTTGCTGTCATGGGGCCTCCTGTTAAGGATGCTCTGGTGCCAATGACCCTACTAGGCCGTGCAGATGAGAAGGACTCGTGCAACCTTACAGGAGAGATGGGCCAGGGACTGTCCGAGGACAGCTCTAGAGGGGAGGAAAGTTCCACTGGCGGTTTGCCTGGAGCCTCCTTAAAGGTAAACCCAGCCCTGTTCCTGCACCTCAAACTGGGCGGAACTTTGAAACACAGTTGGAGCAGCAGAGCAGGAGCACAGAGCTTGTGCTGGCAGCAGGAGCCTTCTGCTGCTCCTCAGCTGCTGCCTGCAGGTGTGAGAGCCCCTTGGACCCCCTGTGCCGGAGCCAGGTACTGCTGCCGAGGTGTGAGGGAGCGAGGGCTGGGCTGCGTCCTCGGGGCAGGAGAGGGAGTTTTCCTGTGTTTGTGAGGGGAAGGAGAGCAGAATGCCAGTGTCCATGGGACTGGGGTTGTTGGGAATGGCCGGTGCAGATGATCACACAGGAGAAAGGACTTCAGTGCCCTCCCACTCCCGCCTGTCCACTACTTGCTGTGACCCCGAAAGTCTTGCTTTCTATGGGTTTTCAGTGTCCTTGGAGGACACGTGTGTCCTTGCAGGGACCTCGTGTGATTCCAGCAGGGCATCTGTTACATCCCATCTGGGCTCTAATCTGGCACCTTGTGGTCAGAGGCGCCCCCAGCTTCTCCTGTGTTGGAAACAAATCCAGCCTACACAAGGGCTGGGGCTGCCTGGAGGTGTCTGAGTGTGAGGAGAGCAGGACGCGGTGCCCAGAGGAGGTCAGGTCAGTTGTCGATTCCTGCTGTGTTGTGCTTGGTCCTGGTGGAGGTTTCCATGAGCTCTTCTCTGCTCCCTGGGCTCCCTGGTGGTCGGAGAGATGCTCCCACCCTGGTACAGTTTTGTTGGACTTCTCCATGCTCCAGCCCTGAGTCACTGGCTTTCGGATTTGTTCTTGCTGTTGCTGCCGCTCCCTGGCTGCTCCTTTTGCTCCCTGCAGGAAACTTTGTGCTTCCAGAGGACCAATGTTTCTTTAGATACAACCTGTCCATGTGCTCTCCTGGCGGCACATGAGAACTGTGCCGTTGTCTTGGATCAGTGCTTTCCTACATGCTCCCCTGGGGCAAAAGAAGGGTTAAGATCCACAAGTTTTACCTCGCAGAGCCCGTGCTAGCCGCTCCGCCAGCTGGTTACCAGGGCACGAAGCGCTTTGGCTTCCTGCAGGGTCACTCCAGGGACTCTGCTAATGGGTCTCGGGGGCTGCGAGAGGCTGAGGTGGGGACAGGTCACTTGGGTTCCCTGGCTCTGTCTGTGGCTCAGCCTTGTGCTCAGTTCCTCATTCTGCTGCTGCAAAACGAAAGTGAAAGATTGTGCTCTTCTTCCAGGCTCTCTGCACCCACACTCGCTGCAGATAAAATGGCCAGCGCTGACGCAGACTTGGAAGGAGAGTTCCTTCCCCACATTTCTGAAGAAGACATGGATGTGATAAAGGCTGCAGCTGAGAAAGGAGACCTCGCAGCAGCAGCTGCAAAGGCACAGGAGATCCTGACTGATGAGGAAAAGATCCAGCTCCACATCGCTGTAACAGGGGACTCAGGCAATGGGAAATCTTCTTTCATCAATGCTGTGCGTGATCTGGAGGACTATGAGGAGGGTGCAGCCGAGATTGGAGTGACGGAGACAACGATGGAGTGCACCCCTTATCCTCACCCCGATTACTCCAATATGACCTTCTGGGACCTGCCTGGCATTGGGACTCCCAATTTCACACCAGACACCTACCTTCAGAATGTGAATTTCAACCGCTATGACTTCTTCATCATCATCTCCTCCGGCCGCTTCTCACACAATGATGCCATTCTTGCAAAGGCCATTCAGGCTCAGGGGAAGCGTTTCTACTTTGTGCGCTCCAAGATGGATCAGGATGTGAGCAATGAGCGAAGATTCTACGATGCGGAGGGAGTCCTGAAGGCTAAAGGGAAAGAAGCTACTGGTAGCCGGCCACAAAAGTATAATGAGAGGGCAGTCCTAGATAAGATCAGGCAGGACTGTGAAAAGAACTTGGAACGTCTGGGCATAAGTTTCCCTCGAGTCTTTCTTGTCTGCAGGGATGGCTTTACCTTCAAGTTCGATGGTCCTAGGCTGTTGCAAACCTTCCTGGAGGATCTGCCAAGTGAGAAGAAACTCACCTTCCTATGGGCCCTGAGCATCACTTCTAAGGAAGTGCTGAGAAAGAAGAAGGAAGAGCTGATGAAGCAAGTCTGGCTGAAAAGCCTTGCATCGGCTGGAGCTGCTGCTCTTCCCATTCCTGGTCTCTCTATGGCTGTTGATATTGCAATCCTGGTGAGATCCCTTCAAGAGTACTGCCGGGTCTTTGGCCTGGCTGAGGAATCCCTGCAGAAACTAGCAAAGCAGGTGAACAAGCCTGTGGAGGAGCTGAAGGCTGTCATAAAGTCCCCCCTGCTCAACGAAATATCCAAGGATCTTGTAATTAAGCTGTTGACCAAGAGCATTGGGGGCGCTGTGCAATATCCTCTGCTTCTCATCAAAGTAATTCCCATAATTGGGCCAGTGATAGGCTCCTTGGTTTCTGCAGGAATTGCTTTCCCCAGCACATTCTTTATGTTGAAGAATTTTCTCTCTGATGCAGCTGATGATGCTGAACGTGTTCTGCAGAAGGCTGTAGAGGGGAGGACTTGGAAGAGCCAGATTTAAACCCTCACACAGTTTCTCTGATGTCTGCAGTGCTGCATGAATCAGTGCTATGCTCAAAATCTAAGGAGTATCACTGGAGTCTTTTCCAGGGCATTCATTTTACCAGAGGGGTTGATGTTGATAACTGGTAGTAGACACCATGAAATGCATGGCTGCGGCATGAGGAAGACAAGTGACTTAAAAGGAAAAAGATGTACCTCTTGTTTCTTTTTGCCCTGCTCTCCATTTCCTGTCCATGAAGCTTGATGATGATGATGCTTTGCAGCTTTCTTATGCAGCAGCATTTGTTTGGTGAGGTTGAAATAAAATGACTTACCAACAAATACGTGTGCTGACAGTGCCTGCCTGAGAGCTGCCCTGCTATTGATGGGACACCATGGGGTAGGTGTCAGGGTGTGACGCGTCACGTGGACGCCTTTCCTGCAGAACCAACCGCAGTCCTGGAGGCTCGGGCTCTCTGCTGGTGCTGTGCTGCCCTCACGTGGGACTCCTTAGGAATAGCCCCAGTTTCAGTGTCAGCCTTCCCCAAGGTCAAGCCAGTTTCTCTGGCTATTGACAAGTGACACTATCCCTAGGAGATGTGCAATGAGGTCCAAGTCTGTCCATGGAAGCAGAGTCAAGAGCTATAGCTCTCAGATAGATGGTCTGACCTGAAGCTGCGTTAAGAGACTTTTGTGTTATTTATGGGGGGACATTTGAGGTTACAGAGAATCTGGTGGCTCAGAGGGCCCACAAAGTCTCCTCAGGCTCTGCTGCTTTTAACCAAGCCAGGCCTCTTTTCGGAAGGAAACAAGGAAATCTTCAAAGCAGATGGCCAAGAGCGGTAGTCAGTCACTCCACACTTTCTTCCCCAAGCTTCATGGGCACCTGGCCCTCGCCCATCTCCTCTGACCTGTCTCCTGTGGCTGCAGTTTTTGGGTTGCTCACTCTGTTCTCTGATGCTTTGGCATGTTAAGGAGGACTTGTAGGTCTCCAACCACCCCCTAAGCTCCCATCCTACCATCTCCCAGCACCTGCTGGTACATACAATTTTTTGGAATTCTTTGGTTTATCCCTTCTTCTCATATGCAGCCCTCAACACGAGGTATACACAGGCTTTCTGGCCTATGTTTCCGGCTGCTCCACCAAGCGCTGCCCTGCCACTGACTAGTGAACAGGACACTCTGACTAGCGAAGGAAAGATCCACCTCTGGATTGCTGTAACCGGTGACTGAGCTCCAGAAAATCATCTTTGCTCAACGCTGTGTGTGGCCTAGAGGAATTTGAGGAGGCTGCAGCTGAAATTGGTGCGATGGAGACAACGGTGGATTGCCTCCTTCGCAGAGTGCCTCCAGAATGCAGAGTTCTGGTGTCTGCAGATACAGCTTTCTGCAGCACATTCTTCCTTTTGAGGAAAGTTCTCCCTGCAGCTGCTGCTGCTGCTGCACATGTGCTGCAAATCCCTTTAGAAGGGAGGACTCAAAAGAGCCACTGGGGGATCTCAGCACCAACTGTGTGACAGGAATGTGGGGAGCTCCCAGGGACAGAGGGTCGGAGAAACAAGACGCTCTGGGATGTAAATCCCAGAAGCCCAACCAGGTCTGGCCAGATGCATCCCCTGCCTTCAGTGCTGACTGACGCTCTGCCTGGCTGCCCCAGCAGCTGCCCTCGGCTCTCCCCAAAGCTGACTCCCCACTACCCGCAAATCATCCCCATCCTAGCTGGGCCGTGACTCGGTACTGCCTTGTTAGCGAAAGCCACAGGGTCCTCAGGGGCTGCGTGATGCTCTTGCCATGCACAGCTCTTCCCTCCCCTAGACACCCACCTTCCTCTACGACCCCCACGGCTCCACACGGAGCAGGACTCTCTGCTCCTCGTGTGCCTCATGGGTGTGATGGGGACAACCCATGACACAGAGAGCGCTCCTGGGTGCTGCTACAGAACCATGACAGCAATAAAATAGTTATGCTTGGAACAATCAGCATGGAAGTCTCCTCTCCTAGATCTGAACCAGCTTGCTGAGGGGCAAGTGCTCCTCTATTCTGCATGAAGGGGTGGAATGAAACTTGGACCAGAGCAGCAGCTCAGATCTTTGCCCTCATCAAGGCATCGCTGCTCCTGCTGCCACGTGGCAATTGCTTAGAGTTTCTGTAAGAGCAGGACTTCCCGGCACAGGGTGTCCTTCCCCTCTGCAATCATGATACAGTGCAAGCCCAGCCAATCTGGAGGTCGTCCATGTGATTAACACAGCACAAGCCTTGTGCTGTATTCTCCATTCAGCTGCTGCCACTGGAAAGTGAAAGTGGTGCTCTTCTTCCCGGCTTCCCACCTGGCCTTTTCAGGCAAGGAAATTGATACCTCTTGCTGCACGTCAAGCTGGGCTGAACTTGAAATCCAGTCAGAGCAGCAGAGCAGGAGCACAGAGCTTGTGCTGGCAACAGGAGCCTTCTGCTGCTCCTCAGCTGCTGCCCGCAGGTGTGAGAGCCTTGTCTGCAGGGACGGTTTTAGCTTCAAGTTCGATGGTCCCACACTGTTGCAAACCTTCCTGGAGGATCTGCCAAGTGAGAAGAAACTCATCTTCCTACGGACCCTGGCCCAGCCTTCTAAGGAGGTGCTGAGGAAGAAGAAGGAGATGCTGATGAAGCAAGTCTGGCTGAAAAGCCTTGCGTCATGTGGAGCATCCGTTGAACCCACCAAGTGGCTTTCTGCAGTTGTTGATTCTACAATCCTGGTGACATCCCTTCAAGAGTACTGCCGGGTCTTTGGCTGAGGAATCCCTGCAGAAACTAGCAAGGCAGGTGAACAAGCCTGTGGAAGAGCTGAAGGCTGTCATAAAGTCCCCCCTGCTCCATGAAGTATCCCGGGATCTTGTAATTAAGCTGTTGAGCAAGAGCTTTGATGTCGCTGTGACATACATTCCACATTTGATCAAATTCTTGCCAAAACAGTTGCGGGTGATAGGCCATCTGTTGTCTGCAGGTATTGCTTTCTTCACCATTTTCTTTCTTTTGAGGAAATTTATCTCTGATGTTGTTGATGCTGCTGAATGTGTTTTGCTGAAGGCTTTAGAGGAGAAGATTGAAAAAAGCCACATGGGGATCTGAGCAGAAACTCTGCAAGGATTTGCCAGAAGACAGTGTCCCTTCCTCAGTGCAGCCCTTTGCCTTCCCACACCTGAATGATACAGCCCAGCCAGGCTGAACCCTGCTCATACTCTTACTCCCCTTCAACCTCACCGACACCTGTGTGTCCTCATTTTCTGCACATCTTTTAGTACCTGTGCTTGGGACTTTCCCCTCTCAGAGTTCTTCTTTGTAGATAGGATTAGAAGTGCTCTCCGCAGAGGGCTTGTGTGTTCAGCCCGCTGAGGACACGGGCAGGTTTCCCCTATAATTCCCCTTTGGAATGTGTTGCAAAGGCTGTTCCTGGGTCTCTCGCACGCTTGGAGCTCCCAGGAAAGCAGGGGGGCATGGGAGCAGGAGGAGGGCAAAGGGAGGCTCTTCCCTTCCCCAGCAGAAATGCATTCCAAAAGGGCTGTGCTGCCTGGAGGTCCTTCTATTGACTCCCACCCTTACTCCGGCCAAGGCAGAGCGGAGCTCTCTCTGCAGGAGGGCCTGCTGCTCTCCCAGGCCTCTGAGCCCATCCCTTTCATATTGCCCAAGCCTTGCCTGCCACAGAAAGCGAAAGAAGAAAACCTGCAGGAGGGAAAACATGTAAACAGGAGTGCTGAGTGTGTTTGCCCTGGTGGACTTTGCTTTTGTCCCCTGGGGTGAGGTTTGTTTGCTGTCATGGTGCTGAGGCTTTGTGTCTAAGGGTGCATGGGCTGTGTCGCCTGCTTCTAAATCACAGAGTCACAGAGTGACTGAGGCTGGAAGGAACCTTGGGAGTTCCCAACCTCCCTGCTCGAGCAGGGTCAGCTGGAGCACCTTGCACAGGATCACATCCAGGCGGGATTTCAGTACCTACTGGAAAGGAGACTCTACAACATCTCTGGGCAACTTGTTCCAGTGCTCTGTCACCCTCACAATAAAGAAGCTATTCCTCACATTAAGATGGAAATTCCTGTGTTCCAGTTGGTAGTCATAACCTCTTGTCGTGTCACTGGCCACCACTGAAGAGAGTCTAGCCCCATCCTCTTGACACCCTCCCTTCAGCGGGTGGGTGTCGCACTAATATAAACACTGAGACATGCTGAGGAAGACTTTGGCGACACAAGCGACCGCCACAGAAACACACGGCCGGCCGAGTCTGCAGCTGCAGGCAGTGCCTGGGCCTCTCTGTGTTACCGGGGAGGAGCAAAGCCAACCCCTGCCTTAGTGTGAGCAGGTGGATGAGCTGCTTAGCCTGGTGGTGGAGCGGAAGGAGGAGGTTGAAAGGCTGCGGAGCATCAGGGAATGCAAGAAAGAAACAGCCTGGTGGGGCCGCGCTCTGCAGCCATCCCAGTAAGGGCACCCAGAGAACCCCGAATGGATCTGAGGATCCCCTGCCCTCCTGCCATAGGGCAGAGGGTGCAGAATTAACAGTATTAAGAGATGAACAGGAATGGAAACGGGTCCTTGTTTGAGGTGGCAGGAGATCCCTTTCCAGGCCCACCTCAGCCCTCGAGGTGACCACATTCAGCAGGTACGAGGCCCTGGAACTTGAGGGCCAGACAAATGAGGTCACAGATCCAGGTCCATCTGGTGGTTGTCCTGGGCGAGACCATCCCATCCATGCCTTAAGGCCGCCCCCACTAAGGAGAAAAGGAGCAGGTGGAAGAAGCAGCGAGTGATGGTCGTGGGAGACTCCCTGCTGCAGGGCACAGAGGCACCAACCTGCAGAGCCGATCCCTTGTTCAGAGGGGTCAGTTGCCCTCCAGGGGCTCGAATAAGGGATGTCACAGAGAGACTGCCAAGGCCTGTCCAGGCGTCGGACTATTATCCCCTGTTACTGTTTCATGTGGACACTAATGACGCCATGGGGAAACGCAGCAGTGTCAAATGAGATTTCAGAGCCCTAAGGACGGCAGTCAAGGCTCTGGGAGCCCGGGTTGGGTTCTCCCCTATCCTCCAATGAGGGGAATGTGTATGAGGAAGAAAAGGCAGATATTTCAGGTAAACAGCTGGCTGCGCTGCTGGTCTTAGCAACAGGGTTTTGGTTTCTATGACCTTGGGACACTGAAGACCACCAGCTACTGGGGAATGATGAGAGCCACCTCAGCAAGAGGGACACACGTGTCTTTGCCAAAAGGTTGGCCAGCCTGGTTAGGAGGGCTTTAAAGTAAGCAAGAAGGGGGAAGGGGAGTGTTGCATGGACAGAAAAGTCAGTGTGACACAGCCAGAGTCAGGTGTCCAGCGGGAGCGTGGACATGGGGAAGCAAATATAAGATATGGTTATAGAGGGTCCTCTTTCACCCCTTCCAGGAAACCTGCAGGCTCGATTCCTTCCCTGAAGTGCTGGTACACCAATGCACACAGCATGGGGAATAACCAGGAGGAACTGGAGATCTGTGTGCGGTCCCGGTATCATGATCTCATCGCAATTACGGAGACATGGTGGGACAGCTCACACGACTGGAGCACTGCCATGGAAGGCTGTGTGCTCTTTAGGAAGGACAGGCTGGGAAGCTGAGGTGGTGGAGCTGCTCTTTATGTGAGAGAGCAACAGGAACGCATGGAACCTGGGGGTGGATGATGAGCGAGCTGAGAGCTCATGTGTAAGCATTAGAGGGCAGGCCAACATGGGACACACTGTGGTGGGTGTTTGCTACAAGCCACTTGATCAGGGTGAGGAGGTTGAGGCGGCCTCCTGCAGACAGCTGGCAGTAGCCTTGCGGTCACAGGCCCTGGTTCTCATGGGAGGCTCCAACCACCCTGACATCAACTGAATAGACAACACAGCCAGGCACAAAAATTCCTGGAGGTTTCTGCAGAGCATTGGTGATAAGTTTTTAACACAGACTGTGGAAGAGCCAACAAGGAGAGGGGCCTACTGGACTGGGTACTAAGAAATAGAGAGGGACTTGTTAGAGATGTGAAGGTGGGGGGTAGCCTCGGCTGCAGAGACCATGAGCTGGCTGAGTTTAGGATCCAATGAGGAGGAAGCAGGGCGGTAAGTAGCCTTGCAGCTATGGACTTCAGGAGGGCCAACTTTACCCTCTTCAGAGACCTACTCAGAAGAATCCCAAAGGCTCCAGAAGGAAGGGGGGGACCAAGAGACCTGGTCAGTATTCAAGCAGCACTTCCTCCACGCTCCAGATCGGTGTATCCCTGTGAGCAAGAAGTCAGCTGGGTTGGGCAGGAGACCTGCGTGGATGAGCAAGGAGCTACTGGCAAAACTCAGACAGAGAAAGGCAGTATGCAGAATGTGGAAAAAAGGACAGGCCCTGTGGGAGGAATATAGGAATGTTGTCAGGGAATGAAGGGATGCAACAAGGAAAGCTAAGGTGCTTGGGACTTTTGGAGCTGTGTGGTCTCTGAGAATACGCTGACTATCTCTGGCTCATCTTCTCATATGCTCTACAATGGGCTGACTTTCTCACGCTACTCCTTTAGGTGACAACACAACTTTTCTGTCCGGATCGAAGCCTCTGACACAGTTGATGGAGGAACTCCCAACAACTGTGTGGCAATGTGCTCTAAGGTGTGGAATGACAGTATCAGAGGAGGAGTACGCTCTGATGATTGGGAATGATGGAGCCTTCTTGCACCCTGCTGCACAAACTGCCTTATCTAGAGGTTATTCAGCCTCAGATGGAGTGCGTATCCATCCAGGAACCTCAGGTAGTTGCTGTCCTGGGGCCTCCTTTTAAGGATGCTCTGGTTCCAGTGACCCTACTAGGCTGTGCAGATGAGAAGGACTCGTGCAACCTTACAGGAGAGATGGGCCAGGGACTGTCCAAGGACAGCTCTACAGGGGAGGAAAGTCCTACTGGTGGTTTGCCTGGAGCCTCCTTAAAGGGAAACCCAGCGCTTTCCTGCACCTCAAACTGGGCTGAAGGTTGAAACTCAAGCGGAAGAGGAAAGGGGGAGCACAGAGCTTGTGCTGGCAGCAGGAGCCTTCTCCTTCAGCCTGCAGGTGTGAGAGCCCCTTGGACGCCCTGTGCCAGAGCCAGGTACTGCTGCTGAGGTGTGAGGGAGCAAGGGCTGGGCTGTGTCCTCGGGGCAGGAGAGGGAGTTTTCCTGTGTTTGTGAGGGGAAGGAGAGCAGAATGCCGGTGTCCATGGGACTGGGGTTGTTGGGAATGGCCGGTGCAGATGGTCACACAGGAGAAAGGACTTTAGTGCCCTCCCACTCCCGCCTGTCCGCTTCTTGCTGTGACCCCAAAGGTCTTGCTTTCTGTGGTCTTCAGTGTCCTTGGAGGGCACGTGTGTCCTTGCAGGGATCTCGTGTGCTTCCAGCAGGACATCTGTTAGATCCCATCTGGGCTCTAATCTGGCACCCTGTGGTCAGAGGCACCCCCAACTTCTCCTGTGTTGGAAACAAGTCCAGCCTACACAAGGGCTGGGGCTGCCTGGAGGTGTCTGAGTGTGAGGAGAGCAGGACGCGGTGCCCAGAGGAGGTCAGGTCAGTTGTTGTGGCCATTCCTGCTGTCTTGTGCTTGGTCCTGGTCGGAAACACCGACAGAGCTCTTCCCTGCTCCCTGGGCTCCCTGGTGGTCGGAGAATTGCTCCCACCCTGGTACACTTTTTTTGGGCTTCTCCATGCTCCAGCCCTGAGTCACTGGCTTTCGGATTTGTTCTTGGTGTTGCTGCCGCTCCCTGGCTGCTCCTTTTGCTCCCTGCAGGAAACTTTGTGCTTCCAGAGGACCACCGTTTCTTTAGATACAACCTGTCCATGTGCTCTCCTGGTGGCACATGAGAACCGTGCCATTGTCTTGGATCAGTGCTTTCCCACATGCTCCCCTGGGGCAAAAGAAGGGTTAAGATCCACAAGCTTTACCTCGCAGAGCCCGTGCTAGCCGCTCCGTCAGCTGGTTACCAGGGCACGAAGCGCTTTGGCTTCCTGCAGGGTCACTCCAGGGACTCTGCTAATGGGTCTCGGGGGCTGCGAGAGGCTGAGGTGGGGACAGGTCACTTGGGTGCCCTGGCTCTGCCTGTGGCTCAGCCTGGTGCTCAGTTCCTCGATCTGCTGCTGGAAAACGAAAGTGAAAGATTGTGCTCTTCTTCCAGGCTCTCTGCACCGACACTCGCTGCAGATAAAATGGCCAGCGCTGACGCAGACTTGGAAGGAGAGTTCCTTCCCCACATTTCTGAAGAAGACATGGATGAGATAAAGGCTGCAGCTGAGAAAGGAGACCTCGCAGCAGCAGCTGCAAAGGCACAGGAGATCCTGGCTGATGAGGAAAAGATCCAGCTCCACATCGCTGTAACAGGGGACTCGGGCTCTGGGAAATCTTCTTTCATCAATGCTGTGCGTGACCTGGAGGACCATGAGGAGGGTGCGGCAGCAGTCGGAGTGACGGAGGCAACGATGGAGTGCACCCCTTATCCTCACCCTGATTGCTCCAATGTGACATTCTGGGACCTGCCTGGCATTGGGACTCCTAATTTCACACCAGACACCTACCTTCAGAAGGTGAATTTCAACCGCTATGACTTCTTCATCATCATCTCCTCCGGCCGCTTCTCACAAAGTGATGCCATTCTTGCAAAGGCCATTCAGGCTCAGGGGAAGCGTTTCTACTTTGTGCGCTCCAAGGTGGATCAGGATGTGAGCAATGAGCGAAGATTCTATGATGAGGAGGGAATTCTGAAGGCTAAAGGGAAAGAAGCTACTGGGAGCCGGCCACAGCAGTATGATGAGAGGGCAATCCTGTATAAGATCAGGCAGGATTGTGAAAAGAACTTGGAACGTCTGGGCATAAGTTTCCCTCGAGTCTTTCTTGTCTGCAGGGATGATTTTAGATTCAAGTTTGATGGTCCCAGACTGTTGGAAACCTTCTTGGATGATCTCTCAAGTGAGAAGAAACTCACCTTCCTACGGGCCCTGAGCATCACTTCTAAGGAGGTGCTGAGAAAGAAGAAGAAAGAGCTGATGAAGCAAGTCTGGCTGAAAAGCCTTGCGTCAGCTGGAGCTGCTGCTCTTCCCGTTCCTGGTCTCTCTACGGCTGTTGATATTGCAATCCTGGTGAGATCCCTTCAAGAGTATTGCCGGGTCTTTGGCCTGGCTGAGGAATCCCTGCAGAAACTAGCAAAGCAGGTGAACAAGCCTGTGGAGGAGCTGAAGGCTGTCATAAAGTCCCCCCTGCTCAACGAAATATCCAAGGATCTTGTAATTAAGCTGTTGACCAAGAGCATTGGGGGCGCTGTGCAATATCCTCTGCTTCTCATCAAAGTAATTCCCATAATTGGGCCAGTGATAGGCTCCTTGGTTTCTGCAGGAATTGCTTTCCCCAGCACATTCTTTATGTTGAAGAATTCTCTCTCTGGTGCAGCTGATGATGCTGAACGTGTTCTGCAGAAGGCTGTAGAGGGGAGGACTTGGAAGAGCCAGATTTAAACCCTCACACAGTTTCTCTGATGTCTGCAGTGCTGCATGAATCAGTGCTATGCTCAAAATCTAAGGGGTATCACTGGAGTCTTTTCCAGGGCATTCATTTTACCAGAGGGGTTGATGTTGATAACTGGTAGTAGACACCATGAAATGCATAGCTGCCGCATGAGGAAGACAAGTGACTTAAAAGGAAAAAGATGTACCTCTTGTTTCTTTTTGCCCTGCTCTCCATTTCCTGTCCATGAAGCTTGATGATGATGATGCTTTGCAGCTTTCTTATGCAGCAGCATTTGTTTGGTGAGGTTGAAATAAAATGACTTACCAACAAATACATGTACTGACAGTGCCTGCCTGAGAGCTGCCCTGCTATTGATGGGACACCATGGGGTAGGTGTCAGGGTGTGACGTGTCACGTGGACGCCTTTCCTGCAGAACCAACCGCAGTCCTGGAGGCTCGGGCTCTCTGCTGGTGCTGTGCTGCGCTCACGTGGGACTCCTTAGGAATAGCCCCGGTTTCAGTGTCAGCCTTCCCCAAGGTCAAGCCAGTTTCTCTGGCTATTGACAAGTGACAGCATCCCTAGGAGATGTGCAATGAGGTCCAAGCCTGTCCATGGAAGCAGAGTCAAGAGCTATAGCTCTCAGATAGAGGGTCTGACCTCAAGCTGCATAAGAGACTCGTGTGTTATTTATGGGGGGACATTTGAGGTTACAGAGAATCTGGTGGCTCAGAGGGCCCACAAAAAGCCTCCTCAGGCTCTGCTGCTTTTAACCAAGCCAGGCCTCTTTTCGGAAGGAAACAAGGAAATCTGCAAAGCAGATGGCCAAGAGCGGTGGTCAGTCACTCCACACTTTCTTCCCCAAGCTTCATGGGCACCTGGCCCTCGCCCATCTCCTCTGACCTGTCTCCTGTGGTTGCAGTTTTTGGGTTGCTCACTCTGTTCTCTGATGCTTTGGCATGTTAAGGAGGACTTGTAGGTCTCCAACCACCCCCTAAGCTCCCATCCTACCATCTCCCAGCACCTGCTGGTACATACAATTTTTTGGAATTCTTTGGTTTATCCCTTCTTCTCATATGCAGCCCTCAACCCGAGGTATACACAGGCTTTCTGGCCTATGTTTCCGGCTGCTCCACCAAGCACTGCCCTGACACTGACTAGTGAACAGGACACTCTGACTAGCGATGGAAAGATCCAGCTCTGGATTGCTGTAACCGGTGACTGAGCTCCAGAAAATCATCTTTGCTCAACGCTGTGTGTGGCCTAGAGGAATTTGAGGAGGCTGCAGCTGAAAGTGGCGCGACGGAGACAACGGTGGATTGCCTCCTTCGCAGAGTGCCTCCAGAATGCAGAGTTCTGGTGTCTGCAGATACAGCTTTCTGCAGCACATTCTTCCTTTTGAGGAAAGTTCTCCCTGCTGCTGCTCCTGCTGCTGCTGCTGCACATGTGCTGCAAATCCCTTTAGAAGGGAGGACTCAAAAGAGCCACTGGGGGATCTCAGCACCAACTGTGTGACAGGAATGTGGGGAGCTCCCAGGGACAGAGGGTCGGAGAAACAAGACGCTCTGGGATGTAAATCCCAGAAGCCCAACCAGGTCTGGCCAGATGCATCCCCTGCCTTCAGTGCTGACTGACGCTCTGCCTGGCTGCCCCAGCAGCTGCCCTCGGCTCTCCCCAAAGCTGACTCCCCGCTACCCGCAAAACATCCCGATCCCAGCTGGGCCGTGACTTGGTACTGCCTTGTTAGCTAAAGCCACGGGGTCCTCAGGGGCTGCGTGATGCTCTTGCCATGCACAGCTCTTCCCTCCCCTGGACCCCCACCTTCCTCTGGGACCCCCACGGCTCCACGTGGAGCAGGACTCTCTGCTCTTTGTGTGACCCATTGGTGTCATAGGGACAACCCGTGACACAGAGAACGCTCCTGGGTGCTGCTATGGAACCATGACAGCAATAAAAATAATTATGCTTGGAACAATCAGCATGGAAGTCTCCTCTCCTAGATCTGAACCAGCTTGCTGAGAGGCAAGTGCTCCTCTATTCTGCATGAAGGGGTGGAATGAAACTTGGACCAGAGCAGCAGCTCAGATCTTTGCCCTCATCAAGGCATCGCTGCTCCTGCTGCCACATGGCAATTGCTTAGATTTTCTGTAAGAGCAGGACCTCCTGGCACAGGGTGTCCTTCCCCTCTGCACTCATGATACAGTGCAAGCCCAGCCAATCTGGAGGTCGTCCATGTGATTAACACAGCACAAGCCTTGTGCTGTATTCTCCATTCAGCTGCTGCCACTGGAAAGTGAAAGTGGTGCTCTTCTTCCCGGCTTCCCACCTGGCCTTTTCAGGCAAGGAAATTGATACCTCTTGCTCCACATCAGGCTGGGCTACATTTGAAATCCAGTCAGAGCAGCAGAGCAGGAGCACAGAGCTTGTGCTGGCAGCAGGAGCCTTCTGCTGCTCATCAGCTACTGCCCGCAGGTGTGAGAGCCCCTTGGACCCCCTGTGCGAGAGCCAGGTACTGCTGCTGAGGTGTGAGGGAGCGAGGGCTGGTCTGCGTCCTCAGGGCAGGAGAGGGAGTTTTCCTGTGTTTGTGAGGGGAAGGAGAGCAGAATGCCGGTGTCCATGGGACTGGGGCTGTTGGGAATGGCCGGTGCAGATGATCACACAGGAGAAAGGACTTTAGTGCCCTCCCACTCCCGCCTGTCCGCTTCTTGCTGTGACCCTGAAGGTCTTGCTATGGTCTTCAGTGTCCTTGGAGGACACGTGTGTCCTTGCAGGGACCTCGTGTGATTCCACCGGGACATCTGTTAGATCCCATCTGGGCTCTAATCTGGCACCCTGTGGTCAGAGGCGCTCCCAGCTTCTCCTGTGTTGGAAACAAGTCCAGCTACATAAGGGCTGGGGCTACCTGGAGGTGTCTGAGTGTGAGGAGAGCAGGATGTAGTGCCCAGAGGAGGTCAGGCCAGTTGCCGTGGCGATTCATGGTGTGTTCTGCTTGGTCCTGGTTGGGGTTTCCATGAGCTCTTCTCTGCTCCTGGGCTTCCTGGTGGTCGGAGAGATGCTCCCACCCCAGTGCAGTTTTGCTGGGCTTCTCCATGCTCCAGCCCTGAGTGTTGCTGCCACACCGGAGCTGCTTCCTCTGGGGCCTGCTGGATGCTTTGCGCTTGCAGAGGACCATTGTTTATTTTTGTACGACCTCTCCATGTGCTCTCCTGGTGACACACGAAAACTGTGCCGTTGTCTTGGATCGGTGCTTTCCTACATGCTCCCCTGGGGCAGGAGGAGGGATAAGATCCACAAAGTTTCTGGGAACAGCTGTCGTAGCTCGCAGAGCCCCTGCTAGCCACTCTGCCAGCTGGTTACCAGGGCACGAAGCACTTTGGCTTCCTGCAGGGTCACTCCAGGGACTCTGCTAGTGGGTCTCGGGTGTTGTGAGAGGTAGAGGTGGGGACAGGTCGCTTGGGTGCCCTGGCTCTGCTTGTGGCTCAGCCTTGTGCTGAGTTCCTCGTTCTGCTGCTGCAAACCGAAAGTGAAGATTGTGCTCTTCTTCCAGGCTCTCTGCACCCACACTCGCTGCAGATAAAATGGCCAGCACCGACGCAGACCTGGAAGGAGAGTTCCTTCCCCACATTTTGGAAGGAGATACGGAAATGATAAGGGCTGCAGGTGAGAAAGGAGACCTCGCAGCAGCAGTTGCAAAGGCACAGGAGATCCTGGCTGAGAAAGAAAAGATCCCGCTCCACATCGCCGTAACAGGGGACTCAGGCTCTGGGAAATCTTCTTTCATCAATGCTGTGCGTGATCTGGAGGACTATGAGGAGGGTGCAGCCGAGATTGGAGTGACGGAGACAACGATGGAGTGCATCCCATATCCTCACCCTGATTACTCCAATGTGACCTTCTGGGACCTTCCTGGCATTGGGACTCCCAATTTCACACCAGACACCTACCTTCAGAAGGTGAATTTCAGCCACTATGACTTCTTCATCATCATCTCCTCTAGCCGCTTCTCACACAATGCAGCCATTCTTGCAAAGGCCATTCAGGCTCAGGGGAAGCGTTTCTACTTTGTGCGCTCCAAGGTGGATCAGGACGTGAGCAATGAGCGAAGATTCTACGATGAGGAGGGAATTCTGAAGTCTAAAGGGAAAAAAGCAACGGGGAGCCGGCCACAAAAGTATAATGAGAGGGCAGTCCTAGATAAGATCAGGCAGGACTGTGAAAAGAACCTGGAACGTCTGGGCATAAGCTCCCCTCGAGTCTTTCTTGTCTGCAGGGATGGCTTTACCTTCAAGTTCGATGGTCCTACGCTGTTGCAAACCTTCTTGGATGATCTCTCAAGTGAGAAGAAACTCACCTTCCTACGGGCCCTGAGCATCACTTCTAAGGAAGTGCTGAGAAAGAAGAAGGAAGAGCTGATGAAGCAAGTCTGGCTGAAAAGCCTTGCATCGGCTGGACCTGCTGCACTTCCCATCCCTGGTCTCTCTACAGCTGTTGATTCTACAATCCTGGTGACATCCCTTCAAGAGTACTGCCAGGTCTTTGGCCTGGCTGAGAAATCCCTGCAGAAACTAGCAAGGCAGGTGAACAAGCCTGTGCAAGAGCTGAAAGCTATCATAAAGTTACCCCTGGAACACGAAATATCCAAGGATCTTGTAGCTAAGCTGTCGACCGAGAGCTTGGGAGCTGTGAAATACGCTACACTTATGATAACTGATCTTCCATTCCAACTGATAGGCGTTGCGGTGTCTGCAGGAACAACATACACCTGCACATCCTCTATGTTGAAGAATTTTCTCTGTGAGGCAGCTGATGATGCTGAATGTGTTCTGCAGAAGGCTTTAGAGGGGACAACTCAGAAATGACAGATATAATTCCTCACAGAGTTTCTCTGATGTCTCCAGTGCTGCATGAACCAATGCTAGACCCAAAAAGAAGTATCTTTAGTGCCATTTAAGTCTATTCTTTTACAGCTTAACCTGCATACTACATGCTTTCTTAATCAGCAGCATGAAGGAGACAAGAAGCTGAAAAAAAGAAGTATGTCGATTTGTTTCTTTTGCTTCTGCGCTCCATTACCTTTCCTTAAAGCTTGGTGATGACCCTTTGCAGATTGCTTGTGCAGAAGCATTTGTTTGGAGGGTTTGAAATAAAATACAAGTACTGGGATCTTCATCCACCAGGCACCCACCACATGAGCTACCAGCCCCACCTTACAAATAAATTTTTTTTTGCATCCTGTCTTTTCATTTCCATCTCCTGTTTGGTGACCCTTACTGAAGGGTGTAGGGGCAAGTGGGAGCCCTCTGGGTTACCCCTTCTTCCTGTATGCAGCCCTCAACACTTTGGGTCCACAGGAACTCTCTGGCTGCACAGGCTGCAGGTAAAGCCCTTTCCTGGAGAAGCTTCATGAGGGATCATCTCATGGGAACATCTCCAGAGGTGCCTTCCACCATTTGGTCCTTCTGTGGCTGGGGTGGCAACGGGGGAAGCGGAGCTTGGGCTCCTGTTTGCTCCTGAGCCTGAGGTTTGTGGCTTTCCCCACCCCATCGATTTTGCCTTTATCCAACCCAGGCTGATGGTGCCTGGGGAGCTCTGAGCCCTCTTTCCCCCTCTGCTCCCAACGGGCAAATGCTGGATGAAGGCATCTGGTGGAGAATGAATTTATAATGGAGGCATGTGTTGAGAAGGGGCACAAACCCTGCAATGAGAGGCACCAGGGGAGCTCCACAGAGCCCAGTGGGGTGGTCTAGGAGGCACTAAAGGCACCTCTAAGCCGAGGGAGCTGGGGGCCAAAAAGGCATGGGAGGAGGGATATAGGGCGGGCACAAAGCTGCTAGTGAGACGCTGGCATGACGCTAAGGACAAGCGTGGGGACGTGTGGGGCGCTGCCCTCCTCGCGGGCACAAAGCTTTCCACCATGCAAATCCAGGAAGCCCTTGGAGAGCGGCCGGCTAGTGGGGCCCCGCACAACCAGGGGGCTCTGCTGCCCTGGGGGCACCCAGGCTCCCCCAGCCTGCAAGGCTCCTCGCGGGCATTGGAAGCTCCTGAGCCCTGCACCTCTCGGGCCACGTGCACAGGAGGCTTCCCGCCTGCTTTCGCAGCGTGCTCTGACTTCTTGCTGCAGAGGACTTGGCCGAGCTCGAGGCTCCCCTCTACTCCCAGGAAGGCGCAGGGCAGCTGCGGGGAGCCTGCCAGCCATGCAGGTGCCCCACGCGTGGCAGCTCCTGGGTCTGGCCACGGCCGCACTCTGAGTGTCCCCCCGAAGCGAGGCCAAGGCAAGGGCAGCCGCTCTGCTGAGCCTCGCAGGTGCTGCCTCCCTCCGCCAGGCTCGCTCGTGCTGCCCCAGGAGCAGGGACAGCAGCGCGTGCAGCTGCAGGAAGCGCCGCCTCCTCGGCATGGGCAAGCTGGTGGTCTCGCCCAGTGCTGCGCCCACGAGGACGAGGGCACCAGGCATGGGGCTGCCCAAGCCCTTGCTCAGCTGCACAAGCTTTTCCTTCCTTATCTGCTTATCCTTCCTTACTCTTCCTTATCTGCTAACCGTTTTTTCTTAACCCCCTGCAAGCCCCACAATAGGCGTCCGGAGGATTTTCTGAGCCATGGGGTGGGGTGGGACTTGGCTCCGCCATTGGTTTTTTTGAATGTCTCGGAAATCCAGCGCCATCTTAAGTCTCACCTCCCCCAGACTGAGGCTTCAGGGGAGGAGACTCACTAAGAACCGCGAAAAGATCACACCTCTGCCCAGATACTGAAGCACCCATGTGCCAGGGTGATTGGTGCAAAGCACCCAGGTACTGGAGTGGCCTTGGGCAAGGGCGATTGGTGCCCACCGACCGCATCAGAATGACGCAGCAGATTTGTTGCCATAAAAGACCACCACTGAAGAGCCTGTGTGTGCGCACCCACCACCGAATACTGAGGACCATCAATGAGAGGCCCATGGGACAGCGTAGAATCCAGGTGGGGACTGTTCCTGCTTCTCCCTTGCTCATTTCTGCATCTTTTCTCACTCTTCTCTCCCTGTTTCTCCTCTCTTTCTCAGCCCTTATGCCAGGTCGTTATCACTAAGGAGCTGTGACCCATGCCGTGCTCTACCCACTCGTGGATAGAGAACCCCCTCCCTGATCGATAAAAAACAGGGAACAGACCCGAGACACGTGAGTTTGGACAAAGCACAGTTGAGGCACAGTAATGGTCAACCAAAGCTGCACTTTTTAATGGGTCACAGCACGAGCGAGCCTGGCGGAGGGAGGCAGCGCCTGCGAGGCTCATCAGAGCGGCTGCCCTTGCCTTGGCCTCGCTTCGGGGGGACACTCAGAGTGCGGCCGTGGCCAGACCCAGGAGCTGCCACGCGTGGGGCACCTGCATGGCTGGCAGGCTCCCCGCAGCTGCCCTGCGCCTTCCTGGGAGTAGAGGGGAGCCTCGAGCTCGGCCAAGTCCTCTGCAGCAA
This sequence comes from Tinamus guttatus, assembly GCF_059628265.1. Lineage (NCBI taxonomy): Eukaryota > Metazoa > Chordata > Aves > Tinamiformes > Tinamidae > Tinamus > Tinamus guttatus. The sequence goes on along the minus strand of NW_028288957.1, from coordinate 3,526,714 downwards.
GAAGTCAGAGCACGCTGCGGAAGCGGGCGGGAAGCTTCCTGTGCACGTGGCCCGAGAGGTGCAGGGCTCAGGAGCTTCCAATGCCCGCGAGGAGCCTTGCGGGCTGGGGGAGCCTGGGTGCCCCCAGGGCAGCAGAGCCCCCTGGTTGTGCGGGGCCCCACTAGCCGGTCGCTCTCCAGGGGCTTCCTGGATTTGCATGGTGAAAAGCTCTGTGCCCGCGAGGAGGGCAGCGTCCTCCACGTCCCCACACTTGTCCTTAGTGTCATGCCAGCGTCTTGCTAGCAGCTTTGTGCCCACCCTATATCCCTCCTTCCATGCCTTTTTGGCCCCCAGCTCTCTCGGCTTAGAGGTGCCTTTAGTGCCTCCTAGACCACCCCACTGGGCTCTGTGGAGCTCCCCTGGTGCCTCTCATTGCAGGGTTTGTGCCCCTTCTCAACACATGCCTCCATTATAAATTCTTTCTCCACAAGACGCCTTCATTCAGCATTTGCCCTTTGGGAGCAGAGGGGGAAAGAGGGCTCAGAGCTCCCTGGGCACCATCAGCCTGGGTTGGATAAAGGCAAAATCGATGGGGTGGAGAAGGCCACAAACCTCAGGCTCAGGAGCAAACGGGAGCCCAAGCTCCGCTTCCACCATTGCCACCCCAGCCACAGAAGGACCAAATGGTGGAAGGCACCTCTGGAGATGTTCCCATGAGATGATCCCTCATGAAGCTTCTCCAGGAAAGGGCTTTACCTGCAGCTTATGCAGCCAGAGAGTCCCCATGTACCCAAAGTGTTGAGGGCTGCATATAGGAAGAAGGGGTAACCCAGAGGGCTCCCACTTGCCCCTACACCCTTCAGTACGGGTCATCAAACAGGAGATGGAAATGAAAAGACAGGATGCAAAAAAAAAATTATTTGTAAGGTGGGGCTGGTAGCTCATGTGGTGGGTGCCTGGTGGATGAAGATCCCAGTACTTGTATTTGATTTCAAACCCTCCAAACGAATGCTGCTGCACAAGCGATCTGCAAAGGGTCATCACCAAGCTTTAAGGAAAGGTAATGGAGCGCAGAAGCAAAAGAAACAAATCGACATACTTCTTTTTTTCAGCTTCTTGTCTCCTTCATGCTGCTGATTAAGAAAGCATGTAGTATGCAGGTTAAGTTGTAAAAGAATAGACTTAAATGGCACTAAAGATACTTCTTTTTGGGTCTAGCATTGGTTCATGCAGCACTGGAGACATCAGAGAAACTCTGTGAGGAATTATATCTGTCATTTCTGAGTTGTCCCCTCTAAAGCCTTCTGCAGAACACATTCAGCATCATCAGCTGCCTCACAGAGAAAATTCTTCAACACAGAGTATGTAGTTCCTGCAGACACCACAGGGCCTATCACCGGCAAGAATGAAAGAACAGAAAGTGTAGTGTATTTCACAGCACCTCCCAAGCTCTCGGTCGACAGCTTAGCTACAAGATCCTTGGATATTTCGTGTTCCAGGGGTTATGACAGCTTTCAGCTCTTGCACAGGCTTGTTCACCTGCCTTGCTAATTTCTGCAGGGATTTCTCAGCCAGGCCAAAGACCTGGCAGTACTCTTGAAGGGATGTCACCAAGACTGTAGAATCAACAGCTGTAGAGAGACCAGGGATGGGAAGAGCAGCAACTCCAGCCGATGCAAGGCTTTTCAGCCAGACTTGCTTCATCAGCTCTTCCTTCTTCTTCCTCAGCACTTCTTTAGAAGTGATGCTCAGGGCCCGTAGGAAGGTGAGTTTCTTCTCACTTGAGAGATCATCCAAGAAGGTTTGTAACAGCCTAGGACCATCGAACTTGAAGGTAAAGCCATCCCTGCAGACAAGAAAGACTCGAGGGAAACTTATGCCCAGACGTGCCAAGTTCTTTTCACAGTCCTGCCTGATCTTATCTAGGACTGCCCTCTCATTATACTTTTGTGGCCGGCTCCCCGTTGCTTTTTTCCCTTTAGCCTTCAGGACTCCCTCCTCATCGTAGAATCTTCGCTCATTGCTCACGTCCTGATCCACCTTGGAGCGCACAAAGTAGAAACGCTTCCCCTGAGCCTGAATGGCCTTTGCAAGAATGGCTGCATTGTGTGAGAAGCGGCCAGAGGAGATGATGATGAAGAAGTCATAGTGGTTGAAATTCACCTTCTGAAGGTAGGTGTCTGGTGTGAAATTAGGAGTCCCAATGCCAGGCAGGTCCCAGAAGGTCATATTGGAGTAATCAGGGTGAGGATAAGGGGTGCACTCCATCGTTGTCTCCGTCACTCCAGTCTCGGCTGCACCCTCCTCATAGTCCTCCAGATCACGCACAGCATTGATGAAAGAAGATTTCCCAGAGCCTGAGTCCCCTGTTACGGCGATGTGGAGCGGGATCTTTTCTTTCTCAGCCAGGATCTCCTGTGCCTTTGCAACTGCTGCTGCGAGGTCTCCTTTCTCACCTGCAGCCCTTATCATTTCCGTATCTCCTTCCAAAATGTGGGGAAGTGCCTCCCCCTCCAAGTCTGCATCAGCGCTGGCCATTTTATCTGCAGCGAGTGTGGGTGCAGAGAGCCTGGAAGAAGAGCACAATCTTTCACTTTCGGTTTGCAGCAGCACAACGAGGAACTCAGCACAAGGCTGAGCCACAAGCAGAGCCAGGGCACCCAAGCGACCTGTCCCCACCTCTACCTCTCACAACACCCGAGACCCACTAGCAGAGTCCCTGGAGTGACCCTGCAGGAAGCCAAAGTGCTTCATGCCCTAGTAACCAGCGTAGTGTTTAGCACGGGCTCTGCGAGCTACGACAGCTGTACCCAGGATCCTTGTGGATCTTATCCCTCCTCCTGCCCCGGGAGAGCATGTAGGAAAGCACTGAACCAAGACAACGGCATAGTTCTCGTGTGCCGCCAGGAGAGCAAATGGACAGGTTGTATCTGAAGATACGATGGTCCTCTGGAAGCACAAAGCATCCAGCAGGGTCCAGAGGAAGCAGCCTGGGAGCGGCAGCAACAACAAGAACAAATCCGAAAGCCAATGATTCAGGGCTGGGGCATGGAGAAGCCCAGCAAAACTGCACCGCGGTGAGAGCATCGCTCTGACCACCAGGGAGCCCAGGGAGCAGAGAAGGGCTCACGGAAACCCTGATCAGGACCAAGCAGAACACACCATGAATCGCCACGACAACTGGCCTGACCTCCTCTGGGCACCGCGTCCTGCTCTCCTCACACTCAGACACCTCCGGGCAGCCCCAGCCCTCGTGTAAGCTGGACTTGTTTCCAACACAGGAGAAGCTGGGGACACCTCTGACCACAAGGTGCCAGATTAGAGCCTAGATGAGATCTAACAGATGTCCCGCTGGAATCACACGAGGTCCCTGCAAGGACACACGTGTCCTCCAAGGACATAGAAGACCATAGCAAGACCTTCGGGGTCACAGCAAGAAGCGGGCAGGCGGGAGTGGGAGGGCACTGAAGTCCTTTCTCCTGTGTGATCATCTGCACCGGCCATTCCCAACAACCCCAGTCCCATGGACACCGGCATTCTGCTCTCCTTCCCCTCACAAACACAGGAAAACTCCCTCTCCTGCCCTGAGGACACAGCCCAGGCCTCGCTCCCTCACACCTCAGCAGCAGTACCTGGCTCCGGGACAGGGGGTCCAAGGGGCTCTCACACCTGCGGGCAGCAGCTGAGGAGCAGCAGAAGGCTCCTGCTGCCAGCACAAGCTCTGTGCTCCTGCTCTGCTGCTCTGACTGGATTTCAAAGGTCAACCCAGCTTGATGTGCAGCAAGAGGTATCAATTTCCTTGCCTGAAAAGGCCAGGTGGGAAGCCGGGAAGAAGAGCACCACTTTCACTTTCCAGTGGCAGCAGCTGAATGGAGAATACAGCACAAGGCTTGTGCTATGTTAATCACATGGACGACCTCCAGATTGGCTGGGCTTGCACTGTATCATGAGTGCAAAGGGGAAGGACACCCTGTGCCAGGAAGTCCTGCTCTTACAGAAACTCTAAGCAATTGCCACGTGGCAGCAGGAGCAGCGATGCCTTGATGAGGGCAAAGATCTGAGCTGCTGCTCTGGTCCAAGTTTCATTCCACCCCTTCATGCAGAATAGAGGAGCACTTGCCCCTCAGCAAGCTGGTTCAGATCTAGGAGAGGAGACTTCCATGCTGATTGTTCCAAGCATAATTATTTTATTGCTGTCATGGTTCCGTAGCAGCACCCAGGAGCGCTCTCTGTGTCATGGGTTGTCCCCATGACACCAATGGGTCACACGAGGAGCAGAGAGTCCTGCTCTGCGTGGAGCCGTGGGGGTCATAGAGGAAGGTGGGTGTCCAGGGGAGGGAAGAGCTGTGCATGGCAAGAGCATCACGCAGCCCCTGAGGACCCTGTGGCTTTAGCTAACAAGGCAGTACCGAGTCACGGCCCAGGTGGGACAGGGCCGTTTTGTGGGTAGCGGGGAGTCAGCTTTGGGGAAAGCCAAGGGCAGCTGCTGGGGCAGACAGGCAGAGCATCTGGCAGCACTGAGGGCAGGGGATGCATCTGGCCAGACCTAGTTGGGCTTCTGGGATTCACATGCCAGAGCATCTGTTTTCTCTTCATTCACCCAGAGTGTCTTGTTTGTCCGACCCTCTGTCCCTGGGAGCTCCTACATTCCTGTCACACAGTTGGTGCTGAGATCCCCAAGTGGCTCTTTTAAGTCCTCCCTTCCAAAGGGATCTGCAGCACATGTGCAGCAGCAGCAGCAGCAACAGCAGCAGGGACAAATTTTCTCGAAAGGAAGAATGTGCTGCAGAAAGCTGTACCTGCAGACACCAGAACTCGAAGCGCTCTGCAAAGGAGGCAATCCACCGTTGTCTTCATCGCGCCAGTCTCAGCCGCAGCCTCCTCAAATTACTCTAGGCCACGCATAGCATTGAGGAAAGATGATTTCCTGGAGCTGAGTCACCGGTTACAGCAATCCAGAGCTGGATCTTTCCTTCGCTAGTCAGAGTGTCCTGGGCCTTTGCAGCTGCTGCTGAGAGGACTTCTTTTGTGCCTGCAGCTCTTATCGCATCCATGTCTCCTTCACAAATGTGGGGGAGGTCAGAAGTGCCGCATGCAGGGGTCTGGTGCACAAAGAATCTGATATGTTGGGATTTCAGAAGAGGGCACACAAAACCTGCCACGAGAGGCACTAGGGGAGCTCCACAGAGCCCAGTGGAACAATCTAGGAAGCACTAAATGTGCCTCTAAGCAGAGGAAGCTGGGGGGCACAAACACATGAAAGGAGGGATCTAGGGCAGGCACAAAGCTGCTAGCGGGGTGTTGGCATGAACCTAAGGACACGTGTGAATATGTATGGGGCGCTGCCCTCCATGTGGGCACAAAGCTTCCCACCGCGCAGCTCCAGGAACCCCCTGGAGAGTGGCCCAGCCAGGGGGCCGGCACAACCAGGGGACTCTGCTGCACTGGGGGCATCTGCGCTCCCCCAGCCCGCAATGCTCCTCACGGGCGCTGCCAGCTCTCAGGCCCATTGTGCCTGTCCCTGCAGATGCTGCTGTGCCCAGTGCCCACCGAGTGCGTGGACACTGCTGTGAGGCAGCAAATGATGCTCACCGAGGTCGCCATGAGGTACCAAGGAAGCCAGGCCCCTTGCTTGGCTGAGGCGTCCCCGCTGTCCAGCCTCGAGGACACCTGGCCCAGGGCGCTGCCGGGCACCTGCTCCTGCTGCCTTGGTTCCCATGGGCTCTGGGGACAAGGTCCTGGTGTCTCCAGGCTTCTGCCCCAGAACGCAGGGCCCGGAGCCAGTGTGCGGGCACGAGGAGGTGCCTGCGGGCTCCCCGCCTGACACGGGAGCTGCCACCCACAAGCTCTGCAGCCAGCTCTGCCAGCAGCCAGAGCTCAGAGGCGCCCTGCTCTCCTTACAGCCGAGCGGGCCTGCACCTCTCGGGCCGCATGCACGAGAGGCTCCTCGATGCCTGCCCTGTCAGCCATGTGGCAGCTGCCCCATGTGCAGCAGCTCCTGGGGCCCAGCCTGGGCCTGGCCACAGTCGCGCTCTGCATGTCCCCCAAAGGCAAGGCCAAGGTGAGGGCAGCCGCTCTGCTGAGCCTCACGGCCGCTGCCTCCAACTGAGTTTAAATCTGCAGCCCAACATGACGTGCAGCAAGAGGGCTGCCTTTGCTTTTAAGGAGGCTTCTGGCAAAGCACGAGCAGGACTCTACTCCACAAAACCCAGGTATTTCAGCTGAGGTGGCAGCAGAAAAATATCCCTGCACACTAATGTCAGCTCCCAGCAGCATGGCAGGAAGTAGGGAGGTCGTGTGCATGGCCAGATACCCCGTCTGCTCCTGCCCCGCTCACTGTCCCCGGCTGTCCTGCCAGCAGTGGGCGTCCCTGGGCTCCTGGGGAGGGCACAGAGACCTCAGAGGCAGCACAGCCCCCAACAGCCTCTCCTGCTGTCACCCTTCACTGGCCCGACGCACAGGCCTCGAGCTTTCCCTGTGGTGCCCCTGCTCCAAGACATTCTGGGAATCCCAGGAAAGCCCAGGATCACAGGATCCTCTGGAGATCCACCTGCTCTGACTTCATCTTGGGAAGCAGGTCCTAGTTGAGCCTACCCACAGCCCCTTCATGGCAATTCCTGCTTATTACTGTGGACGAGGAGTCCACCACTTCTTGAGGCACCCTATTCCAACATGGAAGCTGTCCAATCCACTGTTGAGAGAGGTTTCGATGTAATCCCAATCGCAAGATTAAGAACAAACAGGATCAAATGCCGTACAACCTTGTAAGCTCTATTCTCATAACGAGGAGTAATCGCGATAGGACAGAGAGAGGAAGAGGAGAAAAAAAATGGTACGCAAGCAAGTGGGAGAGATGCAGCAAGGTTAGTTACCACCAGCAGCAGGAGTCCAGCTATGATTTGTTGGCTCCTCCTCGGTGCAGGTGATGGGCTCTTGAAGAAGAGTTCAGAAAAAAAGCTCCTCAGGGGCGCAGCCCTTTTACTGTCTCCAGTCTCCGCCCTCTTCCTCAAAGTTTCTGGTGCGTGTTGTTAGTGCTGTGTGCTCTGGTGCTCAGGGTGGTTTCCTCTTTATCTGACTTGCGCGCAAGCGCGGCTTAGTAGGCACTGCCAAGAATGTTATTGTTTGGGTCTTGAGCGGATAAGGCGGTCTTCTTGGGAACAGGATGCCGGGGTCAGGAGGTCGAAATGGTGCGGTAACAATGTCGAGACAAACACAATCCAAAACAGTCTCTTGCACAAGCTTAAGCGCATCAAGAGTATCAAGAATAGCTTCATTTTCCCAATGACTGCCAACGTCAGAAAGAGCAAAGAACGAGGTCTTAACCTTGAAGGAGGTCTTGTAGGAGGCCTCTTGTTTCTGGAAAAAAAACAGGCAGTCAAACTGCATAAAGTCTGTTAGAGGCTGCTGCTGTGGTTTCTGCTTTCATTACTGCAGACCTTACCTCATGCACGTCTCTTTCCGAAACAGGAGGAAATGCCTCCACCTCCGAGTGTCTGTCAACGCTGGCTATGGAAGTGGTGGCATGGAAGGGATTGCCTGGCCATGAAGAGGGGTTAGGAGGAGCGAACAGAAATGCCAAAGATGGGTTCCCTTGCATGAGGATGGAGACAGGTTGGAAGGAGGGAGAGAAGTGCAGAAGATCAGGAGCAAGGCTGTACGTCCTTAAAATAGGCGTGTGGTGTGAAATTTGGTGTACAAATTGCAGACAAGGCCCAGAAGCTCATACTGGAGGGCTGGAGGTGAAGATAAGGGGTGCACTCCACTGTTATCTTCATCACAGCAGTTGCAGCTACACCCTCCTCATGGTCCCTCTGGCCATGCATGGGATTGGTGAAAGAGGCTTTCCTGGAACCTGAGTCACCTGTGGGACTCGGCTCTGCCATTTTTTTTTCATGTCTCAGAAAATCCAGCACCATTTTAAGCCTCACCTCCCCTGGACTGAGGCTCCGGGGAGGAGACTCACTAAGAACTGCCGAAAGATCACACCTCTGTCCAGATACTGAAGCACCCATGTGCCAGGGTGATTGGTGCAAAGCACCCAGGTACTGGAGTGGCCTTGGGCAAGGGCGATTGGTGCCCACCGACGGCATCAGAATGACGCAGCAGATTTGTTGCCATAAAAGACCACCACTGAAGAGCCTGTGTGTGCACACCCACAAGGGAGTACTGAGGTCATCAACAAGAGGCCAATGGGACACCGTGGGATCCAGTGGTGACTGTTCCTGTTTCTCCCTTGCTCATTTCTCCTTCTTTTCTCGCTCTTCTCTCCCTGTTTCTCCTCTCTTTCTCATCCCTTTTGCCAGGTGGTTATCATTAAGGAGCTGTGACCCATAAAAAGTGCAGCTTTGGTTGACCGTTACCGTGCCTGGACTGTGCTTTGTCCAAACTCAAGGATCTCAGGTCTGTTCTCTGTTTTTTATTGGTCAGGCAGGGGGTTCTCTATCCACAGGTGGGTAGGGCACAGCATGGAAACTACAGGCGGGCTCCAAGTGGGGCTGACTGCACTGCGTTAAGAGAAATTAAACTGGAATCTGGCACACGGTGACTGCAGAGACATGTCTGAGAGGTGACATATCGTAGTCGTGGCAACCAAAAACACAAACAACTAGGGTAGATGCAACGCAATCTACGCTCTAATCTTTTCAAGGTTAGCGTTCTCTGCTAAGGGAGCCAGGGATTTCACAGACCAGCGATAATTCCTCCGTTTTGTATATGTGCTACAAAAATGGCACTAACGATTTGCTGCAGGGCCCTTTGCAGCAGACCGATTAAGCAAGGTACCATTAATAACACAATTACAATAATTAGCAAAATCAGCAAACCTGTTATCACTAGAGATGGTAACCACCCAGACAAACCCCAGTTGCCAAACAACTTATTTAACCACTCCCATCCATCATCCACTTGCAACTTGCGTACTCCGTCAGTTAGAGCAACTGTAGTCTCTACCACCCCCCCAGTTTGGATCTCTGGTCTCATTGATCCGTTGCCAGCATATTACGCAGCAGTTGAAGCCCTTGTATTCAGCTCAGGCAGATACTCGCCACCAATCAGTTTTCTCTGCTGGAACTCCCACCAGACACGTAGAAAAGGGATTTCGAGGATCGCTGGTAGCCAGGCGTATGGTGTTTTGATTGATGGCGTTGGCTAGGGTTATCCAGATGTTGCTGCCAGTTTTTCGGAGAGCAGCTGGAGGACAATCTCCTCCTCCATAACTTCCGAGGATGAGGAGGGCAGTGACTGCAACACAGGTTGCACACACCATGCTGGAACCCATCGTGGTCCACTCTCTGTGGAGACACAAGCATATCCCCTTCCCCAAGTTATGAGCTCGTGTGGCCCAGACCATTGGCCAGTAACCAAATCACAGACTTGCACCTGTACCCACTGTGGTACTTTTTCTGTTGTAGTCAAAGAGGAAAAATGCGAAAAAATGGGTGATAGAGTAGAGTTGTTAGGGAAGGAAAGAAAGTTAAGCACATATACAGCTTTTTCTAGTCTTGCCTGTGGGGACTCCCTCTGCATTCCTCCCTTTTGTTTTTGCACGAGGTGCTTCAGGGTGCCATGTAAGCGTTCAACGATGGCTTGGGTCTGTAGGGGAATGGGGAATCCCAGTTATGTGGTGAACATCCCATTGATTTTGAAAACTCTGCACCTTTTTGGAAACATAGGCAGGACCATTGTCAGTTTTTACTGTTTCAGGAATGCCGAGAGTTGCAAAGGCACGTTTAAAATGATGAATTATGTGTAAAGATTTCTCCCCTGCTTGGGCTGTAGCACAAGCAGCGTGGGAAAATGTATCAACAGAAACATGGACAAACCGAAGCCGCCTAAATTCAGAGATATGGGTGACATCCGTTTGCCGCAATTGTAACGCTTGTAGGCCTCTCAGGTTAACTCCATAGCAAACAGGCATCTGCTGTCCTTGACAATCAGGGCAGGTAGGAACTATAGATCATACCGCAGATTGTGTTAAGCCAAAGACTCAGCGCCGAGCTGCCTTGGTGAAAAAAATGATGAGATAATAAAGCCTGCTGGTGTTTGTTAGGGAGCAGACCCAAGGCCACTGCAGACACAAGGGCATCAGCCCTTGCATTACCCTCAGCAAAGAAGCCAGGTAATGCAGTATGACTGCAAATATGCAGTATAAAATAGGGTTCGGTTCTCTGTTGTATTGCAGACCATAGTTCCAAGAATACCGAAAACAATGGACGTTGATCAATAAGACAGAACCATCTTACCTAGCCATTCAACTAGATTGGCAACATAAGCAGAGACCATAACAATATTCACAGGTTGAAGGAACATTTGAAAAGCTACGGCCATAGCTCACAGCTCCACTATTTGAGGCGATCCTTCTTGTAAAATTACCTTATCATGCCATTCTTGGTTGTCATACCATACCACAGCAGCTTTACCAGTCTTTCCAGAACCATCTGTAAAGGCAGTGAATTCATCAACTGGCCCCATTTGGCTCAAGGGCTTTTGAAACACAGTAATTTCCCAAAAAAGCTTAAGAAGCGATGAGGGCAAATGATAAGAGATGTGCCCATAAAAATCAGCCATAGGTGCTTGAACTTCATACTTGTTGGCAAAGCACCATTCAAAATACCACATTTGTATTGGGACAACAATGCGATACGGATCCCTTCCTGTCAGTTCCACACATCTTTTACGAGCCTTCATAATAAGGTCTGCTAGAAGTTCAAACAATACTGGGGTAGTATTTCGAGGTCGAAAAGGTAAAAACAGCCATTCCAGAATATGTAAAGGATCTGCCCATTCAGGGTTCCATTGCACCAAGGCACTGAAAGGGGTTGTCCGATCAATGAGGACAAACAACTGAACTATCTGTAATGGGTCAATGCGGGATACAAATTTAGTTTGTAATAATGACTCTACCTGCTGGATTGTTTGAACTGCTGCAGGACTCAAAGTCCTAGGTTCGGAGGGATTAACAGAATGCTGGAGCAGTTCCAATAAGGGCTGCAGCTGGGAATTTGTGAGACCAAGATAGGGTCTAATCCAATTCAGCAACCCCATCAATTTTTGGACATCAGTAAGCGTTTGAATATTAGCACTAAGTTTGATGGGTTGTGGCGTCACTCACCGGGCAGTGACTGTAAGGCCTAAATATTTCCAGGGCTCCGTTCTTTGCACCTTCTCTGGTGCTATAACCAAGCCAAAATGCTGTAAGGATTGTCTAGCTACTTTTTCTAGATCGTTCAGCTGCTCCCTTTTCTGGGCTGCAAGCAAAATGTCATCCATGTAATGGTAACAGTAACAGTCTGGAAATCGCTCCCAAACAGGAGATAAAGCTTGAGCAACAAACCATTGGCAAATTGTTGGCGAATTATTCATACCTTGAGGTAACACCTTCCATTGATATCTTTTTGCTGGTTCAGAATGCTTGATAGGTAATACAGTAAAAGCAAATTTTTCCCTATCCTCAGATGGTAATGGAATGTAAAGAAAGAGTCCTTCAGGTCTATTACCCCAATATCCCAGTCCATAGGGATCACTGAGGGTGCAGGAAGGCTGGGCTGTAAAGCTCCCATGGTGGCCATGGCGGCATTTACCTGTCATAGGTCATGTAAAAGTCGCCATTTGCTAGATTTTTTCCTAATCACAGGGGTATTCCAAGGACGGTGAGAGGGTTCAACGTGCCCAGTCACAAGCTGTTCTGACACTAATTCTTGCAGGGCTTGCAACTTTTCCTCTGCTAGGGGCCACTGATCCACACAGGCCTGTCAGTTAACCAGGTTAAAGCAAGTGTGGGTCGACGAGCACCCTGCAACACAGTGGCCCCCGTCAAAAATCCGTCGTAATCCTAACTCCCCAATCTCTTCCCTATAAGTTCAGGGGTGCAGAGGTTATGTATGGTTTGATCGTTGCTGCTTGCCCATCAGGACTGGTGATCAGCACAGGTACAAGAGACACGCCCCCCTGAGTGGATCCCCCCAGCCCTACTACGCCCATCCCAGTGTTCACAATGGGCGAAGACGACAGCCAGGAATGTTGAGAGATAATAGTCACATCAGCCCCAGTGTCCAACAAACCTGTAATCTTCAATGTTGATGGTGAATAGCCTTTGTTGGAGATGGTACAAGTCATGTGTGGCCTCTGCGCTGATACAGGTTGCGACCAGAAAACTTGAGGTGGACCTGTAGAGCCAAAGCCTCCTTCTCATCGTTCCTTAAATTCTGTGTGAGGAACACAACTCGAAAAAGGCACAAGTTGAGCGGCATGGGTACCTTTGGGAATGGTTACTGGGGGATAGGGAGTAGACATCATTCTCCGAAATCCACAGTCATTCTCCACGACTTGTCACTCTTTTTGATGGGCCAGACAGGGTTATTCCAAGCTGTGGTAGTGGGTTTAAAACTCCTGCATCCACTAGGTCTTTAACTGTCTGCGAAATGTCTTCATGCCCCCCAGAATCTTGTACTGCGTCATGGCCATCAATTTAGTTGCGGCATGAATCTGCACAGGGGGCATTTTGACTTTTCTGACTAAAATTGTCTGAGTACTAATAGAGTTCTTTGTTCCAAATTGTTACAAACTGTCAGAAAGGTTCAAAGTTGGTCCCTTTAAAATAACAATTCCAATTATATATTGAGCGACAGGAATAATCATAACTGAATACAATCATTTTGGGAGGTTCTCGATTTTCATTTCTATGTATGTTTGCACAGCTTCAGTTTGGTTTCTTCTGCAGAAATTGCTTGGGATTTCCATATATTAAGGAGGCCTTCACTCTGGTAGCAATTGAGGCTTCTACAATTTGTAAGGACCGTTGCCGGTCAGTCGCAGTGCAGGTTGGCTGTCGCATCATTCTCGTTTCCCATGCTGAAGTATTTCCCTAGTCTCTTTCCAAGGATACAAGTCAGAATACGGCTCCCAGTCCTCCACTGGTGGGGGGACGCCATAGTCTGAGTTATTCCTGGCTTTCCCGCTTTCAAATTCTGCACTTTCTTGTTGTGCTTATTCAGCCCTCTCTGCTGACATATATTACACAATAAAGATCTAAAGACCACAGACACAAAGAGCACAAACACAGTTTCTATCCAGTGGCACGACCTCATGTAGCTGTGCACTCCACTAGTGAGTTCCACTGTTTCAATTGTCAAATCCCATCCTCATTGCCAATTACGTTGCGAATGGGCTTGGGATTTGGCAATAATCACACAAAACAAGGTGGCTATGGAGAACCTCTGTTCAGGTGAAAGCACATTAAAGAAGCAAAGTATGAATAATTACTCTTGAGGTAATACTTTTCGGCAGGATCCTGAGACTGAACCTTCTCTCGAGTTGGTGGGTTAGAGGGTTGCTGACAGGCTCCTAACTCGGCGGGCGTCCCCGCGGAGACAACGTAGGCCTCGGTGTTAGGAGTCTCGCCCCCCTCTCTCTCTCCACACTGTCTGTTTATGCCCGGTGCATCCTGCCACGTAGGGCCAGTACGTGCCAGCAGGCAGACCAGGGGACGGACAAACTCCGCCTTCAGTCACATAACCTTCCTTCCTGGGTGCACAGGTGCGCATCCCAGTAAGTGATCCCAGCCGTCAGTCTGAGGGTCCTGCCTTTCTCATCTTCCTCCCTCTCAGGTGTTTGACCTTAAACTAGTTTAGAGGATGTTTGCAGTTAAGTTGGCTACAAGCCCGTTTGAGCAGCCGCCTTCAACTGCTTTTGGAGGTCGGCTGTGAACCTGGCTGAGTAGCTGTCTCCGTGCTCCTTATCGCACAGCCCAGGCGGGCAAACATCTTCTTTCTCAGGATCTGGATTCTATTTCACACAATAGTTTTATGACTCTAAAGATCATACAAATTTCCACCTCCAATACATGCCACCCTGTGATCTGTAGAGGTCAATCTATTGTAGCGAAGGACCCGAACAGACAACGTTTTCATAGCAGTTTCAACCATACCTCGTGTCAGCATCATTATACAAAGCATAGAACACATAATAGAGACGATCATAGCAAATAGAAATAATAGCCCTAATAACAGTTTCTGTCCTCACTTAAAGCATTACAATTCTCCAACCCCCACTTTAAAAGACGGATCAAATCTCCAGGCTGAATATCCTTACTCCTCCCAGATTTATCCAGGATATGCTGCATAACTGGCAGCGCCCTGGAAGTCCCAGTCCAGATCTTCTGGCAATGGGGGCACATCCTCCCCCTTCTCTTTTTCAGGCTATAATGTTGGGCTGGTGGTAAAGGCCTTTACTGGAGATCTCTTCCTCCTCCCCCTCTTCCTCCCCCCTCTTCCTCTTCCTCCTCCTCCTCCCCCTTCCCCTCCTTCTCCTCCTCCTTCTCCTCCAGGACCAGACGGGAACACAGATTTATTCAAAGTCTCCCACTTGGCCTGCAATCCCTGACAATGACAGAGGGGTCTTGGTCCCCTCCCAGGGAAGTGACTGGCCGGGAGGTGACAGAGGTGCCCTGGTTCTCCCGGGGGAGAGCAGGTTCGCACAGCCCAGGGGAGAGCCAGGTGATCTCAGAATGGGAATCAACAGCAAAGTCACAGTAATAAAAGCTTTGTCAGGCTATAAGCCGCAGTTTTGATACTGTCAGCAGTGTGGATCCACCTGGGAGCACCCTAAATCTCGGAGTTCCCTTCCCCTCCCCGACTTCAGCTTTGTGCCCACCCTTGAACCCTCCTTTTATGCGTTTCTGCCCTCCACCTCCCTCTGCTTAGAGGTGCCTTTAGTGTCTCCTAGATCACCCAACCGGGCTCTGTGGAGCTCCCCTGGTGCTTCTCATGGCAGGTTTTTTGCCCCTTCTCAACAAATGCCTCCACTGCAAATTCTTTCCCCACCAGACACCTTCATTCAGCATTTGCCCTTTGGGAGCAGAGGGGGAAAGAGGACTCAGAGCTCCCTGAGCACCACCAGCCTGGTTTGGATAAAGGCAAAATCGATGGGGTGGGGAAGGCCACAAACCTCAGGCTCAGGAGCAAACGGGAGCCCAAGCTCCGCTTCCCCCATTTCCACCTCAGCCACAGAAGGACCAAATGGTGGAAGGCACCTCTGGAGATGTTCCCATGAGATGATCCCTCATGAAGCTTCTCCAGGAAAGGGCTTTACCTGCAGCCTGTGCAGCCAGAGAGTCCCCATGTACCCAAAGTGTTGAGGGCTGCATATAGGAAGAAGGGGTAACCCAGAGGGCTCCCACTTGCCCCTACACCCTTCAGTAAGGGTCATCAAACAGGAGATGGAAATGAAAAGACAGGATGCAAAGAAAATTTTTTTTTTAAGGTGGGATTGGGAGGTCGGTTGGGGGCCTGGTGGGTGAAGACTCCAGTACTTGTATTTGATTTCAAACCTACCAAATGAATGCTGCTGCACATCAGCGCTGGCCATTTTATCTGCAGCGAGTGTGGGTGCAGAGAGCCTGGAAGAAGAGCACAATCTTTCACTTTCGGTTTGCAGCAGCACAACGAGGAACTCAGCACAAGGCTGAGTCACAGGCAGAGCCAGGGCACCCAAGCGACCTGTGCCCACCTCTACCTCTCACAACACCCGAGACCCACTAGCAGAGTCCCTGGAGTGACCCTGCAGGAAGCCAAAGTGCTTCATGCCCTGGTAAGCAGCTGGCGGAGCGGCTAGCAGGGGCTCTGTGAGCTAGGACAGCTGTTCCCAGAAACCTTGTGGATCTTATCCCTCCTCCTGCCCCAGGGGAGCATGTAGGAAAGCACTGATCCAAGACAACCGCACAGTTTTCGTGTGTCGCCAGGAGAGCACATGGACAGGTCGTATCTAAATAAATGATGGTCCTCTGGAAGCACAAAGCATCCAGCAGGGTCCAGAGGAAGCAGCCTGGGAGCGGCAGCAATACCAAGAACAAACCCGAAAGCCAGTGACTCAGGGCTGGGACATGGAGAAGCCCAGCAAAACTGCAGCGGGGTGGGAGCATCTCTCTAGCCACAACAGAGCCCAGGGAGCAGAGAAGGGCTCATGGAAACCCCGACCAGGAACAAGCACAACACAGCAGGAATGGCCACGACAACTGGCCTGACCGCCTCTGGGCACTGCGTCCTGCTCTCCTCACACTCAGACACCTCCAGGCAGCCCCAGCCCTTGTGTAGGCTGGACTTGTTTCCAACACAGGAGAAACTGGGGACACCTCTGACCACAGGGTGCCAGATTAGAGCCCAGATGAGATCTAACAGATGTCCTGCTGGAATCACACGAGGTCCCTGCAAGGACACACGTGTCCTCCAAGGACATAGAAGTCCATAGCAAGACCTTCAGGGTCACAGCAAGAAGTGGACAGGCAGGAGTGGGAGGGCACTGAAGTCCTTTCTCCTGTGTGATCATCTGCACCGGCCATTCCCAACAGCCCCAGTCCCATGGACACCGGCATTCTGCTCTCCTTCCCCTCACAAACACAGGAAAACTCCCTCTCCTGCCCCGAGGACGCAGCCCTGGCCTTGCTCCCACACACCTCAGCAGCAGTACCTGGCTCTGGCACAGGGGGTCCAAGGGGCTCTCACACCTGCGGGCAGCAGCTGAGGAGCAGCAGAAGGCTCCTGCTGCCAGCACAAGCTCTGTGCTCCTGCTCTGCTGCTCTGACTGGATTTCAAAGGTAGCCCAGCTTGACGTGCAGCAAGAGGTATCAATTTCCTTGCCTGAAAAGGCCAGGTGGGAAGCCGGGAAGAAGAGCACCACTTTCACTTTCCAGTGGCAGCAGCTGAACGGAGAATACAGCAGAAAGCTTGTGCTATGTTAATAACATGGATGACCTCCAGATTGACTGGGCTTGCACTGTATAATGAGTGCAGAGGGGAAGGACACCCTGTGCCAAGAAGTCCTGCTCTTACGGAAACTCTAAGCAATTGCCACGTGGCTCTGCCTGTGGCTCAGCCTTGTGCTGAGTTCTCTGTTCTGCTGCTGCAAACCGAAAATGAAAGATTGTGCTCTTCTTCCTGGCTCTATGCATCCACACTCGCTGCAGATAAAATGGCCAGCGCTGATGCAGAGTGGCAATGGGAAATCTTTCCCAACATTTCAAAAGGAGACATAGCTGTGATAAAGGCTGTAGCTGAGAAAGGAGACCTCGCAGCAGCAGCTACAAAGGCACAGGAGATCCTGACTGAGAAAGAAAAGATCCCACTCCACATTGCTGTAACAGGGGACTCATGTGTTGGGAAATCTTCTTTCATCAATGCTGTACGTAGCCTGGAGGACCATGAGCACGGTGCAGCCGAGACAGGAGTGACGGAGAAAAAATTTATATGCACCCCTTATCCTCACCCTGATTAATCCAATGTGACCATCTGGCATCTGCCTGGCATTGGGAGTCCCAATTTCACACCAGACACCTACCTTCAGAAGGTGAATTTCAACCGCTATGACTTCTTCATCATCATCTCCTCTGGCCGCTTCTCACACAATGATGCCATTCTTGCAAAGGCCATTCAGGCTCAGGGGAAGCGTTTCTACTTTGTGTGCTCCAAGGTGGATCAGGACGTGAGCACTGAGCGAAGATTCTATGATGAGGAGGGAATTCTGAAGGTTAAAGGGAAAGAAGCTACTGGGAGCCAGCCACAGCAATATGATGAGAGGGCTATTCTGTATAAGATCAGGCAGGACTGTGAAAAGAACCTGGAACGTCTGGGCATAAGGTCCCCTCAAGTCTTTCTTATTTGCAGGGATGGTTTTAGCTTCAAGTTCCATGGTCCCAGACTGTTGCAAACCTTCCTGGAGGATCTGCCAAGTGAGAAGAAACTAACCTTCCTACAGGCCCTGGCCCACCCTTCTAAGGAGTTTCTGAGGAAGAAGAAGGAGATGCTGATGAAGCAAGTCTGGCTGAAAAGCCTTGCGTTGTGGACTTACTGCTCTTCCCATCCCTGGTCTCTCTGCAGCTCTTGATTCTACAATCCTGGTGAAATCCCTTCAAGAGTACGGCCGGATCTTTGGCCTGCAGAAACTAGCAAGGCAGGTGAACAAGCCTGTGGAGGAGCTGAAGGCTGTCATAAAGTCCCCCCTGCTCGACGAAATATCCAAGGATCTTGTAATTAAGCTGTTGACCAAGGGCTTGGGTGGTTCTGCGAAATATGTTCAGTTTTTCAAGAAAAATATTCCTGTACACTTCTCAGTGATAGGCTCTGTGGTGTCTGCAGGAACTGCTTTCTTCTGCACGTTCTTTATGTTGAAGAAATTTCTCTCTGATGTGGCTGATGATGCTGAGCGTGTTCTGCAGAAGGCTTTAGAGGGGACAATTATATATGTTAGAAATGACATATATAATTCCTCATACAGTTTCTCTGATGTCTCCAGTGCTGCATGAATCAATGCTAGACCCAAAAAGCAGTAACTTTAGTGTCATTTAAGTCCATTCTTTTTACAACCTAACCTGCATACTACATGCTTTCTTAACCAGCAGCATGAGGAAGACAAGAAGCTGAAAAAGAGAAATATCTCAATTTGTTTCTTTTGGTTCTGCACTTAACTACCCGTCCATGAAGCTCGATCATGAAGTTTTGCAGAGCAATTATGCAGCAGCATTTGTTTGTTAGGTTTGAAATCAAATGCAAGTACTGGGGTCTTCACCCACCAGGCTCCCACCCCACCAGCTCCCAGCCCCAGCTTGCACATTATTATTTTTTTTTGCATCCTATCTTTTCATTTCCATCTCCTGTTTGGTGGCTCTTAGTGAGGGGTGTAGAGGCAAGCGGGAGCCCTCTGGGTTACCCCTTCTTCCTATATGCAGCCCTCAACACTTTGGGTACACAGGGACTCACGGGCTGCACAGGCTGCAGGTAAAGCCCTTTCCTGGAGAAGCTTCATGAGGGATCATCTCATGAGAACATCTCCAGAGGTGCCTTCCACCATTTGGTCCTTCTGTGGCTGGGGTGGCAATGGTGGAAGAGGAGCATGGGCTCCTGTTTGCTCCTGAGCCTGAGGTTTGGGGCATCCCCCACTCCATCGATTTTGCCTTTATACAACCCAGGCTGGAGGTGCCCGGGGAGCTCTGAGTCCTCTTTCCCCCTCTGCTCCCAAAGGGCAAATGCTGAATGAAGGTGTCTGGTGGGGAAAGAACTTGAAATGGAGGCATGTGTTGAGAAGGGGCACAAAACCTGCCATGAGGGGCACCAGGGGAGCTCCACAAAGCCTGGTTGGGTGATCTAGGAGGCACTAAAGGTGCTTCTAAACAGAGGGATCTGGAGGGCACAAACGCATGAAAGGAGGGATGTAGGGTGGGCACAAAGATGAAGTCGGGGAGGGGAAGGGAACTCCGAGATTTGGGGTGCTCCCAGGTGGATCCACGCTGCTGACAGTATTAAAATTGCAGCTAACAGCCTGATAAAGCTTTTATTACTCTGACTTTGCTGTTGATTCCCATTCCGAGATCACCTGGCTGTCCCCTGGGCTGTGCGAACCTGCCCTCCCCTGGGAGGACCAGGGCCCCTCTGGCACCTCCCAGCCCGGTCACTGCCCCAGGAGGACCAGGCTCCCTCTGACATCTCCTGGCCCTGTCACTGCCCCAGCGGGAGAAGAGACCCTCTGCCAGCTCCCTGTCCTGTCACCTCCCGGCGTCGGTTTGGCAGTCGCCGCATGCCAGGCTCCGGTTCAGTTTCTGGTAACGCAGTGCACTCAGCCCCAGCTGGGGCCCGCCTGTAGTTTAACACAGAGCTTCAGTGGTCGCCTGGCCCTTGGCCCTCGGCAGCAACCCTGAGCTAACGCAGTGTAGTCAGCCCCACTGGGAGTCCGCTTGTTTTTTTGATGCCGTGCTCTACCCACCTGTGGATAGAGAACCCCCTCCCTGACCGATAAAAAACAGAGAACAGACCCGAGACACGTGAGTAATGGTCAACCAAAGCTGCACTTTTTATGGGTCACAGCTCCTTAATGATAACCACCTGGCATAAGGGCTGAGAAAGAGAGGAGAAACAGGGAGAGAAGAGTGAGAAAAGATGCAGAAATGAGCAAGGGAGAAGCAGGAACAGTCCCCACCTGGATTCTACGCTGTCCCATGGGCCCCTCGTTGATGGTCCTCAGTATTTGGTGGTGGGTGCGCACACACAGGCTCTTCAGTGGTGGTCTTTTATGGCAACAAATCATTCTGATGCGGTCGGTGGGCACCAATCGCCCTTGCCCAAGGCCACTCCAGTACCTGGGTGCTTTGCACCAATCACCCTGGCACATGGGTGCTTCAGTATCTGGGCAGAGGTGTGATCTTTTCGCGGTTCTTAGTGAGTCTCCTCCCCTGAAGCCTCAGTCTGGGGGAGGTGAGACTTAAGATGGCGCTGGATTTCCGAGACATTCAAAAAAACCAATGGCGGAGCCAAGTCCCACCCCACCCCATGGCTCAGAAAATCCTCCGGACGCCTATTGTGGGGCTTGCAGGGGGTTAAGAAAAAACGGTTAGCAGATAAGGAAGAGTAAGGAAGGATAAGCAGATAAGGAAGGAAAAGCTTGTGCAGCTGAGCAAGGGCTTGGGCAGCCCCATGCCTGGTGCCCTCGTCCTCGTGGGCGCAGCACTGGGCGAGACCACCAGCTTGCCCATGCCGAGGAGGCGGCGCCTCCTGCAGCTGCACGCGCTGCTGTCCCTGCTCCTGGGGCAGCACGAGCGAGCCTGGCGGAGGGAGGCAGCACCTGCGAGGCTCAGCAGAGCGGCTGCCCTTGCCTTGGCCTCGCTTCGGGGGGACACTCAGAGTGCGGCCGTGGCCAGATCCAGGAGCTGCCACGGATGGGGCACCTGCATGGCTGGCAGGCTCCCCGCAGCTGCCCTGCGCCTTCCTGGGAGTAGAGGGGAGCCTCGAGCTCGGCCAAGTCCTCTGCAGCAAGAAGTCAGAGCACGCTGCGGAAGCGGGCGGGAAGCTTCCTGTGCACGTGGCCCGAGAGGTGCAGGGCTCAGGAGCTTCCAATGCCCGCGAGGAGCCTTGCGGGCTGGGGGAGCCTGGGTGCCCCCAGGGCAGCAGAGCCCCCTGGTTGTGCGGGGCCCCACTAGCCGGCCGCTCTCCAAGGGCTTCCTGGATTTGCATGGTGGAAAGCTTTGTGCCCGCGAGGAGGGCAGCGCCCCACACGTCCCCATGCTTGTCCTTAGCGTCATGCCAGCGTCTCGCTAGCAGCTTTGTGCCCGCCCTATATCCCTCCTCCCATGCCTTTTTGGCCCCCAGCTCCCTCGGCTTAGAGGTGCCTTTAGTGCCTCCTAGACCACCCCACTGGGCTCTGTGGAGCTCCCCTGGTGCCTCTCATTGCAGGGTTTGTGCCCCTTCTCAACACATGCCTCCATTATAAATTCTTTCTCCACCAAATGCCTTCATTCAGCATTTGCCCTTTGGGAGCAGAGGGGGAAAGAGGGCTCAGAGCTCCCCGGGCACCATCAGCCTGGGTTGGATAAAGGCAAAATCGATGGGGTGGGGAAGGCCACAAACCTCAGGCTCAGGAGCAAACAGGAGCCCAAGCTCCGCTTCCCCCATTGCCACCCCAGCCACAGAAGGACCAAATGGTGGAAGGCACCTCTGGAGATGTTCTCATGAGATGATCCCTCATGAAGCTTCTCCAGGAAAGGGCTTTACCTGCAGCCTGTGCAGCCAGAGAGTTCCTGTGGACCCAAAGTGTTGAGGGCTGCATATAGGAAGAAGTGGTAACCTAGAGGGCTCCCACTTGCCCCTACACACTTCAGTAAGGATCACCAAACAGGAGATGGAAATGAAAAGACAGGATACAAAGAAAATTTTATTTGTAAGGTGGGATTGGGAGCTGGTGGGTTGGGGGCCTGGTGGGTGAAGACCCCAGTACTTGCATTTTATTTCAAACCTACCAGTGGAATGCTGCTGCACAAGTGAGCTGTTAAGCATCATCATCAAGCTTCATGGATGGCTAACTGAGAGAAGAACCAAAAGAAACAAATCGACATACTTCTTTTTTTTTAAGCTTCTTGTCTGCCTCATGCTGCTGATTAAGAAAGCATGTAGTAAGCAGGTTAAGTTGTAAAAAGAATGGACTTAAATGACACTAAAGCTACTGCTTTTTGGGTCTAGCATTGGTTCATGCAGCACTAGAGACATCAGAGAAACTGTGTGAGGAATTATATATGTCATTTCTGAGTTGTCCCCTCTAAAGCCTTCTGCAGAACGCGTTCAGCATCATCAGCTGCATCAGAGAGAAAATTCTTCAACATAAGGTATGTGCAGGGGAAAGAAATTCCTGCAGACACCATGGAGCCAATCACTGGCAAGAATGCAAAAACATTTTTCATGAGAAGCAGAGAATATTTTGCAGCACTTCCCAAGCTCTTGGTCAACAGCTTAATTACAAGATCCTTGGATATTTCATCGAGGAGGGGGGACTTTATGACAGCCTTCAGCTCCTCCACAGGCTTGTTTACCTGCCTTGCTAGTTTCTGCAGGGATTCCTCAGCCAGGCCAAAGACCTGGCAGTACTCTTGAAGGGATGTCACCAAGACTGTAGAATCAACAGCTATAGAGAGACCAGGGATGGGAAGAGCAGCAGCTCCAGCCGATGCAAGGCTTTTCAGCCAGACTTGCTTCATCAGCTCTTCCTTCTTCTTTCTCAGCACTTCCTTAGAAGTGATGCTCAGGGCCCGTAGGAAGGTGAGTTTCTTCTCACTTGAGAGATCATCCAAGAAGGTTTGCAACAGCCTAGGACCATCGAACTTGAAGATAAAGCCATCCCTGCAGACAAGAAAGACTCGAGGGGAGCTTATGCCCAGACGTTCCAGGTTCTTTTCACAGTCCTGCCTGATCTTATCTAGGACTGCCCTCTCATTATACTTTTGTGGCCGGCTCCCCGTTGCTTTTATCCCTTTAGCCTTCAGAATTCCCTCCTCATCGTATAATCTTCGCTCATTGTTCACGTCCTGATCCACCTTGGAGCGCACAAAGTAGAAACGCTTCCCCTGAGCCTGAATGGCCTTTGCAAGAATGGCTGCATTGTGTGAGAAGCGGCCAGAGGAGATGATGATGAAGAAGTCATAGCGGTTGAAATTCACCTTCTGAAGGTAGGTGTCTGGTGTGAAATTGGGAGTCCCAATGCCAGGCAGGTCCCAGAAGGTCACATTGGAGTAATCAGGGTGAGGATATGGGATGCACTCCATCGTTGTCTCCGTCACTCCAATCTCGGCTGCACCCTCCTCATAGTCCTCCAGATCACGCACAGCATTGATGAAAGAAGATTTCCCATTGCCTGAGTCCCCTGTTACGGCAATGTGGAGCGGGATCTTTTCTTTCTCAGCCAGGATCTCCTGTGCCTTTGCAGCTGCTGCTGCGAGGTCTCCTTTCTCAGCTGCAGCCTTGATCACAACCATGTCTTCTTCAGAAATGTGGGGAAGTGCCTCCCCCTCCCAGTCTGCATCAGCGCTGGCCATTTTATCTGCAGCAAGTGTGGGTGCAGAGAGCCTGAAAGAAGAGCACAATCTTTCACTTTCGGTTTGCAGCAGCAGAATGAGGAACTCAGCACAAGGCTGAGCCACAGGCAGAGCCAGGGCACCCAAGCGACCTGTGCCCACCTCAGCCTCTCACAGCCCCGGAGACCCACTAGCCAAGTCCCTGGAGTGACCCTGCAGGAAGCCAAAGTGCTTCGTGGCCTGGTAACCAGCTGGCGTAGTGGTTAGCACGGGCTCTGAGAGCTACAACAGCTGTTCCCGGAAACCTTGTGGATCTTATCCCTCCTCCTGCCCCGGGGAAGCCTGTAGGAAAGCACTGAACCAAGACAACGGCACAGTTCTCATGTGCTGCCAGGAGAGCACATGGACAGGTTGTATCTAAAGAAACGATGGTCCTCTGGAAGCGCAAAGCATCCAGCAGGGTCCAGAGGAAGCAGCTCGGGTGTGGCAGCAATACCAAGAACAAATCCGAAAGCCAGTGACTTAGGGCCGGGGCATGGAGAAGCCCAGCAAAACTGCACTGGGGTGAGAGCATCGCTCTGACCACCAGGGAGCCCAGGGAGCAGAGAAGAGCTCATGGAATCCCTGATCAGGACGAAGCACAACACAGCAGGAATGGCCACGACAACTGGCCTGACCTCCTCTGGGCACCGCGTCCTGCTCCCCTCACACTCAGACACCTCCGGGCAGCCCCAGCCCTTGTGTAGACTGGACTTGTTTCCAACATAGGAGAAGCTGGGGGCACCTCTGACCACAAGGTGCCAGATTAGAGCCCAGATGAGATCTAACAGATGTCCTGCTGGAAGCACACAAGGTCATTGCATGACACGCGTGTCCTCCAAGGACACTGAAGACCACAGAAAGCAAGACCTTTGGGGTCACAGCAAGAAGCGGGCAGGTGGGAGTGGGAGGGCACTAAAGTCCTTTCTCTTGTGTGACCATCTGCACTGGCCATTCCCAACATCCCCAGTCCCATGGACACCAGCATTCTGCTCTCCTTCCCCTCACAAACACAGGAAAACTCCCTCTCCTGCCCTGAGGACGCAGCCCAGCCCTCGCTCCCTCATACCAGGGCAGCAGTACCTGGCTCTGGCACAGGGGGTCCAAGGGACTCCCACACCTGCAGGCAGCAGCTGAGGAGCAGCAGAAGGCTCCTGCTGCCAGCACAAGCTCTGTGCTCCTGCTCTGCTGCTCCAACGGAGTTTAAATCTGCAGCCCAACATGACGTGCAGCAAGAGGGCTGCATTTGCTTTTAAGGAGGCTCCTGGCAAAGCACGAGCAGGACTCTACTCCACAAAACCCAGGTATTTCAGCTGAGGTGGCAGCAGATAAATATCCCTGCACACTAATGTCAGCTCCCAGCAGCATGGCAGGAAGGGCAGGAGGGAGATCGTGTGCATGGCCAGATACCCCGTCTGCTCCTGCCCCGCTCACTGTCCCCGGCTGTCCTGCCAGCAGTGGGTGTCCCTGGGCTCCTGGGGAGGGCACAGAGACCTCAGAGGCAGCACAGCCCCCAACAGCCTCTCCTGCTGTCACCCTTCACTGGCCCGACGCACAGGCCTCGAGCTTTCCCTGTGGTGCCCCTGCTCCAAGACATTCTGGGAATCCCAGGAAAGCCCAGGATCACAGAATCCTCTGGAGATCCACCTGCTCTGACTTCATCTTGGGAAGCAGGTCCTAGTTGAGCCTACCCACATCCCCTTCATGGCAACTCCTGCTTATTACTGTGGACGAGGAGTCCACCACTTCTTGAGGCACCCTATTCCAACATGGAAGCTGTCCAATCCACTGTTGAGAGAGGTTTCGATGTAATCCCAATCGCAAGATTAAGAACAAACAGGATCAAATGCCGTACAACCTTGTAAGCTCTATTCTCATAACGAGGAGTAATCGCGATAGGACAGAGAGAGGAAGAGGAGAAAAAATGGTACGCAAGCAAGCGGGAGAGATGCAGCAAGGTTAGTTACCACCAGCACCACGAGTCCAGCTATGATTTGTTGGCTCCTCCTCGGTGCAGGTGATGGGCTCTTGAAGAAGAGTTCAGAAAAAAAGCTCCTCAGGGGCGTTCCTCACGGGAGCAGCCCTTTTATTGTCTCCAGTCTCCGCCCTCTTCCTCAAAGTTCTGGTGCGTGTTGTTAGTGCTGTGTGCTCTGGTGCTCAGGGTGGTTTCCTCTTTATCTGACTTGCGTGCAAGCGCGACTTAGTAGGCACTGCCAAGAATGTTATCGTTTGGGTCTTAAGCGGATAAGGCGGTCTTCTTGGGAACAGGATGCCGGGGTCAGGAGGTCGAAATGGTGCAGTAACAATGTCGAGACAAACACAATCCAAAACAGTCTCTTACACAAGCTTAAGCACATCAAGAGTATCAAGAATAGGTTCATTTTCCCAATGACTGCCAACGTCAGAAAGAGCAAAGAACGAGGTCTTAACCTTGAAGGAGGTCTTGTAGGAGGCCTCTTGTTTCTGGAAAAAAAACAGGCAGTCAAACTGCATAAAGTCTGTTAGAGGCTGCTGCTGTGGTTTCTGCATTCATTACTGCAGACCTTACCTCATGCACATCTCTTTCCGAAACAGGAGGAAATGCCTCCACCTCCGAGTGTCTGTCAACACTGGCTATGGAAGCGGTGGCATGGAAGGGATTGCCTGGCCATGAAGAGGGGTTAGGAGGAGCGAACAGAAATGCCAAAGATGGGTTCCCTTGCATGGGGATGGAGACAGGTTGGAAGGAGGGAGAGAAGTGCAGAAGATCAGGAGCAAAGTTGTACGTCCTTAAAATAGGCGTGTGGTGTGAAATTTGGTGTACAAATTGCAGACAAGGCCCAGAAGCTCATACTGGAGGGCTGGGGGTGAAGATAAGGGGTGCGCTCCACTGTTATCTTCATCACAGCAGTTGCAGCTACACCCTCCTCATGGTCCCTCTGGCCATGCATGGGATTGGTGAAAGAGGCTTTCCTGGAACCTGAGTCACCTGTGGGACTCAGCTCTGCCATTTTTTTTTTTCATGTCTCAGAAAATCCAGCACCATTTTAAGCCTCACCTCCCCTGGACTGAGGCTCCAGGGGAGGAGACTCACTAAGAACTGCCGAAAGATCACACCTCTGTCCAGATACTGAAGCACCCATGTGCCAGGGTGATTGGTGCAAAGCACCCAGGTACTGGAGTGGCCTTGGGCAAGGGTGATTAGTGCCCACCGACGGCATCAGAATGACGCAGCAGATTTGTTGCCATAAAAGACCACCACTGAAGAGCCTGTGTGTGCACACCCACACGGGAGTACTGAGGTCATCAACAAGGGGCCCACAGGACGCTGTGGGATCCAGTGGTGACTGTTCCTGTTTCTCCCTTGCTCATTTCTCCTTCTTTTCTCGCTCTTCTCTCCCTGTTTCTCCTCTCTTTCTCATCCCTTTTGCCAGGTGGTTATCATTAAGGAGCTGTGACCCATAAAAAGTGCAGGTTTGGTTGACCATTACCGTGCCTGAACTGTGCTTTGTCCAAACTCAAGGATCTCAGGTCTGTTCTCTGTTTTTTATTGGTCAGGCAGGGGGTTCTCTATCCACAGGTGGGTAGGGCATGGCATGGAAACTACAGGCAGGCTCCGAGTGGGGCTGACTGCACTGCGTTAAGAGAAACTGAACTGGAATCTGGCACATGGTGACTGCAGAGACATGGCTGAGAGGTGACATGTCGCAGTCGTGGCGGCCAAAAACACAAACAACTGGGGTAGATGCAACGCACACTACGCTTTATTGTTTTCTAGGTACATTATTTATACCGAGTTTTCCTCGTCGTGGCTGCTGTTTATTGGTGAGGACTACAAAGGACAGTAGCTAGTGACAGAGTTATGGTTGGACGATTCTTAGCTTGGTCAGTTTCTGCTCCGTGGCCATAACCTTCTTAAACTTGTTAATAACTTTCTGCTGTCTCTGTGTGAACTCCCTATCTCATAGATACACTCTAATCTTTTCAAGGTTAGCGTTCTCTGCTAAGGGAGCCAGGGATTTCACAGAACAGCTGTAATCCCTGACAATTCCCCCTTTTTGTATATGTGCTACAAAAATGGCACTAATGGTTTGCTGCCGGGCCCTTTGCAGCAGACCGATTAAGCAAGGTACCATTAATAACACAATTACAATAATTAGCAAAATCAGCAAACCTGTTATCACTAGAGATGGTAACCACCCAGACAAACCCCAGTTGCCAAACAACTTATTTAACCATTCCCATCCATCATCCACTTGCAACTTGCGTACTCCGTCAGTTAGAGCAACTGTAGTCTCTACCACCCCCCCAGTTTGGATCTCTGGTCTCATTGATCCGTTGCCAGCATATTATGCAGCAGTTGAAGCCCTTGTATTCGACTCACGCCGATACTCGCCACCAATCAGTTTTCTCTGCTGGAACTCCCACCAGACACGTAGAAAAGGTATTTCGAGGATCGCTGGTAGCCAGGCGTACGGTGGTTTGATTGATGGCATTGGCTAGGGTTATCCAGACGTTGCTGCCAGTTTTTCAGACAGCAGCTGGAGGCCAATCTCCTCCTCCATAACTTCCGAGGATGAGGAGGGCAGTGACTGCAATGCAGGTTGCACACACCATGCTGGAACCTATCACGGTCCACTCTCTGTGGAGACACAAGCATATCCCCTTCCCCAAGTTATGAGCTCGTGTGGCCCAGACCATTGTCCAGTAACCAAATCACAGACTTGCACCTGTACCCGCTGTGGTACTTTTTCTGTTGTAGTCAAAGAGGAAAAATGCAAAAAAATGGGTGATAGAGTAGAGTTGTTAGGGAAGGAAGGAAAGTTAAGCACATATACAGCTTTTTCTAGTCTTGCCTGTGGGGACTCCCCCTGCATTCCCCCCTTTTGTTTTTGCACGAGGCGCATCAGGATGCCATGTAAGCGTTCAATGATGGCTTGGGCCTGTAGGGGAATGGGGAATCCCAGTTATGCGGTGAACATCCCATTGATTTTGAAAACTCTGCACCTTTTTGGAAACATAGGCAGGACCATTGTCAGTTTTTACTGTTTGAGGAATGCCGAGAGTTGCAAAGGCACGTCGAAAATGATGAATTATGTGTAAAGATTTCTCCCCTGCTTGGGCTGTAGCGCAAGCAGTGTGGGAAAATGTATCAACAGAAACATGGACAAACCGAAGCCGCCTAAATTCAGAGATATGGGTGACATGCGTTTGCCACAATTGTAACGCTTGTAGGCCTCTCAGGTTAACTCCATAGAAAACAGGTGTCTGCTGTCCTTGACAATCAGGGCAGGCAGCAACTATAGATCGTGCTGCAGATTGTGTTAAGCCAAAGACTCAGCGCCGAGCTGCCTTGGTGAAAAAAACGATGAGATAATAAAGCCTGCTGGTGTTTGTTAGGGAGCGGACCCAAGGCCACTGCAGACACAAGGGCATCAGCCCTAGCATTAACCTCAGCAAAGAAGCCAGGTAATGCAGTATGACTGCAAATATGTAGTATAAAATAGGGTTCAGTTCTCTGTTGTATTGCAGACCATAGGTCCAAGAATACCGAAAACAATGGACGTTGATCAATAAGACAGAACCATCTTACCTAGCCATGCAACTAGATTGGCAACATAAGCAGAGTCCATAACAATATTCACAGGTTGAAGAAACATTTGAAAAGCTACAGCCATAGCTCGCAGCTCCACTATTTGAGGTGATCCTTCTTGTAAAATTACCTTATGCCATTCTTGGTTGTCATACCATACCACAGCAGCTTTACCAGTCTTTCCAGAACCATCTGTAAAGGCAGTGAATTCATCAACTGGCCCCCTTTGCCTCAAGGGCTTTTGAAACACAGTAATTTCCCAAAAAAGCTTAAGAAGTGGATGAGGGCAAATGATAAGAGATGTGCCCATAAAAATCAGCCATAGGTGCTTGAACTTCATACTTGTTGGCAAAGCACCATTCAAAATACCACATTTGTATTGGGACAACAATGCGATACGGATCCCTTCCTGTCAGTTCCACACATCTTTTACGAGCCTTCATAATAAGGTCTGCTAGAAGTTCAAACAATACTGGGGTAGTATTTCGAGGTCGAAAAGGTAAAAACAGCCATTCCAGAATATGTAAAGGATCTGCCCATTCAGGGTTCCATTGCACCAAGGCACTGAAAGGGGTTGTCCGATCAATGAGGACAAACAACTGAACTATCTGTAATGGGTCAATGCGGGATACAAATTTAGTTTGTAATAATGACTCTACCTGCTGGATTGTTTGAACTGCTGCAGGACTCAAAGTCCTAGGTTCGGAGGGATTAACAGAATGCTGGAGCAGTTCCAATAAGGGCTGCAGCTGGGAATTTGTGAGACCAAGATAGGGTCTAATCCAATTCAGCAACCCCATCAATTTTTGGACATCAGTAAGCGTTTGAATACTAGCACTACGTTTGATGGGTTGTGGTGTCACTCACCGGGCAGTGACTGTAAGCCCTAAATATTTCCAGGGCTCCGTTCTTTGCACCTTCTCTGGTGCTATAACCAAGCCAAAATGCTGTAAGGATTGTCTAGCTACTTTTTCTAGATCGTTCAGCTGCTCCCTTTTCTGGGCTGCAAGCAAAACGTCATCCATGTAATGGTAACAGTAACAGTCTGGAAATCGCTCCCAAACAGGAGATAAAGCTTGAGCAACAAACCATTGGCAAAGTGTTGGCGAATTATTCATACCTTGAGGTAATACCTTCCATTGATATCTTTTTGCTGGTTCAGAATGCTTGATAGGTAATACAGTAAAAGCAAATTTTTCCCTATCCTCAGGTGCTAATGGAATGTAAAGAAAGAGTCCTTCAGGTCTATTACCCCAATATCCCAGTCCATAGGAATCACTGAGGGTGCAGGAAGGCCGGGCTGTAAAGCTCCCATGGTGGCCATGGCGGCATTTACCTGTCATAGGTCATGTGAAAGTCGCCATTTGCTAGATTTTTTTCCTAATCACAGGGGTATTCCAGGGACGGTGAGAGGGTTCAATGTGCCCAGTCACAAGCTGTTCTGACACTAATTCTTGCAGGGCTTGCAACTTTTCCTCTGCTAGGGGCCACTGATCTACACAGGCCTGTCAGTTAACCAGGTTAAAGCAGGTGTGGGTCGATGAATACCCTGCAACACAGTGGCCCCCGTCAAAAATCCGTCGTAATCCTAACCCCCCATTGTCCTAAACAATCTCTTCCACACAAGTTCAGGGGTGCAGAGGTTATGTATGGTTTGATCATTGCTGCTTGCCCGTCAGGACTGGTGATCAGCACAGGTACAAGAGACACGCCCCCCCGAGTGGATCCCCCCAGCCCTACTACGCCCATCCCAGTGTTCACAATGGGCCAAGACGACGGCCAGGAATGTTGAGAGATAATAGTCACATCAGCCCCAGTGTCCAACAAACCCGTAATCTTCAATGTTGATGGTGAATAGCCTTTGTTGGAGATGGTACAAGTCATTTGTGGCCTCTGCGCTGATACAGGTTGCGACCAGAAAACTTGAGGTGGACCTGTAGAGCCAAAGCCTCCTTCTCATCGTTCCTTAAATTCTGTGTGAGGAGCACAACTCAAAAAAGGCACAAGTTGAGCGGCACGGGTACCTTTGGGAATGGTTACTGGGGGATAGGGAGTAGACATCATTCTCCGAAATCCACAGTCATTCTCCACGACTTGTCACTCTTTTTGATGGGCCAGACAGGGTTATTCCAAGCTGTGGTAGTGGGTTTAAAACTCCTGCATCCACTAGGTCTTTAACTGTCTGCGAAATGTCTTCATGCCCCCCAGAATCTTGTACTGCGTCATGGCCATCAATTTAGTTGCGGCATGAATCTGCACAGGGGGCATTTTGACTTTTCTGACTAAAATTGTCTGGGTACTAATAGAGTTCTTTGTTCCAAATTGTTACAAACTGTCAGAAAGGTTCAAAGTTGGTCCCTTTAAAATAACAATTCCAATTATATATTGAGCGACAGGAATAATCATAACTGAATACAATCATTTTGGGAGGTTCGTGATTTTCATTTCTATGTATGTTTGCACAGCTTCAGTTTGGTTTCTTCTGCAGAAATTGCTTGGGATTTCCATATATTAAGGAGGCCTTCACTCTGGTAGCAATTGAGGCTTCTACAATTTGTAAGGACCGTTGCCAGCCAGTCGCAGTGCAGGTTGGCTGTCGCATCATTCTCGTTTCCCATGCTGAAGTATTTCCCTAGTCTCTTTCCAAGGATACAAGTCAGAGTATGGCTCTCAGTCCTCCACTGGTGGGGGGGGACGCCATAGTCTGAGTTATTCCTGGCTTTCCCGCTTTCAAATTCTGCACTTTCTTGTTGTGCTTATTCAGCCCTCTCTGCTGATATATATTACACAATAAAGATCTAAAGATCACAGACACAAACAGCACAAACATAGTTTCTATGCAGTGGCATGACCTCACATAGCTGTGCACTCCACTGTTTCAATTGCCAAATCCCATCCTCGTTGCCAATTAGGTTGCGAATGGGCTTGGGATTTGGCAATAATCACACAAAACAAGGTGGCTATGGCGAGCCTCTGTTCAGGTGAAAGCACATTAAAGAAGCAAAGTATGAATAATTACTCTTGAGGTAATACTTTTCGGCAGGATACTGAGACTGAACATCCTCTCGAGTTGGCAGATTAGAGGGTTGCTGACAGGCTCCTAACTCGGCGGGCGTCCCCGCGGAGACAATGCAGGCCTCAGTGTTAGGAGTCTCGCCCCCCTCTCTCTCTCCACACTGTCTGTTTATGCCCGGTGCATCCTGCCATGTAGGGCCAGTACGTGCCAGCAGGCAGACCAGGGGACGGACAAACTCCCCCTTCAGTCACATAACCTTCCCTCCTGGGTGCACAGGTGCACATACCAGTAAGTGATCCCAGCCGTCAGTCTGAGGGTCCTGCCTTTCTCATCTCCCTCCCTCTCGGGTGTTTGACCTTCAAACTAGTTTAGAGGATGTTTGCAGTTAAGTTCGCTACAAGTCCGGTTGAGCAGCCGCCTTCAACTGCTTTTGGAGGTCGGCTGTGAACCTGGCTGAGCAGCCGTCTCCGTGCTCCTTATCGCTCAGCCCAGGCGGGCAAACATCTTCTTTCTCAGGATCTGGATTCTATTTCACACAATAGTTTTATGACTCTAAAGATCATACAAATTTCCACCTCCAATACATGCCACCCTGTGATCTGTAGAGGTCAATCTATTGTAGCGAAGAACCCGAACAGATAACGTTTTCATAGCAGTTTCAACCATACCTCGTGTCAGCATCATTATACAAAGCATACAACACATAATACAGACGATCATAGCAAATAGAAATAATAGCCCTAATAACAGTTTCTGTCCTCACTTAAAGCATTACAATTCTCCAACCCCCACTTTAAAAGACGGATCAAATCTCCGGGCTGAATATCCTTACCCCTCCCAGATTTATCCAGGATGTTGCACCTTGTGAAAGAATGGACTCAGTCTGGGATGCAGAGTGAGACAACTTTATTCTCAAACCCACTTCTTTTATACTCTCTTAACACAAGTGTTGCAAAGATTACAATCAATCAGCATCTTGCCAGCCGTGCAGTTGTGGTTATCTTCTTTTCCTTGCTTTGTTCCTCATCTGCTGACAAGACATTCCACATGCTGTTGTTGTCCTCCTCCTTTTCCTGCTTTGCTCCTTGCTGATAAGACATTCGTCCTTGGGGTCAACCGTCCACTACCAAGGCATTCAGCACTTCCGTCTCCAAAGAGGGCCTCCACATCTCCCCCTTCTTTATTTGTTTGTGGTATTGCCATAGCTGTTTTTAGCTGAACAGCCATAACTTGGTTAAAGGATCAATCAATCAAGCACTGAACACATAATAAGAAACAAGGCAGATACACTAACAATAAACGAAATACAATTAGTACAACATACAGGTAGTACAAATGAACAAAATACAGTTAATACAATAATTAGAAACTTTGCGTAAATATGGCTAAGCAAAAGATTGTTTAGTTTGTTGCATTTACTCCCATGGTTTGATTCCAACAAGCATAACAGTGTCCTTTTCCCAAGGTCGCTCCAACACTCTTGAGTCTGTCCTTGAGATCCCCAGATCTCCCCCTTCTTTATTTATGAAGAATGCTTGTTTCAAGGCACGGTCTATTAAACACTGAATTGTTTTTAACAAACATGGAATACAAATTAAAAGGCAAACAAAGATTATCAGGCACATCAAGCCTATTTGCAATGTTCCCTTAATCCACGCAGCTAATCCTAAATTCCCCAAAAGATTCCCAAAAATATTGAAACCATCGTCTTGACGGAACTTCTGCACTCCTTTTTGTAAATTTTCAGTGCTTTTATGGATGGATTCCGAATGGTCAGATAAATTCATGCAACAGAGTCCATCAAAAATCCTGACACCCATGGCCTTGTGCTAATAACAAAAAGTCTATAGCAGCTCTATTTTGAAGTGAAGCATGCCTAACAGAATTAACATCTAGCATAGCCCACTCAGTGCCAGGGAAGTAGCATTAGTCTGTTTTGCCAGCCAGCAACCAAGCTTATTTAAGGTTACTAGCGCTTTCCCTGATGCCACCCCGGGTGTAAATATAGATGCTGGTACGATTTCTGCAGTGTTCCAAAATGTTACTTGGTCATCACACTCAGATTGAAAAGCGTGTATGGCGCGCTTGGGACGTTTTCTATGGTTATTAATCATTGAAATGTTGGGTGTCAACAGAGTCGGCCTTCCAATGCTGCATGGTCCTCCGCATGCGCGAGAGGGAATACCAGGCCAGACACGATCTCCGCAAATTAGAAATAGGCCCTTTGGTAATTTGAGTGGATATCTACCAGATAAGGTTAATTTTGCAGCAGTATAGTTGCACCATGCAGTGGCATTTCTATACTCCGGTAGGGTAGCATTCAGCCATTGTATTTTATGTGGCTCCAGATCCTTTGGATCTCGTCTTTTGTATCCTGGGAGGGGAGGGGATACTTCTTTCCAGTTGGCCCATCCATCTGTATAGTTAAGATACACACAATAATCCATTTTTACTGATCCTAACAAATCTAGCTCTTGTGGCTCTATATTCATTTTTGGAAACCATGGGACCCAATTATTCCACTTATCAACTATGTCAGTTGGTTTATCACTTATATATGGACGCCTTTCGAGGGGGACCTGCCAATCATCAACAGGTT
The DNA here is from genome assembly GCF_059628265.1 of Tinamus guttatus. Classification (NCBI taxonomy): domain Eukaryota; kingdom Metazoa; phylum Chordata; class Aves; order Tinamiformes; family Tinamidae; genus Tinamus; species Tinamus guttatus. The sequence continues at coordinate 3,492,192 of NW_028288957.1, read as the reverse complement.
GTCCTACCAGACAGGTTACAAAAGGATTTCCTGGACTAGATAATGACAAACACAACGTGTCCTGTCCCGTTTGATTGGCCAGAGTTACCCATATGTTAGTTTTAGGCTGGGGTGGCATCCACTGCGGTGTGGGTGATGTCATGGTGCAGATGATGATGATGATTGTGATAAAAAAGGCTTGATCCATCGAGCAGGTACCCATCTTGGCCCTGAGCCTGTAGAAACACAAGCATATCCTCTACCCCAGGTTATTAAAGGAAAAGGCCCTTCCCACTGATTCGTCTGTGGGTTTTTGGCTACAACCTGGGCTTTTTCCTGAACTTTGTGTTGTCTGTGTGAATCAAAATGTCGGTATATAGGGGGTCCCTCTTCTGTCCAGTGATTTAAAAAATTCAACACATAGCAAGCTTTTGCTATGCGTTCCTGTGAGGATAACCCTACGCTCCCCTTTTATTATTTTTGTAGCATATTCTTAAGGGTGCCATGTGTACGCTCAATAATTGCTTGGCCTGTGGGTGAATGGGGGATACCAGTGATGTGTTGGATTCCCCATTGTTGAAAGAATATTTGCATTTTTTGTGCTATATAAGCTGGACCATTGTCAGTTTTTATAGTTTTTGGCACTCCCAACATTGCAAAGGCCATCATAAAGTGTCGACATACATCTTTGGCCTTCTCACCTGTATGTACAGAAGCATAGATACAGGATGAGAAGGTATCAACAGAAACATGCACATATTTAAATCTGCCAAATTCAGGGATATGCGTTACATCTGATTGCCAAATTTCAAGCGCAGAAAGACCGCGAGGGTTTACTCCAATGGATGGTACTGGTAAAATGCGTTGGCAGTCTGGGCATGACTGTATGATTTGTCTAGCTTGTTCCTGAGTCAATTGGAACGACCTCCGTAACGCTTTTGCATTTTGGTGATAAAAGTCATGCAACAAACACGCTTGTGCAAAGCGATCTGGTAGAACTACAGCTCCTGCAAGGCTATCTGCTTGAGCATTACCTTCGCTAATAGGTCCAGGCAGTGAGGTGTGCGAGCGTACATGTTGGATAAAGTACGGATAAATCCTTCTGTTTAATAGCCATCTGAGCTTCCAGAGAAGCGCAAAGAGGGTCTCGTTTGAAACCTCTTTTAAAAAGGAGTGTTCTAATCTAGAGACTAACCCTGCGACATAGGCAGAGTCTGTTATGTTAACTGCAGAGGGCCATCGTGTAAAAACGCGGACGACCGCTGATAATTCCACTATCTGTGGTGAGCCTGTGACAACATGTACGTCGCTCTCCCAGTGCCCTTCATCACTTTTCCAGACTACAACTGCATGCCCTGTCCTACCTGAGCCGTCAGTAAATACTGTAAGAGCATCAGGTATTGGCGTAAGGCTCAAATGGGAAACAGGTAATAGAGAAAGAGAGTTAAAAGACTGTATGATTTTATGTCCTGGAAAGTACTTATTTGTCCTGGATAATCTGCCAAGGCACACTGAAAAACAAAAGACTGGTGAGTCAGAAAGGTTAATTGTTTTGTACTGAGCGGTAAATAAATAATATCAGGCTCTATGCCATCTAGAAACATCAAACACTCTCTTCCTTTTTGAATAACCATCGCGATCATATCAATAGCAGTGGTGACAGTTTTGCCAAAATTATGAGGTAGAAACACCCATTCTAAGATTATTAACGGACATGCATCCTGTGGTATCCATTGTGCTAATAGGCCATAAGGTTGGAAGCTAGAATAAAAAACAAAAAGACTGACAGGATAGTTCTGCTTTCGTCTGTGAACAGTCTGAGTGGCTAATTTGTTCACAACTTTGTCAAGTGCAGCTTGCGCAGGAGGGGTAAGCTTCCTTGGGGATGTCAAACTCGTATCTCCTTCTAAAAGCTTAAATAGAGGATGTAATTCCTCCGTGGAAATCCCTAGGGAGGGATGGATCCAGTTAATAGTTCCCAAGAGTTTTTGAAGACCATTTAAAGTTTTTATGTCTGTTTTTAGAGTCAATAATTGTGGTCAAATTTGATGATCAGAAATTCTCCATCCTAAATATCGCCAAGGCGGAGTTTGCTGTACTTTATCTTCTGCAATTTTTAATCCTGCAGCCGATGCTGCTCACGTAATCTGACGCAGAGCCTCTTGTGCTGTTTCCTTTTGCTCTGCAGCAATCAATAGGTCATCCATATAGTGATAGATGAGGACGTTGTTGAAATACTTCCGTACTGGACTTAAGACTGCTGCCACAAATTGTTGACATAATGTAGGACTATTTTTCATGCCTTGTGGCAAAACTTTCCAATGATATCTGTTATGGGGTTCCATAGCATTGATGGAAGGTACAGAAAATGCAAACCGAGGTGCATCCTGTGGTGCAAGTGGAATGGTAAAGAAACAGTCTTTCAAATCTATTACGATCAAAGTCCATGTTTGAGGTAACATCGCTGGAGAAGGGAGTCCAGGCTGTAAGGCTCCCATATCTTCAATGACCTCATTGATTTTTCTAAGGTCATGTAACAATCTCCAGGAATTATTTTTCTTTTGAATTACAAAAACTGGTGTATTCCAGGGGCTTGTAGTAGGAACTATATGTCCAGCTTGCAATTGTTCCTCTACTAACTTGTGTAACTGCAGCAGTTTATTTTGTGGATGGGGCCACTGATCCACCCATACCGGCTTGTCTGTTTTCCAGATCAAGGGTTGGACCTGCTGCTGGATAGTAGCCCCTAAGAAAAATCCGCACTTAACTGCATGCCCCATTGACTCAAACAGTCTCTCCTCCACAGGGTAACGGATCCAGGCAATATAAATGGTCTAATGGTTGGGTTCTTTTCCCCTTCCTTCCGGACTAATAATATTTATCAGGCTTTCGCTTTGCATTGGGGTACTCTGCCCACCAATTCCCGAAAGCAATGTATGCGCATTCAATAGGGGTAAACTGTTTGGCCATTGCGAGGCAGCGATGACTGCAACGTCCGCTCCGCTATCTAAAATTCCTTGTGCATTAAACTTTATCACTCCTGATTGTAGTGTACAGGATATCTGTGGGCGGTTCATAGTTATCTGTTGAGTCCAGAAGATCTCTGGTTGTCCCGTGGACCCAAAAGAGTCTATGCCGCGTTTAGTTTTTGCAGCATTTGGTGTCTGTGGTAAAAAGTATACTAGTTGTGCTATTCGGCTCCCCGCTGGCACAGTACAGGGTGGTATCGGAGTCCATACCATTATCTTTATTTCTCCTTTGAAATCTGCATTGATAACTGCAGGTAACACAAACAGCCCTTGTCTTGTTGTTGAAGATCGCCCAACCAACAGTGCTGCTATTCCTCACCCCAGGGGCCACGGACACCAGCTGGAATTAGCACAACTGATGTATCGGTAATTAGCACTTCTATTGTGGTGGCCAGGTCCACCCCAGCGCTGCCGCTTGTGCTGGCGCACAGGTGGCCGCTGCTTCCGCGTGAGGCCGCTCTGAGGGGTGATTTGTTGTCACAGCGCGACCCCTTGCCGCGCTGCGCTTGAAGTTTCCCCAAGGGGCTAATGGTTGACCTTCCTTATCAAATTTTGATCGACACTGATTAGCATAGTGTTGTCCTTTGTGACAGCGTGGACATACTCCAGGCGCTCCTCTGTTTGCTTGCGTTTTTGGACAGTATTTACGGAATGACCAAATCGGCCACAAGCAAAGCATGGATTTTTCATAGACATTGTTGCAAACGCCTCGGCCATCAGAGAGCATTCATACAGTTTAGAGCTGACATTAATGCATGCCTTCAGCATGTCATCAATAGTAGGATCCTTTAGTGTTCGCAAAACTCTGGCAATCAGGGTTAGCATTCTCAATTGCTAGTTGTTTAAAAATGTAGCTTTGTGCTTGTTCATTATCAATTTGCTTCTCCAGAGCCTCATTAAGCCTATCTAAAAACTTCATGTAAGGCTCATTCGCATCTTGTCTTATGGTAACAAAAGGCTGTCGTTGGTTGTTTGCCACTCTCTGGGACGGCCTTAAGGGCGTGGAGAGCAAGTGCCTTAACTTGTTGCAGGCCCTCAAGGGGAATTCCTGCTTGTGCTGTTGTGGCACTGTGGTCACCCTGCCCCATTAGCACGTCCACAGTAACAGCCCGTAATGGACCTTTTTTTGACAGCCGCTGGTTTTCCTCCCCCTGTGCTCGAGCAAGATGTCTCATTTTTGACTCCCACATCGTATATCGCATATCAGTCATAATCAGGTGAAACAAAGTTTTAAAATTGTGAGGAGTAAAAACCAAAGTATCACAAAGAGATTGTATAAGGTGGGTGGTATATGGTGCGCCAAGGCCTTGATCTGTCACCGTGCGCCGCACGTCCTTAATAAGACTGTATGACAATCCTTCCCAGCGCGAATTCTGGTCTGGCGCGTAGATAACGGGGAAGACTATCAGCATGCCCACATCCCCCGCCTGTTTTGCTCCTCATTTTACGGAGGCCCATTTATCATGCAGATCCAGGGAGTATAGGTCTGGCTCCTTCTCAGGGTTAATAGGACCAGGGTCAAAAGGATCATCGTCCTGGTCATCAGGTGGCTGTACCGTGAAGGCTTTTGCAGCGCATTTTGTTTTCTGATTCTCATCAGGACATGATTGAGGTAATGGAGGCGCGGAGGGGATGGCAGAGGCCCCGACTCCGTCATTTGTGTTCAACTGCGACCCACTGTGAGATTTCAGCGTTTCGAATACAACTCGCCATTGTGGCAACAGGCCAGCAGCAGCCTTATCACCGCGAGTGGCACAGTCCCATAATCGGACCCCAATTTGGTCCCACTTCTCCGTATCAAATACGTTCTTACTGTTCACGGAGGGATCATTTTTAGAAGCCCGTTTAGAAACCTCAGGCTCAGGAGCAAACAGGAGCCCAAGCTCCGCTTCCACCTTTGCCACCCCAGCCACAGAAGGACCAAATGGTGGAAGGCACCTCTGGAGATGTTCCCATGAGATGATCCCTCATGAAGCTTCTCCAGGAAAGGGCTCTACCTGCAGCCTGTGCAGCCCGTGAGTCCCTGTGGACCCAAAGTGTTGCGGGCTGCATATAGGAAGAAGGGGTGACCCAGAGGGCTCCCACTTGCCTCTACACCCTTCAGTAAGGGTCATCAAACAGGAGATGGAAATGAAAAGACAGGATGCAAAGAAAATTTTAGTTGTAAGGTGGGATTGGGAGGTCGGTTGGGGGCCTGGTGGGTGAAGACCCCAGTACTTTTATTTTATTTCAAACCTACCAAATGAATACTGCTGCATATCAGCGCTGGCCATTTTATCTGCAGCGAGTGTGGGTGCAGAGAGCCTGGAAGAAGAGCACAATCTTTCACTTTCGGTTTGCAGCAGCAGAACAAGGAACTCAGCACAAGGCTGAGCCACAGGCAGAGCTAGGGCACCCAAGCGACCTGTCCCCACCTCAGCCTCTTGCAGCCCCCAAGACCCACTAGCCGAGTTCCTGGAGTGACCCTGCAGGAAGCCAAAGTGCTTCGTGCCCTGGTAACCAGCTGGCGGAGCGGCTAGCACGGGCTCTGTGAGCTACGACAGCTGTTTCCAGAAACCTTGTGGATCTTATCCCTCCTCCTGCCCCAGGGGAGCATGTAGGAAAGCACTGAACCAAGACAATGGCACCGTTCTCGTGTGCCGCCAGGAGAGCACATGGACAGGTCGTACCTAAATAAATGATGGTCCTCTGGAAGCACAAAGCATCCAGCAGGGTCCAGAGGAAGCAGCCTGGGAGCGGCAGCAACAACAAGAACAAATCCGAAAGCCAGTGACTCAGGGCTGGGGCATGGAGAAGCCCAGCAAAACTGTACCAGGGTGGGAGCATCACTCTGACCACCAGGGAGCCCAGGGAGCAGAGAAGAGCTCATGGAAACCCCGACCAGGACCAAGCACAACACAGCAGGAATGGCCACGACAACTGGGCTGACCTCCTCTGGGCACCACGTCCTGCTCTCCTCACACTCAGACACCTCCAGGCAGCCCCAGCCCTTGTGTAGTCTGGACTTGTTTCCAACACAGGAGAAGTTGGGGGCACCTCTGACCACAGGGTGCCAGATTAGAGCCCAGATGGGATCTAACAGATGTCCTGCTGGAAGCACACAAGGTCCCTGCAAGGACGCACGTGTCCTCCAAGGACACTGAAGACCACAGAAAGCAAGACCTTTGAGGTCACAGCAAGAAGCGGGCAGGTGGGAGTGGGAGGGCACTGAAGTCCTTTCTCCTGTGTGATCATCTGCACCAGCCATTCCCAACAACCCCAGTCCCATGGACACCGGCATTCTGCTCTCCTTCCCCTCACAAACACAGGAAAACTCCCTCTCCTGCCCTGAGGATGCAGCCCAGCCCTCGCTCCCTCACACCTCGGCAGCAGTACCTGGCTCTGGCACAGGGGGTCCAAGGGACTCCCACACCTGCAGGCAGCAGCTGAGGAGCAGCAGAAGGCTCCTGCTGCCAGCACAAGCTCTGTGCTCCTGCTCTGCTGCTCTGACTGGATTTCAAGTTCAACACATCTTGACGTGCAGCAAGAGGTATCCATTTCCTTGCCTGAAAAGGCCAGGTGGGAAGCCGGGAAGAAGAGCACCACTTTCACTTTCCAGTGGCAGCAGCTGAATGGAGAATACAGCACAAGGCTTGTGCTATGTTAATCACATGGACGACCTCCAGATTGGCTGGGCTTGCACTGTATCATGAGTGCAGAGGGGAAGGACACCCTGTGCCAGGAAGTCCTGCTCTTACAGAAACTCTAAGCAATTGCCACGTGGCAGCAGGAGCAGCGATGCCTTGATGAGGGCAAAGATCTGAGCTGCTGCTCTGATCCAAGTTTCATTCCACCCCTTCATGCAGAATAGAGGAGCACTTGCCCCTCAGCAAGCTGGTTCAGATCTAGGAGAGGAGACTTCCATGCTGATTGTCCCAAGCATAATTATTTTATTGCTGTCATGGTTCTGTAGCAGCACCCAGGAGCGCTCTCTGTGTCATGGGTTGTCCCCATCACACCCATGAGGCACACGAGGAGCAGAGAGTCCTGCTCCGCGTGGAGCCGTGGGAGTCCCAGAGGAAGGTGGGTGTCCAGGGGAGGGAAGAGCTGTGCATGGCAAGAGCATCACGCAGCCCCTGAGGACCCTGTGGCTTTAGCTAACAAGGCTGTACTGAGTCACGGCCCAGCTGGGATGGGGCCGTTTTGTGGGTAGCGGGGAGTCAGCTTTGGGGAAAGCCGAGGGCAGCTGCTGGGGCAGCCAGGCAGAGCGTCAGTCAGCACTGAAGGCAGGGGATGCATCTGGCCAGACCTGGTTGGGCCTCTGGGATTCACATCCCAGGGCATCTTGTTTCTCTTCACTCACCCAGAGTGTCTTGTTTGTCCGACCCTCTGTCCCTGGAAGCTCCTACATTCCTGTCACACAGTTGGTGCTGAGATCCCCAAGTGGCTCGTTTGAGTCCTCCCTTCCAAAGGGATCTGCAGCACATGTGCAGCAGCAGCAGCAGGGACAAATTTTCTCGAAAGGAAGAATGTGCTGCAGAAAGCTGTACCTGCAGACACCAGAACTCAAGGTGCTCTGCAAAGGAGGCAATCCACCGTTGTCTTCATCGCGCCAGTCTCAGCCGCAGCCTCCTCAAATTCCTCTAGGCCACGCGCAGCATTGAGGAAAGATGATTTCCTAGAGCTGAGTCACCGGTTACAGCAATCCGGAGCTGGATCTTTCCTTCGCTAGTCAGAGTGTCCTGGGCCTTTGCAGCTGCTGCTGAGAGGACTCCTTTTGCGCCTGCAGCTCTTATCACATCCATGTCTCCTTCACAAATGTGGGGGAGGTCAGAAGTGCCGCATGCAGGGGTCTGGTGCACAAAGAATCTGATATGTTGGGATTTCAGAAGAGGGCACACAAAACCTGCCATGAGAGGCACTAGGGGAGCTCCACAGAGCCCAGTGGAACAATTTAGGAAGCACTAAAGGTGCCTCTAAGCAGAGGGAGCTGGGAGGCACAAACACATAAAAGGAGGGATCTAGGGCAGGCACAAAGCTGCTAGCAGGGCGTTGGCATGAACCTAAGGACACGCGTGAATATGTATGGAGCGCTGCCCTCCATGTGGGCACAAAGCTTCCCACCGCGCGGCTCCAGGAACCCCCTGGAGAGCGGCCCAGCCAGGGGGCCGGCACAACCAGGGGACTCTGCTGCACTGGGGGCATCTGCGCTCCCCCAGCCCGCAATGCTCCTCACGGGCGCTGCCAGCTCTCAGGCCCATTGTGCCTGTCCCTGCAGATGCTGCTGTGCTCAGTGCCCACCGAGTGCGTGGACACTGCTGTGAGGCAGCAAATGATGCTCACCGAGGTCGCCATGAGGTACCAAGGAAGCCAGGCCCCTTGCTTGGCTGAGGCGTCCCCGCTGTCCAGCCTCGAGGACACCTGGCCCAGGGCGCTGCCGGGCACCTGCTCCTGCTGCCTTGGTTCCCATGGCGGGCGCACAGGGCTCTGGGGACAAGGTCCTGGTGTCTCCAGGCTTCTGCCCCAGAACGCAGGGCCCGGAGCCAGTGTGCGGGCTCCCCTCCTGGCACGGGTGCTGCCACCCGCGAGCTCTGCAGCCAGCTCTGCCAGCAGCCAGAGCTCAGAGGCGCCCTGCTCTCCTTACAGCCGGGCAGGCCGGCACCTCTCGGGCTGCATGCACGGGAGGCTCCTCGACGCCTGCCCTGTCAGCCATGTGGCAGCTGCCCCATGTGCGGCAGCTCCTGGGGCCCAGCCTGGGCCTGGCCCCGGCCGCGCTCTGCGTGTCCCCCCGAGGCAAGGCCAAGGTGAGGGCAGCCACTCTGTTGAGCCTCACGGCCGCTGCCTCCCTTTGCCAGGCTTGCTCGCGCTGCCCCAGGAGCAAGGACAACAGCGCATGCAGCTGCAGGACACCTCCTCGGCATGGGCAAGCTGGTGGGCTGTCTCGCCCGGTGCTGCACACTCGTGGACGAGGGCACCAGGCGCGGGGCTGCCCAAGCCCTTGCTCAGCTGCACAAGCTTTTCCTTCCTTATCTGCTTATCCTTCCTTACTCTTCCTTATCTGCTAACCGTTTTTTCTTAACCCCCTGCAAGCCCCACAATAGGTGTCCGGAGGATTTTCTGAGCCATGGGGTGGGGTGGGACTTGGCTCCGCCATTGGTTTTTTTGAATGTCTCGGAAATCCAGCGCCATCTTAAGTCTCACCTCCCCCAGACTGAGGCTTCAGGGGAGGAGACTCACTAAGAACCCCGGAAAGATCACACCTCTGCCCAGATACTGAAGCACCCATGTGCCAGGGTGATTGGTGCAAAGCACCCAGATACTGGAGTGGCCTTGGGCAAGGGCGATTGGTGCCCACCGACCGCATCAGAATGACGCAGCAGATTTGTTGCCATAAAAGACCACCACTGAAGAGCCTGTGTGTGCACACCCACACGGGAGTACTGAGGTCATCAACAAGGGGCCCACGGGACGCCGTGGGATCCAGCGGCGACTGTTCCTGCTTTTCTCTTGATCATTTCTCCTTCTTTTCTCGCTCTTCTCTCCCTGTTTCTCCTCTCTTTCTCAGCCCTTATGCCAGGTGGTTATCATTAAGGAGCTGTGACCCATAAAAAGTGCAGCTTTGGTTTACCGTTACCATGCCTCAACTGTGCTTTGTACAAACTTAAGGATCTCAGGTCTGTTCTCTGTTTTTTATTGGTCAGGGAGGCGTTTTTCTATCTGCTGGTGGGGAGAACTCAGCATGGAAACTACAGGCGGGCTCCGAGTGAGGCTGACTACACTGCGTTAACTCGGGGTTGCCGCCAAGGGCCAAGGGCCGGGCGACCATTGAAGCTCTGTGTTAAACTACAGGCAAGCCCCAGGTGGGGCTGAGTGCACTGCGTTACCAGAAACTGAACCGGAGCCTGGCACGCGGCGACGGCCAAGACATGGCTGGGAGGTGACAGAGGGGCCTTGGTCTGCCGGGGGCAGTAACAGGACAGGGAGGTGAAAGAGGGGCCCTGCTTCCCCCGGGGCAGTGACAGGGCCGGGAGGTGGCAGAGGGAACCTGGTCCCCTCAGGGCAGGGCAGTGATAGGGCCGGGAGGTAACAGAGGGGCCCTGGTACCCCCCAGGGGAGGGCAGGTTTTAACAGGCACAGCCAAGAGCTGTCGGAATGGGAATCAACAGCAAAGTTGCAGTAATAAAAGCTTTGTCAGGCTGTTAGCTGCCATTTTAATACTGTCAGGAGTGTGGATCCACCTAGGGAGAACCCCAAATCTCGGAGTTCCCTTCCCCTCCCCGACTTCAGCTTTGTGCCCGCCCTACATCCCTCCTTTCATGCGTTTGTGTCCCCAAAATCCCTCTGTTTAGAAGCACCTTTAGTGCCTCCTAGATCACCCAACTGGGCTCTGTGGAGCTCCCCTGGTGACTCTCATGGCAGGTTTTGTGCCCCTTCTCAACACATCCCTCCATTACAAATTCTTTCCCCACCAGACACCTTCATTCAACATTCGCCCTTTGGGAGCAGAGGCACCTACAGCCTGGTTTGGATAAAGGCAAAATCGATGGGGTGGAGAAGGCCACAAACCTCAGGCTCAGGAGCAAACAGGAGCTCAAGCTCCGCTTTCCCCACCCCAGCCACAGAAGGACCAAATGGTGGAAGGCACCTCTGGAGATGTTCCCATGAGATCATGCCTCATGAAGCTTCTCCAGGAAAGGGCTTTACCTGCAGCCTGTGCAGCCAGAGAGTTCCTGTGGACCCAAAGTGTTGAGGGCTGCATATAGGAAGAAGTGGTAACCTAGAGGGCTCCCACTTGCCCCTACACCCTTCAGTAAGGATCACCAAACAGGAGATGGAAATGAAAAGACAGGATACAAAGAAAATTTTAGTTGTAAGGTGGGATTGGGAGCTGGTGGGTTGGGGGCCTGGTGGGTGAAGACCCCAGTACTTGCATTTTATTTCAAACCTACCAGTGGAATGCTGCTGCACAAGTGAGCTGTTAAGCATCATCATCAAGCTTCATGGATGGCTAACTGAGAGAAGAACCAAAAGAAACAAATCGACATACTTCTTTTTTTTTTAAGCTTCTTGTCTGCCTCATGCTGCTGATTAAGAAAGCATGTAGTAAGCAGGTTAAGTTGTAAAAAGAATGGACTTAAATGACACTAAAGCTACTGCTTTTTGGGTCTAGCATTGGTTCATGCAGCACTAGAGACATCAGAGAAACTGTGTGAGGAATTATATATGTCATTTCTGAGTTGTCCCCTCTAAAGCCTTCTGCAGAACGCGTTCAGCATCATCAGCTGCATCAGAGAGAAAATTCTTCAACATAAGGTATGTGCAGGGGAAAGAAATTCCTGCAGACACCATGGAGCCAATCACTGGCAACAATGCAAAAACATTTTTCATGAGAAGCAGAGAATATTTTGCAGCACTTCCCAAGCTCTTGGTCAACAGCTTAATTACAAGATCCTTGGATATTTCATCGAGGAGGGGGGACTTTATGACAGCCTTCAGCTCCTCCACAGGCTTGTTTACCTGCCTTGCTAGTTTCTGCAGGGATTCCTCAGCCAGGCCTAAGACCCGGCAATACTCCTGAAGGGATCTCACCAGGACTGCAACATCAACACCAAAAGAGAGACCAGGGATGGGAAGAGCAGCACCTCCAGCTGACGCTAGACTTTTCAGCCAGACATCCTTCATCAACTCATTCTTCTTCTTCCTCAGCACCTCCTTAGAATTATTGGCCAGGGTCCGTAGGAAGGCGAGTTTCTTCTCACTTGGCAGATCCTCCAGGAAGGTTTGCAACAGTCTGGGACCATCAGACTTGAAGGTAAAGCTATCCCTGCAGACAAGAAAGACTCGAGGGGAGCTTATGCCCAGGCGTTCCAGGTTCTTTTCACAGTCCTGCCTGATCTTATACAGAATAGCCCTCTCATCATACTGCTGTGGCCGGCTCCCAGTAGCTTCATTCTCTTTAACCTTCAGGATTCCCTCCTCATCGTAGAATCTTCGCTCATTGCTCACATCCTGATCCACCTTGGAGCGCACAAAGTAGAAACGCTTCCCCTGAGCCTGAATGGCCTTTGCAAGAATGGCTGCATTGTGTGAGAAGCGGCCAGAGGAGATGATGATGAAGAAGTCATAGCGGTTGAAATTCACCTTCTGAAGGTAGGTGTCTGGTGTGAAATTGGGACTTCCAATGCCAGGCAGGTCCCAGAAGGTCACATTAGAATAATCAGGGTGAATATAAGGGGTGCATATAAATGTTGTCTCCGTCACTCCTGTCTCAGCTGCACCCTGCTCATGGTCCTCCAGGCTACGCACAGCATTGATGAAAGAAGATTTTCCAACACCTGACTCCCCTGTTACGGCGATGTGGAGCGGGATCTTTTCTTTCTCATCTAGGATCTCCTGTGCCTTTGCAGCTGCTGCTGCGAGGTCTCCTTTCTCAGCTGCAGCCTTTATCACATCCATGTCTTCTTCAGAAATGTGGGGAAGGAACTCTCCTTCCAAGTCTGCGTCAGCGCTGGCCATTTTATCTGCAGTGAGTGTGGGTGCAGAGAGCCTGGAAGAAGAGCACAATCTTTCACTTTCGGTTTGCAGCAGCAGAACGAGGAACTCAGCACAAGGCTGAGCCACAGGCAGAGCCAGGGCACCCAAGCGACCTGTCCCCACCTCAGCCTCTTGCAGCCCCGGAGACCCACTAGCCAAGTCCCTGGAGTGACCCTGCAGGAAGCCAAAGTGCTTCGTGCCCTGGTAACCAGCTGGCGGAGCGGCTAGCACGGGCTCTGCGAGCTACGACAGCTGTTCCCAGAAACCTTATGGATCTTATCCCTCCTCCTGCCCCAGGGGAGCATGTAGGAAAGCACCGATCCAAGACAACATCACAGTTCTGTTGTGCCGCCAGGAGGACACATGGACAGGTTGTACAAAAAGAAACGATGGTCCTCTGGAAGCACAAAGTGTCCCACAGAGAACAAAAGGAGCAGCCAGGGAGCAGCAGCAACAACAAGAACAAATCCGAAAGCCAGTGACTCAGGGCTGGGGCATGGAGAAGCCCAGCAAAACTGCACTGGAGTGGGAGCATTTCTCCGACCACCAGGGAGCCCAGGGAGCAGAGAAGAGCTCTGTCGGTGTTTCCAAGCAGGGCCAAGCACAACACAGCAGGAATGGCCACGACAACTGGCCTGACCTCCTCTGGGCACCGCGTCCTGCTCTCTTCACACTCAGACACCTCCAGGCAGCCCCAGCCCTCATGTAGGCTGGACTTGTATCCAACACAGGAGAAGCTGGGGGTGCCTCTGACCACAGGGTGCCAGATTAGAGCCCAGATGGGATCTAACAGATGTCCTGCTGGAAGCACACGAGGTCCCTGCAAGGACACACGTGTCCTCCAAGGACACTGAAAACCATAGAAAGCAAGAACTTTGGGGTCACAGCAAGTAGTGGACAGGCGGGAGTGGGAGGGCACTAAAGTCCTTTCTCCTGTGTGATCATCTGCACCGGCCATTCCCAACAACCCCAGTCCCATGGACACCAGCATTCTGCTCTCCTTCCCCCTCACAAACACAGGAAAACTCCCTCTCCTGCCCCAAGGACGCAGCCCAGCCCTCGCTCCCTCACACCTCAGCAGCAGTACCTGGCTCCAGGACAGGGGGTCCAAGGGGCTCTCACACCTGCGGACAGCAGCTGAGGAGCAGCAGAAGGCTCCTGCTGCCAGCACAAGCTCTGTGCTCCTGCTCTGCTGCTCCAACTGTGTTTCAAAGTTCCGCCCAGTTTGAGGTGCAGGAACAGGGCTGGGTTTACCTTTAAGGAGGCTCCAGGCAAACCGCCAGTGGAACTTTCCTCCCCTCTAGAGCTGTCCTTGGACAGTCCCTGGCCGATCTCTCCTGTGAGGTTGCACGAGTCCTTCTCATCTGCACGGCCTAGTAGGGTCACTGGCACCAGAGCATCCTTAACAGGAGGCCCCATGACAGCAACTAGATGGACACGCAGTCTATGTGAGGCTGAATAACTTCTAGATAAGGCAGTTTGTGCAGCAGGGTGCAAGAAGGCACCATCATTCCCAATCATCAGAGTGTACCCCTCCTCTGGTACGGTCATTCCGCACCTTAGAGCACATTGCCACACAGCTGTTGGGAGTTTCTCCATCAACTGTGTCAGGGGCTTCGACCTGGACAGACAAGTTGTGTTGTCACCTAAAGGAGTAGCGCGAGAAAGTCAGCCCATTGTAGAGCATATGAGAAGATGAGCCAGAGATAGTCAGGGTATTCTCAGACACCACACGGCTCCAAAAGTCCCAAGCACCTTAGCTTTCCTTGTTGCACCCCTGCATTCCCTGACAACATTCCTATATTCCTCCCACAGGGCCTGTCCTTTTTTCCACATTCTGCATACTGCCTTCCTCTGTCTGAGTTTTGCCAGTAGCTCCTTGCTCATCCATGCAGGCCTCCTGCCCAACCCACCTGATTTCTTGCTCACAGGGATGCACCGATCTGGAGCGTGGAGGAAGTGCCGCTTGAATACTGACCAGGTCTCTTGGGCCCCCCTTCCTTCTAGAGCCCTTAGGATTCTTCTTAGGAGGTCTCTGAAGAGGCTAAAGTTGGCCCTCCTGAAGTCCATGGTTGTAAGGCTACGTACTGCTCTGCTTCCTCCTCATTGGATCCTAAACTCAGCCAGCTCATGGTCACTGCAGCCGAGGCTAGCCCCCACCTTCACATCTCTAACAAGTCCCTCTCTATTTCTTAGCACCTAGTCCAGTAGCCCACCTCTCCACATTGACTCTTCCACAATCTGTGTTAAAAAGTTATCACTAATGCTCTGCAGAAACCTCCAGGACTTTTTGTGCCTGGTTGTGTTGTCTTTCCAGTTGATATCAGGGTGGTTGCAGTCCCCGTAAGAACTAGGGTCTGTGACCGCAAGGCTACTGCCAGCTGTCTGCAGGAGGCCGGCTCAACCTCCTCACCCCGATCAAGTGGCTTGTAGCAAACACCCACCACAGTGTCTCCCATGTTGGCCTGCCCTCTAATGCTTACCCACGAGCTCTCAACTCGCTCATCATCCACTCCCAGGTTCCATGCGTTCCTGTTGCTCTCTCACATAAAGAGCAGCTCCACGAACTCACCTTCCCAGCCTGTCCTTCCTAAAGAGCACACCGCCTTCCATGGCAGTGCTCCAGTCGTGTGAGCTGTCCCACCATGTCTCCGTAATTGCAATGAGTCATGATACCGGGACCGCACACAGATCTCCAGTTCCTCCTGGTTATTCCCCGTGCTGCGTGCATTGGTGTACCAGCACTTCAGGGAAGGAATCGAGCCTGCAGGCTTCCTGGGAGGGGTGAAAGAGGACCCTCTATAACCATATCTTATATTTGCTTCCCCATGTCCATGCTCCCGCTGGACACCTTCTGACTCTGGCTGCACCACACTGACTACTCTGTTCATGTAACACTCCCCTTCCCCCTTCTTGTTTTGTTTAAAGTCCTGGCCAACCTTTTGGCAAAGACACGCGTGTCCCTCTTGCTGAGGTGACTCCCCTCATTGGAGGACAGGGGAGAACACAACCCGGGATCCCAGACCCTTGACTGCCGTCCCTAGGGCTCTGAAATCTCATTTAACACTGCTGCGTTTCCCTATGTCGTCATTAGTGCCCACATGAAACAGTAACAGGTGAAAATAGTCTGATGCCTGGACAGGCCTTGGCAGTCTCTCTGTGACATCCCTTATTCGAGCCCCTGGAGGGCAACAGACCCCTCTGGACAAGGAGTCGGATCTGCAGGTTGGTGCCTCTGTGCCTTGCAGCAGGGAGTCTCCCACGACTATCACTCGCTGCTGCTTCTTCCACCTGCTCCTTTTCTCCTTAGTGGGGGCGGCCTTAAGGCATGGATGGAATGGTCTTGCCCTAGTCAACCCCTAGATGGACCTGGGTCCGTGACCTCATTTGTCTGGTCCTCAAGTTCCAGGGCCTCGTACCTGCTGAATGTGGTCACCTCGGGGGCTGAGGTGGGCCTGGAAAGGGATCTCCTGCCACCTCAAACAGGGACCCGTTTCCATTCCTGTTCATCTCTTAATCCTGTTAATTCTGCCCCCTCCACCCTATGGCAGGAGGGCAGGGGATCCTCAGATCCATTTGGGGTTCTCTGGGTGCCCTTTCTGGGATGGCTGCAGAGCGCGGCCCCACCAGGCTGTTTCTTTCTTGCATTCCCTGATGCTCCGCAGCCTTTCGACCTCCTCCTTCCGCTCCACCACCAGGCTAAGCAGCTCGTCCACCTGCTCACACTAAGGCAGGGGTTGGCTTTGCTGCTCCCCGGTAACACGGAGAGGCCCAGGCACTGCCCGCAGCTGCAGACCCGGCTGGCCGCGTGCTTCTGTGGCGGTCGCCTGTGTCGCCACAGTCTTCCTCAGCGTGTCTCAGTGTTTATATCAGTGCGACACCCACTGCCTTAAGGGAGGCTGTCAAGAGGATGGGGCTAGACTCTCTTCAGTGGTGGCCAGTGACACGACAAGAAGTTATGGCTACCAACTGGAACACAGGAATTTCCATCTTAATGTGAGGAATAGCTTCTTTATTGTGAGGGTGACAGAGCACTGGAACAAGTTGCCCAGAGATGTTGTAGAGTCTCCTTTCCAGTAGGTACTGAAATCCCGCCTGGATGTGATCCTGTGCAAGGTGCTCCAGCTGACCCTGCTCGAGCAGGGAGGTTGGGAACTCCCAAGGTTCCTTCCAGCCTCAGTCACTCTGTGACTCTGTGATTCAGAAGCAGGCGACACAGCCCATGCACCCTTAGACACAAAGCCTCAGCACCATGACAGCAAACAAACCTCACCCCAGGGGACAAAAGCAAAGTCCACCAGGGCAAACACACTCAGCACTCCTGTTTACATGTTTTCCCTCCTGCAGGTTTTCTTCTTTCACTTTCTGTTGCAGGCAGGGCTTGGGCAATACGAAAGAGATGGGCTCAGAGGCCTGAGAGAGCAGCAGGCCCTCCTGCAGAGACAGCTCTACTCTGCTTTGGCTGGAGTAAGGGTGAGAGTCACCAGAAGGACCTCCAGGCCGCACAGTCCTTTTGGAGCGCATTTCTGCTGGGGAAGGGAAGAGCCTCCCTTTGCCCTCCTTCTGCTCACATGCCCCCCTGCTTTGCTGGGAGCTCCAAGCATGCGAGAGACCCAGGAACAGCCTTTGCAACACATTCCAAAGGGGAATTATAGGGGAAACCTGCCCGTGTCCTCAGCAGGCTGAACACACAAGCCCTCTGCGGACAGCAATTCTAATCCTATCTACAAGGAAGAACTCTGAGAGGGGAAAGTCCCAAGCACAGGTACTAAAAGATGTGCAGAAAATGAGGACACACAGGTGTCGGTGAGGTTGAAGGGGAGTAAGAGTATGAGCAGGGTTCAGCCTGGCTGGGCTGTATCATTCAGGTGTGGGAAGGCAAAGGGCTGCACTGAGGAAGGGACACTGTCTTCTGGCAAATCCTTGCAGAGTTTCTGCTCAGATCCCCATGTGGCTTTTTTGAATCTTCTCCTCTAAAGCCTTCAGCAAAACACATTCAGCGGCATCAGCAGCATCAGAGATAAATTTCCTCAAAAGAAAGAACATGGTGAAGAAAGCAATACCTGCAGACACCAGATTGCCTATCACCTGCAACTCTTTTGGCAAGAATTTGAGCAAACGTGGAACATGTGTCACAACGACATCAAAGCTCTTGCTCAACAGCTTAATTACAAGATCCTGGAATATTTCGTGAAGCAGGGGGGACTGTTTGACAGCCTTCAGCTCCTCCGCAGGTTTTTTTACCTGCCTTGCTAGTTTCTGCAAGGATTCCTCAGCCAGGCCAAAGACCTGGCAGTACTCTTGAAGGGATGTCACCAGGATTGTAGAATCAACAGCTGTAGAGAGCCACTGAGTGGGATCAAAAAAAACTCCACCTGACGCAAGGCTTTTCAGTCAGACTTGCTTCATCAGCATCTCCTCCTTCTTCCTCAGCACCTCCTTAGAAGGCTGGGCCAGGGCCCATAGGAAGGTGAGTTTCTTCTCACTTGGCAGATCCTCCAGGAAGGTTTGCAACAGTCTGGGACCATGGAACTTGAAGCTAAAACCATCCCTGCAGATAAGAAAGACTTGAGGGGATCTTATGCCCAGATCTGCCAGGTGCTTTTCACAGTCCTGCCTGTTCTTATCCAGGACTGCCCTCTTCTCACACTCATCGAGTTAGCAGGATATGTCAGGGGTAACAGGAAGGGCTTCTATAAATACATCAGCAGCAAGAGGAAGGCTAGGGAAAATGTTAGTGCACTGCTGAATGGGGAGAGTGCCTTGGTGACGGAAGATGTTGAGAAGGCAAAGTTACTAAATGCCTTTTTTGCCTCTCTCTTTACTGCTAAGGCCAGTCCCCATGAACTACAGAGCATGGAGACAAGAGAGACAACCAGGACAGAGGAGGACTTTCCCTTGGGTTAGAGATTATTTAGGCAAACTGGAGACCCATAAATCCAAGGGCCCAGATGGAAGGCACCCAAGAGTGCTGAAGGAACTGGCGGGGGTTATTGCTCAGCCACTCTCCATCATCTTCGAGAGGTCATGGAGGGTGGGAGAGGTGCCTGAGTACTGGAAGAAAGCCAGCATCACTGCAGGCTTCATCAAACTGGGAAAGAGCCGGGAGGAGCCGGGAAACTACAGGTCGGTCAGCCTCACCTGCGTCCCTGGAAAGGTGATCGAACAGCTCATCCTAGAGACCATCTCCAGGTATGTCAAGGAAAAGAAGGTGATGAGGAGTAGTCAGCATGGTTTCACCAAGGGAAAGTCATGTTTGACAAACCTGATAGCCTTCTACAATGAGGTGACCGGCTGGCTGGACAATGGGGCAGCCGTGGATGTTGTCTACCTTGACTTCAACAAGGGTTTCGACACCATCTACCTTAACACCCTCATAGGAAAGCCTCAGAAGTGTGGACTGGACGAGCAGACAGTGAGGTGGATTGAGGACTGGCTGGATGGCAGAGCCCATAGGGTGTTGATAAATGGGGCCGAGCCTGGTTGGAGGCCTGTGGCCAGTGGTGTCCCGCAGGGGTCAGTACTGGGGCCGGTGCTCTTCAACTTGTTCATCAATGACTTGGACGAGGGCACAGAGTGCACCCTCAGCAAGTTTGCAGATGACACCAAACTGGGAGGAGTGGCCGACACTCCCGAGGGCTGTGCTGCCATTGAGAGAGACCTAGACAGGATGGAGAGTTGAGCAGAGAGGAACCTTATGAGGGTCAAGAAGGACAAATGCAGGGTCCTGCACCTGGGGAGGAATAACCCCAGGCACCAGTACAAATTAGGGGTTGACCTGCTGGAAAGCAGCTCTGTGGAGAGGGATTTGGGAGTCCTGGTTGACAACAGGTTAATCATGAGTCAGTAATATTCCCTCGTGGCCAAAAAGGCCAATGGGTTCCTGGCCTGCATCAGGAGGAGCGTTGCCAGCAGGGTGAGGAAGGGGATCCTCTGCCTTTACTCAGATCTGGGGAGGCCACACCTGGAGTATTGGGTGCAGTTCTGGGCTCCCCAGGACAAGAAGGACATAAGGCCATCACCCCACTCTGCAGATCTGATGTAGTGGAAGCAGCCCTAAGAATCACCGCGCTCCCACCGAAGCAAGGTCAGTCCATAGGGTCAGCTGGGTGTTATCTCCCAACAGCACCAGGGATGTGGCTCATGAATGAGGCCAAAATGCCCACTATGGGAAGGGAGTTGGGAAAGATATGTCAAACTCTGCTAATAACACCACCCTCAGGCCGCAGGTTTCTTGGTATCTTGCAAATAACCAGTGGCTCAAGCCTAGCATCATCTCATGAAAATATGAAAGTAGAGTCAGATCTCTGGGTCTGGGTTGCCTTTCTGTCAAGTGGGAGCAAGTATCACACAACCTCCAAAGCTGCAACTCTGAGAAACTTTTTTTTTCCTTTTTAAATGTTTTGTGATAGTTTTAGAATTGTTGCCCTTTATCTCTCTCTGCCTCCTCTCCCGTTAAGTGCTCTGCCAGGGTTCTGCATCGTTTACAACAACCTATAAAAATATCTTCTGCTGCAATATCTCCCCTGTTCTTTGGTTCAAGGCAGAAAATTTATGAATTATTTAAAATACCAAAGTACCCATCTGAGGCTGCTAATGCCTCAGATATTCATTTATTTGAAGTATCTCAGTGTTTCTCTACAGAAACCACTCCACAAAATTACAAGGAGGAAGTAGCAGCTCCATGTCTCAAAGCAGAAATAGGGAGGAGGAGAGAAAGGAGGAGTGGGGCCCCTCACAGGTAGAAGGCAAGGAGATGTGCAAGGACAAGGCCATGTTCTCTTGTGGGTCTCAGGTGGTTTTGAAGGTGACTGCTCACCCCATACTTGCCACTGTGTTTGGGGGCTCAGAAATGGAGGTGAGGGGCTGAACTTCCGGTGCTCAAAGATAAGCTCAGTGGGCTGTATCAGGTGCTTGGAAAATGAAGCTAAATCCTATGGTCGGTCTGCATTCATGCTCAGTATAGAATATAAACGCATAGTGCAGCCCTGCAAGATTGGGTTCATGAATGAACAATTAAGCATTTCAGTTACTCCCAAAAAATCCCAAACCAAAGTTTACCTGATTACAGGTCTGAAGATACTCCCCTATGCCTTAGTTTGTCTATGCCCCAAAACTGAAGTCCTGAGAATGTTGTAAGGGTCCTCCATTTCTACCTGCAGGGCGCCATTTTTTCATGTTTTTGAATTGCTTGTTTTAAGGACAGCAACGCTTTGCAATGTCGCAGGACCTGGGCAGAGGAGATGGGAGGAGGCCATGGGAGCTGTCACCTTGAGCACTGTGCAGTAATAGTCCTACCTGGGCTGTTATATGGAGAGCT
The DNA here is from genome assembly GCF_059628265.1 of Tinamus guttatus. Classification (NCBI taxonomy): domain Eukaryota; kingdom Metazoa; phylum Chordata; class Aves; order Tinamiformes; family Tinamidae; genus Tinamus; species Tinamus guttatus. Next base: position 3,471,351 of record NW_028288957.1, on the reverse strand, counting down.
TGAAGCTGCGCCTGAACTGAAGATGGCATTAATGTCCCAGGGCCCTGTAATTCAGACCCAGGGAGAGAGATAAATTAGGCATTCCTAAAAGTGGCAAATTCCAACAGATTTAACAGTTTTTCTGCTAAGATTTATATAAAACACAGGATTTGGGCTCCTGAACTGAATGATCAATCTGTCATTCTGTGAGCCCTGCTAAACAGGCCCAGCTCACTCAGCCTTCCTCATAAGATAGATGCTCCAGTCCCTTAATCATCTTTGTTGCTCTACACTGGACCCTCTCTAGAAGTTTCCTCTCCCTCCTCTTTAAAGAGACTGATGTTGAGAAGACAGCATGTAGAAAGCATCTCAGTGTTAGGCTCATCTGCCCTCTGAAATTTTTATTTTCAGTGAGTTTCAGATTTCCTTGCAATTTCAAAGAGTGCGTTGGTCAGTGAATCCAAGCATTGATATGTTTCCTGTATTAACTTGCATAAAGATGTGGTTTCAGTAGTGGTATCTGAAAATATATTTCTTTCCTCCGTGACTACTTCAGCTATGTAGCATCTGCTGAAATTTGTATATCTCTTTTTCATACTTGTTCTTCTTGTTCCTTTCTGCGAGTTCACAATATACAACTTTTTTTTTTACCCATTTTCCAGATTCCTGTTGGCTTTGGTGGGTTCAGAAGGGAACCCTTGCTACTGACCCACTGGAGATGAGTCAACATGTCCCTTTCTTAGAATGCTGAAGGCAATTAAAAGCTCTCTGAAAAACACCCAAGTTCATAATTGCATAAAGAGACTGTGCTATGCTCTTTTATCTCCTCAGATGCTAAAAAAGAACCTTTTGGGCCAGAAACGTGTTTAACAGACAGTGACTTTGAACTTTGGATGGACATCACCATGCAGCAAATTTACCTGCGTGCCTGAAGATGGTCTCTTCGAAGATCATTACATCCTGAAACTTTTCTTTGAAGGACATCTTCTCATCAAAATCACTTGTAAGAGGGTAAAACTCAGTGTTTTTAATACCACAGAAAAGGTATGAATAGAATTAAGTTTGGTTAACTTGCTCTGCCTTAACAAAATGCCAGCTTTTCAAAAATCTCACTTCATGTTTTTCTCCAAATTTTCTTTTTTTTTTTGCCCTTTTCTTCATTTTGTGTATGTCCTTAATCCTTTAATACTTCTTCTTATCTTTACATGTTTGCTCAGAATCCTTAATGTTTGATGGAGCCCTTTTTCAATCAATTTTTATATTTGTCAAGGAACAGTAAATAAGCATAGTATTACAGATTAGATAAAAAGGTTATTAAAGTCGCACCAATGCAATCCATATTAATTCCTGAACTGTCATGGGGCTTCCTACCACTGCAGAGGAGGCCATCTCAAATGTCTTAATCCCTGAAATACAGAATAGTAAGAAAGATGTTGCATTTTGACTTTTAGGCCTGCAGCGTGTGCATAAAACTAATGGTCTCCAAGGACACACTGAGGACCATTCTCACAAAGGAAGAAATGAAATTAAAATGAGGCCACTTGAGTTCCTCTGGAACTTTCTAACTATTTCCTAAGTATTTACTTGGATAGATTTATTATGTTGCTGCTGATGCTCTTAAATCAGTTGGGATTTGTATCTACAAAACTACTTTTAAAGAAAAAGGGATGGGGAAAGGTGAACTTTATTACAAGTTCACAGGAAATGCTGTCTTCATAAAATAACTGCTCTTTACAGCTTTCTGTTGAAACATCCCCATTTCTCCGAGTTACCTGAATATTTTCTATTTACAAAATATTACCACTTGTGTTTTAGTGCTGGAAATTTTCTCCAGGTTTACAACTCCTACAAAGGCATCTTATGTTCATTACTGTCTCTATAAAAACTAGCGATTTGGTAGAAGCCATGCACTTTAAGAGCTGTCATGGGACATGCAACATATTATGTTTGGATTGGGAAGAGAGATGACAAATATCATAAAGTTCTCCATCTTCTCAGCCAATTTCAATCTGGCACCTTCAAAATGCTATGATCTATTTCTCCACATAGCAGAACACATTAGCCGTCTCTTTTTCCAGGCTTTGACTTTAGTGAGTGAGTGATGAGCACCATGAAGATGGAGCAATGGTCCTGATTAGTGAGTAGGGCAAGTGTAAATGTCTCCCCCCTCAAGCTACCAGGCTCCTAAGAGGTGCTGCTGCATGTTGACTCCCCAGGAGATGTGTACACAAATATGTATACATATATACATCAACATTGTACTGATATTCGCAGCTAGTGAAGTAGCAGTCATGATGCTAGGGAGGCTGCTTGCTAAAGATGCCACTGTCATTCCTATTCACCCTCAAAATGCCAAACTGCTATTTGTGCAGGTTCTGTTCGTGGTCTGTAGGGGCCACAAACACAGGGGCAGGAAGTCCCTCCTTCAAAGAGATGATGGCTGCAGGGTGGAGAGGTGCCTCTTTCTCCATAACACTGATAAACTTTGCTGCACACCTCTTTGGAGGATATCACCTCCTTTCTATGGCAGGCCCATGTGCAAGCCTTACACTTATGGGAGTAGGAGCAACAAATAGGTCTGCAATGAAGCCTGTTGGGGAGATATATGTGAATGAAAGATCAACCTTGCTGCTATAAGGCAACATCACCCCATAAGATAATACAGGGAAAAAACACTTCTAGGGGAAAGTTGCACTTGAATTCCTTCCTTGTGTCTTTCAACAAATATTCATGAGTTTTTAACATGGACATTATGCTTCAACTAATGCCAGGGAGTCAGGAAGTGGGTGAGATTTTTCTATGAATATTGAATACAAGAGAGAAAACATAAAGATGAAAATCAGCATCTGTTATGCATAGTCAGAAAAAAATCTCGCATGAAACATCTTGAATGTCTGATTAGTTTAAACAGAAATGCTACACCTTGAGCTTCAGACCTGGGCATGACTGAAGCATTTCGGTGCAAGACTGAATGGGGAGCACATCTCCATGGGCCTGGGACTCCTTGTGCTGAGAACAGAGGGCACCATGGGATCTACGTGCAGGCGCACACCCATCTTCTGACTTCAAGTGTTAATCTTCTTTTTCAGCAAAATGGACATGCATGGGCTTTCATTTTTGCTTCCAGGACACTTATGCAAGCATTAAAGGATGTCAGGCCTAGCCACAGTCCCTATGAAGCTCTCCTGCAAGTATCCCCATTTGTTGACGGTTCCACCATGACAGTTTCCCTCTGAAATCACTTATTTAGTCCTTAATCCACTCAAGACACCTTGCTGGCATTGTATAATACTGTGAAAAATAAAATAATACTATGAAAATGAATTCTTCAGTGGGAGATGAAAGTTTACAAGCCTTGTAATTTCCTTATCAAACAAATCCAAATCAGCTCTGTCTGACAAGGTCGCACGGAGGCCCCAGGAGGTCCCACGAAGGCCCATACAGACCCCCTGGCCCAGGGCGTGTGGAGGCCCTGAGAGGCCGCACCAAATCCCATAGGGCCCCCCGGCCCAAGGCGCGTGGAGGCCCCGGGAGGCAACACAAAAGCCCACAGGGACCTCATGGACAAAGGCATGTGGAGGCCCCAGGACGCCGCACGAAAGCCCTTTGGGACCCACTGGCGCAGGGCGCACGAATGTACCAAGAAGCCACACGAAAGTCCATAGGGAACCCATGGCTCAGGCCGTTTGGAGGCCCTGGGAGGTCTCACTAAAGACCATAGGGACACCCTGGGCGAGGGGGTGTGGGTGCCCCTGGAGGCCGCACGAAAGGCCATAACGTCTCCCTTGTGCGGGTGCACGGAGGTACCTCGAAGCCTCACAAAAGCCTATAGGGACCCCCTGGCCCAGGGCACACGGAGGCCCCAGGAGGCTGCACGAAAGCCCATAGGTCCCCCTAGCCCAGGGCACATGAAAGCCTCGGGAGGACGCACGAAAGCCCATAGGGCGCCACTGGACCAGGGCATGTGCAGGTCCCGGAAGTGCTCACGAAAGCCCATAGGGACCTCCAGGCCAGGGCGCACGGAGGCCCTGGAATGCGGCACGAAAGCCCTTAGGGACACCCTAGCAAAGGACACACGGAGGCACCTGGAAGGCGCACGAAAACCCTGGGCCAGGGGGCACCGAGGCCCCAGGAATCCGCATGAAATCCCATAGGGACCTCCTGGCCCAGGGCACACGGAGGCCCCCGGAAGCCGCACGAAAGACCATAGGTACCCCCAAGCCCAGGACATGTGGAGGTACCGGGAGGCTGCAAGAAAGTCCATAGGGAACCCCTGGGCCAGGGCTCATGGAGGCCCCAGGAGGCCGCACGAAACCCCAGAGGACCCCCGGGCCCAGGGCGTGTGGAGGTCCCAGGAGGCTGCACGAAAGCCCATAGGGCACGCCTGCCTTGGGCGCACAGAGGCACCAAGAGGCAGTACAAAAGCCCATAGGACCCCCCTGGCCCAGGGCGCGTGGATGCCCCAGGAGGCCGCACGAAATGCCTTAGGGACCTCCTAGGCCAGGGTGCACGGAGGCCCTGGGAGGCGGCACAAAACACCATAGGTACCCCCTGGCCTAAGGCATGTGGAGGTCCTGGGAGGTTGCACGAAAGCCCATAGGGACCCCCTGGCCCAGGGCGTGTGGAGGTCCTGGGAGGCTGCATGAAAGCCCATAGGGACACGCTGGCCAAGGGTGCACGGATGCCCCTCAAGGCCGCACAAAAGCCCATAGGACCACCCTGGACCAGGGAGCACAGAGGCTCCAGGAGGTCGCACGAAAGCCCATAGGGAACCCAGGGCCCAGGGCGTATGGATGTCCCCGGAGGCTGCACGAAAGATGCCCCCCTCGCCCAAAGTGTGTGGAGACACCAGGAAGCCGCACGACAGCACATTGTGAACCGCTAGCCCAGGGTGCACGGAGGTTCCTAGAGGCAACACGAAAATCCATAGGGACCCCCTGGCGCAGGGCGCACTGAGGCCCCAGGAGGTGGCACAAAAGCCCATAGGGACCTCCTGGCCTAGGGCACATGGAGGCACCGGGAGGCCACACGAAAGCCCATAGGGATCTCTTGGCCTAGGGCGCACGGAGGGCCCAAGAAGCTGTACGAAACCCCATAGGACACTCCTGACCCAGAGTGCACGGAGGCCGCGGGAGGCCACACGAAAGCCCATAGGAACTCCCTGGCCCGGGGCATGTGGAGGCTATGGGAGGCCGCACAAAAGCCCATAGCGACCCCATGGATGAGGGCGCACGGAGGACCCAGGAAGCCACATCAAAGACCATAAAGACCCCCTGGCCCAGGGCATATCAAGTATCCTAGATGCCGCATGAAAGCCCATTGGCTGCCCCCCGGCCAAGGGCACACGGAGGCCTTGGAAGGCCGCACAAAAGCCCTTAGGGCCACCCTGGCCCCAGGGCACACGGAGGCCTTGGGAGGCTGCACGGAAGCCCATAGGGCTCCTTGGCCCAGGGCATGTGGTGGCTCCGAAATGCTGTATGAAAGCGCATAGGTTCCCCCTGGCCCAGCCGGTGTGGAGGTCCCGGCAAGCTGCACGAAAGTCCATAGAGATCCCTTGGCCCAGGGTGCACTGGGGCCTCAGGAGGCCGCACAAAAGCCTATAAGTAACCCCTGGCCCAGGGTGCAAGGAGGCCTCGGGAGGCCGCCCGAAAACCCATAAGGACCCCCTGGCTGGGGGCGTGTGGAGGTCCCGGAAGGCGCACGAAAGCCCATAGAGACCCCCTGGACCAGGCTGCATGGAGGCCCCAGGAGGCCACACAAAAGCCCATAGGGACCACTTAGCCCTGTGTGCACGGAGGCCTTGGGAGGCCGCGCATAAGCCCATAGGTACCCGCTGGCCCACGGCAAAAGAAGACCCCGGGAGGCCACAAGAAAAACAATAGGGACCCCCTGGCCCATGGCACAAGGAGGCCACGGGAGTCCACACAAAAGCCCATAAGGACCCTGGGTAACCGCATGAAACCCATTGGAACCCCCTGGCCCAAGGCACACAGAGGCCCAGAAATGACGCCTGAAAGCCAATAGGGACACCTGGGTGAGGGAACACGGAGGCCCCGGGAGGCTGCACCAAAGCCCATAGGGGCCCCCTGGCCAAGGGCACATGGAGACCCTGGGAGCCCGCACGAAACCCCATCAGGGCCCCTGGCCAGGACGCACAGAGGCCCCAGGAGACCGCACGAATGCCCATAGAACCCCCTGGCCCCGGGCACACGCAGTACCCAGTTGGCCGCATGGAAGCCCATAGTGCCGCCGTGGCCAAGGGCACACGGATGCCCCCGGAAACCGCACGAAAGTACATAGGACCCCGCTGGACCAGGGCACACGAAGGCCCCGGGAGCCCGCACGAAAGTCGATAGGGCCCCACTGGCCTAGGGCACACGGAGGCCTCAGGAGGCCGCACGAAAGCCCGTAGCGCCCTCCTGGCTCAGGGCACACAGAGGCCCCAGGTGGCCGCACGAAAGACAATAGGGACCCTCCAGCCCAGGGCACATGGAGGCCCCGGGAGGACACACAAAAGCCCATAGGGCCCCCTTGACCCAGGGTGTGTGTGGCATCGGGAGGCCCCACAAAAGCCCATAGGGCCCCCCTGGCACATGGCACACGGAGACCCCGACAGGACGCACGAAAGCCCAAAGGGACTCCCTGTCCCAGGGTACATGGAGGCCCCGGGAGGACTCATGAAAGCCCATAGGGCCCTGCTCTCCCAGGACGTGTGAAGGACCCAGGAGGCCACGCGAAAGCCCATAGGAGCCCCCTCACCCAGGGCACACGGAGGCCCCATGAGGCCGCACAAAAGCCCATAGGGCCCCCTAGCCCAGGGCACATGGAAGCCCCAGAAGGCGGCACAAAAGCCCATAGCGCCCCCCCCCGGCTGAGGGCACACTGAGGCCCTGGGAGGCCGTACAAAATCCCATAGGTCCCCCTGGCCCAGGGCACACGGAGGCCCCAGGAGGCTGCACAAAAGCCCATAGGGCGCCACTGGACCAGGGCATGTGCAGGTCCCGGAAGTGCTCACGAAAGCCCATAGGGACCTCCGGGCTAGGGCGCACAGAGGCCCCGGAATGCGGCAAGAAAGCCCATAGAGACCCCCTGGCCCACGGCAAAAGAAGGCCCCGGGAGGCCACACGAAAGCCCATAGGGACCACTTAAGCCCTGTGTGCACGGAGGCCTTGGGAGGCCGCGCATAAGCCCATAGGTACCCGCTGGCCCATGGCAAAAGAAGGCCCCGGGAGGCCACAAGAAAACCCATAGGGACCCCCCTGGCCCTTGGCACAAGGAGGCCACGGGAGTCCACAAGAAAGTCCATAAGGACCCCCTGGCCCAGGGCACAAGGAGGCGACAGGAGGCCGCACGAAAGCCCGTCGGTACCCCCGGGCGCAGGATGCATGGAGGCCCTGGGAGTCCACACGAAAGCCATAAGGACCCTGGGTAATCGCACGAAACCCATTGGAACCCCCTGGCCCAAGGCACACAGAGGCCCAGAAAGGACGCCTGAAAGCCAATAGGGACACCCTGGGTGAGGGAACACGGAGGCCCGGGAGGCTGCACCAAAACCCATAGGGGCCCCCTGGCCAAGGGCACATGGAGACCCTGGGAGCCCGCACGAAACCCCATCAGGGCCCCTGGCCCAGGATGCACGAAGGCCCCAGGAGACCACACGAATGCCCATAGAACCCCCTGGCCCCGGGCACACGCAGTACCCAGTTGGCCGCATGGAAGCCCATAGTGCCGCCGTGGCCAAGGGCACACGGATGCCCCCGGAAACTGCACGAAAGTACATAGCACCCACCTGGACCAGGGCACACGGAGGCCCCCGGAGGCCGCACAAAAGCCCATAGGGCCTCCCCGGACGATGGCACAAGGAGGACCCGGGAGGCCGCACGAAGGCACATGCTACCCCCCCTGGTCCTGGGCACATGGAGGCCCTGGGAGGCCACACGAAAAACCACAGGGCCCCCCTGGCCGAGGGCAAATGGAGGGCCCGGGAGGCCGCATGAAATTCCACAGGGCACCACTGGCCTAGGGCGTGTGAAGGCCCTGGGAGGACGCACAAAAGCCCATAGGGTCCCCCTGGCCCAGGGCCCATGGAGGCCCCGGGAGGTAGCACGAAAACCCATAGGGCCCCCTTGGCCCAGGGCATATGGAGGCCCTGGGAGGCCGCACAAAAGCCGATAGGGCCCCACTGGCGTAGGGCACACGGAGGCTGGGGGAGGCCGCACGAAATCCCATAGGGCTCCACTGGCCTAGCGCACACGGAGGCCCCGACAGGACGCACGAAAGCCCAAAGGGACTCCCTGTCCCAGGGTACATGGAGGCCCCGGGAGGACTCACGAAAGCCCATAGGGCCCTGCTCGCCCAGGACGTGTGAAGGACCCAGGAGGCCACGCGAAAGCCCATAGGGGCCCCCTCACCCAGGGCACACGGAGGCCCCAGGAGGCCGCACAAAAGCCCATAGGGCCCCCTAGCCCAGGGCACATGGAAGCCCCAGAAGGCGGCACAAAAGCCCATAGCGCCCCCCCCCGGCTGAGGGCACACTGAGGCCCTGGGAGGCCGTACAAAATCCCATAGGTCCCCCTGGCCCAGGGCACACGGAGGCCCCAGGAGGCTGCACAAAAGCCCATAGGGCGCCACTGGACCAGGGCATGTGCAGGTCCCGGAAGTGCTCACTAAAGCCCATAGGGACCTCTGGGCCAGGGCGCACGGAGGCCCCGAAATGCGGCATGAAAGCCCTTAGGGACACCCTAGCAAAGGACACACGGAGGCACCTGGAAGGCGCAGAAAAACCCTGGCCAGGGGGCACCGAGGCCCCAGGAATCCGCATGAAATCCCATAGGGACCTCCTGGCCCAGGGCACACGGAGGCCCCCGGAAGCCGCACGAAAGACCATAGGTACTCCCAAGCCCAGGACATGTGGAGGTCCCGGGAGGCTGCAAGAAAGTCCATAGGGAACCCCTGGCCCATGGCACATGAAGACCCCAACAGGATGCATGAAAGCCCAAAGGGACTCCCTGTCCCAGGGTACATGGAGGCCCTGGGAGGACTCACGAAAGCCCACAGGGCCCTGCTCGCCCAGGACATGTGAAGGACCCAGGAGGCCACGCGAAAGCCCATAGGGGACCCCTGGCCAAGGGCACACGGAGGCCCCAGGAGGCCGCACGAAAGCCCATAGGTCCCCTCTGGCCCAGGGCACACGGAGGCCGTGGAAGGCCATACCAATGCCCATAGGGCACCCCTGGCTCACAGCACACGGAGGCCTCAGGAGGCTGCACGAAAGCCCATAGCGCCCCCCTGGCTGAGGGCACACGGAGGCCCCGGGAGGCCGCACGAAAGCCTGTAGCGCCCCCCTGGCTCAGGGCACACAGAGGGCCCAAGTGGCTGCACGAAAGACCATAGGGCCCCTCCGGCCCAGTGCACACGGAGGATCCAGGAGGACACACAAAAGCCCATAGCGCCCCCTTGACCCAGGGCATGTTGTGGCATCGTGAGGCCACACGAAAGCCCATTGTACCCCCCTCACCCAGGGCACACGGAGGTTGTGGAAGGCCACACCAATGCCCATAGGGCGTCCTTGGCCCAGGGCACATGGAGGCCCCGGGAGGCGGCACAAAAGCCCATAGGACCCCCCTGGCCCAGGGCACACGGAGGCCCTGGGAGTCCGTACGAAATGCCATAGAGACCCCCTGGCCCAAGGCGCATGGAGGCCCCAGGAAGCCACACTAAAGGCCACAGGGACCCCCTGGCCCAGGGCACATGGAGGTCCCGGGAGGCCGCACGAAAGCCCATGGAGCACCCCAGACCAGGGTATACGGAGGCCTCTGGAAGCCACATGAAGGCCCATAGCCTCCCCGCTAGCCCAGTGTGAATGGAGGCCATTGGAGGCCGCGCAAAAGCCTGTAGGGGTCATCAGGCCCAGGGCACACAGAGGCCACATGAAAGCCCATAGGGCGCCCCAGGTTCAGTGCGCACAGACGCCCCGTGGGACCACACGAAACACCGTCAGGCCCACACAGCCCGAGGCGCAAATAGACCTTTGGGGCTCGCAGGAATGCCCGGTGGGCTCTCATGCCAAGTGACCACGGAGGGTTCGGGAGGCCGCACGAAATCCCCTAGGGCCCCCACAGAGCCCCATGTGTCACGAGTGGCACCCGTCCTCGACTGGGTCCCATCATGGCAGACAACAGGAGGGTGTCAGGGAAGTGGCACCAGGACTCAGTGTCCCAGCACAGGGATGCTAATGAGATGCAAATTTGGCCACGACTGGCTGTTCAGAGAGCACCAGGGTCAGATTATGGAGGACAGTCCTAAAGTTGCTTGGAGTTCAGAGGTGTGTTGCTGCTGTGGCCTGGGAGCGGTGAGACGCTGCTGAGATGCTAATGTGATGCACATTTTATGGTAATGAGCCCCCAATTGGCTCTTCAGGAGCTTCGTTCTTAGCCCTGTTTTCTCCCTGTCCAAGCGATGAGGGACAGACGCGGTCCATGTGGAGCGGGGCTGGGGGAGCAGGGGAGGAGCCGACTGCAGGGGCGGAGACAGGGACAGCCGGGCTGGGACCGATTGGCGAGGGGCGGGGCTGTTGTTTCTGTGCGGTTTTGTTGTTTGTGGACCGTGGGGGTGTTCGGGTTCCAGCTGCAGAGTAATGGCATACTAAGAGTATGTTAATTGTATGCTAATGACGTGCTATTAACACCGGTGCTCATGGGTGTTGTGAGCGAGCAGGGGCGTGGTCAGAGACAAAGGAGGCGTGGCCAGCGAGGAAGGGGGCGGGGCACTGACGAGGCCAGGTGCCGGGGGCGGAGCCCCAAGGGGCGGGGCGAGGTGCCGGGAGGGGCGGGGCCCCTGGTGTCCGTTCCTCGCGCCTGCGCGGCTGCTCCTGTCCCTCGAGGCGCGGGTCGGGGTGCGCGGGCTTCGCTCCAGCTGCTCCCGGCCGCTTCTCGCAGCCCGGGGCCAGCGGATCCCGCCGCGCTGCCCGGACCGCCCGGCCCAGATAAGCGGCGGCGGCGGCCGGGCCGGGCCGGGCCGGGCCGGGCCAGGGCGGAACGGAGCGGAGCGGAGCGGGGGCTCCGGGGCCACCCGGAAGCAGTGGGGTGGGGCGCGGAGCGGCCGGGCTCGGGGCTGCGGGGCGGCCGCTGCCGGCGCCGGGAAATAAAGGCCGAAGGGCCGGAGCGCAGCGGCCGCCCGCCCGCCCCGGGGCTGCGCCGCGGGCTGGGCCCGGCCCGCCCGGAGGGGGCCCGACCCAGGTCCCAAGCACGACCCGCCCCGACCCCCTTCCCGTCCCGTCCCCACCAGCGCACACGGGGCTGGGAGGGCTGGGGCACCTCTGGGCTGTGAGAAGAGGGGCTGAAGGGGTGGCCTGGGGGGGGGGTCTTTGCCTCCCTGCCCAAATGTTGCATTTCTGGGTCTCCCGCACGGGTTCAGGGGTCTGATTCAGCCTTGCGTTTTGGGGTTGAAAGCCAGCGGCTCAGTCTGACCTGTAAAGAGCCCCCAACTCCTTATTGCAGACCCCGTATTGCAGGATCTCCTCTCCCCTTCCAAGCCTGGTGTTTCTGGCGCTTCCCCACTCTGCTCGTAGGGCACTTTGGGAGCTCAGCAATGGTGGCCGAATGCTGTGTTTTGGGCACCTACAAACGTGTTCCTGGGGCTGTGGGGCAGGTTCAGAAACAGAGGATGAGTCCTGCGTTTCTGAGCTCTAAACTTGAGGCTAAGTGCTGTTTTTCTGGGGCTCCCCAAGAGGTCCCAGGGCCTGGTTGCAGAGCTCAGGAATGGACACTAAAAGTCCTGCGTTTTGGTGCTCAAAAGCAGAGTGTAAGGGCTGAGTTTGGGGTTCCAGAACAGAGCCCACATGGTGGTTGGTGCAGCCTGGGAGCAGCGAGCGAGTGCTCTGCCCTGCAGTGCCCAAAGCAGAGGGTGGGGGGAGCCCTCAGGGTGGGGGCTGGGAGGGGGGCTGGGCCGGCCTTTGCCAGGGGGGTGTTTGGGCGCTTGGACCCTCAGCGGAGGTGGGGTCCATTCGTGGGCGCCGCGACGGCAGGGAAGCCCCCGTGCACCGGGCCCAACCTTGGCGCCTGACTTGGTTTGTGGCGCTAGAGGCCCTTCTGAGGCACCCTTTGTTCGTGGTGGGTCCAACTCTTGGCCTCTGTTTGCTACGGATGGGCTGACGACGAACTGCTTATTTCATGTGGATGCAACATTAAATATGACGTCAATAGGCAGGTTGTGACACTGATTGTTTTACGACCTTGTCAAGGGGGAATATTGCAAGCGCAACAGTGGACTGGGAGAGGGAAAAACCCCAGCAGACACCGTCTTGGCAGCGCAGGGATTATCGGGCAGCTGTGTGAGTGGCTGGATGCTGATACCGTCAAGTATCAACTGGGACCCAAAAGTGGGGTGGGAGCCGCATGCCGGGCCCCAGCGCGTCTCCCTGCAGGGACTCGTGCCATTCCCTGAGCGAGCTGTCGCATGGAGACGTTTAATGGGCTGATCCGCCCCGTGTCCCTGTGCGCTGGGCCGGCTCCACATCCTCCGGGAGAGTAGCCAGGAGCTGCCACCACCAGCATAGGCCGAGACGGAGGACGATGCCGTCCCCAGTCTGAGAGCAGCAAGCGAGAAGGAAAACCAGGGCATCCTTGTCCAGGGAGCGGGGCGAACTGGGATGGTTTTCTTTGCCGTGCGGAGGAGAATGATGTGGCCGGGCGGCTGCTCCACCGCAGCGCTCGGGAACGCGGGTTTGCCCAAAGGGACGTGCGGGCCCCTTGCTGCGCCGTGCGCTGCACCCTGGATCCCGGGAACGGGCACCCAGGGCACGGGCGCGTCGTGTGCGGTGCCGGGAAGACGCCGGGGGGTGCAGGGGACAGGACACCCCGGTCACGCTGCTCCCAGCGCTCCCCGCGTGCCCTGACGGGGGACAGGGACTCCCGCACACAGCGCTCGGGCCCTGCTGCTCCGCGGGGCTGGGGGTGTCACAGCGCAGCGGCAGCGGCGCAGGCCCCGCCCGCTTCTCCCGCGGCTGACACTCGCCCCGGGCGCGGGGCGGCAGGACGGGGAGTCCCCGCGCCCGCCGGGGCCGGGCAGAACCGGAAGCTGCGCCAAGGGGCGGGGCCGGAACCGGAGCCGCCGCCACGAAGGGGGCCGGGAGCAGCAGCCGCGGGAGGCGGTGCCGGGTCCGCGCGGAGCGGCGGTTCCGCCGGGAGAGCCGGGAGCCGCGGGAGCGGCAGCGCGGGCGGCAGCGCCGAGCGGGAGCCGGAGGCAGCGCCGGAGCAGCCGGGAGCGGGAGCCGCGTGGGCGCCGGGGCCGCTGCTCGGGCGGAGGCCCCGGGCCGGAGCCGCCCCGGTGCGGGGCCCCTTCCCGGCAGCGGGAGCAGCCGGTGGCGCCGGGGTCCCGCCGGGGCGGCCCGAGCCCTGCGCGGGGACGGCGAGAGCCGCGGCGGGCGGGGGCGGCGGCGTCGGCCCGGCCGGGCAGCGCTCGCGGCTCCGGGCGGCGGCACCGAGCGCGGTCCCGGCCAGGCCGGGGCTCGGCCCTGTCCCCGCTCGGGCCCCGCGGCCGTCGCGGAGCCCCGCGCAGCGCTGGAGCCGGTGAGTAACGGGCTGGGGGGCTCGGGCCGGGGAACGGGTCGTGTGGGGGGCGCCGCGGGGCTCCCGCGCCTCGAGCCGGGCGATGTGGAGCCCGCAGGGACCGCGGGAGCTGCCAGCACCGTGAGCGCTGGTGGGACTGTGCCCCAGCCTGGAGTGGGGCTGGGAGGGAAAACAACCAAACTTGTTCAGCTCACCGGTCCGGGTATGATTTATTATTATTATTATTATTATTATTTGGGGGGGTGTGATAAACCAACTCGTTTAACCGATTGCTCTCATTTTTCTAATTATCTTGTTAATCTTGTTTATGTGATGGACCTGTTTCTCTGCTAGATCTGATTTATCTCATTATCTTGTTAAACTCCTTGATGGGATAAAGAACAACTTGCTTATGGGACTGGGAAGTGTTGGCTGATGGTGACTCCTCTGTTTCCCTGCTGCCAGCTTGTCCTCATGGAGCAGTTCCCTTATGAATATGGAATATGTGTTGACTCCCTCATGACTAATGATTCACTGCTCTGAGCTGGAAGTATTGGCTGAACCTTGAATAAAATGTTGCACTGACCCGATGGCGTCTGCTGGACTCGTCTCTCTCCTGCTCCCCTGTTACACCTGCCATGTTCCCCAGTGCCCAGGTTGTAAATCACTCCCTGTCCCAACTTGCCTCTTGACATGGACTAGAGGATCTCTAGAGGTCCCTTCCAACCTTAAGCATTCTATGATCACCTTGAATAGTTCATCCCCAGGGAATGATGAGCTCATGAACAGCTAATTGAATAATTGGCTCATTAGCAGTCCCTCCCTAATGAGTCTGGGGTTTGTACAAACCCTGGACAAGGGGGGTCCCCAAAGCGCCTCTCGCCCATATTCTAAGTCGTGCGCGAAGGTTCGGCCTGGTGCAGGGGGCTTCCCTGCCGCCGCGGCGCCCGCGGATGGACCCCCACCTCCGGTGAGGGTCCACGTGCCCAACCACCCTCCCTGCCCAGCCCAGCCCCCCACCCGCGCTAAGGGGGCTGCCCCCCAACCCTAAGGCCTCTGTTTTGGGGCTGAAAACAGACAACTTAGTCTCCGTTTTCAAGCTCCAAAACGCACGAGTTAGTCTGCATGTCTGAGCTCTCCAACCAGAGCCAGGAAGCTGCTTTGGAGCCCCAAAAACGCATGACTTGGTCTCCCTTTCTGAGCTCTGAAACCAGCGCATGGCACCCGCTTCTGAGCAGCAAAAATGCAGCACTTAGCCTCTGTTTGGGAGCCCCAAAACAGCCCCCAGAGCCTGGGTTTGAACCCAGAGATGCAGCACTTAGTCCCTGCTGCGGAGGCCTCAGGGCAGGCCCCAGAGCCTGGTTTGGAGCACCCCACATGCAAGACTCGGCCTCTGTTCTTGAGCCCTCCAAGCAGCTCCTGGAGCCTGGTTGTGCATCCAGAAACGCAGGACTTGGCCTCCATTCCTGAGCCCTCCAACCTGCCCCCAGAGCTGCTGTGGAGCCCCCAAAACGCAGCACTTGGTCTCCCTTGTGGAGTCCCCAAACCACCTCCTGAGCCTGGGGGGGAAGGCCCAGGAAGGCAGCACTTGGGAACAGGCTCCATCCTGCAGCTCCGGGGCCTCCGGAACAGCCTCAGGGGCTGTTTGGGAGCTCGGGGAAGGAGAGAGAGCCCCAGGCAGCCCCTGGAGCCCTCCTGGAGCTCCTGAAAGCTCCAGGATGGAGCTGCCCTTGCTGAGCCCCAGGCAGCCCCAAACCCTTTGGGACTTTTCCAGCTCCACCAAGGCACAAGTTGCCCCCTCTGCTTCAGAGCCCCAAAACACAGGACTGAGCCTCTGTTTTGGAGCCCCCCAAACACAAGGTTGAGCCTCCCTTTCCGAGCTCTGACACCGCCCCAAGGCTCTTCTGGAGCCCCAAAAGGCAGCTCCAAAGCAGCTCAGGGAGTCGGTGGGAGCCCAGAAAGGAGCCTGAGCCCTCAAACCCCAGGATTTTGCTGCCCTTGCTAAACCCCAGGCCAGGCCCTTCCCCTGAGCTTGTCCCCAGGCAGCAGAACCCCAGCACGGAGCCCCCCTCCCTCTCTGAGCCCCCAGAGCAGCCCCCGGAGCCCGTGCGGGAGCCCAGAGCTGCAGCCCCCCAGGCTGCCGCTTCGCCCCTTTTCTCGCACCCCGGAGACACCCGGCCCAGCCCTCCCAGCCCCGTGTGCGCTGCTGGGGACGGGACGGGAAGGGGGTCGGGGCGGGTCGTGCTTGGGACCTGGGTCGGGCCCCTCCGGGCGGGCCGGGCCCAGCCCGCGGCGCGGGGCAGCCCCGGGGCGGGCGGGCGGCCGCTGCGCTCCGGCCCTTCGGCCTTTATTTCCCGGCGCCGGCAGCGGCCGCCCCGCAGCCCCGAGCCCGGCCGAGCGCGGCCGCTCCGCGCCCCGCCGCTCCCGGCAGCGGCCGCCCCGGCGGGCGGCAGAGTCCCCCGCGCCCCCCGCCCTCCCCCGGCCCCGGCCCCGGCCCGGCCGCTGCCGCCGCTCACCTGGGCCCGGGCGGCCCGGCCGGAGCGCGCCCAGCCCGGAGCCCCCGCGCGCCGAGCGCCGCCGCCCGCGACTGAGGGAGCCGGAGCTGCCGCGCGGGCGCCGGAAGAGGCCACCAGGCCCCGCCCCCTCGCGCCCCCGCCCCTCCCACCTCCGCCCCCGCCACGCCCCTTGGCCACGCCCCCACACGGCCACGCCCCCAGCGCCCACCCGATTTCCGCCTCTCTTAATTAGCATAGAGAGCGGGGGGGGAGGAGGGTGATGACCTTCTTAGCATCTCATTAACCTCTCATTACTCATGCAGCACAACGAGTGCTGACAGCTCCGGGCGGTTCCAGCAGCTCTAGGGCACCCCAGGCTGACACCAGGGTTGTCCTTCGCCTCCCCTCCCGCACGTTGGGCTGCCCCTGTCACCCCAGGGCAGGGGGTTGTCTGCGGAAACGCGGCGCACCCCTGAGCCCGCCTTTCCTGATGCTGTTTGGCCACGCCCCCTCGGCTTTAGCCCCGCCCCCTCTACCATAGCCCCGTCCTCGCATTGGGCCCCACCCCCCACTATCAGCCTGGAATCCCAACACTGATAATTAGAATTATCAAATTTGCGCCGGGAGGGCAAACGGGGCTTCATGCAGCCTCCAAGGTGCTCCAAGGCCAGGGGGGAGGAGGGGACCTGCGAGGGCGGGGCCAGGGCCGAGAGGGCGGGGCCAGGGCTGAGGGGGCGGGGCCAATTCACGGGAGGAAAAGTGGGCTGAGGGGGGTGCGACTCGGTGCCGTAGGCAACATCCCACTGTGGGGTGACGAGGGCAGCCCAACGTGTGGGGCTGGAGGCCGAGAGACAACCCTGGTGTCAGCCTGGGGTGCCCTAGAGCTACTGGAACCGCCCGGAGCCGTCAGCACTCGTTGTGCTGCATGAGCAATGAGATGCTAATGAGATGCTAAGAAGGTCCTCACCCTCCTCCCCCCTGCTCTCTATGCTAATTAAGAGAGACGGAAATCTGGTGGGCGCTGGGGGCGTGGCCAGGGCATCGGGGCGTGGCCACTGAAGGGGCGGGGCCAAGGGGCGTGGCGGGGGCGCCGGCCGAGCGGCTGCGCGAGGGGCGGGGGCGCGAGGGGGCGGGGCCTGGTGGCCTCTTCCGGCGCCCGCGCGGCAGCTCCGGCTCCCTCAGTCGCGGGCGGCGGCGCTCGGCGCGCGGGGGCTCCGGGCTGGGCGCGCTCCGGCCGGGCCGCCCGGGCCCAGGTGAGCGGCGGCAGCGGCCGGGCCGGGGCCGGGGGAGGGCGGGGGGCGCGGGGGACTCTGCCGCCCGCCGGGGCGGCCGCTGCCGGGAGCGGCGGGGCGCGGAGCGGCCGCGCTCGGCCGGGCTCGGGGCTGCGGGGCGGCCGCTGCCGGCGCCGGGAAATAAAGGCCGAAGGGCCGGAGCGCAGCGGCCGCCCGCCCGCCCCGGGGCTGCCCCGCGCCGCGGGCTGGGCCCGGCCCGCCCGGAGGGGCCCGACCCAGGTCCCAAGCACGACCCGCCCCGACCCCCTTCCCGTCCCGTCCCCAGCAGCGCACACGGGGCTGGGAGGGCTGGGCCGGGTGTCTCCGGGGTGCGAGAAAAGGGGCGAAGCGGCAGCCTGGGGGGCTGCAGCTCTGGGCTCCCGCACGGGCTCCGGGGGCTGCTCTGGGGGCTCAGAGAGGGAGGGGGGCTCCGTGCTGGGGTTCTGCTGCCTGGGGACAAGCTCAGGGGAAGGGCCTGGCCTGGGGTTTAGCAAGGGCAGCAAAATCCTGGGGTTTGAGGGCTCAGGCTCCTTTCTGGGCTCCCACCGACTCCCTGAGCTGCTTTGGAGCTGCCTTTTGGGGCTCCAGAAGAGCCTTGGGGCGGTGTCAGAGCTCGGAAAGGGAGGCTCAACCTTGTGTTTGGGGGGCTCCAAAACAGAGGCTCAGTCCTGTGTTTTGGGGCTCTGAAGCAGAGGGGGCAACTTGTGCCTTGGTGGAGCTGGAAAAGTCCCAAAGGGTTTGGGGCTGCCTGGGGCTCAGCAAGGGCAGCTCCATCCTGGAGCTTTCAGGAGCTCCAGGAGGGCTCCAGGGGCTGCCTGGGGCTCTCTCTCCTTCCCCGAGCTCCCAAACAGCCCCTGAGGCTGTTCCGGAGGCCCCGGAGCTGCAGGATGGAGCCTGTTCCCAAGTGCTGCCTTCCTGGGCCTTCCCCCCCAGGCTCAGGAGGTGGTTTGGGGACTCCACAAGGGAGACCAAGTGCTGCGTTTTGGGGGCTCCACAGCAGCTCTGGGGGCAGGTTGGAGGGCTCAGGAATGGAGGCCAAGTCCTGCGTTTCTGGATGCACAACCAGGCTCCAGGAGCTGCTTGGAGGGCTCAAGAACAGAGGCTGAGTCTTGCATGTGGGGTGCTCCAAACCAGGCTCTGGGGCCTGCCCTGAGGCCTCCGCAGCAGGGACTAAGTGCTGCATCTCTGGGTTCAAACCCAGGCTCTGGGGGCTGTTTTGGGGCTCCCAAACAGAGGCTAAGTGCTGCATTTTTGCTGCTCAGAAGCGGGTGCCATGCGCTGGTTTCAGAGCTCAGAAAGGGAGACCAAGTCATGCGTTTTTGGGGCTCCAAAGCAGCTTCCTGGCTCTGGTTGGAGAGCTCAGACATGCAGACTAACTCGTGCGTTTTGGAGCTTGAAAACGGAGACTAAGTTGTCTGTTTTCAGCCCCAAAACAGAGGCCTTAGGGTTGGGGGGCAGCCCCCTTAGCGCGGGTGGGGGGCTGGGCAGGGGGAGGGAGGGTGGTTGGGCGCATGGACCCTCACCGGAGGTGGGGGTCCATCCGCGGGCGCCGCGGCGGCAGGGAAGCCCCCTGCACCAGGCCGAACCTTCGCGCACGACTTAGAATATGGGCGAGAGGCGCTTTGGGGACCCCCCTTGTCCAGGGTTTGCACAAACCCCAGACTCATTAGGGAGGGACTGCTAATGAGCCAATTATTCAATTAGCTGTTCATGAGCTCATCATTCCCTGGGGATGAACTATTCAAGGTGATCATAGAATGCTTAAGGGACCTCTAGAGATCCTCTAGTCCATGTCAAGAGGCAAGTTGGGACAGTGAGTGATTTACAACCTGGGCACTGGGGAACATGGCAGGTGTAACAGGGGAGCAGGAGAGAGACGAGTCCAGCAGACGCCATCGGGTCAGTGCAACATTTTATTCAAGGTTCAGCCAATACTTCCAGCTCAGAGCAGTGAATCATTAGTCATGAGGGAGTCAACACATATTCCATATTCATAAGGGAACTGCTCCATGAGGACAAGCTGGCAGCAGGGAAACAGAGGAGTCACCATCAGCCAACACTTCCCAGTCCCATAAGCAAGTTGTTCTTTATCCCATCAAGGAGTTTAACAAGATAATGAGATAAATCAGATCTAGCAGAGAAACAGGTCCATCACATAAACAAGATTAACAAGATAATTAGAAAAATGAGAGCAATCGGTTAAACGAGTTGGTTTATCACACCCCCCCCCCCAAATAATAATAATAATAATAATAAATCATACCCGGACCGGTGAGCTGAACACGTTTGGTTGTTTTCCCTCCCAGCCCCACTCCAGGTTGGGGCACAGTCCCACCAGCGCTCACGGTGCTGGCAGCTCCCGCGGTCCCTGCGGGCTCCACATCGCCCGGCTCGAGGCGCGGGAGCCCCGCGGCGCCCCCCACACGACCCGTTCCCCGGCCCGAGCCCCCCAGCCCGTTACTCACCGGCTCCAGCGCTGCGCGGGGCTCCGCGACGGCCGCGGGGCCCGAGCGGGGACAGGGCCGAGCCCCGGCCCGGCCGGGACCGCGCTCGGTGCCGCCGCCCGGAGCCGCGAGCGCTGCCCGGCCGGGCCGACGCCGCCGCCCCCGCCCGCCGCGGCTCTCGCCGTCCCCGCGCAGGGCTCGGGCCGCCCCGGCGGGACCCCGGCGCCACCGGCTGCTCCCGCTGCCGGGAAGGGGCCCCGCACCGGGGCGGCTCCGGCCCGGGGCCTCCGCCCCAGCAGCGGCCCCGGCGCCCACGCGGCTCCCGGGTCTCCCGGCTGCTCCGGCGCTGCCTCCGGCTCCCGCTCGGCGCTGCCGCCCGCGCTGCCGCTCCCGCGGCTCCCGGCTCTGCCGGCGGAACCGCCGCTCCGCGCGGACCCGGCACCGCCTCCCGCGGCTGCTGCTCCCGGCCCCCTTCGTGGCGGCGGCTCCGCTTCCGCTTCCGGCACCGCCCGCCCCTTGGGGCTCCGCCCCCAGCACCTGGCCTCGTCAGTGCCCCGCCCCCTTCCTCCAGCGCGGCGGGATCCGCTGGCCCCGGGCTGCGAGAAGCGGCCGGGAGCAGCTGGAGCGAAGCCCGCGCACCCCGACCCGCGCCTCGAGGGACAGGAGCAGCCGCGCAGGCGCGAGGAACGGACACCAGGGGCCCCGCCCCTCCCGGCACCTCGCCCCGCCCCTCCCGGCACCTCGCCCCGCCCCTTGGGGCTCCGCCCCCAGCACCAGGCCTCGTCAGTGCCCCGCCCCCTTCCTCGCTGGCCACGCCTCCTTTGTCTCTGACCACGCCCCTGCTCGCTCACAACACCCATGAGCACCGGTGTTAATAGCACGTCATTAGCATACAATTAACATACTCTTAGTATCCCATTACTCTGCAGCTGGAACCCGAACACCCCCACGGTCCACAAACAACAAAACCGCGCAGAAACAACAGCCCCGCCCCTCGCCAATCGGTCCCAGCCCGGCTGTCCCTGTCTCCGCCCCTGCAGTCGGCTCCTCCCCTGCTCCCCCAGCCCCGCTCCACATGGACCGCGTCTGTCCCTCATCGCTTGGACGGGGAGAAAACAGGGCTAAGAACGAAGCTCCTGAAGAGCCAACTGGGGGCTCATTACCATAAAATGTGCATCTAATTAGCATCTCAGCAGCATCTCACCGCTCCCAGGCCACAGCAGCAACACACCTCTGAACTCCAAGCAACTTTAGGACTGTCCTCCATAATCTGACCCTGGTGCTCTCTGAACAGCCAGTCGTGGCCAAATTTGCATCTCATTAGCATCCCTGTGCTGGGACACTGAGTCCCGGTGCCACTTCCCTGACACCCTCCTGTTGCCTGCCATGATGGGACCCACTCAAGCAGGGGTGACATTTGCGGCACATGTGGCTCTGTGGGGGCCCTAGGGACTCTTGTGCGGCCTCCCGGGGCCTCCGTGCGCCCAGGGCCAGGGAGCTCTACGGCCTTTCGTGTGGCCTCTGTGCGCCCTGGATCAGGGGAGCCCTACTGGCTTTCGTGGGGCTTCCCGAGACCTCCGTGTGTCCTGGGATAGGGGGACCTATGGGTTTCGTGTGGCCTCCTTGTGCCCTCGGCCAGAGGGGCCCTATGGCCTTTCATGAGGCCTCCCTGGGCCTGCTTGTGCCCTGGGCTCGCAAGGCCCTATGGGCATTCGTGCGGCCTCCCGGGCCATCCATTTGCCCTTGGCCAGGGGGGTCCTATAGGCTTTCGTGCAGCCTCCCGGGTCCTCTGTGTGCCCTGCGCCAGGGGAGCCCTATTGGCTTTCGTGCGGCCTCCTGGGTCCTCCACACGTCCTGGGCGAGCAGGGCCCTATGGGCTTTTGAGCTGCCTGCCGGGGCATCCACACTCCCTAGCCCATGGGGGCCTTATGCGCTTTGGTGCTGCCTTCCGGGGCACGCACAGGCTCTGGGCCGGGGGGGCCCTTTGGGCTTTCGTGAGGCCTCCCAGAACCTCCGTGTGCCCTGGGCCAGGACGGCCTATGGTCATTCGTGCGGCCTCCTGGGGCCTCTGTGCGCTATTCGCCCGGGGCGCCCGATGGGCTTTTGTACAGCCTCCCTGGGCCTCGGTGTGCCCTAGGACAGGGTGGCCCTATGGGCTTTCATGCTGGGAGGAGTACTGGGAGGAGTAGCCGATACTCCAGAGGGTTGCGCTGCCATCCAGAGGGACCTGGACAGACTGGACAACTGGGTGGTGAAAAACCTCATGCAATTCAACAAGGCCAAGTGCAAGGTCCTGCACCTGGGGAGGAATAACCCCAGACACCAGTACAGGCTGGGGACTGACCTTCTGGAGAGCAGCTCTGTGGAGAAAGACCTGGGTGTCATGGTGGATGACAAGGTGACCATGAGGCAGCAGGGTGCCCTCGTGGCCAAGAAGGCCAATGGGATCCTGGGCTGCGTTAAGAAGAGCGTCTCCAGCAGGTCGAGGGAGGTGATCCTGCCCCTCTACTCAGCCCTGGTAAGGCCACATCTGGAGTATTGTGTCCAGTTCTGGGCTCCACAGTACAAGAGGGATGTGGAGCTGCTGGAGAGAGTCCAGCGCAGGGCTACAAGGATGATCAGGGGCCTGGAACATCTGCCCTATGAGGAGAGGCTGAGGGAGCTGGGCCTGTTCAGCTGGAGAAGAGAAGGCTGAGAGGGGACCTAATCAGTGTATATAAATACCTCAAGGGAGGGAGTGCAGAGGACGGTGATGGTCTCTTTTCAGTGGTGGCCACTGATAGGACTAGAGGAAATGGCCGGAAACTGAAACACCAAAAATTCCATAGGAACTTAAGGAAAAATTTCTTAACAGTGAGGGTGCAAGAGCACTGGAACAGGCTGCCCAGAGAGGTTGTGGAGTCTCCTTCTCTGGAGATCTTCAAAACCCGCTTGGACGCAGTCCTGTGCCACGTGCTTTAGGTGACCCTGCGTATGCAGGGGGGTTGGACTAGATGATCTCTAGAGGTCCCTTCCAACCCTAAGCATTCTATGATTCTATGATTCTATGCGTCCTCCCGGGGCCTCCGTATGCCTTGGGCCAAGTGGCCCTATGGGCTTTCGTGTGGCCTCTCGGGGCCTACGTGTGCCCTGAGCTACGGGGGCCTCCTGGCTTCCGTATGGCCTCCCGGGGCCTCCATATGCCCTGGGCCAGAGGGGTCCTATGGGCTTTCGTGCGGCCTCCGTGGGCCTCTGTGTGCCCTGGGCCAGGGGGCACCCAATGGCCTTTCGTGAGGTTTCCTTGGCCCTCCATGTGCCCTCGGCCAGGGGGGCCGTATGATCTTTTGTGCGGCCTCCTGGGTCCTCCACACATCCTGGGCAAGCAGGGCCCTATGGGCTTTTGTGCTGCCTGCAGGGGCCTCCGCATGCCCTAGGCCAGGGGAGCCCCAATGGGCATTTGTGCATCCTCCCGGGGCCTCCGTCTCACCTGGGTCAGGGGGGCTCTATGGACTTTCGTGAGGCCTCCCTGGGCCTGCATGTGCCCTGGGCCAGAGGGCCCTATGGCCTTTCATGTAGACTCCCAGGGCTTCCATGAGCCCTGGGCCAGGCTGGCCCTATGGGCTTTCGTGCGGCCTCCCATGACCTCTTTGTGCTCTGGGCTAGGGGGGCCCTATGGGCTTTCGTGCGACCTCCCGGGCCCTCCATTTGCCCATGGCCAGGGGGGCCCTCTGGCCTTTCATGCGGCTTCCCAGCGCCTTTGTGTGTCCTGGGACAGGGGGACCTATGGGTTTCGTGCGGACTCCCGGGACCTCCTTGTGCCCTGGGCGAGGTGGGACCTATGGCCTTTCGCGCGGCCCCCCCGGGGCCTCCATATGCCCTTGTTGGGTCTGGTTTTCAAATCCACAGAGAAAGAGGCAAACACCATCGACATATTGTGCTTTTTAATAATAGGAGAAAGATAATAGGTATTACCAGCTAGCTGGGCTCCGGGCTTTCCCACGCAGGGGTCACACCACGGACCCCGACCACTTTGGTCGTCCCTCTGTTATACCGTTCTTACCCCAGAAATGTTCCCCCTCCCGTTCTCCTGTTCTGCTTTCATGTCAATGTTATCTATATTTTATTGCCGACTGGGACACCTCTGGATAAGCAATCCCTCCATGCAGACCATCCCGTCTTGCCATATATCAAGAGTCTTTGTAGATAGGCAACCCCTCCATGCAGAACGTCCTGACCTGCCATATATCAGGAGTCCTTGCAGATAGGCAACCCCTCCATGCAGAGCCACCTGTCCTACCATTTATCAAGAATTCCTGCACTTTGAGACTAAGTATTGACTAGCTTATTAGTGCACTCTATATTAACTCTTTAATCCCTACATCCTGGGCAGGGAGAGCCCTATGGGCTTTCGTGCATCCTCCTGGGGCCTCCGTGTGGCCTGGGTCAGGGGGGCCCTATGACATTTCATGCAGCCTCCTGGGGCCTCCGTGTGCCCTGGGCCACGGGGGTCCTATGACCTTTCATGCGGCCTCCCAGGGCCTCCATGGGCCCTGGGCCAGGTGGGCCCTCTGGCCTTTCGTGAGGCCTCCTGGGGCCTCCATGTGCCCTGGGCTGGGGGGCCCTGTGGGCTTTCGCGCGGCTTTCCACGGCCTCCATACGTCATGGGCCGGGGGGACCTCTGGGCTTTCGTGCATCCTCCCGGGGCCTCTGCGTGCCCTGAGCCAGAGGGCCCTATGGGCTTTTGTGCAGCCTCCTGGGGCCTCTGTGCGCCCTGGCCAAAGGGGGCTCAATGGGCTTTCGTGGGGCCTCCATATGCCCTAGGCCAAGGGAGCCCTACAGGCTTTCGTGTGGCCTCCCGGGGCCTCCGTGTGCTCTCAGCCAGAGGGGCCCTATGGCCTTTCATGAGGCCTCCCTGGGCCTGCTTGTGCCCTGGGCTCGCGAGGCCCTATGGGCATTCGTGCGGCCTCCCGGGCCCTCCATTTGCCGTTGGCCAGGGGGTCCCTATGGGCTTTCATGCGGCGTCACAGGTCCTCCATGTGCCCTGGTCCAGGGGGCCCTATGAGCTTTCGTGCGGCCTCCCAGGGCCTCCTTGTTCCCTGGGCCGGTGAGGCCCTATGGGCTTTCGTGCGGCCACCCAGGCCCTCCATTTGCCGTTTGGCCGGGGGGGCACTATGGGCATTCGTGTGGCCTCCCAGGGCCTCCGTGTGCCCTGGGCCAGGGGGCAAATATGATCTTTCGTGTAGTCCCCTGGGGCCTCCCTGTGCCCTGGGTAAGGGGGCCCTATGAGTTTTCATGCAGCCTCCCAGGGCCTCCGTGTGCCCTGCACCAGGGGAGCCCTATTGGCTTTTGTGCAGCCTCCTGGGTCCTCCACACGTCCTGGGTGAGCAGGTCTCTAGGGGCTTTCGTAATGCCTGCAGGGGCATCCATACGCCCTAGGCCGGCGGGGCCTCATGGGCTTTGGTGCTGCCTTCTGGGGCACCCACAGGCTCTGGTCCAAGGATTCGCCCTTTGGGCTTTCATATGGCCTCCTGTAGCCTCCGTGCGCTCTGAGCCAGGGGGTCCCTATGCGAGTTTGTGGGCCTCCCGGGGCCTCCACAAGATCTTAGCAGGGATTCGCTATGGGCATTAGTCCCGCCTCCCAGGGTGAGAAAAAAGACTGGGCCAGGGAGGCTGTATGGGCTTTTGTGCGGCCTTCCGGGGCCTCTGTGTGCCCTGGGCCAGGGAGGCCCTATGGTCGTTCGAGCAGCCTCCTGGGGCCTCCGTGTGCTTTTCGCCAGGGGGTCCTATGGTCATTCGTGTGGCCTCCCTGGGGCTCCTTGTGCCCTGGGTGAGGTGGGCCCTATTGCCTTTCGTGTAGCCTCCCGGGGCCTCCGTGCGCCCTGGGCCAGGGCAGCCCTATGGTCTTTCTTGCGGCCTCCTGGGACCTCCACACGCCCTGTGCCAGGGGGGACTTGGGCGTTCATGCAGCTTCCCAGGGCGTCCACAGGCCCTGGGCCAGGGGGTCCCTATGGGCTTTTGTGCGGCCTCAAGAGGCCATCGTGATCCCTGGCCAGGTGGACTCTATGGGCTTTCGTCCGTCCTCCCACGGCCCCAGTGCACCCTGTGCCACAAGGTCCCTATGGGCTTTTGTGAGGACTCCCCGGGCCTACATGTGCCCTAGCCCAGGGGGGCCCTATGGGCTTTGGTGCGGCCTTCCGGGGCCTACATGTGCCCTAGCCCAGGGGGGCCCTATGGGCTTTGGTGCGGCCTTCCGGGGCCTCCGTGTGCCCTGGGCCAGGGGATCCCCATGGGCTTTGGTGCAGCCTCCCGGGACCTCCTCATGCCCTGGTGCAGGGGTGCGAGCCCGCCCGGGACAGCGCTCGGTGCTGCCGCCCGGAGCCGCGAGCGCTGCCCGGACGGGGTCGCCCCAGCCCCGGCCCCGGAACTCGCTGTTCCCACACAGGGCTCGGACCGCCCCGGCGGGACCCCGGCGCCACCGGCTGCTCCCGCTGCCGGGAAGGGGCCCCGCACCGGGGCGGCTCCGGGCCGGGGCCTCCGACCAAGCGGCAGCTCCG
This sequence comes from Tinamus guttatus, assembly GCF_059628265.1. Taxonomy (NCBI): domain Eukaryota; kingdom Metazoa; phylum Chordata; class Aves; order Tinamiformes; family Tinamidae; genus Tinamus; species Tinamus guttatus. The sequence continues at coordinate 3,445,082 of NW_028288957.1, read as the reverse complement.
GTCCCGACAGGGCTCCTGTGGCTCCAGCTCCCGGCGGCTCCAGCGCGGTGTCGGGCGCCAGGTCCCGCTCGGTGCCCTCCGTCCGTCCGTGGCTCCCTCCCGGCAGAGCCGCAGCTCCCTCGAGACCCGGGACCTGCTGCTACTCCCGGAGCTGCTGCCGCCCCTTCTGCTCCCGGCTCCGTTCGCGGTTCCGCTCCCGGCACCGCCCGCCCCCGCCGCCCTCAGCACCGCCCGCCCGCGCACGGCGGCGCCGCCTGGCGGCCGCGGGGGGCGCCGCTGCAGCGCCCGAGGGGGCCCCGACGGCGCCGCCTGGCGGCCGCTCCCGGCCTCGCCCGGCCCCGGCCCGGCGCTGGGGGCGACGGAGCCCCCCGGCCTCGTCACCCGCCATCGCTCAGCTCCAGGGAGCAGCAGCGCTCGAGCGGTCTGGACACGGCCCCCAAGGGGACGAGTGCGTCAAGTGCCGCGTCGGAAACACACCGGTGGGGACGCACGGGGACAGGCCACCCCGGGCACAGGTCCGAGCAGTTGCCGTGCGCCCCAGCCACAGCACTCGTGTCCCTGTGTGACGTGGCCCCAACGCTCTGTGGCACCACGGGAGCTGGGCGCCTGCTGCGGGACCCGGGGTGCAGGACACGGTGCAGCAAGGGGCCTGGATGTCCCTTTGCTCAAACCTGAGTGCCGGGGTGGAGCGGACGCCCAACTGCATCATATTCCTCCACAGGGCAAAGCAAACCTCCCTGCTTGCCCTGCTTCCTCACCAACGAGGCCCTCGTTTTCCTCTCGCTTGCTGCTCTCAGCTGTGGGACAGCATCGTCCCGCTTCCCGGGCTGTGCTGGGAGCCCTGGGTCATGTTTCTTCTCCGGGCGGACACTGAGCCAGCCCAGCGCACGGGCAGACGGGGCGGATCAGCCCAGGAAGCACCAGGCTGAGCTCCTGTGTGGAGATGGAGCGACAGCGCCTGGCCGGAACCAAGGCCGCAGCCTCCCTGCCCCAGCGCTGGTGCAGGGGGCGGCAAGGGGCGCTCTGCCCCGCTGCCCTGCTCCCCAGGGAGGTGTCTGCCTGCCCGGGACAGCGTCAGGGAAGCGACAAAGCCGGGAGGGAAGGAACAGGACAGGGATCCCCAGCTCCTGGCTCCAGCAGCGGGACTGGGGCAAGGAGGGAGCTCAGGTGTGAGGAGAGGGCTGAGGCCCTGCACTCAGCACCTTCACTCACAGCAGGAGACAACCATTTTTCTCAGACCTGTGTAAAAATACCAGCAAAGGTTTCCTCATCTTTTCCTCATTTTTCATTTTTTGAAATTTATAAAAAGCTTTTACAAAGCAAAAGCGTGTTTTAACACCCCATTAAGCTTCAGCTTCAGCCCATTAAAATGCAGTTCTGTGCCACGTGCTTTAGGTGACCCTGCGTGTGCAGGGGGGTTGGACTAGATGATCTCTAGAGGTCCCTTCCAACCCTAAGCATTCTATGATTCTATGATTCTGTTCCATCGGGCACATTGCTGTGCACGTTGACTTCTAAGTTCACCTGCTTCACCTTCCCGCCTCTCAGCGGGGAGGCCCCCGCACTCTCCCGCAGGATATTAATGTTCCTCACGGTGCAGTACTGGCTGCCCCCAGCCCTGGCTGCCTTGGGCAGCTCCACCTTGGTGTTCAGGGGCTGCTCCTCCGCGATGCCGCTGGCAGCCTCCTTCCTCTTCCGCAGCCTCCCACACCTCCTGGCCAGGAAGCAAACTCCCAAAAGCAGCAGTAGCAGCAGCAGGACGGCAGCGAACACGCTCCCGAGGGAAGCGCCGGACTGCAACAAGGAGGCGGCAACAACCGCTTCCTCCATCTGCAAGAGCAGCGACTTCATGTTGGTGCCGTTCTTGAGCTGGTCGCCTTCGTTGTCATAGACCAAGGAGTCGTCCAGCATCAGCCTCCCGTCGCTGCCGACCAAGTCCCTGCGGCCGCGTTTCCAGCCGTGAGTGAGAGATCGCTGGACGCGAGGCCCCGCTGCGCTCTCGGGGCCAATTACGTAGATGACTTGAAGGTACCACTGATACCCCGCTTCCACCTTGAGGAAAGAGGACAAATGGACATGGAAAACTTTACCAACACATTTTAGATAAAGCTGGTTTTGGTTTAAGTCAAGTTAGATAGAGCTGGTTGCACTTTTTGGAGCAGCCTTTTGGCTTGTGCGCTTATCGACACCAACACTCCCAATGCTTCTACATCACCTGCAATGTTTATCGCCCAGCCTGCTGCTCATCATTCCTGACTCTGGCAGCTGTAACAAAGCCTTCAGAAACAGGAAGGAGTTGTATTTAAAGAGCTGCTTGCCTGCATGCTTTGAGAAGGTCCTTTTTCAAAAGAGCTTAACACCAGGGCAATTCTTCATCTCCATGTTCTCTACAGCAGCATTTGCTGCTTATTCCAATCACATTAACATTTATGGTTTTTTTAGGCAATGTCAGATCCCAGACCCTATATAATTCATGGAACATCTGGGGCAACCTGGGCAGGGAGGTTTATTTTGGGTTACCCACATTCCCTGCCACATACCTTGTAGAGAGCGTCCACCTTGAGGGTGAACCCGTCAACTCCAGGCATGCTGCTCACCGACCGAAGCGCCGATAATTCTGAAGCAAAGTGGGCATCAAAAGGGACATTGTGGAAGTACTTATCAGTTACCTCTGGTTGGTTTCGGTCCTGGAAGGCAGAGAGGCTTCGAGCGCAGGAAGGCACCACCAGCAACACGACCGCAGCACAGGACCAAGCAGAGCGCCCCTCGAGCCAAAGACACCCTTCAAAGACGTCCCTTCCAGCCCACAAACCCACCCTGATGCTAATCCAGATGGGGACAAAACCTCCCTAGTCTTAAAATTGCTTCCTCTATTTTCCAGACAAACTTTAACCCTTCTATAGGCTAAGGCTGGCACACGTTTCCAAAGGAAGCCAGGAGCTGGCTCTCCCAGTACTACCCATTCCTGCAAAACCCCAGGACTGCAGCCAAGAACTAAGAAAAAATAAGAATAAAACAACTTCCCCAGACCCCTTCGAATCCCTTACACCTACCTGTTCTCCAGAAAACGGTATGATAGAAGAAGGAGAACTCCATCTCGGTGTGATGCTCCAGAGACGCCCAGCCTCGCGGTGCCGTGACATAAATGTAGGATACGTAGAGCGGAACGTGCACTGTTAGGAAGGACTGAGCAGAGTCCCGGACCTGCGGGCACAGCCCCAGAGGGTGGTTATGCACTGGCTAGCGGGCAGGCACTGGCTCGCACACACAGCGCCCACCGAGCGCCGCTTCTGCTCCGTGAAGTCTCCTTGCTCCTCACCTGCCTGCACTCCACGCTGGTTGGGTCCAGGGGGCCGCCCAGGGTGGGCACACAGTTAAATCAGCCCTCCTGGTTAAGGTGCAAACCTTCCCAAAGAGGAAAGAAATCTAGAGCTGCACCTCAGGATCAGCTAGAAAGTGCCCACATCATTCTAGACCCACGAATGCATGGGTGTGAATACATGCAATGGGCATCAACGGAGACAGTCCTTCTGTGGTTGACCAGCGGCACCCAAGTTTGCCGAACTCACAGCAGTGCTGGAATTCACACTGAATCTAGTAAGCTCATTTCCAAAAAATAAATAACAATAATAAAAACTATTGCTGAACTGCTATTTGAAAAATAATCATGAAAAATTGTTGGGAAAAAAATGAGTTTGCATATGCAGAGCATTGCTCAGAGGCTACAAAATACAGGGAGTCAGAGAAGACTGTGTGAAGTCTCTCGCCCTTTTTATGGAGGCACTTTGGACAATCATGCTCTTTAAATGAGTACGAGTATGTCTCTCTCCTAAAGCTAAAGTACATTGTCATTAACACCCCGAACAAATGGAGCGGTAGTCACAGTTTCACCTCTGAAAAAAGAAAAAAAAAACACCTTCTAATTCTAATTAAACCCAAAACAATCAAACGAAAACAAACAAATAAAGCAAGCTCTCCACGATACCATTCATGAAGTCTGTGGCCTGGCCTCGGGGAAAATGTTTGCAAACAGCCTGGGGAGAAACCAGGACCACAAGGGACCATGTCACATGTTGCTCAAATGCAAAACGCCCATCCTGACAGCAGCACTCACACACACACACAGACACAGTCATGACATCTGCTCCTTTCACCATGTGCTGAAATAACAGATGTGTCTCCAGTCTCCTGCTCCAGGGCCACATCACTGGCATCCGTGTGACAGCTTGCTCGGAGTACGACAGGCGAACCTGCAGGGAGCAGGGCGACATGCAGGAGCCTGTTATGGGACCACCAACCTGCTTTTGGGCGCTCGGTTACCTTCGTGGTGTTGATGGAGGTCACCGGCAGTTTCGGCATGGTCAGTTTTCAGCCTCTAGGACAGACCGTGATCTCTTCAGCTGCCACTTCCACAGTCTGCAGCTAGGAGAAAACTTTATCTCCCCCTCTCCCGGCCCTGGGGAGGAGGCTGCCGTCGCCTCGAACCAGGCCGTGAGCCTGAGACGGAGGCTGCAGATGGATGGGGCTGCAGGGCTGTGGCCAGCCTTTCGCTCAGGTTTTGGACACCCCTGGGACACCAGGTCGCTCCAGGGGGACCAGAGTAGGCAGCACCGCGCGGCAGCTGGGCACCCAGGAGCGTCCAGGGTCAACACCAGCTCCTGCCCATGGGTCTGCAGCTGTGGAGTTGTCCGGCCAAGCTGCTGAGCACCCTCCTGAGCTGGACAGGAAAGGCTGTTCCTGGCGGAAGGAAGGCTCCACCGGATCCCGCAAGAGCTAGAATTTACAGTCGGCTTCAGGATCTGCCTGAATACGTGGTGTATTATTATGACTCCAAGTCCTTTGTACAGAAACCTGTTGCATGCAGCAGTTTCACAAGATGCAACAAGCTTTCATGTCCCCTCTCTCTGGGTTTTCTGACAGTCTCTCATCTAAAACCTTTGAAATTATTTTGAAAGCATCGGAAGCATTGCACTGCTGTGGATTTCCCATTTGAGTTCACCAACTTTTTACTTAAAATGAGTAGTAATCAAATCCCTTGTATTTCATCATCTCCTTGGTAGAGCTTACTGCCTTCAATATTTCAAGGCACCTTTAGAAGACCATCTTCAGCAAGAAGCATCTTAGTGGGCTTAAGGTCTGTTTTCACTAACTCCTTTTGGAACAGATTTCCAACATTTAGGTCATGTTTTGTAAAAACTTTTTTTTTTTTTTTTTTTGGTAATTTCCACTAGCCCACAGGTTCATGTAGATGATTTTCCCAATGTACTTGTAGAAGAAGCTCCAAGTGCCCACATAAGCGCTTGCACTGATTTTTCATTTTAACCACTTGTCTGCTTTGGTCATTATTTGGAGACATACCACTACTTAATCCTATAGAAAGGTGACTCTGAGTCCACATCAGATTGCTTTGATGATTTACATATGCTATTTGTACTCAAAATCTTCTACCACTATCTAGCAAATGCCTTTAGGCTTTGGAGTTTGTAACTCCACAAAGATCTCCTACCTATTCTCGTCATCTTCCTTTGCCTTCGAGCAGCAATCTGAAACAATTATGGGAAATAATATAATCAAGAAAAATCATTCTTGAATGATTCATTCATTCATTAATCTCTGCTTCTGAGATACATAAGCATATAAGCATTTATAGCATATAAGCACATAAGCATTTGGATCATCCTAATATATACAAAAAACATTTCCTTCCCGAGCAGGTAACAGTGATTTTATAAACAGAAGTCTGTTTTATATGGAAACTAGCTGGAGCTGTCAGTGTTACCAAACTACAGAGAAATAGCATAGACCTTTCTACTGCTAGGAAAGCCAAGAAAACTGCAAGAGACACATCATCTCTAATCCTGCCGTGGTGTTCTGAGCTGCTAAATGCAGAATCTGCATGTGCAAAACGAACACTGCACCTGTCAGAATTTCCAAACACGTCTGTCTCTGAAAGAAAGAGGAATTAAAGGAATGCCTGCCAGCAAGGTATGCAGAGCCATAGTTCTCTTCACTGTCCATCTCTATTTTCAAGTATGCCCAAAGTTGCTGCCTGTATTCATTTCATTAAAGGCTATCTGCTCATGTAACTATTCTATTATAAGATCTAGATTTGACAGAAATTTTAGCAGTTAAATCTTTTACTCAACAATTTACTTTTCAAACTTAAAGTTATAAAAGATCAAGAAACAAGCTTTTGTCTCAAGCTTTCCTAAACAAGGGCTTAGCAGCTCCAGCTCTACAGCAGAGGTAAACTGTCTATGCTCTATGGATATTTATGAAAAGGTAAGGAGAAGCTGAGTGCAAGGGTCACATTTATACCTGCTACACCATCACCAAGTACAGGGGCCGGGTAACTTTAACTGTCTCATTTACTCAAGCAGAAAGAGCTAGTCAAATGAAAGATTTATGCTTTGGAAAGGTAGTGACACATTTAAAAGTCATTTTTCCCCAATTTCCTCTTTGCCAGAACTTGCCATAGAAACACAGTTCACAGGCAGTACAGCTGTTGTCTTGCTCACCCCAAAATAAAGGCAAACAAAAATCAAGTCCCCACACTGGAAATAATAAAACATTTGGTACCTGACAGCCGAACCGCGTGCACGGCCAGAGTGCTTTAGCCATTAACGGCCTCAGGGCCTATTTTAATCTCTTATTTCTCTTCCCCTCTTTGAAAACAGCACATTTCCCAAAGGGACAAAGTTGCTACAAGCAGACTGCTAATCAGCACCACTGATTTATGGGCAGGCAGTGCTGAGAGGCCTCCCGTGATGACTGTGCTCTAGTGCTTCCCCTCACTAACCGGCCCGGACTTCTCCTCATGTCTGACCACAAAAGCTCTCCGGACACATGGCTTCAAGAGCCCCAAGTTTACCCAAGAAGAAGAAAACACTCTTGGTCTTTTCTAAGGGAGCTTCTGGTTTCCAACATTTTTTTTTCCCCATGTGCCAGAAAGGACTAGTTGAGATTTCTTACACTACCAGACATAAAGCGGATTTTCTAAGCAAAGGTAGGAGGCATTCCCCCACCTCCTCTTTCTCTTTTTTTTTTCTTTTTCTTTTTGCTTTTATATGTTTTAAATTTCCTGCAGCAAACTGGCTGTGAGTTTTGTGAATGCTCTCTGCAAAGTGCACTTTTGAACGCTATAAACTGACTTTAAATTCAAATAAAAACGATTTGCTTCCCAAACTTCCAATCTTTTCTGAAAGATATCCTCTACATTGGTAGACTTCTGAACGGACCCTTCTCCTAAGCTTGGGTCTTATTTCACAACACCTATGGCCGTAACTTTCATCAAATTTAATAAGAACAAAAACAGAACTCAAGTTCATGGTTTAGACTATGCAGATCTTTCTTCTTAGTGAATCAGTGACTACTCATGCTTCTAACAAACACTTACTCCAATCAACTATGGAATCACAGGCCTTCATCAAGTCCTCGCTGTAACAGCACACGACAAGAGATTTTCCTTAATTTGCACGTTGAGAAACCCTCCTACATGCTATTCAACAAGGCCTCCTTGGTAGCCGTGTGCAGGAAACGCAGGCTGAAGCATCTTCCTCTCCACAACGTGATCCCACCCTTTCACATCCCTGTCGGGCCCTTCCAAGGCTGTATGAATCTTGTGTGACAAGGCCTATATGTCTGCAGATTCAAATCTGGGGCACTTGGGCTGACATTCAGCTAACAGACTCTGCACAAAAGGGACCCCACAGGGAGTTATTGCCTATATTATTTATCTGGCTGGTAAAGCCAGAGAATAATTTGGGTTGTTACCACCATGCTTTCTGGTCAGGAAACAGGAGCATTTTCCCCCGTTTTTACACACAAAACACTCCTCTCTGCAAAATACTTGCTTTGCAGGGCCTTCAGGTGCGCAAAGAGAGTGTCGACTCCCTATGTCCCCTAATCAGGGGGAACTCCCTGCTACCAAGTCATCTTCATTCCCAGAATCCAGACACGTCACGATGGGATAAAAATGATTAGATGATCCCAATTACTGGTGCTCCCACAGGAAACTGCAACACCAAGCTTGTTGTTGAGTGGTCCCAGTAGGTCCCTAAGGGTCCTGAGATACTGAGCACTGATGTGTTGGGCACAGATTTCATCGCTTTGTGAGGGTCTGGCACTGTAACAGCAATCTCCAAATGCAAAAAGGAAGTGACACTGTTCGTTCATTTGCCTCACAATACCTCCCGCAGGCCCTAAGCCACCTGCAGTCTCACTTCTGCTCAGAGCTTTGCAAATAGGCCTGAAGCAGGTCAGGAGAGACATCCTTTCCCCCAAGACCCTACAATATACACAGTCCGGACAGAGCAAAGCTGGAGGGGACAAAGGGAATGGCACGAAATCCGAGTGACTTGCTCATAGTTATCCCCATGGTCAGTGGCAACCCAGGCATAGTAACCCCCGCCAGGTCACCTGCCCAGTCCCCCGGTCATACAGGACACATGCCACCTCACGCTTCAGCAAGATATTCGTCTAGCCTTGGCTTGATATTGCTTGCAGACAGCGGTTGAGAGGGCAGCAGGTACTGGAGGAGGTACCTTGCCCTTCATCCCACTACCATTAGCTGAAAAAAACCTCCTGTTCCCTTGTAGGATAGTTCACTACAATTTATTGCTCATTGTAGCCATTAATCAACTGAGTGAATGACATTAGAGCATCCTGCACAGTCTACTTCTATGGCTGTGATGGAATTTTAGGGCATATGTGAAGGGGGCTGTACAAGAGGCAAGGGAATTGCGTGCTTATTTACCCCGTTTTCCCCAAACAATATATTATTATTTGAACAGTCTTTTTTAGTGTCAGATCACTCCTCAAGTTAGGATCGACTTGGCGACCACTTTCCATGTACCCACTGAGGCTGTAGACTTTCAACCCTTAAGACGACTCTAAACTCGACTTAACAGGGGCATAAGTCTGCTTGGAGCAGGGAGGCTGGACTAGAAGGTCTCCAGAAACCCCTGTAGCCTCAGTTCTTCTGTGATGGTACAGCACAAAGCTTCTGTTTGAGCCATATGCAAGCAGAACTTGCCTATAACCATACACTGCTTTCCTTTCTGTGGGGCCTCACAGCCCTGTGTCAGCTTCAAAGAAGAGGTCAGCAGAAGTTAATAGAGGAACACGTGCTCCAAGGACTTCGTTTGACCCCTGAGGACAGAGTCAGCTGTCTGTGTCCTACAGGAGATGATACAGGCAGGAAGAGCATCAAGAAGCACGTGTTAACTAGAAATTTCTGGCAAAGGGGAGGGAAATGCAAATTTGAGAGCATCTCTTAGAACAGTCTAGATGGAAGAGTAATTAAGATTTTAATTAGACGTTATTGTTAACTATCTGTCCAGGGTCTGTCATGTGTACAACTGCTTAGCTCCAAGCAATTTTTCTACTTGACAAATGCTGCCCTCCTGAATCCAGTGTAGCTAACCCCAGAACGGGGAAGAATCCCAAGCACCATTCCAGCAGCACATCATGCTTCCCATAACTTTTTGCTAACACAAGCACAGCAATCAAAACAGAGCAGCAAAGTTGCTGTAAGTTCTGCTGTTCTGCAACTATGAAAGACTTTATTTGATTCAAGTGTTTATTTGATATTTTTGGAGGCTGCAAATTTTATATTTAAACACTCCTGTGAGTAATAACTTCTTTATTTGCCGAGGAAGGACTTTCTAACATACTGTATTGTATATGTTATGTACCAACCACAAACACATAATCATGTGTAATATGTGCCAGCTTTTCAGCACAATTTGAAATGTCACTAAAGGCCAAATAGGAAGCAGTAAACTTCCACAGCCAATATATGACTTCAGCTCAAGACACATCAATGTCCCCTGTCACAGATGTCAGTAGCCTCAACTACCAAAAAGGCGGCAGAAGCTAGCCCTAAAATTACTCCTCACTTGCAGATTTCATCCCTCTGCCTTTATTCTTGCACAGCATTCTGCTACTCAGCAGCTAATTGAACAGCCAATTCCATGGCTACTTAGAGAACACAACACATAGGGATCCAACTGTGGATAACAGAGCTGGGTGAGGCCGTGTTGGCCCCTTGCAGGGGTGTCTGTTCCACAACACTCAGATTCAGCAGCAGCCCGAGAGCAGGGCCTCAAACGGGAGAGGGCGACAAGCAAAGCAAGTTACCCAAGGACTAAGGTGTCCTTCAACAGCTCCAGTGCAGTCTTACATGGTTATGCGAGCAGACCTTTCTTAGGAGAAGTTTGATATGTTACCTGTATAGCTCCAGATGGGAACTATGGACAAAGAAAAAGGTTTCAGAGCATTGCTAGCAATCTTTGATGTCCTTGAGGTGTGACAGTGTCTACTGCACTTAGTGCTTCTTCCAAATTGGTACTACCCTAAACCAAAAAGTGCACTACTCCCAAACAGATTTAGCATACAGCATTTTGAACTTAATTAGTAATTTCAGTTTAAAAAGTAATTTAAGGATCAGAAAAGCTTTATTCAAAAGTGGAAGGGAACTTAATTTCTTTAATTCTTGCAAAACAGAAGTAGATTGAAAATTCAGGAAGTTTCTTGCTTGATTTTCATGAACTTAAGTAACTACTTACCTCCTCCACACTATATCGTAGTTGGCTGAGGGATCAAGTGGGAAATGAATTTGACTCCGTAGAACATTACTCAGGCTGCTCTTCAACAGACTAAGCACAGGCCATCCTGCCCAAAGCAAGCAAGTTCCTCTAATAGTCAGGTACTCCTCCAGTGTCACCTATCAAGGATTTGGCTTCGGTGATTTGCTTTCATGCTGATCCCTTGTTCTGACTTTTCTGTTCGTCTTCTTGACATGCATAGGAGTCTTAGACACGCACCAGAGCATATTTGTCCAAGATGCTGTCAAAATATAAACTACTTATTTTCCCCAAATTCTCAAGCTCAAACTAAAGAAAGACAAGAAATGACTACAGTGGAGAACAAAAGAAAATTGAAATATAAATACTCAGTCTAAGATACAATGGATTTTTTTATTACTACTTTTTCTAAAATGTGTTTCTTCACACAGGTTGACCTAACTTGTCAATGTAAAACTTGGTACAGATTTACTCATTTTATCAAAGCTTGGAAAGGCTTTTGTTCAAGGCCACAAACAATTTTGGTCTGAGCCACAGTGAGCAAAACTTATTTGCAGAAGAGCCTCACAATCACCCCAATGGAACATAAGGAACTTAGACAACAAATCCTGGCATTGCCTTCTTTCCCATGCTGGATTCCTCCTCTGGGTACCAAGGTTTCTGGTGGAAGATGCATCTTTCACATTTTCCAAAAGGCAACTATGTGGAGGCTTCCTCGAGCCTGTCATGTTGCTGATGAGAACATGAAATCCAGATTTACTCAGTTAAACTATGTGCATTTGCTCATGGAAAGCCTCAGAAGGTCTTGAGCTCATTCTAAAATCAAGCAGGCAAGTTAGACATTCTCAAAGCATTTCCCAGGAGGGGATGAAGAAAAGATTTAAGCAAGAAGCATAAGAAGTGTAACATATATTTGTCATGAGATTATCAATGGATAAGCCCAACAGATGCAATCTAAAGGCTTGTGGGGTTCATGTGTCACAGTGTTGACACATCTTTTAAAGCCACATTTCTAGATGCACAGGGCAGACAACAAAATTTAGAAGGGGTGGAATGTGGTAGGATTAATAAAAAGGAATTATGGCACAATTATCCAAGAGGACCTGCTCTATCTTCTCTGCCAGTCTAGATGAGTTAACAGCAGGCAGTGTTTCTACATGAAATGACCCTCCAGGGCCATCTCAATCTACATCTTAGAAGGTTTTTGTGCTTCTCAGAAAAGAAGGAAAGGAGGCGGTATTTGTGCTTCCCAAGTAGTACCAATTCTATTCTGTCTTCAGTGACCACTGCTGCTTAGAGTTTGTAACAATCTATTGCTCTGGAATTCCTATCCTTCAGCTCATTCCAGGAGGCATATTGAGAGTTACCTAGTTAATGACCAGAAAAAATAGAAACGGCTCTGCTACACAGGCAGCATTGAAACAGCAGGGGGAGGAAAGCCAACAGTAAAAAAAAAACCCCTACAGACAGAACCTTCTAAAACGCCTAATCCTACAAAGCCACTGCATCAGAGGACAGTCTGCTGTAGTGCCGAGTGCTCCAGTACAAAGAAAAACCCATTAAAGTACCAACCGAGTGCCACCTACCCAGCTACCTTCCTAACAAACATTTTTCCATTCGCAAACCCAAACAAACGCTCACCTGAGCAGTGTGACAAAACAAGTTTTCCATGTTTTTCTTTCCTATATATATATATATATGTATTTGTTTTCAGAGATTCCTTTATTGCTGGCTTAGGAATTTCAAAGAAAGCAGAAACTCTTGTCTTGGTCAGAAAGTCTTTCTAAAATTTATTTCAAACAATTCTGGGCAATCACATTACACTACTTTCAAATACTTTGGTCAGACAGAAGATGCCAGATGGTCTAGAGCAGAGAATAAAGCAGGAATATAAAAGAAATTCCTCAGGAATAAATTGACCACAATTCTTCATTCCCATCACTTACCATTACTTTAATTGAGGACAACTTCCTTGGCACGAGGACAGCTAGCCAGGATGCATTCTATCTGTAAAGGCTTTCATTTTCCAATAGCTGCCTCAAGAAGGAGTTTCAATAGCCCATCAAAAATGGAACATGAAGTGCCCTGCCTGAGTGCACATGATGATCATTCAGAAGAACCTCCCTTCTCTCCTAAAGCAACCATCAGTTCCAATGGCTGCACTCACAGCACTCGGTTCTCACATGTCATCCTGGGGAGAGGCAGGATACAAGACACTTTCTCACTAGTCAGATTGACTAATTTTGCATCCTTTTGTATTGACACAAGGCACTCTTTAGACCTAGACAGTCGATTTCTCACCTTCTCCTTAGGAGAAGCACAATCCTGCCAGCACCATGAACTACCTGACCCACGGTGAGGTGCCCCCCAATACTTCAGGGATCAGTCAGCTCTTCTAAAATACCAGCTCCACTAACCCCACATCATAAAACTCCTAGAGTAACTAAGCAGAAAAAAAATAAAAAGAAAAAAACCCACATATCATGGACAACATTGTACATTTGCAAAGGCAAAACTGGCTCAGAAAAAATGTTTTGTCACTCATATGGACATGCAACAAACTTCAGCAGCAACCTGCATTGTAACCTACAGAGAAACATCAAAGCTCATTTGGACCGAAGTTGGCATGAGTTTCCTGCTTTGCTTGGGTTGGCTTTTTTAGCCATGCTCTGCTTAGCCCATGGAAGATATTTCAGTTATGTTCTCAGCTTTGCCCCATTTGAGAAGCAGCACATGACCCATCTCACAGATCCATTTTGCAAACGCTCAAGTCTTAGTTTCTGAGCTGGCTTGGCAAGGTAGCAATTTCTTTCTTGGCAATCCAGATCTGCCCTCTCACATGGGTTTGGCTGACTGTTAACCTACAATTTTTTAAATTTGCCCCTTGGTTCGGGTTTTTGCAATACAGCATCAATGCCACAATGGGCTGATCATGACAAAAATCCCAGTCAAATCACGACTGGGAGTGGATTAACACCTAATACTGTTTGCAGCAATTCTATGCATTTTATATTTATAGAAAGGTAGTTTTGATAGCCTCTTAATTGAAAAATACACTAAAGAAAAATCCGTGCTGAAAAGTGGCACTGCTGGCATAAAGCACAGAGTTAGGCAACAGGAACAAGAAAGGGGCTATCAGCTGTGTATAGGTTGCTGTTGGAAAAAAAAAAAAATAAGGAGGAGGAGAAGATTGGTTACAGATGTTTCACAGCTCTGCTGGGTAGCTTGATTTTACTGGAAGTTCTCTGCAGCTCCATTTAACTATATCTGTTAAAAAGATTTTTAGCTTAAAGGACTTTGGTGATCATCATTGCACCTGATTCTCATATATAACCATATATAAGGTGGTTTGGGTTTAAAACACCCTTGGGAAATGCCACAGATGTATGAAAAAAATCTTTTACTCCAGCACTTAAGGAGGTGTATGAATTAAAATCTTCAATTAACTTTAAAAGCTCTAAAGGATATACCCAAAATGGAAACCTAAAAATCTCCACAGGGCCCTGATCAAAAAAAAAAAAAAAAACTATGTTAATTTTATAGATCCATATGTTGTGGGAGTTTTGAAGGGGCAGAAATATAATTTGAAGAGGCAGGGAAGCCTCCAACATAACTGTTTTTTTGGGCTATAACCACCCCACAGTTTAATGAACTTTCAGTGTGAGGTTCACCAGCCCATTCTAACTGCTCCCTGCATCTCCTATTTCTCCCCTTGCAGAACCACTGGCCCAAGTATTTCAGAGTACTGTAGGCAGGATATATAACCGTAGTGAAAGCTATGAGAAAGACAAGAAAAAGGGAAGATTAATTTCCAAAGGAAACAATAGGTCTCTAAAGTTGTTTTCTTTTGACTTCATAAGCAAAGATGGAAGTTCTGCATTTCAGCTGCACTTGGAGTACAAGGGGAGCAGCCAAGCTGGACATGCAGCTATGACCTGTTTGACACAAGACATAGCAAATCTCTGGTGTCCAAAACAAACAAAAGAAGCTTGAGGTGAATTCTTGGCTTCCTACAGTGCATAGATTCTATATCTTCTTGAATTTTAGACATAAACAATAGCAACAGGAGAAAGCATCAAAATCTGTATGGCAGACAACTACGGTTACCCAGCAGAGTGAAACCTGTAAGAGCACCGAAGTGATACAGAGCTCATCTCTTCCCCAGCATGGTGTTTAAACAACTTGATTCTACGAACACAAAACTCCTTCAGCTTGATTCCAGGGGGCAGATGACAGGTATATCAACACGGAAACAGATGGAGAGAGCAAAAACAAAATGTCATTTCAGAGCAAAAAGCTCAATAAGAAGCAAAAACCTAACAAAGAAATTGACTGAATCTGAGAGAGCAAAGCCTGAGGGAAGGCAGGGCAGGAAGCCTTTTCTTGTCAAGCAGCAAGAGCGCACGCAAGTTGGGCTCAACGCACTGGGCTACGCGATAATCCGCAAAAGCAGATCCAATGAATCTCAGGGCAATGAAATACCTGAACCCTCACATTTGGACAGGACTCTAGTACCCTGTCTTGAGTCAGTAGGGTCTTTCTGCACAACGACATTTTTGATCATCAGTGTGAGATACAACAATGGTGGATAATTTGAGGTTTATTTTAGAATTCCCAGGGTGAAAACAAGACTACAGTACATTTTCCAAAAAGCTCAAGTGCAGGAGTTGTCTTTCCCCTTCTCAACAAACATTTATAGCACTGAACATATGCACGGAAACCGGACTTGTTCACAACTACTGTCTGACTTGCCTGGATTTTAATACAGTAATGCCAACTCTGTTCCCCAATACTTCCCGCAATGTACTGCTCTGAGCTCATGACCATCTGGCTTTGACTGTTTAATCCTGACTTACCAAACTCATCTGCAAATGAGCTACTTGCTACCCAGCACTCTCGGATACTACACCAAGCCTGCAGCCAAAAGTAGTAAGATAGACAACAAGAAGCCAAAACAAAACAAAATAAAACAAAACAAAACAAAACTTAAAAGGCTCCAAGGCTACATGAACTCTGGAAAGCACACAAGCTTCCACTTGGTACACTCATCCAATTCAGGTATTACTTCAGAAGACATCTGTGCTACTATTAATTCAGTGAACATTTTCAGGGCCTTTCCCATTCTGTTCATGATTCCTAATTTCCTTCAGTGTCACCTGTCCTACATTCAGCTATGGTCAGTTTAAATATTTCCTTGATACCTCCAGTTTTTCTAGGAATCAAGATCCTCGGGGATCTTTTCTACGGTAATAATTAGAGTATGTTACTCTTACTAGAACCAAGTAATGTACAGTTCCCTTGTGGGAAGCCTGAAATGACAACCATTGCTAATAACATGAATCCTAGGACAAATAATTTAATTCTCATAGAGGTCCACAACTTTTGGACATATCTCCACTTGGAAGACAAGGCTTGTGCTTGTACATCTAAGTATATTGAATGACTAATACAAGACCTATGCATGCAAAGGATATGTGTTGCCTCAAATATACCTTGCGCACAATTCCTAAAAATGCAGACGTATCAGGGAACTGCCATCTTTTTCTTTGCTTTTTTCAGTGTACAATCAGACTGGATAGATTCCTGAGAATACTTGGATCTATTTCTTTGAACATTTGAAACATCAAAATTCATTGCTTTTTTCCTATAGCAATATAACTGCATATTTATTTTTCCCAACCAATCCTGTTAAAAGAAATAAATCACAACCTGCTTAAGCCAGGACACAGGGAATGGAAAAAGCAAGTATAAAATACCCCTCAAAATCATGACTCCTGTAGGAAACAGCAACAAAGTACCAAAAGCTATTTCTTACTTAAATATCAGCTTCAAGGAAATGCTGTTTCCGTCTTCCCAGCAGAGAGCAGTTAACCCACTTGCCAAGCAACAGCATTTTTACATTTTTTTTTAAACCTCGTGAGGATGACGAGCAGTCACATTTTCAACTGCTTGTTACATACAGACTGGGTAACTTAAATACATTTCTAAATTGGTTTGTGCATGCATGTGTATATCTACTTCAACAGAAATACATGCTCCTACAGGGAACAATAGCATGTTTCCATGCTAAGCAAACTTCTGTTTGAAGGAGAGACCATCTCATCTGGAGGCCTTATAGGCCCCATGGTGGTGAGAAGTGACTCCCCAGCGCATCCACAGTGGAAGAGCCTCAGCACCTGCCTTTCAGCTGGACTAAAACATGAAGTACTAACCGTTACAGGGCTGGTGTGCACGAGAGCAGCAGCAGCTCCGTGCTGTTCTGCAGCCTGGGGAGGCTGCCCTGAGTCCCCGAGGACACAGAGCCACCCTTTAGAGGACACACACAGCCACCCACCAGCGCCGATGCCCTCAGGGCACCTCCCTGAGCTTGGTGCTCTTCAGGCCTGCCTGAGTTGAGCAAGGTAAACTGGTTGTGCAAGCAGCACTGTCACATAACTAAGTCTCTCCTCAGAAGCTCACAGAGGACACCACCTTCACACTACACAATATCCTCCCAAACAGGCACTCTGCTTCATCCCAGCATTATTCCCAGCTTGCGTGTGTCCTGCACAACCAGTCTGCATCTCCCAGCAATTCCTTTGCAAGTCCTAGTCACAGTAGGCCCTGCCCAAAGCAGCACACACCATCAGGACAGCTGTCAAGAGACCTGAAACATCGTCTACATTTACAAGATTTGGTGGAACTTAATGACTTGGCGAAGTAGTTATAATTTCAGTCAGGTCATATTACAAATTATGCATATTAATTCTATGATTCTATGATATTAATACACATTTTGTGATTTCCATTTATAAAAAGGAAATCAGCGCATATTAGTTCTTTCAAGTGAAATGATATTTTAAGCACACAACTCCTAAGCTTCACTCCAGCACTTATACATCAAAGATCATCCAATACTTCAAATAAAATAAGCACTGCCAATTACACAGATGAAACAACCATCACATACAACATGTCAAACCCCCACTTTCTTAGACTCTTTACCCCATTATACCCCATAATCCTACTTGCATGAGCAGCCAGTGAGCCTATGCATGCAAGGTCTGTGTGATGGAGTTAATACTCCACTATTGCAGAGATGCCTTCCAGGAGCTACCCTGTATTTGGGAGAGGCCTGGCATCATCTTGGTTCATTGAAATATTTGTTGAAGCAGAATCTAATGGCAATTCCTCGGATGAAGTCCAAAAAGCTATTACCTCAGTGACCTATCTTTTTGATTGCAGGCTCTTATGCTCAGGTCTAGATTTGAGAAGTGATCAGCAGTGATTCATGGCTTCAAGGCAAGGAGTCCTCTCAGCCATGCTGGCTCTTGCTAGCATTTCCTTGGCAGGAGTAGTGTGCATGATTTCAGTTAGGTGAAAAACAAAGCCTTCAGAGAGCAGGGCTTTAGCCCAAATGAAACCTCTCCTGAATACCACTTCTCTGTCGCATGGGAGTAGTTGAGACAGCTGCTTCACGCAGGTGGTGTTGCATGGAGTGAGTTACTGCTTTCATGGGTGGCTTGAGACATACAGTCTCTGAACAATTAATTTTAGCACTGCAGCTTTGACCTCTGAGCACTTTTTATCACTGCAGGAAATCCCTGTCAAATCCTTATGTGCAGGTGCAACATAAACACCTTGGGGAAAGCATGACGCCTTGTGGCAGGTACAACTGGGAACAAATTATACAAGGGACAGGGGAACAGAAGTAGAGGCAGGACAAGGCAAATCTCACCTGGACCAAAGGAAAACAGTAGAACCACCTCTGCTGCCTCTCCCTGCTGCTCAAACACCTGGGCCCTTTTAACTAGAATGGGCCTTGCCCTCAGCAAAGGACAGACTAAGAAAAGCCTTGGGACTTAGTTAGCTGGTCACTGACAGGGGCACTGACCCAAACTGGCCAGGCACAACTGCAGGAGCAGCAGTGCCCACCTCACCGTGCGCCCTCCGCGGAGCGGCGCCGCCAGCCCCGCTCCCCACGTGCTCCTCAGCTCCACGCAGTCACCGCCAAAGCCACCTCACCTGCTGAGTGGCCGGGGACCACAGCCGGGCTTTGGGCTGGGGAACTGCCCTTCCTCCGACTCCAGAGCCCTTGCCCCCTGCACGAGGCCACCCTGGGCACTCGCTCTGCACTAGGCCCCAGAGCTGGCAGAGCCTCATGGCACAGGGGACAGGGTGTCGTGGGAAAGGTTTGCTCCAGAATCCTTAAAATGGGAGCTGGAGAGAAAGTTTTGCTGCAAGCATTTTGTCACCTCAGCTGACACAATTCTGCAAGAGTGGCCCTTTTGTAGAAAGCAGTAAAATGAGGCCAATATTCAGCTAGGTCATACTCTTCACCTGGTCCCCTACCCAGACAGCAGCCACACATGGTGCTGGATCAGGCTCAAGAAATGCAGGTCAGAACTGAAGTAACTCACTTCATTTAAGCAGTAAATCAGCACCAGCATTGGAGACTGGGGCATTCTTTTGCTCTGAAGACAACTCTGCTCATCCACCTAGAAAAAAAAGTGAAAAGGGATGTTAGCCAACTAATTTACAAATCAGCAAACAGATACTGTAGCAAATATGGCATTTCCACTTGGGATTTTTCTTATGGGATTTCCTAACTCTTCACTTGGCAGGAGACATTCCTGACTGATCTGTTCTCATATAGGAGACCTACCTGTATCAGAGTAGCCTGGTGCTAACAGACAGGAACACCCCAGCACCTCCCGCTGTGATACGGGCCCGCAGAGAAAGGCTCTGCTGTTTCACTGTCCTGGCAGTGCAGGAACTGCCAGCTCCTCATCCAACATTTGTGCCTCAGGAGCTGAGAGGCGACCACATCATGAGTCCCAGCCACACACTCAGCAGTGACAGATAGCTGACGAGTTCCCCAAAACATGCAACTTACCAACCACCTCTTCTCCCCTGTCTGTCTTCTGTCCAAACTGACAGGCTTCAGTTTACCAGAAATTATGGGCCCAGGTTTAAATGGGTGAGCGGAATGCAGGAGTTAGTTTGTGTATTCTCCAAAAAGAAGATTCCCCCCCAGTCTGGCTGAAGAGCAGGTCAAAGCGAAGGGGGAGACTGCGCGGAGCCATGAGTGACTGGGACAAAAAAACATCTGCCAAGAGGTGGGGGCCTTTACAAAGGAGGGAAATCAGGGAATTTCCCCACATTCTTCAGCAAGGGGGACAAAGGAGTCGGGTGACCTCA
Organism: Tinamus guttatus; assembly: GCF_059628265.1. Taxonomy (NCBI): domain Eukaryota; kingdom Metazoa; phylum Chordata; class Aves; order Tinamiformes; family Tinamidae; genus Tinamus; species Tinamus guttatus. Next base: position 3,425,316 of record NW_028288957.1, on the reverse strand, counting down.
GGTGAGAACAGTAGGAGGGAGGCAGCGAGTTCGGTGTAGGCAGGGCAGGAAGGCTGTAACTTTTGAGTACCTTGGCCAATGGGGAAATGGAGAAGACATCCTTCGGTTGGGAAATCAGGATGAAAGCGGGGGGCTGCATCCTCCAGCAGTTTGAGACACCCCGCGGGGATATGCCCAGTGGACTCTCCCTTTATTCGAATAAAGTTTTAGGACACCTCTGTCTCCTTTTTGGACATTCAGTTCTTGACAGCGAGATTTTCCGCACATGGGGAAACAGAAATGGTCATATGACCTCTGAAGGGAATCACAGATCTGGCATAAAACATCAGGAGCATTTGTTACGCGGACCCAATGACACACCGGCAAAGAGCTTTCAAATCAAACCAGCCTAAGCCAGACCTGTATCAACATCACAAAGGCAAGAGGGGCTCTGACGCACTATACAAACTCTCCGTGCCTAAACGCACTTACTTTTTAAAATTACGTCCCAAAACACCCTGTAAGGCATGACGTGCCACGGTCAGGTGAAGGACCGTGAGGTAATACAGTGCGTGGAGCGAGTCACTGGGGCAGGACTGAAGGCCGAGTAAAGAGCTAACAGTGAAACTGCCAAATTGCCCCAACGCCATCAAGGTGGCGGAAACGCAGTGGGGAAATGCTGGGTATTCTCCCCAGCAGCAAGACAGCGAGGGTGGTCTCACTTAGCTAAAAATTGCAACAATACCAAATTTGCTAAAAAGAGGGGTACTTTTGCGAAACTTGCCTCACAGACAGTGCAAAGAGCAGATACTCTCACAGATCTCATCTGAAGTCTCTGAAGGATTGCCTTGCAATGATGACTGCAGCACAGTCATGGTAGATGTTACCACAAAGTTCTGTGCAGGGCATGGCTAAGAGAGTGCCTCCACCATCACCTGCAGCTTCTGCGAGCTGCTGCCCTCCCAGCCGCCCCCACACGCTGCCGCGGAGCAGAGCGGTGCCCTCCTGCGCAGTTGTTATCCGCACACGGTGGGGAACAGCCCCGGCCGCCTCAGCGCCCGGGCTCACCCACGGGCAGCCTGCGGGCCAGACCAGGCTACCGTGTCCTGCCCCCATTCCTGGAATGGGGATCAGTGTCCAGCCCTTTCCCTCCAGGCAGATCTGACACACTGAGGGGTGAACTTGGGCACTGACAGGAGAGGGAGGGAGCAGGAGAGAAGGGGGCTGCATGATGTACCGCATGGGGCCCCGCTGCCATCTGGGGCCTACTCGATGCTCAGCGGTGCCAGCAGGTAACGCACCCAGGCAACAGATACCAACGCGTGTAGCAGGGGCCGACAGGGAGGTGCAGCATGTTAGCCAGGTTTGCTAAAACCTGGAGCACAGCAGATTTCACAGTTTGTAAGAACAAGTTAGCTTGGAAATGCGGGACTCAGGGCTTGGTTCTGGCTGAATCCTTCTGTTACTTCTCTCTGTTTCAGAGAAACACATTGTATTTTCTCACCAAACACCTCACACAGTCATCTGGGGAAAGAGCATCTTTCAAAGCGGCAATGATTCCTTCTTACATATTTCGACCTTACAGCATCCAGTTTTCCTACTTGCTCCACAGCTGCCATGTCAACTAATTGACTTAGCTCTCTTTTGGTCCCTAGAGCAAGGGAGCTTTCTCCGGGATATAAAGCACGTGGTTGAACTCTTCTAACGCTCACCCTGTTTGACCCCAGCTGAGAACTCCTCTGTCTTAAGGAAAACATCCCAAGACTCTTCCTCCAATGTTTCAGTCCCCAGCCTTTGCAGTGAAATCCAGTGTAAAATGGTCTAGGTTACAATGTGTAAATAAAGGTGACAGCATGTGTAAATAAAGCAGCTGGTGGCTGCTGGGTATGTGTATGCTCTAAACAGATTTCCTCCCATGAATGTGGCTCACAGACCACTCTCTCCTGATTTACTTTAAATTTTGATCACAAGAGGGCACTATTTGCCTAACCCAGAAAGGTAGAGATGTTCTTGGGATGACAGCCATGAGGTAAGTGCAATTACATGTACATTGGGCGCGACAATGAAAGGGGGCCCCTCTGGGAAGGCAAACCGCATCTCTGTGGGGGGGTGACATCTCCCATCTTTGAAAGTCACAGGGCAGCACAAGCTGGTTACAGCAGCAGCACCATGTGCTGGACAGCCCTTCAGGCGCCCAAGGCCAGGCCTCTTTGGGATCAGAGGGGTCTCTCCTCCAGAGCCCCATAAGGGAGCACAGGAATCCCTACTTCTCCACGTTCACCTTGGGACTGTTTCTTGTGGTGGCGTCGGTGTACGTACAGATAAAGTGTCAGAAATACTAACACTTACGGCGTTTTGTTTGTGTCATTCACACCACACAAGACTCAACAGCTCCTAAGAGAAGCACACGGTATTGCTTGGATTTTGTTTTCAGTTTTTATTAGAGCCAGTTTCAAAGTTTCTGCTCTGTGCTGTGCCAGATGCCCAGGTGACAGGGGCACCTCGACTTCTGAGGGAATTAGTTATTCTGAGAAGCATAAATATCCATTCGCTTTCGCATGATTCTTGAGGAGTGTTTCTCTGGTGATTTTTAAAATCTAATTCAAAAGTAGTAGGCTAAAAAAAATGCATTTCAAAAAAAAAATCTTGTTTTTTTGTGTGGCTAGATCACAGCCATGTGAGCCTTATGGAGTTCAATTTCAGCAGGAGCTCTGGCCTCTTTTTGTTAATAAATAAATAGCATTCCTCTAACAGGCAGGGATCAACGCACAAGGTAAGCCTGGGGGTGCTCTTTGAGTGACTCCCCAAACTGCACAAGAGGGCAGTGCACGCGTAAAGCTCAGACTCAAGTACTAATCCTGAAGGGACTGAGTAGCTCTTTACTTGTACTGCGCAACATCAGCCAAGGAAGGGGGAAGGATTGGTGGGATCACCGTGCCCGAGGCAGATGCTCATTCAGGCTGATGTCGTGAGCACCCAGAATCGTGGATAGCTGCAACTTGTCCTCCATGACCCTTAGGTGTGCAAGCTGCTTGGTGGAATAGGACAGGAATGATCCAATAGTCAAAAACTTCTGTTCACCTCACAAGTCAGTCCCATGTCCTGTCTTCTTTTTGTAATCAGGGACTAGAGATAATGCCTGGTTTGGTACATGGCATGAAAATAACGTGAATCAGAATGAATTACAGTTTCTAAGCTGGCTCGCACACCGGCTGCAAGAGCAGTAGGTAATTATTTTCTTCAGAATCCACAATTCATTGCTTGCCATACTAATTAATTAGACTAATTAGACTGCCGCTGCTGCTGTTTCGGGGGTAGCAGCAAGGCATTGGTAAGATCTGCACCAGTCTTGAAGCGCATCCTTTTGCAGAGCTCGTGTGTTTGATTATGGCAGCTTCTGATATCCTGTGACTGACTGGTAGTTGGTCAAATGCTTCTGAATAAGGCAAAGTTCTGATGCACAGTTGAGGGTAAACTTGGGCTGACTTCCATTACCAGTATTTCTTTCACTGATGTACAGGAGCTGGCAAAGGTGATTTTGAAGTTTGTCTGAGGCGCTTACTGAACTAGAAGTCATTTCACTTAACTGAGCGACAGGCTAGCAACATCAAAAGCCAGAATGAATATTCCAGTTAAATTGCTGGGCTAATAGTGGGAGGCACAGGACCTTAATAACCTATTTACTCATTAGGGAAGTAAAGTCTGTCCCCAGGCAGCTTGTCTTACATGCTGTCTTGCTAAACAAAGACATTGAAGTAAAAAAAAAACCTTAAAACCACCCTAACATGTCTCCAAAAGGCACCCAGCAACATCGTAGAGCACCACATTTTAGTGTGCAGCTGCCAAGAGCTTATGTTACTTGTATTAGTGATCAGCTTCCTTGAATAAAAGGAAGCACAAGAAACATTCCCTCTATGGTGCTCTACACTGAGGGTACCAAAACAAAAAGGGTGAGTGTCCTAATTCATGGAGCTCGTCTATTTCCCTTCACTCGGACGAAATTGTACTTGAGCTTCAACAGCGAGCATGTCTTGTAGGCAGCAGTTCCCAGCCCGCCGTGTTCAGGTCTGACTGAAGGAACACGCTGCCTCGGGAGCCATCGGAGCCAGGAGCGGCAGAGCTGCAGGAGCTGGATCTCCCTTACTGGGAAAGGGTGAGAAGCCGAGCGCACTCATAGCTAAGATCTGCCCTGCGATATTTCATGTGGGAGTGCTCTTGCTGTGACAAGCACTGCTGTACCTGGAGGGCACCACATAGTTTCTTCTCTTGCAGTTTCTTTTTGGCTGTTCTGCATTAAAGCATTCTTCTTACTGCAGACAAATGAAGAAGCTAAGTAGACTTGTTATCGGCATGGCCATGTGGGTTCCCCCACTACCATCATCGGGGACACCTCCCAGCTGCTCAGAAAACAAGGTCAATGACATTTAAAAAGCTCTCCATGCTTCCTAGAGAGAGAGCAGACGGGAATTCTCCCTTACCTGGGCATGCAGTCTCAGGGGAGCCACAGTCAGGACCTCCTCTCATTTGCTTTTGTGGAATTACAGTGTATCCTGCAGGTCTGGATACCTTAAATTTGTAAAAGAGGGAGTAAGAAACACTGATAGTAGCGTGGTAGGCAGAGCCCAGGAGTTCCTACCTCCACATGGCCCCCACAGGAGGAATAACGTGGTGCCCACCCCCCTGCCCTCATTCCGTTGGACCAAGGGACATATCCAGCTGGAATCTCCTTAAGAGCAACAGTTCTTGATGTTCCCACTTCCTCCTTCAATTCATCGCAGTGTGTAATATGCAGTAATGCTGCAGAAATTACTTGTCATCTTGGTTTTAACCCAGAGGCCTTGTGTGCTGCCACACCGAGAAAGCATCACTCTATCACTCTTCTGATAATTGCTGGGTGTCATCGAAATTTTTGCATTATTTTGCTGCAACCAAAACCCAGTGAAGCCAGCAGACAGAATCCCATCAACACCTTTGGGCCTTGGATCAAGTCCAATAACCTTGGTTGCTTATTACTGTCACACTAGCTAACCTTTAACTCAATCCATAGCACCCACTCCCCAGCCATTATGTACTTTGCTCTATGAACACAACCTCTGTTTGAATTGCATTTGCAAACACGCACTTGAGATGGATGCATTTCCAGCATGAGAAACATAAAAAGCAGCAGACTTAAATGTTCTTGGAAAGACATGAGGACAACACAGACTTTTTTTTTCATGTAAAAAGTGATTTTATTTCATATTTTTTTCCAGAGCTCATATTGAAAGTTTCCTATTATTGAAGGGAAACAAATACAAATCAGGCAAGCTTATACATCAGTAGTGAAACGTGCCCTTCACAGTTTGCTGCAACTTGTCCTTGCAAACTTGACCATGAAAATTGTATTGTCTTAAAAACATCCAGAAAAAGAGGAAAATATTAGAAGGACAAGATGGCAACAGTTATAAAATAAATTAAAAGCATCTGTAAAAGTTTCTTTCCATATACAAAATACCTTTTCTGGGGTAATTTTATTTTTTTTAAACTGACATTATCTGTACAAGCATTAACCTCTAAACAGAAATCATTTACAAAGGCTATTTTTACAAAGAGAGATTAGTTGCTTAACAACATGTGTGCCACCTGCAAACTATCGATCATCTCCTCAGGGCCGCACGTGCAAAGCCTTTGGGCCAGCCTGGAGCAGGGCGCAGCAACTCCAAACCCCAGAGGTGCCTGACATCTCACGAAGGGTGCTCAGCTCCTCACAAGTTCAGACAAATTCAAAACACGAAGCCTACCTTCAAAACCCAGCTCAGAGGAATAGCATCATTTGTTCCAATTGACAGTTCTCCTGGGTCACGCTATCACACTGGAGACTAAAGTGTTTCATTTTGCACCCCATATTTTGCACACTTCTTGTGAGATTCCCCATTCAGCCTTAACGAATGGGATTTTGAAGATGTTTCTGCAGCGGCCTGCTCACCCACTGCTACTCACTGCAGACTTTGCTCCCACAGGAGTCCCACAGGAGCAAGGCTGGTGCTGCATCCTTGAGGACAACCCGTGCAAAGGGAGAGCTTCCACAGCTGAAGCCATTCTCTTGGCCATCTTTCAAGTGAGCTATAAAAATAATGCACCGTCATTAAATACTATATAATTAGATGGAGAGCAGAACCATTTATCAATCAATAGTATTGCCAAAACAAAAGATAAGAGGGAAAAGTCCCGCGCGCTTATTTAAATGGTGATTAGTAACATTATCCGTAAATTATTTTGAACTAATATATAGTTATATACAGAGATCATTGTCTATGTGATTAATACATTACTGATGATAGATGCAGCTTTATTTAGAACATTTCACTTAGAAATACAAATGCAAAACAAGTCTTGTGGATATAATATCTCACGTATATGGTTAACTGAAGGGAGTGTGACGACGTTTAGCTGGAAGAAGCAGATCACGTCTTATTTGGAGGACTGAACCTAGAGGTACATGCCAAGGTGAATGACAAAGCCTGGGTGCACGCTGGTGAGAACCAAGCACTGCACATTCACGCTCCTTTTCAAGTGATGCTTTTAAAGCCATTACCAGCCTTGTAAGAGCACTGGAAAGGAGCTCGGATAGCCTTGAGCTTGGTGTCCCTTCCAAAGAGCCACTGGCACCGCTTCTGTCCTGGACTGCTGTGCTGATGATTCATGCGCAGATGGCAGCACTTCCATTTCCGAGTGCAAAAGCTGTGAAGCAAGACTTACTCGCTGCCACCCAAGCGGTGGGCCAGGGTGCATCTGCTCTCCGTATTTTCGTCCGTGGGCCCCATTCCCTGTTGGCAGCAGGCACCGTGAGCAGACCGAGCGGAGCTGGGCGCACTCCTGGCCTTCTGCCCAAGGGCCCAGCAGCTCCAGCTCCCTGCCAGGACATGGGACACCAGAGCCTGCAGCCCCTCGGCTGTTGGGAGCTGGGTCCCACAGCCAGTCTCCTTGCGGTGGGCTGTCCTTCTCCAAGGAAGCAGCGTTGTTGCAGTGCAGTGACTCTCCAGCCTTCTGGGGCAGGGCTGAAAGGTGCCGGGTGCTGTTTGTTCCATGCTGCCTTTGGGAGGATGTAGTCTTTCGTTGCTCTATAAAAGGAACATGTTATAACCCTAACACAAGGCAATTTGGGGAGAAATCCAGCCCTCAATGAAGTCTTGCTGATCACCTCCCATCCTGCTACTGAGGACAAGGGGTATCTACCTCAAAAGCATTTAGCCTTGTCCTGGGTATGGAAAATATTGTAAAGGAAGTGATTTTGGTGGAAAAGTGTTACTCAATGCCAGCCAATTTGCCTCAAAGAAAGAAAAGGGAAGGATTGTCATACAGCCAAGGAGGCCTTGTAAAGAACTGCACAAATTCTGTTTTGCAACAAGTTCTCTACAAGCTAGAGATTAGATTTGGTTAACTTTATTGTTTGAGTTTTTTTTTTTTTTAACTAGCAGCCATTGTCACACTTAATTGTATAAGATACGCATTTATCTTTATAGCAATTACAAAGAGCAACTATCAGAAACCAGCACCTGTTTTTGCTTGCAAGGCCTGCTGCCCACTGGTTGTCCAGCTGAGCCTGTAGCAACCTCCAAGCATCCCAATGACACCGGGCCAAGGACTGTGCCAACTGTGAGAAGATTACAAGGTGAGCCCTACCACACAGTCAGCCTGGTGCACCTTGTCTTTGGACTGTCTGTAATGCCACAAAACATAGCTAAGCCCAAAGAAACAGGCTGTTTTTCATTAGCAAGACATAGCGATCTCCTGATTCCTGGCCAGCTCTTTGCTGTCTGCAACTATATTTCATTTCAGTTGGAGGAAAAGCAGAGTATTTTTTCCGCCAGTTTTTAAGTCCAATTTGCACATAAAATATGCAACTCTTCTCCTGCATATGGAAGTTGATCAAAAGAACACAGCTTCAAACTTTTACTGTTTTGTTTTGATGTCAGTTCTGCTCCTGTGTGCTTAAGATGACAGCTGTTGTCTGGAAAGACAGTCTTTCTCCTACAGTTCCATGACTCAGATCCCTTAAGGCTAATATAGAGCAACAAGGTCTACTAGCTGTGCTAATTATTATCACCTACTTGGAGCCCATAGAAAGGTATCAGGATCCACTCTTTGCAAATCTAGGTTCAGGAATATACTGTTCAAGAAAAATAAGAGTAGGACTGCAAGCCTAATTTGCATCTGGGCCTAATCTGTAGTCTTTTTTTTAGTGAAATTCCTGTCAACTTCAGCTTGGTCTTTGTGCAGGTAGAAAGTGATTGCTGAAAGGATTCATAGGTCATTAAGTTCCAAGTCTACACCTCTCTCAAACACGCACATTATTCAGGTTGGTAAACATCACAGCACCACTGACCAAATACAAAAATCAATGACTAAGTGTTTGAAATAGCCTCAAATAGCAATGAACCTGCAAAAGAGCCTTTACATAGGAATATTGTAATCACCTTCGATATACTGAGGAACTGCTGTCTCCAAAATAGGGAATCTAACCCTCATTATGACTTGGACTTAGTTTACTCACGATGTGTATTTGCTATTTAAGAACACTGTTTGATAAATTATGTCGATATCACATGAAAAGCTTGTTCAGTGTTGACCCTTAGTGCAATCTAAACACTTGTTCTTGCAGCCAGAGGCACTTTAAACAAACATCTTTCTCTATAGATTATGTTGGTGGAAATGAAACAAGGTTTTTTAAATTTTCTTGTGAATATTCCCCAAATGACAGAATGAGCTCTTTACAGTTTTATATATATATATATATATATATATATATATATATATATATATAAAAAATCCATTACACTTTTTTTTTCTCTCGATAGTAATTTCTCAAATGAATATGATGATGGATAAAACAATGGAAAGCATATTTTATATTTTTTGTGCAAAACTTGCTGGTAAGAATTCTTAAATTGACAGCATAGCTACAACAAACTTCATTTTAAGAGCAGAAGCAGACCAAGATGAGAAAAAAGACATGCTACATCAGATTCATGTAACCATTTAGAACTCACCAAGCAGCACTAGTTTCAATTAATCATAGTGAAAGTTTACAGATCAAGAATTATGCACCAAACAATTTCATATCAAGAATCAACAACCACAGATTTGTGCATAATAATTTCCAAATATTTTACAGAATATTTCTTATAAACAATTTACTCGGCTACTTCACTGAGTGTGACACTTTCATACCTTTACCCACTGAGCTAAGTTTTCGCTTTTGAGATACTACAATTTCAAACACATCAGTAATGGCTTTCTGTTCTTCAGACTGAGAAGACTGAGATCTAAAAAGCTGACTTACAAGGAATATGTTAATGAAAATGAATACACATACACAGTCAGTGACATTTCATATTGAGGAAATATATGTCTAAGTTGGATTATCTAAGGCTCTTAGAATGTCAGATTAGTTTATGTTTCTCTTACTTACTGTGCTCTACCCAGTAAACTAAAGCAGAAAGTTTAGCTTCAAAAATGAGTAATATACTTCTAATTTCCACCCCCCTTAGCCACTAGAAGAATGGAGAGAAGAATTAACAGCTACTGCTGTTTCCAAAATCTCATACAAAAATAGATCAACATGTCCTTCTGACAGTTTCTAACATCTTGAAGAGTCTTCTGTAAATTTCTCTTTCATCTTTCTTTTTCAAAAGAAACGGTCATTCTCCATCACCAAGACTCACCTCTTGGTCAAATCCAAAGACGAACTAAGTTTTCATATGGCTCATCCTTGAAATTTCTATCCAGAATCCACTCCATGCTCTTATTCAGATTTATTTTCTTTTTGTTTTCAGAATGAAATGCATTGGCAGTGCAAACAAAAAGTAGAAATCATGAAAAACAATAATAAAATAGTAACCGATCACCTCAGCATTTCAAAGGGGTCCACTGAAATGTTATCTGCATGCACAGGACTCCACTGTCATATTGGGGTAGACCTTGAGAACCACATTCTTGTTTTCATCGAAGAACAGGATGCTGAGAGAAGACATTTTGTCAGGGACACAGCAAGGCTCGGGAATGCCGGGGACCACTCCAACTGCTCTCACTATGCTCTGTATGGTGGCATGGTTTGAGGGCTTCAAGGCCTGCAAGAGAAAGGTCAAGCACAAAATGAACACACACTCATGCCAAAACATATCCGTGTACTCTACGTTACTGTGGGACAGAACTTAGTTCCTTGAAGAAGGGCCCTATAGAGGCCAAATGGCTCCCTAGCTATAGATAAGGTGCGCATTACCCAGGAGCAGTTGTCACCACAGCATGTGCCTAGGCCAGCAGCAGGGCTCTACTGGCCACTGGATGTCACTGTGGCCCCACAACTTCCATGGGGACAGGGCAGCCTCTGGCTCCCGATGGGACATGCCTTTCTAGGAAAACACCCAAGCAGCAGGCCTTGAAACAAGGTGTGCTGTAGGTCAAGGAAGTCTCTTCCCATGTGAACTCAGTCACACGCGAGCTGCAATTTAGTCATAAAACTTGTATGGCAGGAGGGAGGCAGCTGGCCTCACACCAGTAGACTGATTCATTAGGAGAGCTAAATAAATACAGCCTCTATGCTGGGAAGTTGCTCTGAAGGAATGTGGGCGCATCAGGAACAACAAAAGGTGTGTACGGAGGCGAGAAGGGCAGTACTTTACAGCATCACATTCACTACACCAGTCTGCTGTCCTGCAAGGTGTTCTTGGTTCTCTTATTCTTCCTGCCAAATAGCTCAAATTGTTCTCCCGTAAATTTGACTATATTATGAAGAAATGCACTTTTCATCTGGAACATACATCCATCAGCAACATGACTGTTCAACACAGCCCCCAAAACCTCAAGGAGGGATTTGTACCTCATATTTCTGTGATATTTTGCTCCAAAGGACAGGGTTTCATGGCTTTATACTCATGCAAACAGGGACACATTTTCATTTCTTATAATATAAAGCAAATCTAACTAGTCAGACAGATGAAAAATGAATATATTACACTTGACCTCTAAGCCCCTAAACATTTCCAGAATGAAAAATCTGTAATAGCTAGGGTAGGTGAGCACCTACCATGTACAACACATTCATTTTAACCTAAGATTTTTTTTCACAAAAGAGAAATTTTAACAAACCATTTGATAGCTTCACTTGCACAAAGACCCTGGGAATCATGGTTAGATATGCTCAGGCAGATGACACTAAAATATATATGAAACAAGATCATGTGAGCCAAATTTGCAATCTGCAGTTTTTCTGGTGTGCGAGATGATTCGCTTCTCAAAAAAAAAAAAAAAAAAAGTCAGCAGCATTAGATATCTATCTGATTTGCAAATCCTAACAATTTTGCATGCAAAAACAAACAAAAAAATAAAAAAAACCCACAGGAATAACTGTGAGATTCTGGCTTATTATATCATTTGTGTAGTGCATTAGTACATTTCAAGTATCTGGTTCCAGTTCTTCTAGGAATACACATGGATGCCTAACCTTTCCCTGTAAGATAAAGTATCTGACAACTAATGCCAATTGCATTTTTCTTCTGTCTTGCAGAGACAGATGTGCCTTATTTTCCAAAAGAAATCCATCAGAATGGACTTATTCTGTATCATGCTGTCAAAACTAGTCTCAAGTGAGAACAGGAACCATTTGACATAGAATTGGAAAGGATTCACTTGGGAGCATTTAGCTGTTCCTTATGTACATGCTAAACATAATGTGAAAGGTTTTCCTCCTTCTGATAAGGGATCTTGCATACAGAGAGGATGAGAAACAGTGCATATCCCCAGATGCTGCCTATCCTTCCAAAGATCCAGAATCTTAAGTATAGTTGGGATTCGGCTATATTTTTAAACACAGGAGTTCTACCTGTTTAGTTTTTTGTTTGTTTTTCCCATTACTGTTTAAGATTAATACCTTATCGGATGACTGAGACAGAGTTTATTGGTGATGGCCTGTCCAAAATACAAATGCAAAGCTTATTGCGGCAACTTCTTAAAGGCTCTAGGATAGCCAGCATGGTTACAAAGGCATTTCTATCAATCTAGCTAGCAGATCTCAAGAAAGAGACTTTTTGTTTGTTTGTTTTGTTTTTTTGTTTTGTTTTCAAGAACACCTATGTTACTCAACAGTAGCTTGTGAGGATTTTTAGAGTTTGTCAGTTTAGTGCACAGCTCAGACTTCTCTATAAAATGTGCTTGCAAGAGGGTGTGAAAGCTGGGCTTGCATGCAGGCTCATTCCACTACTCCACAGAAGTCACTGGGGCCGAAAGTTCAACTCTTCAAAACCTTCTGATTAGATTTCAAAAGGTTAAAACAGTCCAAGTGAGATTGACACGCTATCCCCATCACCAGCGGAACTGGAATCCAAAAATGTTTCAGAATATGTTAGATTAAGGTCTTACTGTAAACCCTTAATTTATCTTCAAATATGTAATCTGTGCCATTGGTGCCGCTTCCTAAGGACTGTGCACTTTTTTTTTTTTTTTTCCTTTCGTGTTTTCTGTTGGTCAAGTTTGAAAGTACCAGTCATAATTATACTGCACTGGAGAGGAGCTCAGCGATTCACTGGTTTATGGCACTGTGCCATTCTGCAATAGCTGAGGGTTGATATGGCTAATCAGTCGATCTGACTGGGTGGAGGGTGAAACTCTTCCTTGAGTTCCCTTTTTGGGCTGGGCTCTGAGCTATATTATGCCCCAGGGAGTTGTTCAGAAGCAGCTATGCTTTTATGTACAGAACTGACCTCAAATATTGTTCACAGACCTTGTGATATCAGCGCAAATAGCCCGGCTACCCGCTGTCGTTCTGCTTCACACAAGCTCAGCAAGAAAGGCACCTATTTTACATGGGTATCTTTTGATACAGCACATCGTCTGCACTCACTGAAGTCTGTCACAAATACAGCGCTCCTGGCCTTTAAGGTGCACTTTTGATGATAACTAGCCTTGGCATAACTCTGCTTCTGCCAATGGGGAATTTAACTGGCACCAGAGTAAGGCCCAAAGGTGAGTGCTTTTTGCAAAACCAAGACCCACCCTGGAGTACTGAGCTGGCGTTACGCCCTGTGTAAGTAGCGGGGGGTTAGGTCATCCTTGCCTCAAGGCTGCGTGTGCTCCGTCCAGCTCATGCTAATGGGAAGCAGGTCCATCTGCTAAGGGGAGAGGAGGGAGGGGAGGCCAGGAGGAGCACTGGGAGGGCCAAAACTGCCTCCAAACTGCCAAACCTGTGAGTGAGTCCAGCTGTGGCCAAGGCTGCACCTGCTAAGCTGCAGGCATCCTTGGGAGACTTGCCACCCCGCTGGATTTCATTGGAGATGTATGAGGAGGGGGCATATGATGTCAGCTCCGAGCTTTCATTCCTGACCTGGGAAAAGCCTGCCTGGCCTTGACGCTCTGCGCTGTTCTGCTGGCTCAGCACATGTGGGTTTGACAGCAGTCAAAGCAGCTAATTGAAATCAGGGGAAGGGTAGGGCCAGAAAATTGGGAGGTGGAGAGGGAGGGGGAAGAGGCACATCTGTTCCTAATTATCCAACAGGTTGTCAACTTTAGGAGCTTGCCCTCAGCCAGGGAACATTATATACCCACAGGCACAGATTAGTTTGTTATTGCCTGATGCTTATAGTATCATTTTGCAAATGCAATCCTATTAGTAGCAGCAGATATTATGTATGACTCAAGGATAACACATGGCTCTAAAAGATGCTTGTTTCTTCTTCACATACATTCAGATTTTCATTTTCATTGGAAAACAAACCTTTTTTTTTTTGGATATGATTTCACAAGCGCACAAAAGGAACAGTTTCCAGAATTCCAGTATGAACAAAAACTCACCAACTGCTTTGAGGGAACTAGACTCATGACAGGGTTTCATAATCCACTGCCATAACAGAATAAGAAACTATTTCTCTCTGTAGCCAGCAAGTATTTAGCATCACAGTGTCTATATAACTGTAACTTCTATCTTCCCAACCAAGGCTATGCAGTTTCACACAGAAAATTGGGGTCACATCTTTTAGTGAACGTTGCTGGAAGAAAGCTGGTGTCCTGGTCAAGGCAGTGGTAGACTTGGACTACAGGCTTCATTCATGGCTATCAGGCCTTTCGGGTTATCTCAGGGAAGTTACTTAGTTTTTGTGCTTTATTTGCCCACCCATCTTCCCCTTTTTCCACTGCACGCTCCTCCAGAGTAGGGATTGTGTTGTACGCAAGTATCCCAGATGGAGAACAGAGGGAAAGAACTCCCTTGGGACTGCTGGGTTCAGTTACAAGGACAGCACTGCGATCCTGCTCACTCCGGTGGGTCGAGTTAAAACCTGACATCAGAGGTCTATGTGATTATTTGCAGCAAAACACAACCTGCTTTTGGCAGGAATACATTTGGCACTGTATATTAGAAAATGTTTTTATGCAGGCTCATTCCTTGGGAGAATTAGCCAAAGACGGACAAGTCTCAGATAAAGCTGAAACTCATTTTTTTACCTGTTAACTGTCCTTCAGCTGTGTGCACTCTGTCATGCCTTGGAGTGTCAAGCAACATTTTAGCCTTCAATTAAACTTCATTTTGCCGCTTCAGAACCACTGGTACTGAACCGATCTCAGGGAGTTCTACTTGCAGGAGCATTTGAAGCGCTCACTATACTCATTTCCAGAGGTTTGGAACTACTGTGGGAATTAGGCCCTGCCTTTCCGGAGCACATCAGGGATTTTCCAGATGCAGGTACTAACAAAAGCTCTATCTAAGGAAAATGAACTTTATTGTTACATTGCCTCTTTATTATTACTGTGCTTTGGAGTTCTGGGGTATCTCTGGAGATACTCTACTCTTTTTCCTACTAAAGAACCCATATTCTCAAAGCCTGACCTCAACTCCTTCAGAGAAATGTTTCACACCAGCTCTGACAAGATTAGATTTCAGTGGGAATAGACAGAAACTAATAACAAGTGCTTCTAAAATGACTACAGTCAAAATGACTTTGGAGAAAGCCTTGTCTGCTCCAGAGGATACCTATTATTAAGCATTTTTACATTTGAACTATACCTCACCCCTGCAAGGTAAAGGTGGTTCTTCTCACCCTCTTTACATCAGGCACAGGCTCACTCAAAATATATGATATATATTGATGACCATTAAGAGGCCTTTTTAGTTTGAGTAAGTGATTACCTAATTTGCATGTCTGCCAAGTTTATATATATTTTTAAAAAATGTGAAATGATGGGATGGAATGGTTATGCTCTAGCAAATGCTAGATCCTGGGAGTTACTAACCACCTCAACTATCACCTCCTTCTTGGAGAGTCGAAGGAACTGAAGCTGATAATCTCAGGCATCTGGATACTTCTGGGCTTACACTAAGGCACCTTCAAGCCTTTCTGAGAAGCTGCTATATATTTTTTTTGTTCAGTTATCATGAATAGATGATATTATGTTTGTTAAAGAAGTTAATAACAAGCTCACACATCATTAGCACTATTCAGCAAGTGCCTTATACCAATTTGGTTTCTGGGAAAAAAATATGTATATATATATATATATATATATTCCCATGTAGTATTTTTTCATTATCTTTGCAAGTCTGTCTTCATTCTAACTGTTCTAACCACTATTCCTTGCAGCACGAGACATGACGACACTGCTTATTTATATTGCATCTTAACATGTAACAGGAGATGAGCATAATTTTGCTGATATTGGGGGGAAAAAAAAGCATAATTTTAAAGTCTACATGAGTATTTCCGCTCTATAGTGATGGAACCAACAGTGCAAAAGAATCGATAAGCACAGTACCTTTGGAATGGGGAACTGGCATTCTCCCGAGCAGTAATAGGCATCAAAGGATTTAGGGGAAATAATCCACTCGCTCCAGCCGATGTCTGCAAAATCCACCTTGAGATAGCGCCGGGCGCAGTACCGCGGCTCATTCCACTGCTTCCTCCTTGCGTTCTTCAAGGTTTGCTCGTCAAACTGGAGAGTCTGGCTCTTCTGGTGATGGTTCTTCCTCTGCTTTTTCTTACTCTTTGCCCTCTCTGCCAGCCGTGGCTGGAGGGTTTGGTAGGGTTTCCTGTCCTCCCATCGCTCATCCTCGTTGTACTGGTACTCGGCCCCTGGAAGCTCATTATTCTGCAACGGCAACAGGACGTTTGTGGCGCGTTTCCGCCGCCGCTTGCTGAGGCCACTCTTTACATGGTTTTCTGTCCTGGGGAAGATCCTCACCAGGGGATTACGGTGCCCTTGCAAACTAGAGACAACACTCTCTGGCTCTGAAATGGCAGAATCATTGGCATATACCAAAATGTAGGGTTCATGGCAAGAAGGTGCTCTTCTCCAGGGGTGATGGCTGCTCACATCCATTTTGACGCTGATCAGAAGCTCATTGTTTTGTTTTGCCTCATGCAGGACCTGAGTGATATCCTTCCACTGCCAGGAAAGGACATCCCCGCACCCAGCGGAGACATTTATTAGGAAATGTCCCAGGCTGCGAGTCTGGTTCCCAACAGAAGGAATGGTCCAAACTGAAAGCTGAATCTGAATTTCGGGTTTCCTGTGCCTGTGCCGAGAGCAGTCTCTGGATCGGGAGCAGTTGCAGCTAGCGTTCAGCAGATCACCAATATAATAATACACTGAAGCTGACAAGATATTTTCGGACTTGGTGAGTGAGGTCAAGTTAAAAACATACAGCTCTTGGCTTCCAGGGCTCCCTAGAAGAATAAACATTTACATAAGAATACGGGGCAATTCAAAGTGTTAGGGACATTTAGTCCAAATGGACTATATGTGTTGCTTTCTAAGTTACACATTAAGCTAACCCAAAAGAGCAGCTTAAACCCCGCGTTACAAACCGAGGTACAAAGGATACATGTGCTCAGTGCCAACCTTCACCTGGGCACCTGGGTGTTCTTTGACCAGAGCCCTTCACATCCCCAAGGCCAGAGCTGGGCACACCAACACCAATATTGCCCACAAAGAGCAAATGTGGCCTGTTTCTGAATGCACGTGGAGGAGAAATAACAGGCAAGAACCTGTGTTCAATATTTTTAAGGCTTGGCTGTCAGTTCTGCAAAGAGACAGACAGACAACTCAGCATTTGTAATAACCTAACATCATATGAGCTTGTCTGACAGTCTCTTGGCTAAGCAAGATACTGATCACAACACACATTTGCCTATAGAATAAGCAAGCCCTGGACAGCTTCAATTCCATCAGGTAAAATTCAGTCATTTCACCTCAGATGTTTCATTAATTTTCACAACAGAGACGCCACACAAAATATTGACTTGGGTAGCTGGAGATAGATGGGCTGTACCTCAGCAACCTTGATAACCAAAGGAAAGCAATAAAACTAAAGGGCAAGGGGGCAGGGGGTGGAGGAAGGGGTCAAAATGCACCCACTTGCCTTTGTGCAGAAGGAAACAAGCCAAGGAAAACACTTCTTCATGATTGGGATGTTACTCTGTCAATTAGGAAGGATGCAGTGGTAAGCGGGGTTGCTACAACTGTGAAATTGGAGAAGTCAGCTTAACCACAGGTATCCCATGCAAAGCCAAAGACGCGATCCCGGCACAGGCCTCATCTGTGGGAATGTATGGCTGGCTGCTTTAAGCCCTTGTAGGGTGCAACAGAAAACCTCAGGGGCGAGGCTTAATTTTTGTTTTAAAATTTCCTGGTTGGACTGTTTATACCTGTCCTTCAAAACAAGAGAAATATAGATGCAAACGTTAAGGTGCTATTGAGAGCTGTAAAACCAGGCTGTATGGAAAAGTCAAATACAGTAAAACAAAGGTAAGCTCTACAGCCCCCAAAAGGCCTGGAAACAACCCAACACATTAGGAAAACAGGGGAACATCACGTTAAATGCTGCTTTGGCCCCACAGCACATGAAAACCCTTTCCAGAAGGTGAAGGGAAGTAGAATATACAGTGTGTGGCAGCAGTTAAGAGTTTTGTTGCCCCCCATTTTTCTTTTGTTCCAAGGAACAACAAGCACCAACAAAACTGTGGTCCCCTCTGCTTCCCCCAGGCCCTCTGCCCAAGCAACTGAAAACAATTCATTTCCAGCAGTGATCTTTCAGAAATGCTGACAACCATGTTCTAGGTGACATTCTGCGCTTCTCATCGGCGATATCACATCTGCTAATAACATTCAAGTGTGCCCATCGAATGGCCATATTCTTCCTCTTCCTCCACAGTTCCCAAGCCCTAGTGGCCTCTTTTTTTTTTTTTTTTTTCTCTCCAAAAACAGATATTTTGCCTATTTTGGTAGGAATCAGCTCATTAGACTGAACCCCTCCCTCTCCAGTATATCACATGCATTGCTTCATGATAGTAGGGAAAAATCATCATATAGTTTTCATCCAAATAGGGGGGGAAAAAAAAAATTAAAAAGACCAGGTCATCTAGGCAAGACAACCTTGTTTATACTTTCAGGCCAGCCTGATAGTGGATTACATGGGTTCTAGAAGGCAAGTTCCCAATAGCTGAAAATTATCATAATAAATCCATCCAATTTCCACCTATTACTTACTACTGGGAAACTAGATTTTCCATGGGTTCAATCCTGATTTTAATTCATGAACCCCAAAAGCAGCTACTCATTACATTTGTAGTAAGCACACATGAGCACCTGATCTCTGTTTAACCTTATATTATAATAAGGTTAATATATAATTTGGCAGAGCACTAAGTACATCACTCGGGAACGAGAATTTATGACGTCTCGTGTGCCTGTTCATAAAGTTGTTTTTTGTAGCACTGTTGTATATTGAATCACAAGCTTTAATTCGAACATTTAATAAGAAGCCCACTTAACAAATACTGCCTGTTCCAAATCAACATATTCTCATGGAACACGGGACAGGCTGCTTTTGTTTATCAAGAAATTCTAGCTGGTGTGAAGCAGACACAGGAGGAATATATACTTTTGATTAAAAGCAAAACCCGAGAAGCCATTCTTAGTATTTGAATACACCAAAACCTATGTGCTAGCAGTAGGTGGAGCTATTTTCTTACTGAAAGACTCTCATGCTCAAGTAGCTCAGAAAAGTTTTCCAGTAATTCAGTTTGCAAAGCGCATGCCGTCTCGAAAGCAGTTGTTAGCAGCCAGCACAGATGTTCTGTGGATTTGCTGGGACTCAGAACACCACAACGGCGTGAATTGGGTTTGTGTCACAATTTGGGAACACTGTGTCAACTCCATCCTTCGTGTGCCAGTGGTAGCTGACTCCTAGATGGGCACAGTGAACTTAAACACGCATCCCCCAGGCAAGTGATTACCTTCAAAAAAGACAGATGCGTAAGGGAAGATACCTGCAAATGTAGCACAAAGATCCCACAACAGCATAATTTCGATTACTAACAAAGGAATTATCTTCATTAGATTAGAACCTAATAGAATTAACACTGCAAAACAAGAAGCTTTCTGTGAGCCTCATCCAGCTTGCTCTAATGACACAAGTAAAGTGACTGACTCATGAGAGCTGAGGGCTTCATCTTCATAACAGCGTACACAGATGGCCAGACTGCTCGATTCCCACCTTGCCAAGCCCAAGGAACCCCTAACAAACAAAAACCCAAAGCAAACCCAGCTAGGGGTACAGCAACTCTAATAGCCTGTAAGTGTTCAGCAAAAGGTATTTCCTAGGTTGGCATCAAAACCTCAATATTAAATGGAAGGGGGGAGGTAAACTATGGAGCAAAGTCCTTCAACAATTGCTTGGCAGCCAGCGGAGAAAGGAGGAATAAAACCTCGGCTGTCTAAGCCCACCTTAGGACTCTGGTCACTTTGCCTGCTATAGAAAGAAAGCTTTAAGATCGTACACATAACAAAATCTACTTGCAACACAGCCCTCTATTTGTCTGGCAACAGAAACAACAACAGCAACAAAATCATTTTGCACACTGAAAGGGGCGGGAAAAAAAAAAAAAAAAGTTGTGGAAAATCATGGCATCGTAACAGCCTTTTCTGTTTCCAGTATCTAACAGAATGTTGAAACATCAGACATTCGTAGCAGCTTTCTTTGTGCTCCCTGCCCTGGTGTCAGCTGTGGCAGACGCGCACAGGCTCCTTCGAGTATCTGATGCTCCAGGGTGACAGCCCAGGCCCTCCTGCCCCTCGGCCAGCTCTGTGATACGGTGGCCACGGGCTTTGGGTCTCTCTGCACTGGAGGCAACAGTTGGGGCAACATGGCAGGGGGCCAGGGATGCTCACGAGAGCACAATCTCAGTACCTGGAACAATTCTGGTTTGTATCTCTGAGCGTGGGTAAGGCGTAACCTCGCACTCATCACACCCATGTACAAGGCAACACAGCGGCAGCTCCGTACAACTGCCCGAGCAGCAGTGACTTCCCCGAGGCAGTCTGCATCCTGCCCAGCTCTGTAAGAGCAGATTCCACCAGAGCACTTTCAGTTGAGCGGATCTTTTATCCCTTACTCACCTAAAGGGAGTCGTGTTAACTTGGCTTCATTCTTACAGTACCTTTGTACTTCTGCAGGAAGTGCTGAAAACTTTTGAGCAACAAAAACAAAAACATGTGAAGAGATGATTTCAGAGAGAAAAAAAAAAAGGGGGTGAAATGTGCAGAAGGGATAGAACTACGTGCAAGGAATACATGGGTAACTTCTAGATATTCCGAGGCCAGATTTTATCAGCAATCTCTTCTCTCCGTCAAGGAATCACCACATATTTGCACAGCCAGCCTGCAGAGGAGCTTGGAGGCAAAGATCTGCAGTACGGAACTCTCCTGGTTTGCAACCAGTAACACTGCAAGAAGGGCAGCAGTGCAAAAAAGGGGCAGCATTTTTAGTATCACCCCTCTATACTGTCCAGAGCTTTGAGGCAGCAGCCAGGGGTTGGGGCAGTAAGGTATTTCACAAGAACAACATTTCATCTTGTATTTCTGCACAACAGGGAAGTAAACGCAGCTAAACGTACAGACTAAGGTATAGCTAAATGTACAGACTCTGCTATCCTCCTCAGTCCGTGTCACTGTCATACGCAAGGCATAATTCACCTCTCCCCTCTCTTGAACGAAACCCAGACAAGCACTGCCAAGGCAAAGCTCGTGTGGGGCAGCACAGAGTTTTCCAGGGCAGAAACACCTTGCTGTGTCGTGTAGGTGGTCATCACTCTGACACCACCTCAGCAGACCGCAGTATTGCAGCTGCTCCCATGTTTACTCCTGACTTAGCCTTGAACGCAGCCCAGCTCACAGCCCTCCAACCAAAGCACTTGTACCTGCTGCCCCTTCGGAGGCACGGCTCGTGTTTCCTCACCCTCCCATAAGAGCCCACAGCTGCTCGTGGTGCCTGTTACCAGCATTAAAAGCGGCATTTTAAGAAAAAGCAGCACGTCTTGGGAGACTGACATCACCAGCACGAGCGTATTCATGTTACAAGGGGCATTTCCAAGCATCAATAAGCTGGAACAAGTCCACTAACATGTGGTGTGTTTACCTTTATAGAGGATGCACTGACATTTTTATGGACTGCCAAATTTATCCCACGGGTGAAAAAGGATGCAATAATGAGGGCCATTTAGTTATACAGTCATCATTAGCCATCACTTAAATGAGATATTAAAGAGGTGCCCTTGTGCCAGTACGCAGTTAATGTATCAGTGTTTCCGTTGTAAAACCATGTTTTTGTGGGTTCATAGCCCAACTACGAAAGTTCATCGAGAGCTGGAAACGGGACCAATTTCCAGGCTGGGAACTAGGTTTGGGAGCTAGGTTTCCTCTTTCAGAGGATCATAGAATCATTATGGTTGGAAAAGACCTTCAAGATCAGCTGAGGTTATAGCAGCTAGTAACTTTACATACAAAAATAAAAACTCATCACCCTGATTAAAGCTATAATTCAAATAAGGAACGTATAAAAGCAGTGATGGCACATGCTTGTAGTCTAACCTACATGTGGGTTTTATGCTATGAAAAACACGAATAGGTACATTGCACATCATAAATATGTTGCACAATGGGTAAATGATCCATTTTTTTCATACTACCTAAGACAGGTAGTAACAGAAAGGTACAGGAATTTGGGAAGGGGCAACACAAAAGGCCAAATTCTGTCCTTACAATCATGATTAATTCCACTTTACTCGCCAGTAGTAGGTCAGCATTATGAAAACCAAACTGGGCACACTGCCTGTCCCCTTCCAGCAGAACTCTTCCCATGGGTAGCTACGTGCCCTAGACGCTGGGGTTGACGCCCCACAGACTCTGAGCACGATACATCAGCGTGCAGGTCAGTACAGCAAGAGATACAGCAAGAGAGGCCAGAAAATTCAAATTCTGCATCTGGTCCTGAGAGGCCAAACCTACAGTCGCTCTCTCTCTGCCTTAGAATGAAGTTTGCAGAGCCAGGACTGAACTGCCTAAAAGCAAACCTAACACCTTGCAAGTTCATTCTGCCAAAACCCCAGCATGCTGCTGCTGTTTGCACTGTATTTATAGGGTTATATCAAAAAAATACACCCCACACCCTCCTGTGCTTCA
Source organism: Tinamus guttatus (assembly GCF_059628265.1). Taxonomy (NCBI): domain Eukaryota; kingdom Metazoa; phylum Chordata; class Aves; order Tinamiformes; family Tinamidae; genus Tinamus; species Tinamus guttatus. The sequence continues at coordinate 3,402,855 of NW_028288957.1, read as the reverse complement.
TCCTGAATGTTTTAAAGCTATTTTTATGAAAGACTGTTAATGTTACTAGAGATGATAAAGACTCGTGTTTCGCCCCTGCTGTTTTTTCAGGCTGATGGCAGCCCGTGCCTAGCTGTTTCCCCTGTGCAGAACTTCCCTAGTCTGCGTGGGCATTTCATACTGCAACAAAGGAAAGAAAAGCATCCTATAAAGGAGGAGAACATAGTTTTTAAACCACAAAAATTGGCCCGGGGCAGGTGCAATACCTAAAATTAATTGAAATTCAGTCAATAAAAAAATTAGAGTTTAAAGCAATTTCTGACTGTACAGTTTTACTATAACATCATTAGAGGGGTCCTCCAATTAAACTTGAGTTTTTAAAATGACTCATTTCCAAGACATGCTCCTTTAGTGACATTATGATTTAGAACTACTTCAAAATGCAAACCAAAAGCCTAGTAATTCTGGGCTTTTATCCTTCCACTCTTTGTTTGATTTGTTCCAGGTTTATCTTTCCTCCTGCTCCAAAGCCTCAGGAGCTGCAGCAGAGCACCCCTCTGGGTGCATTGAAGGTAAGCGGGTTCATGCCCACAGAAGATCTGCTCATCCAGCAGTTTTGGCAATGGTTGGGAGAAACGAACATTCACGGGCAGGAGCTGATGTACAGACTTGATCAGTGTTTTACGTTCTGCTGCCTATCAGTGTGAAAACCACCTATAACTCACGTATTGGCCTATGCTTCTTTTAGCCTTCATTTTAGAATCACGTAGGACAGGATATCATTCGCTATTGTGGCATCTGCAGACAAAGACTAAAAAAAAAAAAATCCTCTATTTAAGGATTTTTGTTTAGGCAGAACTCACCGTTAGGCCTGGTCCAAGCAAGACAAAGGCTGCCGGTGTCATCCTACAAAATATCTCACAACATTGTACTTGTAGCCTGACACAGCTACCACAGAAATCAGAGGCTGAACATCCTTTGACTCTAAAACATAAAAATTGAATTAGGACAGTTAAGTCGAAGAAGGAAATACTGCAGGAGAGTAATTGGATATACTATAAATGTGTATATCAAAGACCTACATCTTTATGTGCCTTTCAGGTTCAGGTGTTCCTCAGCTTTGTGATGGACATCAAAGGTTTGTATTTTGAGTGACTCAAACTGAACAGTTATGTTTAAAGATAACTTTACAAGACCAATGAAAAACAAATTTGCCTTAATAGAATCACATGAACAATCATAAAAATCAAAGGCCCAAAACCCCAACCCAAACAACAAACCACTAATAATCCAGTCTACTTGTCAGCCCTGGTGTGCAAAGCATTTTAAGTCAGCATACTATGGAAAATTCAAAAGTGCCCAGATACAGCCAAAGTTCTCATCCTACCCCTCAGAGGACTGAGCCGCAAAAACAAAAAACTCTGTTTTATAGTTGTTCAAATGCTCGTTTTCATTCATCGCTCTCATTTTCCTTTCTGGTTGTTCATCGTAAGACTACAGCTGCCACACGACACCTCTTTCTGTGAGACAAAAAGAGAAGCCTTTCAACAAATCCTGACAGTTTTCTTCATAGGGGCCTGAAAATTTGTCTACTCGGTTCATTGAGAAATCTAGGAAAAGACCTTCCCCTGTGGAACACTATCAGTTAAGAAGTGCCAGAAATCCATAGCGGGAGAAGTGTGGAATTTCACGTATTTCCATATGCCTTATCTTTTCTGGTCAGCCCTATTTTCGCTGTGTTTCAGAAAAGGAACAGTTTCTCTCCTGAAAATATATATTCATATTGGTTATTACAGTGCAAATGAAATAACTAGAGATTTTCTTTATGGCCTCTTGCGGTAGAAGTGGGAAAACTGGTGGATTTTTAAGGAAGTTCTGCTCATCTTAGCTATAAAGTTATCTCCTAAAAGCTTTAGCACCTCAGGATTATATAATATACATTGTTGGAGGAGTAACAGCAATATAATTGATTATTTTAATTAATACAGTCATATCAAGGATATGGAAGGAGCCTATGGGAGACCAGAATTTGCAACCAAAGAGTTGCAATATTCACAGCAGAGAATTTGGAAACAAATTATCTCAAAAATATGGATGTGCTGTTTCCATGGCAGAGTGAGCAGAAAGGATGGGCGCAAGTAGAAAATCAGAAACGTGTCTTTTCATTCCCAAACTCACCCCCCTCAAGGAACATAACCCCCTCAAGGAATATTTGATCTAAACTTTATGAAAATTCACTTTTCTGCCATCAATAACCACACAAATGAGCTGCCACGGTCTATGAGGAGAGAAAGACAACAGTTAACTGGTTAAATATTTTGCATGAATACTTATAAAAGTGTCAAAAAACTTATAACCACTTCCAATTTATTGCTTTGGCACTTGCACTGTGAAAGTATTGGAGGAGAAGGAAAGGGATTAGTGAATAGTGTGTTTATAGGACCGCTGCCACCCAACGTCAAGTGAGAGTATAAATACAATCAGAAAGACCACAGAGATGGGATTTCAACCAAAGGCCTTCTAGGTTTAGAACAATAAATATCTTGAATCAGATATCCTTAAAGGAGCAAGTATCACTCAGTTTAGATTATGCCTTTCCTCTCCTTTTTTTTTTTTTTTTTTTTTCTCCTCTTCTCTCCAGTGAGGTCACTGTTTATTTCAGAGCAAAAGAGGATGTCTTAGACTTTAATACAGAGAAAACTAGTGACAACAGGAGGACAAGAGAGCTCCTTCCACACACAAAAAAAAAATCTGCGGGAGCAGCAGCTAGGGATCCCAGTGCTCTCTCCTCTGAAACCAACACATTTAAGGCTTCTGCCTCCAAAACCTTAGTCCTGGACAGAAATACTTGCAGTAACATATGATGGAGAGTGTTTGTAGACTACATCTAACATGCCAAAGCCATTCAATTACTCATGGTATTTGATCTCTGTGCAGCACAATCCTGTAACAGACACTGCTGCCTTTGAAGAATTAGAAGCAATGACTCCCAAAGAAACCTAAGGAAAGTTTGGCACCGAACTCTCATTCAGATTTCTGGGAGAGCAAAGGACCTGCGTAGCTCTCAAACTCCCAGGCAAAACCACGCTATCGTCAGCCACTTGTCAGCGGAAAAGTTGCCGGGTTAATCTGTTAGCGTCATGAAAAATAAGAGACTGGCAAAGAGGCTGTTCTGTGTGGCACAACAGCTGTCATACAAGCAGCAATTTCCTTGGGATGCTGTGGATTTGGGAGTCCTATTACAGGGATGGTCACACTGGGCTCTGGCATTTTCCCTTCACCCTTGCAGGGGTCAGACAGGCAAAAGAGCAGGGGCAACCTGGAGGGACTCTGAATTCAGACAAGGGAGTCTCCCCTTTTTACCAGGGCACACCTGGCAAAAGGTGATCCCCGTCATGTTCAGCGCATGGCCACCAGGATCGGGTCTCCCCGAGGCACCTGCAGGATCAGGGGCTGCTCTCGTGCATCTCCTTTGGAGAACGGACATTTCGGTCGGGCAGGGTGTTCCACCCAGCCCTCCCAGCTATCCTAACGTATCATTTCAAGGGCTCAAGCTTCACTGCAATGGTTTTGAGACTGACTAGCCATACTAATCCTGCCATATGGTCTTACCCCTGCCTCCTGTAAATATTCTTTTATGGAAAATAACTTCAAGCTCTTCACAAATCTACCTGTTCGTGCTAAGTTATCACCACAGCTCCAGCTAGAACGACAGGGGTCTAAGTGCCACTGCCAAATATGCTGAAATGCACTAGTTGCTATTCACAAGCTGCACTTCCACGCAGCCCTTACCTGTTTCCTCTTTGTACCACTACTCTGACCAGTATCTGAAAGCGAGTGCTCTCTACGCAGTCCAAACGAGCCCCAAACCAGGTTATTACTCAGTATTACTCTATTTTAGGCAAATCGCCCCCTGATTTCTACAGAAGCTACACAGGCACCGCACCGATAAACAGGAGACTCCAGACAGCAGGGAGTAATTAGCTTATTTCCCACATATGGTGCTCGTATCTTAGGGTAGGGAGGACGCATACGGAGTTGAATAGATAAGGCAGTAATTAAAGCATGCGAGACGACGCAAACACCACAGCGTAAACTACAGAGCGTCGCTGGAGGAAACATTACTTTTTCCGGCCTTTTCCTCCTCACGCCGGGCTTCCCGGGTGCTACAACCCGCCGTGTTCCAGCATTCCCGCTCGCCCCGCGGGACGCGCGCTGCTCGCGGCGGCGCCAGCAGCTCCCCGCGCAAAGCGGGCCGCAGCGAAGCCGCTTCCCCCGCGGAGCCCCGCAGCTCCCCGCACTCACCTGGCGCCAGCGCGCGGAAGCCCCTCACCGTGTTGCCCCGCCGGAGGTGCCGCGCGGGCAGCGCCGCGGGGCCCCGCGGGGCCGCCGCCTCCCGCCCGCCGCCGCGGTACTGGTCGTAGAGGCGCAGCATGTGCTCCGAGACCTGGTCCCCCGGCTGCAGCTCCTCCGGCCGCCGCCGCTGCCCCACGCCGTAGTCACCTGCCGCGGCTCTCGCCCGGCCGCCCCGCGCTCCTCCCGGGGCCGCTCTCCGCCTCGGCCCGAGCCAGCGAGTCTTCAGCACGTCCCCCAGCGCCAGGCACAGGCAGCCCCAGCCCAGGCACAGACACAGCACCCAGCGGGCCGAGCCCACCATCCTGCCCCCTCGTCCCACTGCCCCGGCCCGCGGGCAGCCGGGCGGGACCGAGACCCCCGGGCGAGGGCGCTTCGGGGAGGCGCAGCCCGCGGCGGCTCCAGGGGCCGCGCTCGAATCGCAGATGCGGTTTCCTCTTCGAGAAAAAAAAAAAAAAGAAAAAAGAAAAAAAAAAGTGGGAGGAAAGCGCCACCGTGTAAACCGCGCGTCCTCCCCGGGGCTGGCAGCGGAGGTGCTTATTTCCCTGCCTGTGCCGGCTGTTTCTCGGCGGGAGGTGGAGGTGTTGCTCTCCGTGCGGCTGGACGCGCGGCCCCGGCTTTGAGCGGTGCCGGCGCAGCCGGGCTGAGTTTTTGTGGGGGTGCGGGGAGGGGGGGGTGCGTGCGTGAGTGCGAGTCCCGGCTCTCGGGGCTGATCTGTGCGATCAGCAGCCAATCGCGCCGCCTTCCCGCTCGGCCCCGGCTGCGAGCGAGAGGCAGAGCGAGGGGGAAAGCGGCAGGCGCGGGGAAGGGCGCCCGTGCGCGGCGGCAGCGGCGCCCTGCGCACCCAGGCCCCGGCGCTGCCGGCACCCCGGGGCACAGGGGGACGGGGTGGCGGGATGTTCCTCTCCCCAGCGCCTCCGCCCAGACGAACGCAGAGAAGTAAAAGGGCTGTGAGGAGACAAAAGTCCTGAATCGAATCACACCCAGGCTCCTCCTGGTGAAAATGTCTGGTCTCGGCTGGCCTCAGAGCACCGGTCCGTGTCAGGCAGGTGAAAGGGAAGGAAACGGGGCTGTGCTGGGCATTGAGTCCATCTTTTCCCAGCACCAGCCCTCCTGGCTGGCACTCTGATTCCTCCACGTTAGCCCGGCAGGCTGGAGCAGGGACAGGCAGCACGCTGCAGGCAATGGGAGCACAAACCCTTTCCGGGCATGGGGACGGTGCTGCAAACTCCGTGAGATCGGGCAGGGAAATCCCACACACGAGGGCTCCTCGGGCGCTGCGCTGAGAGGCTCTGCCAGCAGAAGGGCAGGAGGGCCTCACCCCTTCCCAGCTCCACAGCTGCGGGCAGCAGCCCATGGGATGTGCCACACGGTCCCTTTCCAAAGGTGCTCCACGCCTCAAACCTCTCTGCATGGTCCAGGTTAATTAATACCGAAGTTCACATTTGGAAAGTGACTCTGTTTCCAGCCTTAAGAAGAAAATTACCTTGCAGCTTAAGCTCCATATACAAATACAACCTATTTCTTGCATGGAGCACTCCTGTTTTCAACGGGCTGTTTCCAGGGTTAATTGCTAAACCAGAGTATACAGTTTCCAATTGTCTTGCATGCAAAAAGTACCTTAAAAGACACCTACCTAAAAGCAAACCCGAATGGCACCACACACCTACAGAAAATGTATCATCTCCATCATGCACTAAGGTATCACTGGAGAGAACAAGCTTATCTTTCAAATTCTGCTGAATATGGCACTTGGGTACCAAACATCCTTATGCACTGTTAATAATAAAACTGCAAGAAGTGAGAAGCTACTGGCAGGTAAGAAGGGAAGAGATGATTTTCAAAAGCAGACCAATTCTTTTGTATGATAAAATGCATGAAACTGTATTTCATTCATTTTCAAATAGTTTCAAGGCATCCAGTTTGCCACACACATCTGAAACAATTATACATACACATACACAGACATGCACAATTTTGTTAGTAATGCTAATAGCATCGTTAACTTTACATGTCACCTCTCTATATAAGAAACTTACATTAGTACAACATAAAATTTGGCCAACTGAATATACAGAAATTTAAGGTGTGATCAGGTTCCTGGAAAAAAATAAATAAATATAGTTCTCTGCAAGATGGAAACAAAATGATTTGAACTCATAGCTAAAATTTTCAGCCCAAGTAGCCATCTCTGATTTATCACCATGATTGAACTTTCAGTCCCAAAAGAGATTTGGAGCGAGTGAAATACTGGCCAAATACAAGTGCTGTTTCAATGGGAGTGGTGTTATTTTCTAATGGTGAGAGGCATCATTAACAAGACAGTAGCATAACTCAAGTCTCTTTTAAACTTAACAGTGCCAAATAACTGGCCACGAGAATGTGATCTGTTTTGCGTGTCCAGCAAATGAGGGATCTCACACACTGCAGGCTGGCTCTTGAGGTTGCACCACTGTAAATTGGGAATGATCTCAAAATGGGAGAAATGTTCAGAGCTAGCCCCTACATGCATCACGCAAAGGCAGATTAGAGAAGAACTGACTGAAACTCAGCGTGGAAGCTCAGGCAAACTAGTGCTGTACTTTTAATTCTTTTAAGGCTTAGCATAAAGCACTGTTTATGCAAAATTCGTTCAGAATTTGGCTCCCAGAACCTTGCCCTACCACCTGCCTGCGGTTGTTTAAGTTAGGTGTCTAAACCAGAAAGTCAGTGCAGTATAATCCTGTTTCAAGCACCAAAAAGAAAGAGGGCTCTGGGGGTAAGGGAGAAAGGAAGCGCAATGCTAGGTTCCTTCTCCGAATCCTTCCCTTTAGGCTGCCCCTGTAGGTTTCTGAGGACTGCAGAAGCAGAGATTGGGTTTCAAATATCACTCGCTTTACAAATTGCCCCCCAGGTAGAGTGGGATTCTATCACATGCAGTTCTGAAACTCCAAATGTTAAAAATTATCCTTAGATTAAACTGAATGTAGGATTTTACGTGCCACAGCACCGCCGTGACTGCGCAAAACAAACTGAACTAGCACGTGTGAGTAGTTACTCCTCATTAGTAAATAACGGCTGGCAAACTCACGGAGCTGCTGTCTGAGATAGCAGTGCTTCTGCACCTTTCTATTACTTCTTTTCCATTTCCTAGGTGGAAGTGCTGTAAATCACTAGCAAATTCAGTGCTGGTCAGGAAACAAAATTCTGTGCATGTCCCAGAAAGCTTAAAGTTTAACCCCACAGGTTTAATAATAGTTAAGTTGATTTACAAGAGAAGAAAGAGGGTCCCTGAAGCCATATAACTGTACTGGTGCCGGGTGCGATGGCGAAGCTGTGTCCCTAGCCTTGATAGATGGGCACGGTACTCCCATCATAAATACCACAGAGGGGATGGCTCCCACAGCGTCATCCTCAGCAGAGTGGTTCTGACAGGGATATTTTAACCTGCAGGTATCACTGGAGGTGCTGCGACCATCTCAAAGGGCCACTGAACCCACCCTTCTCTCCTACAAATGCAGTATGTTCCACCAGGAGGCACATTCTACTTTTTAAACTCTGGTTAAAAAAAAAAAATCTGAAATATCAAATTCAGAGGGTTATTTAGATAATGGTCAGATTCCAGCTGTTCTACAACCCTATAATAATGTGTTTGTCTACGCCATTTATGGGACAGGAGGGGAAGTGGAAAGAAGTAATTCCCAAGTGGCCTGGGAGAGCAGTGGAACCGGGAAAGGCCCTGGGGTGAGGAAGGGACAGGTTGCCCGGCTGACTCAGCACGGCTGCACCACGAGCCCAGGGGAGAGGACGGGGCAACCAGCACTGCCACGCGTGAGAGGGTCATTCTGTCGCCATACCAAAACTCAGCAGCAAAGAGAAGGACTTAAAACAGATATTACCTTCAGCAAGGCAGCGCTCTGCGGCAGCTCCCGGGGGCCCTGGCGTCCTCAGGCACCCGCCGCACCGCGCAGATTCCAGGACGTTCCGTTCCGGACCAGACCATGCTGCACACGGGAACTGCTTCCCCCGGCTGCCTCAGCCGGGAGCTTCCTTGGTCCCCGCTGGTGCTCTTCCACCTCCTCTTGCTGCAGTGCTCCATGGACAGGCACACGACATCGAGGAATAGGCCCGTGTTCTGGCTGTTTAAAAGCCATGTCCTCACACCGAGATACAGATACGCCGCGAGGAATGGATGAGGAGCCTACAGCTCTGTTTTCACAGATGAGATGCTCCCTTGGGCAATATTCCCATCCCCAGGAAATCAGCAGGGTGGTGTAAAGCTGCTATCAGTATAAGCAGACTCCAAGCTTGTAATTCCATCATATTCCCTCATGCATGCTAAAATTCCTCTATGATTCTACAAATAATAAATATCAGGCTTACCATGCAGCACTTCAGCAAGTTACTAGGCAAAACCAGACTCTTCCCTGAACTGAAAGGACTCTCTATCTGTTTGGGAGGGTTTAATCTTCATGACCCCTCTTCTTTGGGAGCTTTCTGCCATGACTGGCCAACAAGAAACCCGCGAATCCCAACTCTCCAAGTCACTTCGCTGTCCCTCAGAACTGGCGACCCTCCCAGTATCCCAGACTTGTTTCCTGCTAGGCAGTGCACACGCAGTAAATAATCCACAGGTGTCTGCCTGGACAGGGCCGCTGCAATGGAAGGACCCGCTCTGCTAGGATCTCACTTTTCTGTGTAAGACACTGTCACACGTGGGGCCTCCCAGTGCTGGTCCAGCAAGGAACGAAATCTTAGCTGTGTTTAATTCAAACTAGTGAGGCTGGTTTTTTTTTACCCATTTTACTATTCCAATGTTTAGAGCGAGGATGCTTCTTCTGCACCCTTCCTCTTAATGGCTCTCAAATTAATGCCTACTTTCGAAAATATGTATCTTGTCACGCAAATAGCAGTGACTGCACCTGAAAACAGTATATGAAACTGCTGATAGTGAGGGGGAAAAAATCCTGCTTTCATCGCTTGATGAACGTTCAGCACTACTGGATTGCACACTTGATTTCCTTTGAGGAGTTGTCAGAAGCAACTTTGCTATCCTTTCAGGCACGATTTGTTTTCTTTCTACTTTTAAATGTTTATTGCCAAGATATGGACGTATTAAAACATTGAGAGATAAGCAAAAGGATTTGGCAAAGTGAGAAAACAGTATCCTTTAAAATGAAGCATTTTGGTTTAAATAATTTATGGTTGGTTAGTTTAGATTCTGACCATGTTCCCATCTGAAATTCAGCTCAGTTTCTTAAATAACATTTTACAAACATAAGTGAAGGTTATGGAAAGAACCCGTGGTTTGGTTTTCAGTAGATATTTTGACAGTGCTGCTACTTCCAAATGGAAATGTCGTTTTGCAGTTCTTCTTAAGCCACTCTGTGGCCTGAATCCTGCGCTAAGGTGCTCTCGGCTGGATGCACTGACTGACCAGGTTTCATAGGGCCAATACTTAATAACACAATGAAGCCAGCATTTGCTAACACATTTCCTTGAGTTTGTTTCTCTGAAATATAATATATATATATATGTATTTTGCAGGGTCACCATAAGGGCTGGTGGCTGGAGCGTTGGCCCTGCGAGGAGAGGCGGAGGCAGCGGGGCCTGTTCGGCCTGGAGCAGAGGTGGCTTTGGGCAACCCCACAACAGGCTGCCGGGCCTGGAGCTGCGACGAGGACAGAGACGGGCTGTTCACGGCGGTGCCTCTCTGTGCAGCTCCGTCCTGGGGGGCTTTCAAGACTGACTGGATACAGCCCCGAGCAGCCTCCTCTGAGCTCACGGCTGGCCCTGCTTTGAGCAGGAGGCTGGAGCAGAGACCGGCCGAGGTCTGTCCCAACCTGATTCATCCTGTGATACTACAATTCCCCGAGACTCTTCTTGGCAACCGCCTGACGAGGCAAAAGCTTTGTTGGCTTTCTATAAATATGCAGTTGAATCCTGCGGTCTTTTCTTTAGGCCAAATCCTCATCTCGCGCAAAATACCAGATTTCAATATTCTATGCAGTCGAGATTCCCCATATTGTAATAGTCATGCTTAAAAGATTTGCTGCATTTTTACCAACACTCTTGTGAAGATACTTCTTCAGTAAGAAAACCAGTATTACTTTAATGATTTATGCTGTAATGATTTTCATCGTGTAACAGTCTGGCCTACAAAACGCAACAAATGTTAGTAATAGTTCTGCAATTTAACATCTTCATTCTGCTTGCAGCTTTGCAGCTGCCAGCAGAACTGAGGACACACGCAGGAGACTCAAACACGCAGCAGACTCAAACACCTAAACCTCTCTGGGCATCTGGGTCTCCGTGCTTACGACCCTCACGGGCTTTTCGTGCCTTCTGTTGACAAAGGCAAACCAGGTCACTTGGAAGGCTAAGAAGGGTTAAAGACTGTGTCAAGCTCTGGTGTTGATGCAACCGCAGTAAAAATGATTTGTGCATGATGAGATCTAGTCTGAACTTGGTGCAGAAGCACTCTACATATTTTGCATTTTTAATGGAGATGACTAAATGTGGTGTTAATTTCTTATTTTCCCCCCTCCCCGCCTTTTTTTCTGTCTTGGTTTGCCAAATGTAGCTGTTCAATGGCATAATCATCAAAGCAACGAAGTGGAATAAAAGCTTACCTACCTTTCCTGTGTTTATAAAAACAAGGCAAACATTTCAGTATGATATACTGAACGGCTCCAAATCTCAAAACACAGTCCAACTTCCTAAATCACTTCTTCTGGAATATCCAAATAAACTCATCTGCCTTTCTGAACAGCAAACAAATCATCTCGGTACAAATGGACGAATCAGGTCTCAGGCAGTCTGCAGGGCAGGTTTCTACACAAAACAGCTGTAGGGGCACGGAAAGCTACAAAACATGCAGACAGACACAAAGAATAACCATCACCACGTGGGACAAATTCTGCACACACGCTGCTGTGATTATGGATTGACTCCATCCTATCCAGCAAAGTCACTCTAGATTTCCATCTGCAAAGCTGGGGTAACAATCTGGATCGCTATAGATGACGTATTACAGTATTTTCCCCTCCTTGGCACCCGAGACAGAAGAGGCGAAGGGGTCAACTAATGCTGGTAGAGTTCTGATCCGGTGTCTAGAGACAGGCACCAAACTCCAGCTGGTGCGTGTGTGTTTCCCTACAGCAGCACTTGCAGGCAGACACGTGAGGCAGAATCGAGCTCAAACCCTCTGAAACACAGGCTGTGTGGAAGGCAGCCTGACCGTCTTTCTTCCTCTTCAGGGTTACTTGTGTTTTAGCTGGGCAGGGCAGGACTTTTCCGAACCGGCCGCTTGCCTGTACCTACTCCACCACGGTTGCAGAAGGAGGGTCCATGCACGGCCCTCGTTTGTTCTCTCCCTGCCAGCATGGATAGCGTGTGGGGAACTGCAGATCCTGCACTTCCTCCGTGGGCCCTGGCAGCTTCTCGTTGCAGAGCTCGACCTGATCCACCAGTCAGACTCCGGTTTGTGCCTCGCATGCTGCCGTACGGCCGTGTAACTTGTAAGCAACCGAGCCTTTTTATTCCTTAGCCCTGAGCACAGAGTAGGCCTCAATCTTAATTAACTTTATTTAAATGAAAGTGCAGCTCTTGTGCCACTGTCGGGGCCAACCTCACTGCTTCCCAGCAGTCCTTTTCAGAAGTGCTGCTTAAAAACCTCACCAAAAATTTCCAGGTTTCCACACTTTCAGTAATTGCCATGTAATGCACATATCTGGTAGCTTCAGAGTTGTTTGTTCCTTCCACACAAGCATTCGGAAGTCCTGGGGAAGAGGAAACCACAAATACTCCTTCTGAGGGAAATGAAATAATTGCCTATTTGCATAACAAAGTGATATTAGCAAAATCTGTGCAGCATGTGAAGGCCAATCCTGCACTTGTGCTCATTAGCTGCCTGGGTTCCAGGCTTTCCAGAGTTTACTCACCAAGGCAAGCTCCGCTGCTGTGGCTCCTACAGCCAGTTCCTCTCACCGTCGCTGCGGGGTATCCTGTGCAGCTTCGCCTCAGCCCTCGGTGCCGTCTCTTTGCTTCCGTGTATTCTGCTCCAACAGTAGGGCTCCTGCCACCGAATTCTTGATCAGTGGGAGAACTCTGGCTCTCAGCAGCATGTGTGCAGCCCCACCAAGTCAACCCCGCTCTTGTACTAGATCCATAACCTCCAAATGCTGCCCTCCCCTAAAACATCACTCCAGAGCAGCCTTGCCTCTGCTTGCTGGATTTGGTCTTTTGATCCAGGCAGAATCCACTGCTGTCAGCGCCCAATGACTTGCTTTTCCCTCTCCAAATCATTCCGTTGTACCCTTTATAATACACACATTCCCATGCACAGTTCATAAAGTTGAAAACTAGCACAAGAGAATGCTAGACCGCACATCAGCAAGCAGCACTCGGAACTGCACTGCGCGCATTGCACCACATGGAGCTAGCTCTCCCCGTTCCTTTACCGGGGAATAAAGCTGTGTCCCGTCCCTTTAAACCTCCTTCCTCTTGGTCTTACAAATGTGTACAGAAAATAAGTCTTTTGCTAGAAGTGCAGCTTCTTTAAACTTTTAGCAAGCTACCCCTGTGCACAGCCATTATATATACACACATATATCCATTATGCTTGCTTTTTTATGCTTACTAGGCTGGGTGTTTGCTCAGGTGGCCAGCATCAGCCTTCCCGTTGGAGGTTCCTTCCCAGAATAATTTCTTCTCTAGGGCCTGGGGATCACATGTTTCTCTCATCACAGAGAACCTCTGCTGTGGGATCTGTAATAACTCTGCTTGGAGTTGAACTGAAATAAAACATGCCTCAAGCGAACAATAGCCAAATAACAAGAGTGATGTTTTTTCTTCTTGTAAAGAGCATGTACTGCACACAGGGCTAATCTGCATGGCTTCAGTACATTCAGCACCTGTGTTTTTGTTTTCTTTGCAGTGGGAACAGTGGCTTGGCCTGCACTGCTTGTCCCTGCCTGCCTTGCAGAGAATTGCCCAAAGGTTTTATTCATTTTTAATCTGATTTCTTCCCTGTATGTGAAGAGTTGGAGTTAAGGGAGGATTTTCCCCCACAACCTCTTTCACTGATGGCCAAAAGGAGAACTCTTAATGACCGTGTTGTATGCTGCTTGGAGGTCTCGCTGGTCTTTATGTCAGAGGTCAGTTAATAAGGTGCCACCTCTGCTTCCTTCAATCAGCCTTAAAGACACGCTTGGATTTGCAAAGCTGCTGCTGGAATCATGAACGTGAGAGCACATGGAGCGCTGCGCTTTCTGAGCAGACACCTTATTATATAACTATCACATTCAAATCTAGGCTTAACTATCACCATTGCTTTGGGTTGCTCATGCAGCTGGCCATTCACAAAACCACCATAAAATCACATTGATCTCATCAGAATTTCATTTCATGCAACAGAAGGAAAGATTCCTAACAATGTCCTGAAGCATCCTGTTATGATAGTTTAAGAACAAAGAACTTCAGTTTTTGGTGTAAAATGACTTTTCCAAGCATTGTATTTTGTATTAAATAATAATTCTTCCTGTGATTCTGTCTGTGGCTCAGGATGGAGCTGTTCACCACCCATCTCATGTTGTTTTTTAGCTTCACTCTATTATCCAAAATAACAACAACAACAACAAATGTTCTGAACCTGTAAGCAAGACCAAAGATCCAGACTCCACATAAAAGGAACAAAACTATGATTTTGGCAAGGGAGGTAAAGAAAAATACAAGAATCCAAAACATATTCAGGCTAAAATCTGTAGACCTTAACTCATTTATGCAGTTTAAACATGTTTGGGGAAAACAAAACAAAAGAAAAAACACATCATGGTGGTATAAAATCTAGAGTTTCAGAGATGCTTTGCAAACATGCACTTTCTCATCAGTGCATAAAATCGCCTGTCTTAGGGCTATGCACTGTTTTACATCTGGAGTAAACATCATGATCAGCAATCATACACGGTCCCTTCTCAGACGGGAGATGTTTCCGATCCCAGGCAATAATTTCAAGTTGGACAGTTTGTATTTGTCTCTGCCTAAAAGTCGCAGAGTACAGGAGAGTATTCAGGGGGCTTTCCTATGGTTATCAATTCTTGGAAAGCTTTCCTCTTGATTACCATCCATGTGGCATGTCCCCTCTGTACCTACACAGGGCAGAACAGTGGCAGGATGTTAGGAAAAACATCATTGTCATTGCTAGCATGGGGTGAAATACAAGATAACAGAATTTTTATCCCCGTAGGCACTATCCTGTCTGGTTAGGATAACAAACCTTTTCTGTAAAATATAAGGCAGATCATGGAAGTGTTTGGGGGCAGATTTTCAAGAGCTCACCACTTAAAAAAGCGGTTGAATTTTCTTCCACTCAGGATTGTCAAAGGGCTACGACATATCACTTTTGAACTTTCATTAACCATATCCTCTGCTCGTACGTTTTGAAGAGACAGGACACCAGGAGGTTAGCTCACAGGTGAGGGAATTTTACAGGAGGGAATTTCAAAGATTAATCCTTTAAGTTCAATGAATACAACTACTTCATTGCATGTACTTCAGTTCAGAAAAAATAAACAACCTCTTATCTAAAAAGAGGATTGCAGCTCTAGTCTAAAATTGCATGAAATGAGAACCCTAAAGACGGCCACCACCAACTGCAAAAGATGAGACCACTGTACAGCCTTCCAGTCGCCTGCATTTACAGACATAAAGTGCACTGGTGCTTTCACTGATAATGACATGGAAACATGTAAAGTCCACTTGAATCCAGATTTCCTTCCATTTTCCTAGAAGTGCAGACTTCTTTCTTTCTTTTTTCTTTTAATTTAATTATTATGACTTTGAGATTATGTTCTCCACATTCCAGAAACCATTTTCCTTTTTTTTTTTTTAAAAAAATATTTCTTTAAGATCCGATTAGATTGAGAAAGAATAATGACAATTCAGTGGTTCAGTGGAAGGAAACATATCTTTCATACTCCTACTATTGTCCTTCCTTACCAACCTTCCAATTCAAACACAAAAATCCAGTTTTCAAATGAAATGCAAGAAACCTTTTACGTTTAGTACAGTTATATGAAGAAAGGAAAACACGGAGAAGCAGCAATGTCAAGAGAAATCTGTCCCAAGAACACAAGGCCTTCCTTTGCTCTGCAGAAGAACCTTTCTAACTCATGGGGCTGCAACATCGAAGAGTTGCTACGGCCTGGGCCTTGGTTCTTTCTCTTCACAGCCCTGGGAAGAGGCACAAGTTGTCTTGGCCTGTTTGTTTTCGATGCCCGCTTGGTAGTTTCCCCCGCTTTGCCGGGCCCTGTCCGCAGGCCCCGGGCAGGCCTCCCGTTGGCATTTGCCGGGCCTACACTAGAGGGCTCTGCCGGCCTAGCTATGGAGGCCAAGCCTCGGCCTGGCGACGAGGCCTACCCCGCGGCCGCGCGCTGCCATGCTCTGCTCTGCGCTTCAGGGATGAGCAGAGGAACCTCCACTTTGCATGTGTGCTGCTTACATTGCAGGGTCCTGCGGGGTTAAGTCTGATGTACAACAGCAAGAGGTTAGAGTGAAAGACTTTATTGTATTTTGGAAATGGCAGAACTGCGCAACATTGAAAGCTCTATGGGAAAGAAAATGAGCCTTCTAAGTCTCTTTCCCAAATCGTTGCAGCTTTGAAGTACCAACTTTCACTTTGTAATTGTTGGAACACTCCCTCTCGTTGCACTGAAGGGATCTTTCATGCGCCAACTGCTAAGGCCGAGGCGCTCAGCCTTTTCCAAAGGGTACATGCTTGTGATGAGGCTGGTAGATAAAGCCCACCCTATGGTAAGCCTAGCAGCACTGCTGCCCTCCTTTCCCTGAGTTCCCTCCCTTGTCCTTTTCACAAATTCATAGTTTTAAGGTCAGAGGAGACCATTACATTCATCCACTCACTTAATCAGGTCCAGGGAATTTTATTCAGCCCTTTTCAGCCTTTGTTTACGCTGCTTCTACCCCACATACTTCTTTTCTCTGTAATTATCATTATTCTTTGTTTTCTCCTAATTCTGTGCTGCTTAGTTTCGTGCCATCTTCCTGTTCTCCACCAAGCAGACAGCTACGTTGGTGGTTCTACCAGCTGGATCATGTAAGTACGGGCAACGTACCCAAGTGCCCTGGGAATGGAAGAGAGTCCCCCTTGGGCCATTGCGTTGCTGCCTGAACTTCTGGCAAGCTGGTACTAGAACAGCTGCAAGAGCAGGAATAGATGAAAAGTGGCCTTCAAGGAATCACTACTGCCATCAGAGTGCTGCAAATTTCTTTACAGTTACCAGTCTCTATGGTGACTTCTTGGGCCCCCCTGTGAACGGCTTAGTCCATATTAAATGGGATTATTTCCTCCACAGAGGCCTAGGTCTCCCTGAAAGGAGTCTCCCAGGAATAATTTAGAACATTTTGTTGCTGGGAAATTACACGAGTGTAGTTTCTGCTTTACTCCAGGAAAGAATGCAGCCTCTCACATGTAGCTGGCATCCTGCTGGATGACTAGTAGTGAAAAAATTTGGGACCAAAACATCTCTTCCCCCCTACGTGCCTTTGCAGAATTCACATACCCTGTGGACTTCAGAGAGGGCAGTCAAAGGATGCTGATACATCCTGCATATCAATGTGAGGACTTCCAATTCACCTCCCTCAAGAAGCCAGGTAAATACAACTCCAAAGTGGTCTGAAAATCCACTCTTTCAACTGTTTATTCTTCTTCTAGATGGCATTAAGGTAACTAAACAAGTAGTTGGGAGAACAGCCACAAAGATGGACCTTATGCCCCTCTTCTGAGGATGTGGTCATAGATAACAACATGGAGGTAGAGATCTGTTTCAATAGGTGTCCGTGTTGTGTTGTCTCCTGGGTAGGTCTGAAACACAGAATATTACACATCCTCAGGCAGGAGACACAAGGCATGGTTTTGAATTTCATGAATCTTCTTTCAACAGAATCTCCCTTGCAACAGAAATTTGGACTGACTCCTCTTGATGGCTGGTCTTTCTCAAATGTCTGAACACCAGATCCTTTATAATTTCTCTGCTTTTAGCAGAAGGAAAGACAGTGACACAGTAGTTGTAGCTAAACACAGCTAGGAAAATCTGGACTATCAACTGGTCAAAGAGAAAGTCCAATTGCAAAGACCAGGGACCGAGTCTATTAAGGATGAAACCACTGTGCGAAGTCAAGCTGATTTCAGTTTGGCCCACAGCGAGCACTTCTGAAAAGCTGCTTCTGCATCAGTGTTACAGAAAAAAAGAGAGCTGGGTGATCTCAGAGACCCACGTGCCTGGGCCCTGAAACCTGCAGGGAGACCAAATGTCCACACAGCAACGTTTTTTGATACAGCTCTCAGCATGTAAGATCTTTCACATAGATGCTAGAGCTGGTTGTTTGTTACAGATGTTCTGCAGCTGTAGGAAGTTAGATTGGTGGCCCACATTCAGTGCAACCCAACACATTTTTAGATATGCATTTTTGAATTTCTAACAAACCAATACACTTATTTTGAAATACATATAATTTGATATTTTGTACTGTTGCTATTCATATGTGACCATCTTTCATGGCAAATACATCAAAGAAACCATCATCCTAGATCTGTTCAGCACAAACCCAAACAAATTATTGCCCAGCTTACTTCATGTTGGTTTTGCAAGTAACCAAAGCCTGGGCGTGTTTGTCACATTCAATCTATAGTCCAAGGACTTTAGTTCTATAGTTTTTAAAAGTGCAGTTAGCACTAAAGGAACAGTCAGTTTCTTATGCAGGGCAACTGTTTATAAGATTCCTGCTCATTTAGTTCTCAAACAAAAGGCATATGTGGAAATTCAAGCAACTTTCAACTATGGCTGGAAATCGGATGCCAAGGTGACTCTGGTGTGGGCCTCCATTTGCTTTCTGTGGATTCAACTGCTTTGTAAATCTAAACTACAATTACTTTAACAGCAGCGGGCAAAGTCTGAAATAAATTACCCAGATCAATCAACTTCAGCAATAACGGAGTCATACCCATTTTTAAGAGAAAGGATTTAGGAAATTTGTGCTGACAACAGCATTTCTATAACATTATCTATGTCTACAATATTCGCCCTGCATGTAGCATTACTGAGGCAGAAGCATTTTCCTTTTTTGTTCTTTTTAATCCAATGGTAAATCCTTCCAAATGATTTGCTTTGCAGGTCTCCACAAGAACAGGCATCTAATGTCAAAATTCTGTATGGGACAGGGTTTAAATAGGAGTTTGACCCCTATGCCATAGTGACAATCTCAATATACTGCATAACCAATTGACCTTAGTAGGGCTGCCTATCTCAGGACTTCTCAAGTATTTTGCATTAAGGGGGAAAAATGGAATAATCTTCTTAGAATTATCTTTAGGTTTCACTCCATTTAACTGGAGCAAATCTGAAGGCAAGTGAAAGTCTTATACAATTAGCAAAACTATTGCTCTGTTTTTTCAGAGGGATGGAGAATCAGCACGTTGGTACTCGTGGACTTCACAGTGTCAATAAAACCAAGTAGCATTGTCATGGCAAAGTCACACTGCATTCCCCCTTTCGAAAGGCTGTGTGACGGTGACAGCACTCGTCCTGCTGGCTGTGCAGGTGCCAAAGTGCTGGGACGGAAGAAGGGCCACCCTTCACATGCACGAGTCCATCGTGCTTTATGGATTTGCCTGTGTCTGGCACCAGGCAAATTACATTTCTTGCACTTTGTTTCAAAACAACCTCATATTCCTTTATTTTTATCCACCTGCAGGCATATTTCATAATAGGAAACTTGTTTTTTTAAGAGCAAATAAAACACTAGCCCCAGGATGGATTTACAACATACTAACAACTTTTCATCTTAGCAAGAGGCACATGTAGCATCATCTGAATAGAACATACTGTCTTGCCACACCAGATGCACCTGCTCTTATATTGCCAGCCCATTACCCCTGTAGGTCTCCCATTTCTCGATCCACAGTACTTGTAGCCAGTCCTGCTTTCCTCCTCAGTCTGTTCGCTCTCCTGAGCTTCCCTTTCCTTTGCACTTGTAGCCAGTGCAGTTAATAGGATACAGACTCATGCTGAATCCTGTCCTAGCAAGACAGACAACATTTTCTAATTTTGTCTGGAAGGTTTAGAAAAGCAGGGGAAGGAAAGGAGAGAAGTCCTGCTTTGGAGATCTTTCAGTTTTATCAGTCAGATCAACTTTTGACTGCTGTCTTCACAAGAGAAAGGCCTGATATTCCAAAGGTATAAAACAATAAACAAGGTAAGCTAAGTTCATCCCGACAGGGATCATAGTAATTTGGTTAACAAGGGGAACAGTATGACTGAGTAAGCCTGAAACATGAGGTGCATATTGAAAAACACAGTATTTGCAATCAGACTTAACCGCTTAGCAGTCTAACTCCATTGCATAAAGGAAACCCAGAATATTGCAGAAAAGGCATTTACCTTTGGATCCACATTTATTATTTTCCTATCACTTTTGTTCTTGAAGAGTAATCCACAGGCATTTTCTGCAATCACTTGGTAGTTTGGGCTGGAATTTGAAGTGCTGACATTTCTATCCCAGTTGTAAAAGCTGCAAAAACGTGAAACAGAAATACTGTACTTTTAGCAGATGTCAGTCTTCCATCTTAAGGGGCAAATTCTGACCTACTTATTCACGTTGAGTAGTTCCTGATTACACAGGAGTCCCTCTGAAAGCAAAACACATTTACTGAGGAGCAGAAGTCTACTAAATATTAGAAAATATGTCCAAATGTGGTCCTACATATCTAGTCTCTGGCAAACTAAAACTGAGGCCCCTACTTGACTTCTCATCTATTCAGTTCTAGTGTTACTAAAAGATTCAGAGCCTAGGTTATAACTAGCGGGAAGTGGTGATGCTTTAGAATTACTACTGTGACGGAAACAGCTCTGGAGACCACCTGAAAGTGCTTCCCAGACCACCACCGATCTGCAAACCAGATGTTAGAGCCAACAGTTTCCCCTTGGATCGCAATGCAACTCTCTTGCTGCCTTACTGTTTTCCTTTCCCTTGTTTTTAATGTAATTCTGGTATTAAAGTTTTTGGATGTCTCCTCACGGGCCAGACATAGGAGGGAGGGGTTGAACTTCAGTTCCCCAAAGAAAATCCCGGCTCCCCGAAGAGCCGGAGGTGGCAGCTGGTGATTAGTTCTGCAGCTCCATCAGGCTGACCGCGTTTGCAGGTTTCTGAAACGTCTCGGAGCTAAACGCCACATCAGAAGGAATCATCAGCCCGCTATGTCAATACCAAATGCACACAAGAGGATTGCAGCAATTTATCCATCTTCCTTCTAGCCCGGAGGTGTTGGAATTCCAAAGGAATTCTCAAACATTTCTCAAACAGCTGGCCTCAGCCATTTTGGGTTTTGTACTCTCGCACGCTCCTTGTTAGTATTTGTTTGGGAACCTTTGCTGCTCAGACATAACTGCAAATTGCATGACACGATGGCACTGCCACATGGACCTCCGTGGGGTACTCACGTGGTCATTGAAGCGGTCCACTGCACTTCTGCTTCTTTTCAGATGTATTTTTGGTAAAAGGATAACAAAGCAGAAAGAAGCCAGACACTCGTTCTGGGTGCAAGTAGGACTTAACAAGTCTTGAAAACACAAAGCCTTTTATTTTCATATCTTCTGCCAGGATACTCTGCTCCAGTTAGATACATGGGTTCCTGTTTTAAAAGAGCCCTTGATTTCTGCTTCACATTGAAAGGAAAAAAACAATAGGCCTGATTACTACGTATTCAAAGCCTTTTTTTCATTCCGAATACCTCTGCTGAAACTAGAGCAATGCAGAGCGACTTAGCAATGAATTTGCAACACCTTTATGGAGTTCATCCTGGCATTACTGACCTCAGTGGGTGATTTGCCACTTAAGTGGATGGATTTTGCCCAGCTTATGACTTGAGATGTGTTCAGCACAAAATTAAGTTCTTGAGCAAATGAGTTAATGAAAGTACAAGCCGTCCCTTGGAGTTGTGCGCAGTCTTGTGCTTGAGAGACTGCAGAAATGAGTGAAAGGTGGGTGCACATAATAAATTCAGCTTAATGGTTTTGCTTTGATACTGTAATTGGTTAACTTGTTGTCTGTTGGATTATTTAATGCTCCTGGGTAGTCATGTTAAGTGGTAAATATACACATTTTTTGCATGCACCGTTTAAACCTAAGTATAAGAATATACATAAATTTATATACAAATTAAATGCACAAGTTCTTTTAACTCATTGCTCAACAACGTTATTTCATCCATGGAGCTTTTTCTCGTCTCCCGGGACACAACTCACTTAACAAGACAGATCACACTAATGAAGACTGTGCTGGAAAACCGCTACCAGATTAGGAAGGATTTGTTCTACATTATCTCGGGGAGGATGGAAAAGTCTGTCTACAAAGAGTTCCCCACATTCATTAAAAAGAAATTAAACATCTGAAAGAGGAAATACTCAATTAGCTGCCGGATAATAACTTCCTGCATTTTGCCAAGTTTCCAGCCCCACTCCTACAATCCTTCCACATTTAAGCCACTGGGAGCATTGGCTGTCCGGCGAATAAAAGATGAGAGCTCAGACGGACTTTATATTGAGAAGTGACTGTCTAATGCAAGCAGTTTTGTGACGGGCTCTTTGCTGCATGGCAAACTGGTTGCCCTTGTATGCTCAGATGCTAGGAAGAAGCCACAAGACGCCCGCTGGTGAAAGGCAGCCAATCTGCCTGAGCTCTTGCCCGAGGGGCCGGAGAGTTGGAATGCCGCCCTGCAGGAGTGCCCAGGCTGCCAGCGGAGCCCCACGGCCTCCAAAGCAAGGCCAGCGGAGAGCGAGGAGACCTTGGGGATGCCCGGCCACGGAAACACTTGCACCCGCGTCCCTCCTCCGCCAGGCTCGCTGACAACCGCCACAACCGATTCTCCGCCGATATCCGCGTGAGCCGCGGGATGAGGAGGGCTGCGGAAGCCAGGGGACAATGTTGATGCAAGGACACGCTGCCTGGGAATACAGTTAGGCAGGAAGTCAAAGGGATATTTTGATGGGAGGAGCAAGGAGTTGAAAAGGATTCTCTGGAGCAGCCTCTCTCTTTGCTGTCAGCTACTTCTAAGGAAACTTGTGGATGTTACTCAGTACTTTCTACCACGTGGCTGTTGCAATAAAAGGAGACTAGAAATTAGGACCTACAAAATCTCATCCATGTTTCTCTCTCACTCTAGAAATAACAGTAAACAAAAGTGCATCATGGAGTACTATCTATGGGCTACTACAATCCCAATCCAAGCAAATTGATTTTTATTAGTAGAATTAGAGATAGCTTTAAATATTTAAATTCTCCTGAAAGGAAAACATGCTATCAGACGAACAGGATCAAATGCCAAACTCCAAATTCACCGTGTACTTTTTTTCTATTATTATTTTGTTTGATTTCCAAGTGTTTTGGAACAAATTTAACAGTCCTCAGCATGGCTCTTAAGTATGTGGAATATGAGAGACTTAGCAGTGCCCACAGTCCAGCTGCAAAAAGAATGCACATCTTTTTTTTGTTGTTGTTTTAACAATGAATTGTTGCTGCAGTGGTATATAACAAGTACCACACTGTGTTTGGGAATACAGGCTAAAATATGTGAGGCCTTTTTTTTTTTTTTCCTCTTTTTTTTTCCCTTTATTTATCAGCTTATTCTGGTCAGAGCAGATTTTCATTCTGCAAATGCCTTCCCAGGACCCAGGAATATGAATACAGGGTTTTGTATACTTAAAGTTCTCCTTTGGGTACCAAGATGGCAGCTCCTCAAACCACACGGTGCTTATAGAATGTCTTTCATCCCAAAATCTCTGGATCTTCCCTTCTGTAAACAGGCATTAAAACACTTGGCATTCTTGTGAGATTGAGGCAGCTCCTTGGTGGCCAGGGGAGTCAGGGCACAGAAATCATCGGAGATCCTCTCCCAGGATCACGCAGTCCCTATTGCCAGCTCCAGGAGGCAGCAGCTTTAGGAGGACTTGGGGCAGGTCAGCTGCCTTCCTGGGTGCAAATCTTTGGCAAGATTTTACAGGCTGGATTTTGCTGTGCAGATGCACTTTGTCCCCTTTCCCCGCTTATCCCGGGGGGAACCCAAGGACTTGCAGAGCCCATGCTAGGGGCTGAAGTGCCCGCGCGGCCTCGCACGACCTACAGCTGGTTGCAGTCACACGCGGAACGATCCGAGGGTTGTCAATCACCGCCTGACCGAATGGAAAGGTGTCTATCTGCAGGGTAAGGGCTTTGTTGTCCCCGCTCTTTATTTACCATTTAAATCAGCAAAATCGGGGAGAGAACACAGTGTAAAGGTGTTTATGTCTGTGTTGCCTCCACCTTTGATCCCAAGGGGTTAGATTATACTACCCTATTCTTTCTTGCCCTCAGGATAAGGGTTGGTTCCTTGATTCTGTTCTCTACTTCTCTCTTCCCACCCACACGTACACTAAGATAAAACCATTCCCTATAGCAGACTGGGACTTCAGTCAAAAACTAATTATAAACAATGACGGCTCGACAGCTTTTTTCAGTTTGTGGTTGTACGAATTTGTGATGCAAACTATCTGGCTTCAGCCCCCCTCCTGGTAGTTTACAGGCCAGCCTGCTTTTGTTGGGCAGCAGCAGAAGGGTGCTGACAGGGGGGACAGGGAGACACAGGGCAACAAAGGAGAGAAGAGATGGAAATAAAAACCAAAGGAGGCCCTTGAGCCTGAAAAATGATACACTTTCTGCCCTCCAGGAGGAGGGCAGCGATAATCATGCTAATAGGGGGAAAAATTGGCATTCTTCACGCGCTTGCCCAATATGACAAAGTAGCAACAGGCTGGGACGGGCCTGGCCTGTCAGCCCTTCCACGGCTTTCTGGTGCAAACGAGGTCAGTGTCTCAGTGGGACATGACACTGTGTAATAGAGCACATATGCCTGACTCCATGCCAGCCACTGTTTCATAATATGATGCATGTCCCAGACCCCCAGTTAAATAAGAACAAGCCACCTCCCCCCGCACACAAACTCCCTTGTCAAAGAGTTAAAGAGATGCTGAGAATTGCTTTTCTTTTGCATCCTGAAGCAGCTTTGACTGAAATAATTACATTTACCAAATAACTGCCACGGTAGGATGAGATTTGTTATGGTACTTCAGCAAACCAAAGCAGTTTGATTTGCTCCACAGCTACTGTGCACAGTAGTTAGTTATTTTTGCTCTCTGGGGTTTAAAACAGGTAACATTTTGCTAAATTCTCATGGCTGATTATCTTCCCTACGGGTTGTAAATCCAACGCAACTCCACCGAACTCTTGTATAAAATCGGTAGAAATAAACATCTGGTCCATAGGGCTAATTCATGCCTCGGTTTCCTACTGGGAGTGAAAAAGCGCAGCCCTTCCTGGTGCGTCTGTAATTACAAAGCAGGAGTCACCACGGTAAATATTGTCTGACAAGTCCTCTTTGTACCACTGGCACTGGGGGAAGTGGTGACATACGATCGCTGCATCTGTCACCAGGCCTCCCCACGCAGAACTGGAGTGGCGAGAGCGTGGTTAGCACTGCAGGCAGAAATGGTTTTTAAGACTGTTCTGACCTTGCCCTTGCTGTTTAGCTCACGCAGAGCTTGCTGCATCTCATGACAGAAGTTGGGAAAGAGCCGTGCCAGGGCTGGGGGTGGTAGTGCCCGTTCACTATGGAAAGGCAGTTTGCAAGGATGAACGCGGTGCCAGCCAGCCCTGGAAGCATCTCAGCCTAGGGAGGGTGCAGCTTTTCCCTCCCGCTCCGATGCGGACAGCTCCAGCAAGGATGCTCTGCGGCCAGCAGCAGCACCTTCTTTTTGCAGTTGCTGGAGGCAGCCTCTGCTTTGTCTCTCGCTGGGAAACGCGAAAATGTGGCTCAGCAGGGATGCAAGGCAAAGCTGCCACTGATTTTGGGGGGCTGGAATTCACACAGTATGTGCAAAAAGCACAGGGCAAGAACCAATATATGACTGCCCAGTGTGGGGACTAGAGCTACTCCAATGAAGGTCATGAATAGCAAAAGTCTGAAAATATCTCATCTGCTGACTCTCCTTTCATGTGTCACTTCCAAAGCACCCATTTTGTTTTCTTATCCCACTTTTTGGTTGTTTTTAACTTCGGTGGCCCTTTGCAGAAAGAGCTCTGAAGGGATGCGCGGCCATGCTGATTCCCGTTCTCTTGGGATTTCACAGAAAAATTGTAACGAACTGACACCAACAAACCCGTGCTCCGAGGACAGGGAGGCAGCTACCCGCTCTGTGCAAGGGGCCCTACCCCTGAAGCCAAGAGTACTGATGCGCACTGGGCACCACGGGAAGCGGAGCTCAGGTCACGCAGACGTACCATGCAGGGCAATAAACGGAAAACAAGGGAATTCAAGACTGCTGTTAGGAACTGTATGCTGGTGGAGGGGCTTGCTGAACTACAAAAGGACATTGCCCCTTCAGGCTGCACCAAACTGGAACCCAAATCTCAGCCCCGCTGGTGCAGGTGGGATGGACCTCACAGTCCCACGGGAAGGCAGCTCTAAGCTGTTCCCCTGGACGCTGGCAGGATTTGGGTGGTAAAGAGCTCACGTAAACAGAAAAGGACTCGAGAGCAGAAACCCCCCAAAGCCCCAGTACTCGAAACAGCTAACACTCCATATTACACCATTCTGAGAAATATGGGCTACAGCGGCTTCTTTAAGAAAGAAAGATACTTCTGAGGAGTGAGCAAAGCTCTTTCAAGCACTTTTGGCAAAACAGTAACTCCCTTAAGATGGTATGTGCTCCCGTAAGTCAGGGCTAAACAACATGATTCCAGCAATAGCCAGAGGGGGAATGGGGCAGGCAGGAGGTTTATCCATTAGCCTGAATTTGGATGCTCTCAGCCTACAGTTTTTCTATGTACACAGCACTTATCTGTGCGTCAACTGAACGGTGCATTCCGAGTTCACCGTGGCTTGTCATATTTTTTTCAGTTCGAACGGCAGCAGCAAGAAGGAAGGCTTGGAAAGCAATTTCGTTACAAAAGAGTTAGACTTTCCATAGCCAAAAGATGATATCGCCCTGCTATTTCTTTTTTTTTTCTTTTGACAGAATAACCTGTAATCTTCATACAAAATAGTGATTTTCTAACAGAAAATACAATGATCCATACTCTCAGGGACCACAGGTGAGTGCATCTCTCCTGCCTATGCTCATTTACAGCATATTGCATCTTGTTGGTCTATCTACCAGCATATAAAAAGGTTTCATTTTCTTCCTCTGCTACACACACACCCCACAGATGTTGAAATATTTGTTGCACTGAACTTACTCAATGGATGAGTCTTCTTGTGGTTGTGAATTACCTATGAATCAGAGATGATTTGCTGTGTAACACACAGAGCTCGCGATACATCTACTCTGTCTACACACAGCCCCCCTCGGGCTTTCCACATGCAGCAATGGGATCCAGATGAGAATCCTGCCCAGCTCTCCGTAGTCTCACTCACCACCTGCTCCCCTCTCCTGTCATCTGATTGTGTCACAAGTCGTTACCCTTCACCTTCCACGAAGGCCTGAGGACCTGAACTGGGACACATATTTCAGTCTTCAAAAACTAAATGTTGTGTCTCAAGTTTGCTGTCTCAGAAGGATGTTATTAAGCCAGCAAACCCCAAACGGCTTTTTTTTTTTTTCTCTTATTTTCAAATATAGGATTCTTCTTCCCTTTCCAAATTCTCCAGGCCTCTGGGCAGAGTAGTTATTTATGGGACCTGAACAAGTGCAAAAAATGTTTCAGGATTCAGCAGGGAAAGAAAGGACATCGTACTTGCTTCTGGGGCAAGAAGATATGGATTTTAACAACATATAATTGTTGACGTGACAGAGCATATCGCTGACTCAACCTGTCACAGGGTGTAAAGGATTTCTTTTCCACTGCTAAGCTTGGACTGACATTTAGCAGTGGGAAATTAAACAAGAGAACCTCAACCTATGTTTTAAAAACTCTTAAGAAAAAAAAAAGAAAGAAAAACAACACCTTCTTGCGTGCAGAGCTTCAGTCAGTGTCTGCTTGGGATGACCTGGTAATTCAGGTGACATTTCAGAAATGGCACAGTTACCTCAAAGTCACCCTGACAAAACTCTTAATGACAACTATTCCTGCACATATTTATAATACACCTCCAGATGCTGGACCTGTGCCATTCACCGATGCTTGAAGAACTGATGCTTCCCAACGCTATATTGTTTTGTGCATACACAGACACAACAAAACAGCTCTTTTATCCTATGGAAAGCATAAACCAAATGTGAAACTAGTAGCTGGGTAGCTCCATCTTAAGCTCTCCTCTTAAATTCCCAATTCTGTGAGGTGAATATCATGAAATCCAAACACTGCCTAACAGAGGATTGCAAATGGTGTAAAATAAACCTGCTGTTTTCTTGTTTTTTAAACCAGCGTGGCTTTTCCTGCCTCGGCATCCCCATATGCAACACTCCATCCTTAGCAGCAGGAAGATGTGGGTGGCCACGGGCTGCACAGCAGAATATTGAGAACTGAAGCACATCTGGCACCCGAGCTGGGCCTGGGTCATCCTTCCTCTAATTCAACCTGGCTCTCCACAGCTGGCAGCTCAGCTCCTAGTCTAACCGCTCCAATTTGCAGGTCCACGTGCTTTCACTCTTGGTGGGCATTAGCAGACATCCTCAGCACTGCAGCATTTAGGAATATTTCTGAGAGCCAAGATGGGGTTTTCTTTGTGTGTAATCTGCCTAACGCTCCCACCATTCTGTTTGAACTTCGGCAGGGATAGCATTTGCATTGCAGGATGAAGGGTGAAATGAACAACAAAAAGAGAAGAAATGAAAGCAATGAAAGGGAAAGAAAATGCAGTCCTGGGGGTTATAGGCTCAATCCCAAGAAATGATGAAAATACTTTCAGACTGCAGAACTTGTACAGTAATCACTCAATTTATTATCTTATTAATTCTCTCGATCTTTAAAAGAATAAAACCACCCAGCACATGAAGATTTATGGCAAAAGAAAAGAAAATGTTTCATCTTGAAGCTATAATGAAGAAGAAAAAAAGAGGCGTGTAGTTGTTGAGAGAACAACAGGATGAATAGCTTATATATATTGTGCAATTAATAATACTGAAGGCCTGTTGGAAGTTGTGTATAGCTGATGGATCAGCTGTACAAAATGGGAGTCCCTTTCACTTGCTCCTTTCCCTCGCTGTATACTGGAACACAGCGATTACATTCAAAACCAGCCAGTCGAGAAACTTGTTTTCCCTATTCTGCCTTTTAAAACTATTTTTAGCAGGGAGAAGGAAAAAAAAAAAAAAAGAAAGAAAGAAAAAAGCTATAAAAATCTTAGCCACGGAAGTCTCCCTTTTAAAAGAAAAAAAAGAAAGGAAAAAAAAAAAAAAAAACTTCTACATGGGCACGCACTGGGCACTCTGTCCCAGTCCCACAGTCAGCATTGAGGCCAGCTCTGAATGGCAGTCTCTGCAGAACAGGAAGCTTTGAGTTCACCCACTACAAGTTTACTGAAACCACTTCTTCATTCCATGAGAAAAAGGAGAATAAAATGATGACCTGGGAGAAGGGAGAAGAGATTAGTGAATCTTCCTTGGGGGGAAAAAAAAAAAAAAAAAAAAAAAAAAAACACGTTAGGCAAGGATTTGGACCGGTTATTTGAAGTGAATTTCTAATGAAGGCTGACCTAGAAATTTAGGGGGTGTCATAGTTAAGCATTCATGTGGTTGTGCTGGAGGTCACTTACTAGCTTTCCTTTCCCATCAAGGTCCTGAGTATGACGACCAACCGGAGCCCTGTGCCATCATTCAGCTAATTGCTGCAAGTGCCAAAGAGACAGCTAAGTGCCAAGAAGGATTTCCAGAATCAGGTGATTTCTTGCCTGATGATTTCTTGTGGTAGGCATGGCCTGCTGTGGGGGGAGCTTCGGCATTTTCTTGTGAATCCCCCTGGGCATCTGCCCGTACCTTTTACACCTCCAAAAGTATGGGCTGCTTCAGTGCTTGGTTGGATCAGAGCCATAACAAGTCATGATGAGTGGGAAGGCCTGGAGGAACTAAACGACAGCAAGACAGGTAGGTGAGTTAGTAAAGGAAATGCTGCTGTGCTGCTACGCATCAGTTTGGATATGTGTGTTCTTGGTGGAGCTGCGCCAGCTTCTCAAACATCTTCCCTTTTGAAGGAAGCAGGGTTAACATCAATAAATAAGTCCCCTTGATCAAAGTTTGATTAAGCAAGTGAGACGAAATGCTAGATTTTTCTGAAGGCATGTATTCAAAGCATGCTTAATATATGCATGTATCTCTCGCTGCCTTTCTTCCTGTGGTTTCTTTCAAAGGGTCTTCCTTCCTTTCCAACTGGAATCTCCTTAGGCACTGAATGAGCTCAGTACAGAAAAATCTAATCCGTAAAATCATCTGCTAAAACTTCTGTTGAAAAATAATAATTTTATGAAAAATCAATACTTTTTTGTGTCGTATTTTACTTATGGGAAAAGGGGGATGTCAAGTCAGGATAGCCAGCCAACCTTCAATTCTTGAACAGTATTCCATCCTCCTTCCCAAACTTTACTATTGCAAATCTTTCGAAATCCTAATGGCTCCAACAGCGAGGGAATCCTTAAGACTCTATGTCTGTTGAATCACTAAAACTGAGTTTTCCAAGTGACACCTAGGGACATTTAGCTGCATGTGTCCTGCTGAAAGTGAAAAACAGGAGACTGAAAGTCTCGGTGCCCTGAGAAGACCTCGGCTCCCCTCACACCTCCCTCTAGGAGACTGTGACGTTCCTGCGGGATAGCTCAGGCCCTGTGCGGGTGGTGCTGCTTTGATCAAGCTCTTGCATATCAAGTCTCTCATCCTCCAGAATTTTGACAACCATTCCAAAAAATTGAGGAGGAAAGTCTTAAAAGTTTAGGCTTGTCTTCAAAATGATGCTCTACAACTCCCTGCCTCCAAAATCTCTCAGGGTTTTATACTGATTGCAGTGACCTCAGGTTTTAAATGTGCAAGAAAGGAGAGATTAAAACTCATCAGTAATTCCATCTTCAGCAACTTAACTTCCTTTCACAGGCAAAAGTGCCATTTATTCAGGAAAGAGATATTTGTCTCGGGGAAAAATCTTTTTGGGACAATCACTCCTACAGTGATTAGATCCCAGGGGTTGAGATAAAACATGTGTCCTCGGGAAGCGCTGGATTACACACACACACTTCAGGATGTGAAAACTGCTGCAAAATGGGACATGGACTTTGCTGCTTCCACCCTGCCAATACCCCTGGAGAGAGAGATACATTTGGTAAGGATATCGTGACCAGAGCACACAGGAGACTGCTGAATTTGAAGAGAACTACTGAGGGTTAGTCATATAAAAACAAAATTTCAAGACGCACAACATATTTTGTCATTTTCTAAATAGTAACTTTAACTTCAGACACCTCTTCCTGAAAACACTGCTCTTGATGTGATCAATTATTTACTTACAGTTGAACTTTCAGTACAGAAAAAGGCACTGCCTTTTTTATTTGCTGCTAAAACTTGATGTAACTCACTTCAGCTACCGGTGTGACACACAGCAACATGCAGCATGAATGGCTTAAATCAACAAATCTATATTGAAAACAGATTTTTTACCCATTCAAATCAGAAACACACTATTAATCTGAGAGACTGACATAGCTAATTTAAATGTATGTTTAGTGACAGAGCAGGGAGATGACAGGGCATTAAACAGGCGACTTTTCTATTTCTATATTCAAACAACGTGGCAGGCTTGTGATGTTAGTGAAGCAAAATGGCAGAGAGTGTTCACATCCCTTATCTCTTCTCTACAATAGACTCAGAGCTTGTAATCTGACTGCAAAGCTTTAGCACATGAGACACACATGTATAACTAGAGAGTCAAACTCTGTCATCTACTTGCAGATTAAAATGAGAACCAGTCTATAAGCAGAACTTCTTTGAAATCTGAGGGGATAAAAAGGATAGAGGCCCCAGTTCCAGAAAGTACTTTAAACACATTGAATACAACAGGACTACTGAGCGCACTGCAAGCTGCACATATGCTCTGGTCAGAAACCCGTTCCAGGAAGACGTTATGCAAAAGATGAAGAGAGAGAAGACAAGAAAGCAGGAAAATGAGAGAGGAGTTGAAGGAGAACTTCACGTGGTAGAAGGGCGCCGCATACGTGAGCGAACGGTAAATGGTTCGAACACATTTGTTGGGTCTTGCAGGTGAGGATGAACACAAACCTCATGGAATAGACAGAGGAAGCCAACAGAAAGTCCTCTGAAGGGAGCGAGTTGGCCATGTAGTTGTTACTCATCTTAGTTGCAAATCACCTGAGGTTATCTGAATCAGAGGAAGCAAAGACGATGCATGTCCTTACAAAGGAGGAGAATAGATTCAAAACAGGATAAACTGATATGTAGGACTACTGAGGTTGTAGTTTTTTAAACAGTTCCAAGAAAAACATTTTAGATCAACAGCTGACAATATGAATGTTAGACATTTTGGTAAGATCAGAGGAATCAGATACCCAGAGGAGGGATGCTTAGTACAACTGTTTCAAAGTCTGCCTGTCCCTTAATGAGCAAAGCTATTAAACAGACTAAACGAGCAAAACTGTTTTGGAGAATCCACGTGCCTCTTGGCACAAACACGAAAAATGAATAAAGGATATCACGGCATGCTGGAGATGAAGAACCACCACAACAACTTTCTCAGAACATTGCAACCCAGAAGCAATTTTTTATCGTGTTTACATTCATGAAACTCTTATGCTTACCACCTAAAAGAGGGGTCAGCTTGATTTTTGTTGTTGCTGTGCATATCCATTGCAAAGGTACGCAGAACATTACGCATTCACATTCAATACTCAAAATCAGAAACTATAGCTTATTGCTTAAGTCTTCTCCTCCAAAAAGAGCAACAGTGGTGCCTAAATGACTGAGGCTCCTGAACCCACAGCTTTAATTGGACATTTGTATGCAACTTCATTGACTTTGAGAGTTTTACATTGCTGCAGTTCTGCAACTTTCTGAGCATCACTGCGGAAGCTGCAAATTCACATCTTTTCCATGGGATATTCACCCCAGGGTAGGATAAACAACCCAGCCATGTCATCTGCTTCAAAACATCCTAAGTCCAGTATCACCCATTTGGCTCATGCTGAAGCTGCAGGTTTAGTTCTGCTGAGATCACAGGGTAGCTCTTCTTCCAAGGCTGCTCTACACAGAGCTCCTTGTTAAGAGTTTCCAAAGACGACGGAAAGCTCTTTCCCCATGATGTCTAGTATGATTGTTCACAAGGCGCCGGGATGTTCACAGTTACATGGAACTCAAAAGTTTAAGAGTATTTTGTAAAAAGTAAATGGGCAACCATTAGCATAGATAGCAATTATTTCGCATGAGAGCAATAATAATCAACAAAACTGATGGGTATGGAATATAAAACCAAAGCATTTCATTACTGCTATGACAATAGCAAATGGGACCTGAGTTGGCTGGCACTATCAAACATCACTTCTATTAGGAAGACAGGTTTGACAGAAGCTATGTGAGTGCAACGACGAAATGTCAGAGATAGAAGTAAAAGAAGAAATTATAATCCCTGTTCTCCGTGAATGTATTGCTGATTTTCACAGGTCAAAAGACACCATTTTTGGTGGAGTTGCTTCCAGATGAAAGCAATCCAAAAGGGGAAGCATCGGGGCAACGATCTGAGCTTCTCTAAAACACAGCAATACCATTTTACAGAAAAAGCATTACACAAAACATTAGCAAAATAGTATGGAAAAGTAAGTGTCTTGGAAAGCCTAACGCGCAGATGAGGATTTCCTGGAGGCCAGGCTGGTTCCCTCAGCAGTTAGATAAGAGGAGGAAAACAAAAACAAACAAACAACCCGCCCCCCAGTTCTGAATTTCTGTCACAAGTTTATCACTTTTCTATGTTTTGAGAAGTACTCTGAAGAACAGAATGGCAAATCTTTGCAACCTTTGGAGAATAGGAGTGGATCCCACCTCCTGTGAATCCTCCAAGGCCAAGATACTTTGATCTCCAAGAAAGATTCTGATTCCAGGAGAAAAAAAAAAGAAAAAAAATAAATAATCTTCATCTCAGCCAGGCTCATTGCAAAATTTCACAAGAAGCAAAACCGTGCCTTTGACATGCTCCCATGGGACATGAGTAAAACCCTGTTCCAGAGAGGTTAACACAAAAAAATCAGCATTTTGCTTCCCCTTGAAACAAGTATATTTGGAATTTTCTTCTGCAAATCCTGTTGAGTTTTCTCTTATGCAGGCACAATGTAATAAGAACTCTCATTTAAGTATGAGCTCTGTGTTTCATAGCGTAACAACAAAGCCTGAGCCCTTTACAGGCTTAGCAAAAGAACGTATTCATAAAGTGCCTCGAGTAAGAGGATTCTGATTTTAACTAGTGGGTGGGCCACAACACTTGTGACCAAGATCACAAGCCTTGGCAGAAGGAAGATATTTGGAAAACATAGTGACTGTCATCTGCCGTCGAAGAGAATTAAGTGGCATGGGGAGGAGTGAAAATGTACAAGTGATGGTGGCCATCACCACTGCCGGGCAAAACAGCAGATAACGCTGTAATAAACTGTGAAGGACAAAAGGAACGGACCAAGACTTGGCAAAACAAGGACAGACAAACCTTCAGGGAATGAACCTCTCTCTCAGAGGACAGAATATGCAGGCATACGTGTGTATGCAAGGGAAACACAAAGGTATTTGTTCCCAAACAGCACAGTGCTTTTAGCAGCAGATTTAGACTTCTAGCAGATTATTTACTTCTGGCGATTTTAAATTGAAGACATAAGTTGTTCCCCTCCCTAATGTTTTGTGCTGGATTCTCAAATATTATGATAACTGATGTGCTCATTTTTCCCCACATCTGCTTAACGGAGTTTAATGCTTTGAATTGAAACGTTCTGTTGCAAAAGATGCATCTACCCTCACCAAACTAACTTCTAAGCAGTGCTTTAAATGGCTCAATTAGCTCATAAGAGCATGAAGGACAGAAAAATTACCTCTCCTTCCCCACCTTAAATGTTAGCTCGTCTTCCTCCCGCCCTTTCTCCTGCTGTTCTTCAGGAAATATTTTCAGTGTGGTTACAACATGTGTGATCTGCATGTGCACAGAAGGCCATAAATCCGAATTAGCAAATGTTTATCTTAGCTTCCGAACGTCTTGGAGAGCACGGTACCAGCAGCCCGCAGACCTCGGCGAACACCGGGGCAGGAGAGGGTGCCCGCCAGGCCCCATCCGTACCCAGGGTGTTTTGCTCCGGGGTGTAATGAGAAGCAGAAGGGCCCAGAGGTTTGCTCGGCGGCGGCTCTCGCGTGGAGGTGCAGGTGCATTACCCAGACGGAGGGCTGGAACAATGTGTTTCTGGCACAGGGAGGCCTCCAGCTTGGCTCGCCGCTCGCTGCTTCACATCCAAACCTTGTTACTAGAGCAGGTTGGAATGTCATTCTAAATCCAGGGTCTCCAGGCATTCATCGAGAAAGGGGGCCAGCAGGAGGGGGGGAAATCCTATTTAAAACTTGTAGTAAAGGAAAACCATATCCTCCAAAAATGCCCTATCCGTGAGAGAATTAAGGCTCTTTCCTTAAGAGCCATTTTCAGAGACAAAGTAAACACAACCTGTGGGACCCTTTTTTGTACCCGCAGTTAAGCTGTCATCATGCGCAGATGTGCACTATCTTTACTACGGCAGGACATTAGATTATTTCCTTAAACTGGTCTCATACTTCAGCCCCTGGAAAAGCACCAGAAGAATTTACTGGGTCTGAGAGCCTCCGGTTGCACCGAACGAGCCCCGCTTGGATCACCTGGAAGAGCCCGGGAGCTCCCGGCCACTGAGCACCAACGCCGAGAGGAGAGAGGGACCGCAAGGCCGCGCGCCGCGGGCAGAGTCGCCAGCGGGCACGGCTGCTCCCGCGCCGCCGAGGCGGCCTCCGGGCCCACGGCCGGCTCGCCGGCACATCCCGGCACGGAGCGGTGCCGTGAGGCGCCCCCAAAGGAATGTGCCCTTTTGCGAGGCTGCAGCGAGCACCTGGGAGTGAGAGTGAAAAAGGAGGCAGGGGCAATTATGGAAATTGAGAGACCTAGAGAACTGGGAAAAGAGTTAAATGAAACTCAAGAGGAGACAAACGGTCATGCACTTATTTTATGGAGAATGAGAAGGGAGAAAAAAGGGGAAAAAGGCACAACACCTTTTCTAAAGTTTACAGCTTTTGAAATCTGAAGCACATTTTTTCCTTCTTGGAATCCCCTCTGCTGTCATTAACTATTCTGCCCTGTCTGGAAGTGGATGAGACTTAAACACAACCCCTAGGATTACCCTGAGGGTTTATGGAGTCATGAACCAAACTTCCATCTCCTCTCCGCAAGCATGAATGCCTTTGGGATATTTTGAAAAATCAAATCACTATTGTATATCACATTAAGATTTTTAGGCATGTAAATAGGAATCCTGCAATGTAAACAAACAAAAAAGATTGTGCTGAGATTAAAAAAAAAAAAAAAAAGGAGAATCACAGAGACACAGAGAAAGGTATTATTTATCTACACATATCTCTGCTAGAGGTCAGGAGTTTTGTCTTAACTTCCTAAAGCCCCCAGAAATGGACTTTTAATGCTAACATGTGCTGCAGTAAAGTGGCATTAACACGCTAAAATCAGTGTGCATGGCTTTTTACAGGTGTATTCCTAAGGATGGTTGTTGGAGCAAACGAAAAGTGATTGAAGTTACACTAACTTGATTTTGATGAAGTAACTTTGGGCATGACCACTGTGGTCAGAAAAGAAGATTCTATGAGTTGTTCATTTCCATGAACGTATTTACTTTGCACTGAAGCAACATGAGGATGAGCAATGAAATAACTCTAAAACTTTTTCATACAAAGAAAGATCAACTAGCATCACACAGGAGAAAAGCACACAACATCAGGATAATCCAAAAATAAGGAAAAACACAGATACTGAACAACTTTCAGCTGGAAATACTTCATTGTGCAAGATCAAATTGCTTGCAAAGTCACTGCCCCAGCACAAGACAGAAGTAGATTCCCTCTGAAATACCGAGGAATGTTTCAACCAAATGTTTCTTTCAAAATCTAGATTGCCCAGACCTCATGCAAAGATGTGGAAGATCTAGCTGCAAATCCATCATTCGTTAGACACTTGATTATTGACATAGCTCACACAAGAGAGTGTAAAATCAACACCCAGGTAAGGAACCCTGACAAGAACGTTCCCAACATCAACGCGATACGAAGCTGCCATCACCTTGTGAGAATCAGTCAGAATCCTCGGCTCCGGGAACCCCAGCAGTGTTTGTATAAATTCTAGGTCCTGGAGATTAACACATGAAGCAACCTGTGGTCTTTCAGGCTAGGCACACATATAGGCATTCTGTCCCAAGAGATGGGGTTTCACCATGCTGAACTTCTAGGAGAAATTCTGCTTCTGGCAAGACTTAGGGATCATCCAGTGAAACCTTAACATCATCTGCTGCAATTGTGCAGCTTTATCTACAGCCACTGACAACCCAAGCAACACCTATTATGTTATCAAGGCAACATGGAAGAATTTTACTATAATTTTCACTAGGATAAAGCTGTAACTTTAGAAAGTACTAGTAATTTCATACAAGCATTCATTAAAAAATCTGGACATATCAACTTTAGCCACAGCTATTTCCTTGTGTAACTATAAAGAGAAAGTGGTTTCTCAGACACCCATGTGTGGCAAAAAGCACACACTACTTCATGATCCCCACGCACTGCTCTGAGTGACACCAAGAGGCAAACAAACTGAAAACACATTTCCAGAAGAGCAGTCACGAAGCTGCGGGTTGCTACTGCCTCAGTGCAATACTCCTTACACCTACTTTACTAAAAAGCAGAATCCAGGTCAGCCACGGCACTAGAAACTCAAGCTCTGCCTGCTGAGTCAAAGCATGTTGACCATGTTGTGGATTGGTAAGACGTGGTGCTTTTTTGTTTTGTTTTTCTCTGCTGCCCGAACTCTTCTCCCCATCACTTCTCCCCATTCACTCTTTTATCTGGTACGCATTAAGAGCAAAAATTCAGGCTGTCGGGGAGACCCACGGCTATCCAGTGAGGCAAGGTGCACAGCAATGGATCCGGTGAGCTGCAGAGCATCATTGGAAGAAGCAAATGCACTGAAGAGCAGTGCGAAAGAGTTATTTTCACTTCATCTGCCACAGATGAAATGAAAGAGCCATCATGTTTAGGCCTCATTTCCTTAGGCATCTGTCTGTGCATCATAACACTGTCTTCACACGAGTAAACAGCCGTGAATCACTTCTGCTTCTCAAATTGCACGTGCAAGCTGTAACCCAAGCCACATTCCACTTGAGCGTTAGGGTGCTTTCTGTTTTCCAAGACGTTTTTCCTACCGTTCTGTTGTTTCAGGTGATGATTTACTATACTGACAAAAAGGGCAAGATAGCCTTTCCCCTACATCTTTCTCCCAAAATTTTAACAATTTGCAGTGTTTGTTCAAAGCTATAAAAAGCCAATTTCTCCCCTTACGAGATTTTATCTTTCTTAATAAATTAAAGTTTGAATTGAAAAAAAAGAAAGAAATTAAAAGTGAAAGAAGTAATATTTACAGTATTTAAATATAAGCCAGATGGGGAAGTATACATCTCCAAATTAAACATTTACTGAGTTGGCAGCAATGGAATTTTCTTCTCACTCACCCAGACCTTAGGCACTCTAATTTCTACTTCAACATCTATCTGTCATTTGCTCTCTGCCTGGTACACCTAGGTGGCAATTCCAAACTGTCCCCGTACTCCAGGTGACAGGCCTAAACTGACGCCAGCCCTCACTGGCTTCCCATGAAGAGGGCACCCTAATTTCACCCCCTTGGCAGCTGATTCTCTCCAAGTTGCGCACCAGCCGGCTGGGCCTCACTGGGTAGCACTCAACAAAGACAGAGTGGCTGGAATCAAAGAACCAGATGGTTCTGTAAACATTAAATACGATGATAAACAACAAAATGAAAAAAACACATTTTATGAGGGATAAAAATTAATTTTTGTCCTCATCAAACCCTTTGAAAACAGCACATTTTACCTAATAAATCTGAAGGAATTCACCCCAGGGCCCTGCCAAGCCCCCGAGTGTGAGTCATTACTGCTTCAGTGCTCCTAACTGGGACGCAGCAAGAGCGTGGTCCTGCTGCTCCCACCCGCTCCCAGAGGAAGGTGAAGCTCTGCAGGTCTCCTGCCTGGCCCAGCGTCACTGCCCACGGCAGCTGGCACAAGGGGCACATGAAAATGCCTCCCTGGCCCTCTCTGCTAGCTCTTGCCTGCGTACATGGAGTGGGAGCAGCGCTCCCAGGTAAGCTGCTGACAAATCTAGGGGGTCAGGGGGCACAGCAAGGCAGGGAGCAGTTTCCTCATGCTCCGGAGCGTTTTGCTGGCCATGATTTGGCCTACAGGCCTTTGCAGATTAACAGATGGTATCTTAGTGTAAACCTGACAACAAAATGGGAGGGAATTCCAAGGCCAGGGAGCGAACTCTTGCCAACTCCTACGCCCGCTTTGAGCTGGAAGGGACCACAGCCGAGCTACACGAAGCAGAGGGCACAATCTGATGTGGTGGTTCTTGCCAACAGCAAACCCCAACATGCCACGTCTGAAAGCACCAGTGTGTCATGATGCACTTCTACGGCATGCGAGGTTTATCACCACAGAGCTCTGAATGCAGGACCTCCCATGCTTGGCCTGATGAATGCCAGGGCCAAAACCAAGCGAGTTTCACTGCTGATGAGATAAGGAGATGACTTCAGACCATAGGTTCTAGAGTTTTCCCCTGAACTAATGCTCTGCAGTAAGCAGCTGCTTGCCGGATCTCATTTTCGAAAGAACGCTGCAGTCTACAAAAAAGAAATGAAAACCTTGCTATCCCAAATTAAGTGTGAAGATAAAACACTACAGTAGGTAGCACCTTAAGTATGGTATGTAGTGCACTGACCTAGACAAGTAGAACTGATACAGCACATCCTACTGGAACACATGTGTTTCATCCTCAATCACAAACGGAATAGAGATAGTCAAAGCAGAGCTTATCAAGAGTCAACCCAAAATGAAGCTTTTGCTGTCCTAATTCAGCAGAATTTTTGGTATGGTTCCACAGAGTGAACATTCTCCATTTTCTTTGAACAAATTGTATTACACTTGTTTCTCATCAGATTACATAAATTAGCTGAGAGGGAATGGATTCAATTACAGTCCAGATTCCAGACCTCTTAAGAACTAACTTACTGCCTAACACATTCCTTTCATTTAATAAACTGGAACCAAATGAGGATTATATCATATAAATAATGCTCCCTTGATAGGCCAATGCAATAAAATGGCAAAAATACTCTGAGGAACCACGTAGCTCAAATACAGTAACCTCTGAAACTACCCACTGGATTTAAAGTATGAACATCACATAAACTTAACAGTTAAGTATTTCTGTTTCATATTGAGAACAAGAATTAGATTCGGAGGGTACTTAAGCCTGAGTGTAGTATCTACTGACAGCTAATGAAAAAATGCACTGCAGCAAAGGATCGATTTCCATAGTTTAAAAATATTTTTGACAGTTTTGCATGAGATACTAACCCTCCCACAAAATCAAAAATTTGCACTTCGGTCTCCCAAATGACTAAAAGTAAATACGACCCAGGACTTCATAAAGTTCTGAGTGAGGCCATTTCCCAAAGAGACTAATTCCTTAAAAAAGAAGACAACATACAGAACAATCCAAATTGATATGACAGATTCTAAAAACAGCCGTTCTTGACCAAAGCTCGCAGCTGCTCTTTAAGCTTCAGATATAGACTACGCCCCCGCAATACTAACAATATTAAGACTTAAGACTTTTTTTTTTTTACCTGCCTAAACACAGAAGAATACAAAAAGAAGAATGTGATGAAAGGACTCAGATTTCAAGTTAGCCAAGATATTAAAAGATGAAGTCATGCAATTCTAAATACAGTCAAAATATTGCTACTCGCATGCAGCATTTTTTCTGCATTTTGAAGAAGACAGGCAGAAAACAAAGACAGAAGAAGGTTGTCAAAATGAAACATCATCATAAAACGTAGAATCAATTGCATGAAAATTCAGTTTAGATAACTGAAGAATGGCTAAGGACAGCTTTGAGTACAGCCAATGAAATCACAATTTATCTAGTAGTGAAGTTTTATTTAATCCAACATACAAAGAGAGAACCAGTAATGAAAGTTAAAATACAGATTCAAACGTAGAAAATTTTAAACTATGCAGTGAAAAGGTTTTCAGGGGACACTAAGCTCTCTGCCAATGGGAATCTTTAAATCACGACTGGAAGCCATTCTACAAAATTTACTCACGTCCACCCATGTGCTAGATTCAGGGTTTACTAAATTTTTATGGTGTGTGTTATGCAGGGGATCATGTTAGATAGTCCTTGTCATTCTTCCTCTTGGACTTAAAATCTAAAAAATTAGACACTAAGAAGAAACTATCAGTGGTGCACTATACTGAAGGAATAGTGCAGGAAAAATCAGTCACATAATAAAATGAAAAGCCATTTAATTTAAAAAAAAATGCTTAAAAGCATTATTAAGAATGTGTAGAAATGGCAGAACTGCCTGAGAAGAGATTTTTACCATTTTGCTTTAGATAATAAATGCGCATTTAGACGCGGTTTGCTGTCGTAATTTGGAAAACAAGCCACGTTTCGTACTTAAATTTGAGAGAAATCCACACTGGAATACACTCTAACTCATTACTGTTTATTTCTACCAACAATCTTTTCTTTTAAAACCTAGGTGCAAATTGATTTTTTTTTTAATACCAGATACAAACTACATTCTTGTGATAGAAAATACCCTGTGCCATAAAGCTGAAGTTCAACAATTCAGTTCAGTTTTGTATTTAAGGGTTTTTGGGGTCAAGTCACAATTATCATCTACCTTTTCTTCTGCCCATTGCATCTCTTCTTCCTGTGCTACATGGTCATCAGCATAACCACACGGATATCTGGCCTTGCCTACTACCTTCTCCAAAGAAAAGCACAAGAATGAAGACAACATGCCAAGGCCCTCCGCCTGCCCATGTCAACTTTCCTCCAGAAAAAGACTTGAATGTTTTTTTGTAACAGACATATTCCATATTACCAGGACACTCATGCTGGTGTCAGAGCAGTGGCCCTTTGGCCACGTTCCCTGACGCAAGCCCTGCCGCCTCAGCCGTAATTGAACACATTAAACTGGCCATGAAGAGCTTGCAGCTCATCCTAGCCTTGACACAGGGCATAGAAAAAGCGATTGAACCAGGCACTGTGGCATTTTTTCCAGTACAAAAAGGATTTTGCACAGCTACAGGATACAGTGGTGATATTTTGCACGGCATATGACATTGATGACTTAAGAGCCTTAGGAGTCACCAATAGAATCCAAATATATAGCAAAGCAACCACAGTATTATGCTCATTACTGTTCTTAATTCAATCATAAATGAAACCCAACCGTTCATCCTTATGATTTAAAAGTGTAAAATAGGGAATTTTGCTTCCCATCACTGTAATGCTGCAAGACTCCAGTGTGCTGCTTTGCCTCATTACTGACACCTGCTGTGCCATGAACAAAAGCACAAAATTTCAAGAGCGAGCTTGCCCTCTCCTACACTCTATGCTGCTTTTTCTCTCTGTAACCCACACCAAATTTGACTGACCCATATTTGCAGGGATTTGCATTGCTTCCAGAGGGATTGTTTAGGTTACAGAAAACCATTCTCACTGCAGATGAAGAAAATGGATCAACTCCTTTATTCTTCACACCTTTTTACCAGAAGGTAGAAATTGTGTGTGACACTGCAGCTAGTTTTTCCACTCTTCTTAACTTTGATCAGGTAGGAACAAGAGATTTTCATAATAATTCCCCTTCTCTGTGAAGTTTTTACCGTTTCTTCCCCAGTCACCAGCAGGATCTGGGGCAGTGCTAAACGCTGTCCCAGGCCCCCATGAGTCTGGAAGCTCTGCTGTGCTTTGTCTCTCCAACTTGGCCTTCACAAGCAAAAGTGCTCAAACATCCCTCCTGCCTCAGTCTTCTGGCACACAAGCACAGGATCCATTTTCAGGAATATAGTGTTCTTCAGTGAAAAGCACACTGATGGCCTTTGTCATTTACTATCAGTAAAACACCATCTTTTGCCACTAGAAGACTTTTGCCCTTCACACATTTCTGAAGCAAAGTCTACTGCTGGGGATGACTCAATCCAACTGATAGGGTCCTTTCCTTAGAGCCGTTCTTCATAATTGATCCATGATAATTACCTTCCAGTGAAAAAAATGTTTTACAAGCCACCTTTCCAGTCAAAAACATTTCAAGCTCCTGCTCTTTGTATATACATATTGTCTAAATGCAAATAAATGAAAAAAAAAGGTGTAGGTGAATACCTCAGATCAGTGCTCCGTGGGAAAAGCCTTTTCTTCCCACTGAAGTAGGCTTCAAAATCATCCGTTGTCAGTCTGTGCGCGTAGTCTATGTATGCGGACACCTCCTGGCGACGAGAATTCCGGTCACGAATGAAGATTATGGACTGGAAAATACAAAAGTAAAAGACAAGCAAGGGATGGAAACATATGTGTATGCATCAATTTCTATATTAAAACATATTTAGATTACATCAGCATTTCCAGCTCCACCCAGGATAGGGTTTTATTTGAAATTGAGACGTTTAAATTATGATGTCCAGGTTTTAATACATGCTAGACAAGATTCAAGTGCCTCAACAAAATGCCATCAGAGAGATACCTCTTGGAAGGCCCCTATGTATCCTGCACACCTCCAGCCACTCGTTCAGGAGCATATGGATTCTCCATGGGTCCTATCTGCCGGGCCTATGCAGATAATACTAATGCAGTCAAATGCCATTAGACACGGATTAATCCAAGCCAACTGAGCCAAGAACATTTTTGTCTGACCAGTCCCCAGTGCTACAGGCCATGCACTAGCTATGGACCAAAGCAGACGGTGTGAGAATGTTTTTCATTTGGTGGTTCATCTCTACACTAAAAGCAAAGCTTATTCAGTTAATATTCACAACAGATTTTTAGGTTTTTTCAGATAGATGAGTGGCTGGAAATTGGCCAAGCACCCCTCTATTTTCCCTCCCTCCCAAGACAATCCATGTGCCATTTTAATTCCTGACTGTTAACAAGTACTAGGAAAAAGTCTGATCATTTCAAGACAAGCAAACAAAAACCAACAAAACATGTACATGGAAATACAGCTGACTTAAGCAGGCTGGGTACAAGTAGGAGAACGGCAAGAACAACAGAATTACTAGTCAATTTCCCCTTGAGGGCTCTGTAAATTTACCAGTTTAGTTTTTGAATTACACGTTATCAGTGCTGAATTCAAGGTGGCAATAAGGCACGTGGAGAACAGCTACACACCTAGGTAGCAGTTCTGGCTACCTTTTCTGCCACACTTGCAAGGACAGAATAAACGGGCTCTAATGTCGCTGTTGAGATGCAAGTCATGGAGAAAATCAGTGAGGGGATTGTTTTTTACCCTACCTCTTGGTGGGACCTGTGTTGCTCTCTTGCTTTCTACTCTTTCTCTGTTTCTTTACCCTTGACATGCTTTGCTATTCAAACAAAAGAATAGGTTGGAAGAAGGCAGTTCTTCTTGACATGCTTCTCCAATGCAAAAAAGCACAGAACTGGTAGGATGAATGTAGACTTAGGAAGGTTCTTGTACCCTGGAGTCCACACGCAAAAAACTTCACATACAGATTATTAGGCAGGCGAGATAAAATATATATATATATTTTCCTATCTGTGTGCATGCTTGGTTTTCCTCAGCTGAAATCAGGTGCTATTCCTTTTGTAAATATGGGGAAAATTAAAACAATACAAGATGGAACTCTTTCAAAAGATATTTTTTACTTTGACAGCAGCAGATTTCTAGAGTGTAATGGTTTATCTGGCAAGCTGCAGTTGTACTCAGACATGTTTCCTTTTCCAAATTTGCGTTTAATTCCATCAAAACATGTGTTACTCATTTTGCAATTCTGTACCCTCAGCATTGTTGCTGCGAAGAGCCAGAAGACTTTTGCAGTACTTCCCACCATCTTGAAATGCTGGTCGTCCTTATGTCCAGAACACCTTCTTTTAAACAATTTATGAGTCTGGGAGGCCAGGTAAGGGCAGCTACAACACAACAG
The DNA here is from genome assembly GCF_059628265.1 of Tinamus guttatus. NCBI lineage: Eukaryota > Metazoa > Chordata > Aves > Tinamiformes > Tinamidae > Tinamus > Tinamus guttatus. The sequence goes on along the minus strand of NW_028288957.1, from coordinate 3,358,220 downwards.
AAAGAAAATGAATCTTGCTGGCATACAGCAAGAACGCTGTACATCACAGCCACACTTAGATACCAGTCGAGGTATGTGTTATACACCCGAATAAGAGATTCATCATCCCTCAGACTAGTTGGTTTTAAACAAATACCTTGATTTGCTGAGTATGAGCCCATCATTTTTTAAAAAAAGCTGGCAAATCTTACATTATTATTTACAATATTAGATGCAAAGGGTATCTTTCAAGTCTCTTCCGCTTATGAAATTAATCTCCAGATTAAGTAGCGCTCACATATAATCAGCCGTAAATCAACACTAAATTAAAGGCAGGCGTAGAATACATTATCAAAATTGCTTTATGAACTGCAAGAAACCAACCAGACTATCTAAATAAAAATGTTCTATGTTAAAGGTACACTTTTGAGGCCTCCTTCTCAAAACTAAAGCCCTTTGATCCTCCTCACCTGTCAACATAGTTTCTTTTCATTCTTCATCCCATGATTCATTTCTAAACACCTATAAGCATTCATTCCTTAACCCATAAATCCACTCAAACCTTCGTAAGATGCTCTGAACTTTTTAATTTTGTCAAATCTTTCTGCCTCAGAGACTTGGATAAATTCTTCTCATAAAAAGAAATGAAAACAACATCAAACCCCCAGAGCCGTTTCCCAAAGGGTTCTTCATTACCACTTCTCCTTTGCCTCTAACTCAACAGACTATTAAGCAAGGACTTTGTGCTTTACATCTGTAAGTTTTGAAGGACCTCTCACATGTGGAAAATCTTAAATTTAAAATGGTGTTTAAAAGGCACATTTACCTATAGCTTAGGGGCCTAAAATCTGAACTTATTTACAACTGGGGTAAATTGACTTATGATTACTACAACTGGGAGGAAATCAGCCACATCAAGTTCATCTTCCTAGCTGGCTGATGGGAAATGAGAGGCACATACAAGTCACCTTTGGAGCTTGACGAAGGGTTGAGGAGTTCTTGTACCTTCTACAGATGGAACATCTGACTCCAGTGCCAAAACCAATGATTATGTGCCCATCCATTCGGCCAAAAATCTGGCCCTTATGGACCCGCACATTCCTACCCAAAACAGTTGCTGATATCACTGCTTTTGAGAGCGCCACATGTAATTCATCTCTCTCGGTGGACAGAGATGAAATCCACATTTGCCCGTCAAAAAATGCCTATGTGGACACTCTGCTTAGCTATATGCATAGGCACAAAAAGTGATTGATTCAGAAAGCCTTGGCTGTATTAAAGGACCGTGACTCACTCCAATGAACGAGGAATGCCCATTTCCTTCTTCTAACATTTAGGTATATCTTGAAAGTGCCTCCACCGCACTTGGAGCCAGCTCAGACACTCTGCACACCTCAGGGCTGCAGGCGGCTCCGGGAACACTCCACATGGATCCTACCAGGGAAGGGGGACGACTCGCATCCCGCCCTTCCAGCTTCTAGAAGCTTCCAAGAATAAAAGCTTTGACTCCTCGCAGGTGGCACTGAGGGAGGTTTAAAGCCCTGTGGAAGAGGCATGACAAATTTATAGCAAATGCCTTGGTGGAGAGGCTGAGGAGGCCAATAGAGCTTAACATCTGAAAAGCACCGTTTGGGACAGAAGACAATCCCAGCCATTTCTATTTATCCTTCTCATTTCAATCTTCAGTAATGTGCTTTTACAGCAGATCAATATTGGGAGGTGCCAATGCTTTGATTATCACAAAACTTTTTGCATCTTTTGCTTCCTATAGACAGAAGCAGAAAAATCTCTGAGGAGCCCCAGATGTCCTATGTACAACATGGGGCGCGTGCATACGCCCCATACACACTTCTTCAGGAGTGCGTATACGTGGAAGGGCCAATGCAACCGGTTGTGTTTGAAATAAAAATAAATAAAATAAATTAAAAAAAAAAAAGGAAAAACCACTGTGAATAATCGATTCATCCCGAATCCCAGCACTTGGAGTTTTCAGCTACACGATATACTTTTCCAGTTCTGCTGCCATCCATGTTTGCCTTTCAGTGTGCACTTCTACCAGGGGATTCCAGTAAGTGCATTTCTTCCATCCAGAGAACATGAAAATTAATTCAAAACTTGCATTAATTTCCACAGACTTGAAATTAGCTGACACTCAGAAACACGGGAAATAGGAAAGTTAGATAGGGATAAACATGGCAAGAAAATCAGCTTTTGAGTGCTTCAGGAACGTGACGTGCTGAGCGTACTGCGCTGTTGCCTTTTCAATTCACTGCCTGTATTGACTTCAAGTTCTAGATGTTCTGCTACCTTGGATAATCCTGAGGGAATTTTTCTGTACCGAACCTAAACAACAAATCAGTGGGGAGCTGCACACCCCGGTACGCTCTGCTTCCTGTAAATCCATACGCTGACAAATATGGTATAGATTGGGCTGCCCTTCCTGCTGGTGGCACCCACCCTATAAATCACCCGGCCCCACTGCAGCCTCCTGCACACACGTGTAATTTGAATGGCACCCGAGCGGCTGTTTCATCCAGCGCACTCAAACCAGCGAAACAAAAGTGTGTGATCTTTATGTCGTGATCCAGATTCATGAAAGAAAAAGAGGTATTTGAAAAGCTGTTCAGGCAGGAAAAATACAAAAATACAAACACAGCTTTCCTTTGCCATCATTTCAGTAAACACTGCAGACTTGATTCTCACATGTATTAATGCCATTATATACTGTTCAGGGAGTATAAAAGGATTTTAAAAGAGGCACAAATTACACATACCTCCTGCTTACAGTTTGCTTATACTTCACTAGCCTTAGGGTGAGCAAGAGTCAGACTAGACTGATTTTTGTACTGGGTTTCCTGGAGGCACCCAACTGCATGCTCTTCCAACCAGGCTTCAAAAGCTACTAAAATCATCCAGTTAAAATACTGTCTCACAGAGCCACAAAGGTTTTGCACCCTAAACTTAATGGAACCAAAATATTCCGTGCAGAATTTCCACACGGAGTCTGGGCACCATCCAAGCTGGGTCTGCTCCCATTGGGGAACTTTCAAGTTGTAAGGACAAGCCTTCAAAGCCCCAGACATTCCCATGTGCATTATTTCATGCATTTAAACATGTTCCTCAAACTAGGTTTGCTTCCCAGCAAGCCTTCAGCACAGACATGAAAACGCCAGCGCTCGCCCAGGACTTTGGGTGTATTTTCATAGGCGCTATGAGCCAGTCTTAAAGCTAAGCAAAGGCAGAAGACCCGCTCCCACTGACACCTGTGAGCACTGATCCAGCTCGCGGGGGTTGGAATGGGTTTGAGCAGCTCATCTGAACCACAACACATAGTGGAACACAGCAGGCAGACCACAAACAGCATCAGCACTAAAGCTGGAAAAATGAACGCGTTTTTCCCTCTGTTGTTAATACTACAACTAAGAGCAACAAATGAGCCCCTAGGACCTGGGCCTTTCTTCTGTGATGCAAAGGTTATAGAGAGAGTTATTGTTGCTTATAGCAACAATTAATATCGGTGGGCAGAGAAGAAAGCAGCAGGTATTCAGGAGGAGCTTGATCTGAAGCTGTGTAGCAGTTATCTAAAGAAAGCTCTTAGCTCTTCCTAAGTCCTTGCCTTCCCTATATCTTTACGTGAGCATTGCCACTCCGAAAGCAAAACCTTTTAGTACAGGTTCCTCCTTAAGCACTTATTCATCACCAACTGTGAGCACATCCAAATATTAATTTCAACAGCATTTTAACAGCATCCAAGGACTTTGCAGGGCTGGGACCTACAAGACAGCAAATAAACCCAAGCACGCCACGATTCTCAGGAGCTCTTGCTATGGACGCAGCACAAGTTAAGCATAGCTGAGGAGACAGACTACGTAAGAAAATGAAGGGGCCAGCTCTGCTGTCTGGTGAAACAGTCTTGTAACACAAGCACTTTAAAAGCACTTCAGATTGAGGGCAGATGACGGCAAAGAAAAGGTGGGCAATATTTAGGAGACAGTTACTAACTCCCCGAGGAAACTCTTTTCATAGGTGGGGACCCGAGGGTCCAAGCATAAGTAGGCTGAAGGAGACAGGTTTAAAATACATTATGAGTTAAAATACATTTTTAATGAGCAGCCATTTATTTTTCTTGCATAGTGTTTGGCCTTATTTGCCACCTGCAGATCACATTACATCTAATAGAAATACCAGCGGGCAACAGTAGTCAGAGCAAGGCCCTTACCCCTGGATCTTTAAAACAGATGCTATTACCATTTCTGCTTTGCAAGTAAGAATAAATTGCTGACCTGTTCTTTTGGCTAGAGGAGAGTGAAAATAGCATTTAAAATAGACTTACAGCTAGGGATTTTACCTTTTGCACAATTTGATTTGGGGGGAAGAGAAACGGGAAACTGGAGAAGAAATGTGTTTTCTTTTTAGCAGATATGGAAGCACCACTAAAATGAACCAAGAGCGGGCCAGGCACACCTTCTCACAGTTTGGTCTGCAAATACCAACCTCTCCCTTATCCTAACTTTGAAGTGTTTCTACAACTTGCAGTACATTGGAAATCACCTCAGTTTCCATTTCCTACGCTCGAAAATGCCAACCGGCTTTCTGCAAAGCAGGCATCTTTTACGCACTCCTCTACAAAAGAAGGAAAAACACCGCATTACAGAGATCCCTGCAGCCTTTAGCCTCCTTTCTTCTAATCTATCCAAAACAAGCAGGATGTGGTCTGAAGGCAAGTGCAAACCAAGACAGAAAAAGAAAAACTCTACCTTAACAAGCACAAATGCACAGATATAATATATATGTGTGCGAATATACAAAAAGCACGACCTCAGCAGGGACGCGACGCGGATGTGCCCTCCACCGTCTGTCAATTGCTGAAACTCTTCCGCGTTCCGCCACGATCCAGTTCACACCCGTGTCGCACGAACAACCCCGGGGACAGACCCTGCAGCTGCTAAGGCTGTTAGTCGAGGCCGTGGCTCCCAGGCCTGGGACACGCAGGCACAAGGGCATCAAACGCGGTGCCGGAGGGAAGCTTGTGTCAAGGCCAAGAGGCGCACACTAACCTCCACAAACTTTTCTGAACCTGAGCATCGGCGTTTGTGGGAAAGAATGGCTGGCCAAGAGGCAGATGTTCCAGCTTTCAACTCTTCAGAGAAAGAAATAAGAAAAAAGGCTGGTTACCCTTCAGAAGAAGAACTGTTTGCTGTGTCTGGGAAACATGTGCTGCGCAGTGCCTTACTGCTAAGCGTTCAACGGCTGCTCCGACTGGAAGAAGCTCTGTGGACTGTGAATTTGCTTATCTATGTAAACAGGGTGTTGCCTCAGTTTGAAAACAATATTCTGGCTGAGAACAGACTGCTCCGAGTGCAAGTTTCGATTAATTCTGCTAGCATTAAAATGGAGCTTATTAAAAGCAGCTTATTAAAAGCAGAAATGCACGCAGAGCTTAAAATTCGCTAAGGCGGACATGGCAAGTCAGCTTTAGCAATGAGAGCGGATCTGCACCTTCTGGAGTGACTGACGACCAAGGCAAACTCCTCCAGAACAGCCACATTCGCAGCCTGGAAGAGTTATTCCAGGTAGTTCTCTGAGCAGGCAGGATTGAATTAAGTATATCAAATAGAATAAAGCGGATCGTCCTATGAGCGAACTATAAAGGCAGATAGTTTTGTGCAGAAACTGCAGTCAAGGATGGTGGAAAGGAAAAGGTCTCAGCTCCAGAGTCACCAGAGGGAAAGGTCACTGATCCCCATCATCTCCCACCTTTTCTTTAAGACTGATGGGAAGGGGCATCTGTATTCCTGTGCCTAAACAAAACCCAGGCCAAACTTCATCAGATGGGACAGCAGGAGCGACTGCAAAGCAGCTTAACAGAAGGTCAGTCCAAGGGTTGGAAAGGCAACCAGCATTTTGCTACTTGCTCCTGGTCCTATGGGAAGCGAACGTGCAGGAAGAAATGTGAAAATTCAAGTCGCTTCCCTAGTTTACTCACCAAAATATACATTTCTGTTTCGCTTGCTAAAACATATAAGAGCTGCATAATTATTATACAGGCAAACTATGGGATAAATTAGCAAAAGATTTCAGCCTGGAAAGTATGTGAAAAGAAATGCAGTGCTTTTTCCAAGAATCTCAACTTTCAAAAGTCCATAAATATTGCTTAAGGGTTTGGGGGTTTTTTCTTCTTCTTTTTTTTCAGCTCACTCTCCTGTACCTGCGCCATCAGAAGGGCATCAAAGTATTTTCCCTGGCAAAAATATAATTTATGAATAAATAAGTAGTGGGGCAAGAGAAGCTAGAATAATAAGGGGATGCCTTAAAGTCGGTGAAAGGGACGCCGCAAAGTCTGCCCGAACAGGGCACGGGCTGCATCTCCGCGGGTGAGACTGCCTCAGAGACAACAGCGGAGCTGCACAAAGGGGCCTTTTATCCGCGGGTCCGTCATTCTCTCTCCTCCCCGGTTGGAAAAATACAAAAAAAAAAAAAAAAAAAAAAAAAAGAGAGAGAGGGGGAAAAAAAGATATATTTTCTAGTAAACGGCCAAGGAACCTCGCGGAGCCCCAGCCCGGTACCATGGAGCTCTCGCGCGGAGCGTGTGAAGAGCGAGCCAGGAGGAGCGGCCGCGGGGAGCCCTCCGGAGCGGCTGCCGCCGGGATGCACAATCCCCCACTGTTGGGCTTCCTGCAGGTGCCGGGAGGGGGGTCAGCGGCCGCCTTGTTCCGTGTGGGCTGGCCAGGGCCCGCCACGCAGGCCAGGCCATCAGCAACACTGCTGTGCAAACGGGTCAGGGAAATGAAAATAAAGCCCGTCCAGCAGGAACCTGTGGGGTTTTGCTGGGGGGGGGCCTGGCCTGGTTCCTCGTGAGGTGCTACTTCAAAATTGCTACTTGTTTGCCTTGGAAGGGGCTTCAGAGCAGGGCCGCGCGATGGGGGCGGCGGCGAGGGCAGCTGGAGGCAGGTGTGCGGCTCCGCAGCTCGGCTCCTCGGCCGAGCGCTTCCGCTGCCGCCTCTGAGGGCTTCGCTTTCTGCAAGTCTGTTTATACAATTTGTTTTTCAATGCGGGGAAAAAAAAAGAAGACCGCAAAAATTGTAAAAGCTTCATTTGCATGACTGTGAACTTCGGGGTTGTGTGCACATGTTGTTTTGCTTCTTTGAAAGGAAAAAAAGAGAAGCAGCCTTCTTACAAGCGCATGAAAAAATATAAGCCAATGCCCTTTCAAATTTTAAATCTTTTCCTATTTCCTCAGATCCTCTGCTGACCTAAGAGTGAGACATGAACCCCTGCTGCCCGTTCAATGGCGATACCGCTCGAGGAACCGCAGTTTCTTCTCAGGGACGCTATGAAACGGCCTCGCAGGTAGCTTCACCGAGGGTTGGCGCGGGTCACACGAGCAGGCTGTCAAAAAGCACCCGGGGACGTAAATGAGGAAAACAGAGCACTGCACTCGTGCTGCTGGATGACCTGTGGCAGCGGCGGCTCGGCCGCCCGATGGAGTCCAGCAAGGAGGGAGGACGCGGCCGAGGAGCCCTGAGTTATCTCCCCTCCGTGCCAAAATGCCTCCCCTGGAGACAGCCCCAGCCGCACAAGATGGGGAGTCCATCTCTGCCAGCAAATCCACAAAACTCAGCAATATTTTGTTCTCCACAGATATAACCTGTGCTCTCCACGGGACACCCCACTGCCTTGGCAAACACTATGTTTTGACAACCTATAGCTCCAGTCATCAAGGCAAATGCTGGGCCCGGTCTTACAAGGGACTCTTCCTCACTTTGGCAAAAAAAAAACCTTGGAGTGATTTATGATAAGAGGCTGCATTGTCTGTCTTCCCATGAGGAGCTTCCCACAGTAACATATTGCCTTCGTGTGCCCGATTAGTGTGCACCTTGGAGCAACGACGACTTGCCTACCAGTCAACAGCCTTGGCCTCCAGAGGGTGAGCACTGAAACAAACAAATGCATCAGACTCAGCTTCTTTTGATGTCAGTCCTGATGCAAGCTGTGAGAGAGAAGAAGAAAAAAGAAAAGGCAGGAAAAGAAAAAAAAAAAAGAAAGAAAAGAAAAAAAGGCACTCGAGGAATATACACTGGATGGGAAAGCAGATCACAGAATGGATTAGATCCTTGATTTTCTGTCTGTTTAGCACCTCAGAGTAGTGACTCATTCTTAAGACATACAGCTCCCTGCACTGTGGCTTCCAAGCAATTGAATTGCTTAATGTTGCTCTTATATGTGATGGGGTCAAACAGCTTCTCACGTGTAAAAGGGAACTCTGCTGACTAGGCCTATGTCAGCTGGGATACCCAGTTTTCACTTACACATTTTAAAGCATCAAAACAAAGCAAGGAGGCCTTGAAATTGGTTGTGATCCATTTTAGACCCCAACTTCACCATCAGCTCGTGCGTCTACACAGTAACGTGGGTGTTAGGCACTGGAAAGGCTCAAGAGTTTGCCAGTTTGTCTGGGTCAGAAGCTTTTAATGACGCCTATTGGTAAGCTACAGGAGAAAGGCATGGATTCCTATCAACACGTATCAAATCCAAAGCAATGGTATGCAAGCATCCTGCATCCTTTCCCTGCCGCTCGCTTTGGGTACGGCATCCTCGTTCACCTCTGCTCCGAACAGCTGCTGGCAGAATCCCACAGAAGGCATCTTTAAAGCAAAGCAGCTTCCAAGAACCTTAACTTCCCCATTATGATCACTGCTAATGAGACTTCACCTCTGAAAGTCACCTGCTTCAGTCATGGGAAGGCAGAAACTAGGCAATCAATCCAAATAAGCATCAGAAAATGACCCAAAAGGGTGCACTCCTGCAGAGTGCTATCAGAAGGTGAGTCTTCAACAAGAACACAAGAGAGAACACGGATTTAAAGCAGTATTCTAGCTCGAGAAAACACCTATCCCAAAAGCTCATATTAAAAACAAAGGGAAATAAAAACAGTAATAATAATAATAAAAAAATGACCACAACCCAAGTATACATTTTGGAAATGAAAGTAAGCAATGAGGAACTTACAGATTCCTATTAATAAATATCAATTCCAAAGAAATTGTATACAATTAGATGCCTGCATTGTACTCTGTGGCTACCATTTATCACAAAGGCTCAGAGAGGAAAACAAATCATTCCACCTGCTTGGAAAGTGGCCTTGAGGCTGCATTTAAAAGTCTCTCAGAATGCTTATTATTAATTTCAGGAAAAGATACAAGCTTCTCCTGAGCCACAATCACTGTTCAAGTCTTGCTGAACTGCTCCTTATCCACTTACCTGTGGTATCTGCAAATACTACATACCATGAAAATTAAAGCAAGAACGAAACGCCATAGCTCCACAGTCTCTGGGTTTGATCCAAAGCTTGTGAAAACCATCAGGAAGATTCCTCTCTGCTTCAGTAACGTGACAGAGGCCAGCTCGGATGCTCACAGCTCCTCTAGCAAAGTACATCACGGACACAGAAATGGCTCCGCAGGTGCTCTGCTTTGCCAACCCCTGTGTTTTACATCTGGCTTTTAATTTTCAGAGGACTTAATTACTACACAAGAGACTCCTCATATGGTGAAAGCAAACTGGGCTTCCTCACTGAGCATCTTCTGATTGGTGACAAGTGATTAATCCCAATAAAGATCTGATTTATTCCAGTCAGTGGGATGCCACGATGGTAGATGACGTGCCTGAGTAACAGCGCAGGCGGAGACGTAGCACTGTGCTGCAAAGGGGACAGGCTCTAGGAAGGTGAGAATTCCTTGTGAAGCATCACAGAAGCAGCAGCCAAGCCAGCAGATCAGTGGCTAAACATGGAAAACCTTCAGCCAAAAATCTAGTTTAAGTAGTGAAAAGCAAGCGCTCTTTTTAACAGCACTGGAATCCTTTGTGAGTCCTTGGCCTAAGGTTAATTTTTCAAAAGTCTCCCTGGGAAAGAAAAGGAAGGGGGCTGGCTAGCACGGCCTTGCTTGCAAGGGCTTCGAGGGACAAGACAAGCTTTGAGCTGAGCAGTCATTCCCTACGTTGTGCCGCAGGTCGGCGCAAACCCCGCACGTCCTGCGGCCCCGCTCGGCAGAGCGCCTGGCAATGCATCCCCCAGCAAAATCAAAGGACAGAGATCCCTTCCCATGTAATTACAGGGTGTTGCCACCGTGCAGATGCCTTCATGCAAAGCCTTGTCTGCCCACAATTCACGAGAAGAATCCTGCAGCAAATGTGGTCGGAAGAGAGAAAAGAAATTTACCCAAAATCTGACAGAACTGGCTATAAATAACTATAGAGCCTTGTCGAGAACATCTTTGCTGTAATTTCTCCTAAAATATCATTTCAGAGGGTTGCAGTCCCACGCGTAGATTTTCTATCGGAAAATGGCCTCACTAACCCATCTTAAAGATGCCTCATTGCCACTGCCGAGCATCTGGAAGGGATGCATGTGCATTTATAATGCTTATGTGAAGCATAAACCAGTGGTTAATCCATTTGATTGTAAATCATGTGACTGTGTACTGTGACCACATGAAAACTATGCCATGAATAAAAAAAAGGGAAAACTACAGCTAACCTATAATTTTGGTTGACTGAATCAAGTCTATTCTGTGGACTCACACGCATTTGGTCCCAGATCTGTCATACAAAGGAGATGGTTGAAAGTCACATAGTTAATGACTTACATGTGTAGCTTACAGGCCAGTGACTCTTCTTCCCTCTCAACAGTTATTTACTTGACAAGGGAACAGCATGCAAAACTGCTGACACTTTGGAGGTGGCCTAAATGACTTTTTCTGTTACAGTCTTAGGCTGAAGATGGAGCACCAGAGATGAGGATGAAGCTGAAGCATCCTTGGCAAGGCTCTGATGACTTCAAGCCACGAAACAGGGGGCCAGCCTTATCCTGAGGGCAAATTCAAGGCAAGCACCTCAGCCCAACTCTTGTCTACTCTGCATTCCCGTGCTCTTGTGCCTCACAATCCTGAAGATATAAAAACCAATCTGCAAACTGAATAAGCAGCATAAGGTTGCCCTTTATATCCAAGCCTCCCTGCCCTCATGTGCACGAGCATGACTGCTTCATAATCTGGGAGAGCATGGTGCTCCAGGGATGATTTTCCACGCACAAGTCAGGAAAGTCCAACAGGCATAACCCACAGGTGGCTTTTGTGGCCTACGTGGTGCAACACTGGTTCTTTGTGGAACAACCGTTATCTGGGATTTGAGAGGATCTCAGGAGACCAAATTTCAGCACTTCACCTCCCCAGAACACTTATTTCTAGGCAAGCAGCGATCAAAAACTGTCGCCTGTGTTCTGCTGCCAACTGGTTTTACAGCAAAAATGGAAAGTGAATTCTTGTCTTGCAGGGAAGTGAGGAAGGCAGTAGGAAGTCTTCTCCAGAGGACTCAGTTCTAAGGGTTTCCCCGTCATGTCTTGATTATTTCCTCAGAGGTTCTTCCAAAGACTGCAGTTTTCGAACATCAAAGCAGGAGAAACCACAGTGCCGCGCTGCTGTTTGGCTGCGCTAGCTGAGCGCTGCGGAGCGCTCGAAGCCGCTCATTAATTAAACATCAGTGTCACCAGCACTTACGGCTCTATTTATGGAAACCCTATTGTTTCCCATCGGAAAAGGCACACGTCTGGAGAGGGAAGAAAGAGAGGAAAGAGAAAACATGATGGATGTCACCCTACGTTAGTCATTTAAATTCCTAGAAGCAAATGTTAAAGATGCCTACAACCAAATCTCTACCCTGAATCTGAAGGACAGGCCTCTCAGAGCAAAGATGCAAAGGAACAGAAGTACAAGTTCCCTTCTCACAAATCCCACTACAGCCTTCCTTTCTCATCACTTTCATGCCCTTGTTTTTAAAATTCAGTTAACATTCACCATACAGGACCACACTCCCCACTGCGAAATGAGCACGGGCCGGAGCTGCGTGAGGCATCGCATATACGCACAGTACGTACAAGCCCTCCCTCTTAGGATTGCTTCCAAACTCATTCACAGCTCCAGTGCTGTCTTCCACGCCTTTCCTCCCCTCTCTGCCTGTCCCCAGCTCCCCCTGTGACCACCCCTTTCTAATGCTGGTACGAGCACTTGGGTTTTGCGGCCTGGGCCCAGGCCTCCGCTGTGCATGTGCCTCAGTGCTTTGCCCATCTTCAAACTCATCTGAAAACCTTGAGTACCTCCCCTGCTTCTCTGTTTCACTGTGGCTCCCTTCCTCCACCGGGAGTTTTTATTTTCCTTCCCTAGCGAATGGCTTACCCCAGAGTACAGGAAATCGGAGCGTGGCCCAGTAGCGATACCTGCAGAGAGCATTGTGCCCATTTGCTGCCTCCTTCTTCAATTTTATGATTTTTTTCTGGGCACTTTTTACAGTCCACTGGGGACCTGGATGGAGGTACCCTGATGCCAGATTTCATGATTTTGTGGCAAGGTCTGTGGTACTTCATGTAGCCCCAGTGCCTGGAGCAGTGATTAATAATACTCTCAGATTTCACGCAAGGAAACTAAGAATCCTCAGCCCTGGAAAGTAGATTGCAGAAGTTTGGACTAACGTTAGAGTCTCAGCAGCAAATAGCTAAATAATCATTTGAAAATATCTCAACGTTTTTAAGTCGACTCACAATTTGTGAATATTTGGGACTGGCAGTTTTAGTAATGCTCAGCTATGCAAGGTAACAGATGATGGAGGAAGGCGTCTGCAAAACAGTGAAACCTTCGCTAGCGGTGACAGGCAGCGCCCAAGCACAGAGAAAAGAGAAGCTGCAACTAGCTCGTGCTACCAGCTCAAGTCCCATGTTTAAGCTCTCTGGAAAACCCATCTTAGGGCAAACCTGTCCTCACAAACCTCCACCAAGGAGCTTGGTTTCTGTCCTGTCCCCGTCAACAACAGTTGGCCCGTATGAACCCCACACATCTGACATCTCCCCAGGCTGTTTTGTACAGTCTGTCCTTGTATGGGGAAGCGCCTAAGCAGACAAGAACTCTTTTTGATAAAATGATCTATCCACGTTTCTAATGAAATCCAACTGGTAACTCCACTTAAGTCTCCCTTGTCAGGAGGCCTGCCAATGCACTCCCCGCTTGTTTATATCCACAAAACCCTTTAGTCAACAACTTGGGGACGAAAGGCAGCTTAAAACAAAATCTGTACAGTTGGAGAGACAAGCAGACAAAAGACATCTTAAGCACCAGTTTCCAAAGTAGCTGATTTAATCAGAAATGTTTCCAAAGTTTGATAGCTTATAGAAACAGATTTGAAACCATATGGTTCACTTGCTCTATGTCCTCTCCCCTTGTGTCACTGAGAGCATTTATTTCTGATGGATTAATCTGCTTTCGTTGTTGTTTTTGCCTCATCTGAAGTCATCAGACCCTTGTTGATTGGTTTGGCCTATTCTTTCGAGGAGGAACGAAGAGTGTTTATGGTCTCTTTAGAGAAGCCAGCATTAACAGCATGCCAAACACTGAAAACTTTGGGGGCTGCTTTTTATATCAAGAACCCCAGAGAGAAAGGAAGAGACATGAGAGATTACAAAGTTAACAGAGAGGGATAGGATGGAAAACAGGCATATATGACCTATACTGGGTCTGGAGCTTTTCAGAGGGGAAAATGTTCTGTTAAAAAAGGAGCTCAGGAACCTCTGAAAGCTAAATTGTCTTGAGCACCACTTCTGACCACCTGAAAAACAGGCCCATATTGATGCTGGAAAAGTAAGCTTACCCCATGTTGCACCTGCAGCTTTTGCCCCATCCTCACTGCCCTTCACGCTGTAACCTCGTTAACTCTTCAGCCCTTCGTTAGCGGCTCAGCTAACGCGCGCGCTGCGCGCGGTGCACTCTGGTAGAACAGCAGGAACTGCCTGCTGTGGAATTCAACACCACGCTGCCCCTTACGATGCTCTTCAGTGACAGCCTGGCAGGTTCTGAATAGATCTTTTCTAGCAAAGAATCACTAATATCAACATACTTGGTTTATGCTGCGCCTCAAAAATCATAGTTCAGCATCTTCCAGGCATTGCTAAATCACTGATCCGGCCAACTTCCACAGCTTCAACTTCATCCTGATTCGAAGTTCAGAGGTCAAGACACACTTTCTGATTCAAATTAAATCACTACCTCTTAAATCAATGTAATGCCCACAGCCATCACTTTTAAAGCTTTTTAAAAGAGTGCTTTGACAGTTTACAAGGAATTTGAGCCGGCAGTTGGCTGCTCTTGACAGTTCTGTCGCGTGCAAATAGATTAAATAGCCCTCCAACTCTAAAAAATATCCTCATAATGTACTTGACTTTAAAATCCTGACCTATAACTAAGTCACATTTTAATAAAAAACTTATTAATTGGAAGAAAATAAAAAAGGCATTATAACACAACTCAGGTAGGAAAACATAAACTTCCTGAAATCTCTCCCCCAAAAATAAGGAAACTGAGATGATATCTAGGCTTCCAACTTGCTATGATAGCTACTATAGAAAGTTCATTTCAACCGAACATTGCTTTTTATTTGCACCTCGGCAAGAAACAATTTTCTTCTTGAGATATTCCGGTTGCTTTTGATATACTGCTTGGTTGTGTTGATAGAAGGTATTTTGGAAAAAGCCTGTGAGCAGAGCAATAATTGTAGGGGACAGAAGAAAAGCATCGCTGGAGAACAAAGTAAATATATTGAGTCATGACATCATCAAGGTCACAACCACTTAAGAGATGGTCAGGAACGTAGAGTCAGTTGGGGAGCAGATGGACAGCCACCATTTAGTGGTTTACCATTTCACTTGTAGATCTATTCCATAACCGGTTTTGTCCATAAGCACCCATCAGCGCTATGAGCAGAGGTATCAACTTCTACTTTTAAATATTTAGTTGGATACAGTGAAGGTGCATCAAAGCAAAACCAGATTTGCTAATGCAAAGTATTTTGTCCAAATATAGTGCTGTCCCTGAAGACGTTGCTGTGATAAAAGGAGACACGCAGAGAAGCCATTGCACACATCGTGCGTCCGGTGCAAGAATGGTGTCCACAGCCCTTTGGGTAAGTGTCTGTACCCCTGAGCTCCCGAAGAGAGCTTTGATTCTGGAAATCAGGACTATTATGCACAAAAGTTACAACTGCAACAGAAACTGTGGCTAAGAAGGACTCCCTGTCTAAATGTGAAAACCCTGAAACTCACCTACTGGATGCATTGTTGCTTAAAAAGAGCCTCCTCTCCGTCAGTTTTTCCTTTGCTTCCCTTGGCTAAGTTACTCTTTTAGACTACAGAGATCAATGAAAGCAGGATGTGACAAGGACATATTCAGCCTGAGCTCTATGGTAAATATTCCCTATGACAATTTTAAGGACAGACCAAATGCCAAATTTCTCTTTCAAACAAAGCAAACATGCACAGGAAACAAAGACAATGCAACAAAGCTCACCCTTTGCTCAGCTAGCCTAATACTTTCTTATCTACTGGTCAGCTGCTTTTAGGCAAAAGCAGGTATATATATTGAATGCATTTTCAGTCTAAATCACAATTCAGAAACTTTATCAGGCCCATCCAAAGTATAAATTCCACATTCTTATTGTAATAAATATTATTTTTTTTACATAACTAGCATAATAGCTACAGTACAGTACTATATATAATTGTGCTATTGCCCTCGAATTCATGAAAGTATAAA
The DNA here is from genome assembly GCF_059628265.1 of Tinamus guttatus. NCBI lineage: Eukaryota > Metazoa > Chordata > Aves > Tinamiformes > Tinamidae > Tinamus > Tinamus guttatus. The sequence goes on along the minus strand of NW_028288957.1, from coordinate 3,342,612 downwards.
CATTGACAGACAGATTACTTTTTTCCCCTCATCATTTTACTTTGAAGTTGAGTCAAGTGTGGCTCCTGATCAAGAACATACTTGTACACCTGAGCATACGTATGCACAGGCCCACAGGAAATGTTAAACACAGTTCAAATATAAGCATGGGGATTTCCTCTTAGCTAACTCTATTAACCAGGCTTGCATTTTTTTAAGATTAACTTTCCAGAGGAAGAAAAATGATTAGGTTATCACTGAGCATCAAATCTGCTGTTCATGCAGCAAAATTTAAAGCAATCTTTTTTACTAAAAAAATTAACAGTCCAAGCTACAGTTGAAAAGCATCTTAAAACAAACCAGAATAGGGACAGCGTAAGCAAAGAGAAGCATAGAAATGTCAGAGTGTGCCAGCGTACTTTCTGGGTACTGCTCGGTTAAGAAAATATACTGTAAAATCCCTTGAAAAAAAAAGAAGGTTATTTCTGGAGTCCTTCCTTAAAAGAAAGTATCACATAAAGTAGGAGTGACATTGCCTCTTAGGAAGGTTAACTAGAGTCAGCAGAGAGCACAGATGGATAGAAAGAAACCCTGCACAATAGTCTCTGCAGAAAGCTGCAGTACGGACAAATGCCACGTCCCAGGCAGATACACAGGAGGTGCCTGAGCGGGATGGGGGCTCTTCATGGACTGTTCACCAGCTTTTCCAGTACTGCAATGGACAGGTATCGAATGAAATTAGTGCAGTCCAATTTCAAAAGAAATTGGAGGAAGCATCTTTTCATGTCACAGACACGAGACCTATGGCACTCCTTTCCAAAGCGTGGGACAACCAAAATCAATAGCCACCTCCATCGTCACCGCTTGCACATTAGAGAATTCACATTTATTCCTCATACCCCCATCCCTTGGGCAGACAGACAAGTCTCCTCCAGAACTTACAGTTCATTCAAAACAAGTGTGACTAGTGGACGTCTACAACGAAACTACTTTTTCCAAACAAGCAGTGGATTCCTCAATCACGACTCAGCAATGAGAGAATCCCGATTAGCAGTGTTTTGTAAGCATCTATGTTTAGAATAATGATGTTAATAGAAATAACAAACAAGAAAGAATGCAAGATACTTTTTCAATGCATCTATTTAAATTCAAACGCAAGTTTATGGGACTCATACCAGCATATAATTAAAAAAAAAATCTTGAGTGTACTTCACAACAGAGCTAAATCAAAACAAATCTTATTCCCCCTCAAGCCTGATCCAATGTCAGTTGATGTAAATGAGCACTAGTTAGATGAATAAATACCTAAGTGCATTCAGGGTTAGTGCCAAATTCACACATGGTACAACTTGTTGGTGAATTTGCCTACATGGGTCATCAAGAAAATATTTTCTCATTCTCTGTTAGAATATTACAAGTTATTCATCTCCCAACAAAAGTAATCTATTAAACAATGATAGCTACTATGCAGAACTTAATTAAATCTAATTTTCCTTATCCAGACACGTGTCATTGTTATTCATCTGGCACAAAAGGAAAGGTTGCAATATATTAAGCTGAAAATCGCATCCGCCATTTGCAGTTACATCATCAGTAACATCTTTTACTCCCTTTAAACTGAAGTTGTCAGCTTCAGACAGATGATTTTGGGCTACTTTTGACAGACTTCAATTTTCCCTTCACCCACAGTTTAGGGAAGCTCTTTTCTTTCCAACAGTCCTTCCAGTCTGTTAGCCAAGGAAATATTCCAAAACACCCCAAGTATGCATTGCCATGTTCATTTGCTGGAGCTAACGTGCAACTTAGTGTTTTTTTTTTTTTTTTTCTCTCTCTCTCCTCTTTTCCCTCCCTTTCTCTTTTTGTCTGTCAAAAACACAGCTCTCCGGTGTGGACACAGGACACTCGGAACTCGAAGTCCCTCTTGATTCCTTAACAAGCCAAGCGCTTCCTCACTGCTAACAGCTATGAAAACGTGCTTCACTGTATGTGTACATGGTTCCTTTGATAGTCCAAACCTTCACCTCCTCTTTCAGCTGGTCTAAAACTGTCCTGGGATTATAACGAGATGTCTCGGTAAGACTCTCGTGCTGCCTGTGCCCAGGCAATGCCTCACGCACGCACCCACGGGTGGCAAGAGGAGATGGCTGTGAGATGGGGACCAAGGGAGAGGGCAGCCAGGTATTTGGCCCCCGCTTCGCCATGTGCACAAGGTGCCTCCCATCGTGCTCAGAGGAGATCAAGCGATAGCGACCCCGGGTGGCTCCTGCTCGTGGGACGGCCGGCGAGCCACGGGCTGCCCTAGCCCAGGCGTGTGTGCTGCGCTGCGGCTCGCCATTCCCACCGGCTACCGAAAGCAGACGTGCAAGAGCGAGCAAGCTGGAGGCCTCCGTCACACCAAGGATAAGCCAAGGAGACCATGGCATCCTCCTGGTATGCTTTGACTTCAGCAGAAGGGTTCAAGAGGAGTGAATCCCATCTCCAGGAGCACCACGAGGCAGCTTCGCTGGGGGGCAGGCCCAGGTGGAAGCGAAGAGCGTCTGCTCCTGGGCGAGGGGATGGGGACAACGTGGCAGCCGCAGGGCGCACCAATGGGACGCGATGGGCCCGTACTTTACAGGTGCAGAGGGAGCACAACGGACACAGAACGCTCGGGCACGGGGAGGCCTTCGCTAGGTTTCCCTGCACCCTCGCAGCGCGCGCACACGCAGCCATCACTGAGGGGCAAAGCCAGGCGCGCTCAAGGCCGTCAGCGTTGGAGCAGCTGCGCCCTTCCATCGCCCGGGCCCATTTGAGTTCACGTCTGAAAACCCGGTCCAAAGAGTTCTCTCTCCCTTTCTGTCCCTTCTGCTTGGTGCGTTTGTGTGTTTACATCACTTGGGTTGCCCACACACCTGGGACTTCATTCCTTACTCTTCTCTGGCATAAAGCTTGGGGATTTGGCATATACGAGTCAGTATTTAAGGAAGGGAAGGAAGGGGCTAGGGATGGACTTTGCTCTAGTTGTCCCACCTAGCTTCAGTTTATTGATCGGAAGAAAAACAATGAACCTGTGATGCCAAATCTTGGAAATTAAAAACATCTTGAAATGCCTTTCACCAGTTGAATGTTTTTGGAGAGTTTTTATACGTGCTACATATTGGTACAATTTCATCCTTTACAGATTCAGCAAAGCTTCTGAAAATAGCTTAGATGCCAATTAAGATGAGAATAGTCTATTAACCATTGACAAGTCACGTGCTGTAACGCTGACCTGACCGAAGAAGTCCTTTTGCCTTTGCCAGCTATGCAACTGCTATAGGTTTTGTATTCACCCATTTTAAGCATTTCAAAACGTTTTTTTGTGATGGTCTTGACAATCTTCCAGTAAAAAGCAGCTGTCAAAATGTATCGCACAATATACTAGCAGACCTCCTCCACACTGCTCCTGTAATTGAGTTCTGTCTTTTTTTTTTTTTTTTTGGCTTTAAAGCAACTTAGAGTGAATATAATTTTCAGTTTGGCTAAATAAAAAGTTCAGAACACATCAAGTCCATAATTATATTTCGATTTGAGAAGAATGCACTGTTTGAAAGAAAGCAAGCGGCAGAGTTGGTGGTAATTTATTTTACCTTTCACAGCTTCTGAAAGCCAAACCCTCAGAGTAGCTACAGCTCACAAAATATGCAGGAATTTGGGACCTCACTCTGAAGGGAGCTCGGCATCCACATGTCCCTTTTGAGGCACCACTTTCTAGGGGGAGGTTTGGACATTTTTGCCTTCCAACTCTCTTCTGACACTTATTCTCCTGACTCTAGTGAAATGGAGAATTAGATTCTCCATATCAATAATTGTGACAAATTAAGGGGAAAAGGATAGATTCCTCATTAGGGTCTGGCTATTTCTGGTGCTCCCGCAATACAAAATACCAATATATAAAGCCAATAATTTATCTTTGCATATGTTTCCTGTCAACAGAGCTATGTAAAGGAGCCAGAGCATAAGCGGAGAGCCTGGCTACAGAAATGTCTAGTAGCACATTTTTGACGGCACTGTTTAATATGTCAGTTGGTCAAACCCAAACGCTGTACAAGCACACAGAAGCCGAGACTCTGAATAGGAGTGAATCTGACTGTTGCAGGACTTTGCAGCCCTTTTTTAGGCCAGACTTTCATTATTCTCCCGTGAAGTTCTGCTTGCTGCTGGAGTACCATACTGCACCGTGAGGTACAAAACTGCTTTCAAAATGCAGTATTGTTTTAGAAATGCTTTAGGTACGACTTCCTAAAGAACCTTGGCCAGGCTCAAGACCAGAACTACACATTAAATCAAGGAAATGCAATTTGTCCCCCTTTTTCCCTATTCCCCCATTTTTCTCCTGCATTCAGATCAGTGCTGTCTTATCTGGTTTTGAAGTTCCCTTATACTTTGTTTTCACAAATTGCATTTGTTGAAATACTTGAAAATCGCCCATTTTCTTTCGGCTGGGTTTGGTTTTATTATTTGCATCTTGAAATCTTTATGCATCCCTCTTCTATCCCTTTTTTTCAGCACTTTTCTGCAAGCCTCTCAAGAAGGAGGACACCTGTCCGTACACCACAGCCAACACTCCCTGGACTTGCTTATTCAAGACCAGGAAGAGAGTGACAAACTGCGCGAGGACTGGCAATCCTTTTCCATCCAGACCCTGTTTTCTTTTCGCCTGCCTCCAAGCCAATTCAGTCCACTTGCAGCTTAGCACATCCTCATTTCCTGATGGCCAGCCATTATTCTCATAGACTTTTGGTCTTTTCTTTTTTCCTTTAATTCACCAATTTTCTCCTCAGTACTGCTAGGACAACCTCTAGTTCCTCCACTCAAACCACTAAATCCTAGTCAGGCTGCTAAACCATGGACTAATGATTTACATGTGGACAATGTCATTAATGAGACGTGCCCAAAAGTCTTCCACACACACCTCCTATGTACCTGGGTTTGGATGGGAAAAAAAAAAAAATCCAATGCTGCATAAAAGCTCAAGAAAACTCAGATGCCCTGTAAGCAGGATTAGGAAGAGGGCACTGAAGAGATTCAAGGAAATTTTCTGAGTAGTAAAATCAGAGAGAGATTTGAATACATAATTACAGCACCTCTGGCAACAGCCGTGTTTTTTCAGTGCTTTCTGCGTAGATGTTATGTTCTGCAAACAGCCTTGAACTGAAAGGGTCAGCCTCAAGGGCAGTGCTCCTCCGGGAGCAATTATTTCTATTTTCTCTGCTAACATGGAGACGAGTGGATGCACAACGCCCTCTCCCTCCTGCCGAGATGCTTTGTGGAGGAGCAGCAGGGCACGTTGGCTCCATTCCTTCCGTCAGCACTGAGACGGAGCAAGAGCGAGGGCTGAGAATCAGCCATTCAGCACTGGCAAAGGCATCAGGAGCAAGATGACAGTTGTAGGTATTGGCTTTTTATCCAGAAAAGGATGGAGGAAATGAAAGACAGAAGTCGTTCTTGTAATGGAGGAAAGTTTAAGAGTTTTGCAGGGCTCGCTGCTAGGATCTGTCCAGTCAAACTTACTTATAGGCAACAGCAAGAAGACATGATGGGGTGAAGGACTGATAACGCGTGTTGGTGATACCAAATTGCTGAGGTTAATAGGGATTGCAAAAACAAAAATCAAACATCTGAAAATACAGCAAAGATAGAAATGTCTTCAGTACAAGGCAATTACGAGTCAACTATGACAACCTGGAACTATTTGAAAGGGATTAAGTGCTCACCATCTAAGGAAGAACTAGTAACCATGAAATGAAGCTAACGGGATGCAGGTTCAAGATCGGCCAAGAGAGTGGCTCCCCGTGCAGTACACAGGGAATCTAGAGAACTCACTGTCACCACATGTGGATGTGAAAAGTTTACATGCAATCCAGAGAAGACTGGAAAAAACATGGGAATTAGAGCCGCAGGAGATTACTAAACACCATCAGTCCAGAAGACTCTTGTTTTACCACTCATATAAAACTGGGACAGGCAATAAGAATGAATTTAACTCCCTGAATATAAGCACCTAGTTATTCTAGCAGGGGAAGATGCTAGGCACAAAAAGAAAGAAAAATGGGATCATCTGCAACTTGAGAAAGCCACCACCAAGTGACTTGTACTGCTTCATTGTTTTCCTAGCTTATTTATTGAAACAAGTTGTTTAAACCACTGAGTAACCTTGAAAATATACACAAGAATCTATCCAAAGCTAGGTATATAAACACATTAAAACAGCCCACAGCCTGACTTAACCTCAGCCTGATCCTACCTAATACATCAGCAGTGCATACATACAGTACAACTCTCAGTTCCTGACAATTCTAGGTATATATTTTTATGTTGATAAATTGCCCTCTAATAATCCTTCCTTCACATTTAAGCCAAGTATATTTTTTCACCCCTATTTCTTCAGTTTGTTTTTCCTTTTGCATAGAAAATACTTTTAATATTCATATTTCAACTCCTCTGAACTATTCTTCCTCTTTCAACAAGCAGACAAGAAACTCAGTAATGTGTCAAGTGAAAATGGGTTTGACTCTTCTACCTTTTATTTGAGAGAAGAGGGCATGAATCTGTATGCAGCCCGTCCATTCTTTCCATCAATAGTATTCAATATGCTAAATATTTCTGTTTACAGATCTGATAGAATTTCAGGTTATAAAATTGCAAACGTAACTGTCAATTCTCCACAGCTTGCGATGGCTGCTCGAAGAGGATGTACCAGCTTGTATTTCCTGGTCTAGTACTTGCATACATAAAATGAGCAGAGTCAAGTATCTTAATAGCAAGGTGGAGAATGCAGTCAGCCTGTCACTTGAGGGAATGGGAGAATCTTAACTTTATTTCTTTTTTTCATTATTATTATTTTTAAAAGTCAGCCTATGTATCTTTGCTGCCTATCTTGAGATGTGGTCACCTGGGAAAGAGCACCACAGAAACATAAATAGACCCCATATTCCAAACCCATCTAGAACATGCCCAGGCTTATCTCTCTTGTAATCCAGCTCATTTTTGGTAAGAGACACACGCCAGCAATGCAACGTCCTTACCAAAGCCTTCCACTTCACAGAAGTGCAGGCTCATCAGTTTGATAGCTTGCAGAAGCTCCAGGCTGGGACATTATGAGCTGCTCTGAGGCACCAAGACGACCACGTACACCTGCAGGCAAAGGCATTTTAATAAATATATTATTATTCTCCTTGCTGCCAAAGGCTTGGAGTTCAAAATTAACGTGATCATTCCTTGTACATGAAGTTGCAGGCAATGAAACATAATCACTCCATCAACTCCAGATTGCCACTGATCGTTTTGACAGTGCTTCTGCTTGCACAGAAATGTCAGCAAATGTGAATAAAGCTGCCTTAGAGGCAGCACACTGTGTTTCCCCAACCCAGTCACCTCTGCACCACTTAAGTCTAAGCTATAGCTTATGTGAAACTACAGCCATTGGAGCCAGTGACTTCTGGAAACCAAAGAAAAGTATAAATGAACAGGATGTTTCAGTCTAGGAAGTTTTAACATGCAACAGTGAAGAACATCAGGCCCACAAATACAGCACAAAAGGTACAAACTGTCATTCTTAGGATAAAATATATGCCTGAGTCATATCCACCAATGCTCAACCTTTCTGACATTTGAAATTCATCTGGAATGTGCTCAGATAGATTTTTTTTTTTTCCCCTCTAGCACAGCTCTAAAGCTGCAGGAAGGGATACCCAGACTGTGCAAATCAAACCGCATGTGAGCGCTAAAGCACCCCATATATTTTGTCCATCTCTGGGAACCCCATCGACAAACAAGCACAGAGGTGCCTAACCCAAGACCTCACGATTTATTCCCCTGATCAATAGAGCCCGTGAGCAGAGCATGGAAATAAAAGCAATCAGAGCATTCTGCACCGCGAGCCTCGCCGTTGGCAGCATGAAGACCAGATCCACTCCCTCAACAGAGCGAGGGTAACACAGTCACGCTGCCGCCAGCGCTGCAGTATTACTGAATGCTGGAGGGTCGGGGACCGTAACCGTCTGCCCTGTCCATCCTGTTCCTGTTTCTGCACTGAAGCTTTTTTTTTTTTTTTTTTTTTAATTACCAAAGTGATTTAAAGTCACCTACTGACTGGTTACTTTCAATCCTTGGCTGCATTCACGTGACAGCAGTCCTGCCACTAAGGGACCGGTATACAAATGCATCAATTCAACCACTAGTCCCCAGTCCTTAATCTAATGGGAGCTTTACCTAAACGAGAGTTCCTTAGGCCCCTCCGATGGAAACCAGCTGGATTTCACCGGGAAACGCCTGTCCTTGTGTCGGATGCCGCTCAGCAGGTCTTGAGCCTGGGGAAGGTCCTGGCTGTCCCCTGCAGTTGGCAGCAGCAGTGGCGGACGTGGCCCGGGTGCAGTGCGGGGAGCTCCGCCACGCTCGAGTCAGCTGTTGTTTTCCAAGATGGTTAGGATGGAAATGACTTGAGAATTTGCAATAACTGAGCATGAAATCAGCCCTTTTTACACTTAGGCTATTGCAAGAATTCCAGACGGGTTCCAGGAAGTAAATGCTGGAAATGCAAGATTGGTTACGATGGGCTTCAAATACCATACGCAAGGCCAAATTCACCCTCGTTATCATTCCAGTGACTTTACTGTAGCTACACCAAGCATGATTTAGGCTCCGTGAATTCCAGGGATGCATGAAATAAGAAGAAATAAGAAGTATTTTTATGCTAATGTCAGCAACACCATCCTAGATCTGTCTTCTGGAGGCAGGCAGACCAAACAAAACTGGCATCGAATGCCGCTATGCACCCACTTGCCGGCGCACTGAGGCAGCTACGATGTGCCTCGAGCAAGAGCGGCAAATAGAGCTGCTCCACCTGGGCAGCTCAGGTCTGGATGACACCGGGGGCTGCTGGGGTCGGAGTTTCCCTGCGAGCTGCCACTTTTGCTTGCAGACGGGAAGGCAAATTGCACAGGAGCTGAAGCAGCAAATCTGATTATCTCACGTTTGCTGCCAACTCACTTGTTCCGCTGGGAGTGGGGGCAGAGAGTTGGCTTAAGTGGCTCTGCACCCCTGGCCCCTCAGGGTGCCGCCCTCTCCTCCGGCGGCGCCCCACGGACACCGCGCGCAGCGCGCGGTCACCGCCGTGTCGTGACACAGAGCGCAGGAGCGTTGCGTGGAAGACGATGGCTCTCGGTAACTCACTTGGCACCACCCGAACTGCAGATGAATGCAAATCTCTGACCCGTAAGCAAAGCGCAAGGCCGGGCACAGGCAGATTGCATGGATAGAGCTCTTTGGCGCGGGAGGCACAGCGCTATGCAGCACACCAGAAGGCTTTAATTATGCAGCTCCCTTTCAAGGTCTGGTTTGAAAGCGGACAAAAGCTCATAGGCAGTTGGGAGGTATTCTCTTTCTGCTAAGAGTGTTGATAGTATCTGGAGCAAGGAAAACATTTGAAATATAAATTAAACCAAAATTGCTATCCCCACAAGCTGGATCTTTTTTTGCCTATTCATTTATTTCTTAATCCCCTTCTTTCCATTTGCATCTGTCTCTGACTCACTATTCCTTTGCTTCCATAACATTTCTTGTTTTTTGCCTAGAGCTCCTTGCTTCATTGTTTTCCTTTATCTATTTCAGTTCCTTTTGTTCTTTGAAAAGCAGCACCAATCTTCCCTGATTTATTCCTTCTCCCCTACGTTACCCAGAGCTGTGGATGTGGACGCGCAGACCTCGCTCTCCCTCCACACCTTCCCAGGAGCAGTTTGCCCCATAACTGCAGGGTATTGACCACATCTCCGGAGCTGGGAATGCAACTTCTCTTCTTTAGTCCCACTCAATAACACACACTCTGAGACACCAGTAACGGGTCCCTCCTGGTGACCAGCTCCTAAGAGGATAACTCAGCCAGCTTACATACACACATCTGGGCATTTCCTTATTCAAACCCAAGCCAGGCAAGCGGTGACGGATGAGTTACAGACGTCCAGCATACAGCAGGCTGTTACTTACACCGATTCTGCAAGTTGAACAAATCTTTCTCATTGAAAATAATTATTTCAAGTATGGCTCTGGAAATGCTCAGGCCTCAGCCTCACGTACCTCACACCATTTCCTGTTAATTTGACTTTCTAATGGGCTGTCCTGGAGCATCGTGGTTGGCAAAAGTACCTTGGAGCTGGCAGAAATGCTCTGGCCTGCAAATTAAAAAAAGCATCGTCCCTCGCCAGAACTAGCGCTGATTCCTATAAGACACAAATTCCTTTACGGAATGCCGACATGCTCAAACAGCATAAACTGTAGTTCAGAATTGCAGTTCACTCTGCTGAGTTTCTGTGTTCCTAAACTCCCAGTCAACTCAGTTACTGGAATATTTTGGTACATTCAAATAATGTAAGTACCCATTCAAGCCTCCTTTCATTCTCATGCATCTATTTACAATTAAGTTACTCACACAGGTATGCTTACTGATTAGGAGCAGATGCTAAAATTCAGCATAGCTTCTACCCCGCTGATGGGCAAGCCAGAATCTCTCACGCAGAAAGTCCTGCCAAATCCTTATGGGGGTGGAGGAAGAGGGAAACCATGTTGAGTCTCTGCCCACCAGCCAACGGAACAGAGCTCTTCAGATTCTCCATTCGGAACAACTTCAAAGTTTCACACTCAGTTCAGAAGTCCTCTTACCAGGAATGGTGTGCAGCTAGGTAATAACCTCCCAGGAACTCCTTCTGACTATTGCAGCTCTGCATTTGGCCTGCTCTGAAATATATTTTCATGGGACATCTGTTCCTCGGACTGGAGAGCTGTTTCTAAAAGTTGGCAGACTTGAGGGTAACCTTTTTCAGTGAGTTATGTGCAAACATAAAGGATAATTTCTAAACTTCCATCTATCCTGGAGGAGATACCAATGGGCAGCAGCTGTTTTGAAATGTTTTGAAAGAGAGAGGAATGAGCAGCGATTTCCTGGAGGCAAAAGAAGAAAATTCACAGCTTGCTTATGTCCTTCTGCCCCAATGATCATTACCAAAACTGTTTTCATGAGAACAGCCTAAATAAATATTTGGTTTCGACCTGGTTTCAAACACCCATGACACTGAGAGCATAAGAAGTAGCGGATAACAGGATACAGCACAGGTCCTCCTTGGTCTTGCAACCTGGCATGGAAATTTGAAGGCAGGAGCCTGCAAGAAGGGAAATGGTGGAGGCCGGATGTTCTTTATGGATGGACTACTACTTATCTGGCTCCATGGGAGCCGGAGAGGAAAAGGATGGCTAGAGCAAAATGTTCTTGGCCGCTCTCTGTACTGGCAAGACAAAAATGATCCAGCTCAAACCTTCTCTGTTCACAATTACTGGATTTCATGTCATTTTCAAACAGCTTAATATTCTGGGGATGTTATTAAAAACAGACTCGTAACACTCAAGAACATCAGAAATGCTGTAAAATGGCTGGCTGGTGGCTTGCCCATCTCAAAAAATCACAGAGAAAGCTAAATGGAAAAACACAAAACTTAGTAGCTACAAAATAAGAAATGCCACTGTATGAATGATACTCAGTTTTGCATCCACACAACAGAAGAAATAGAAGTTGGATTTGACATTTTGAGGGTAATTCTGTTTCTCCATTCATTTGTTAGCTCATTTTCTCCTGGAATGGATCACCACCTATGCAGCAGGTAATACCATCGTGCAATTGTACTACAGCATCACCGGGAATCGACTCAAATATGGTCCTTCCTCAGACTTCATTCTTTAAAAAGTCTGATGATTAAACACTGTAAGTATGAAAACAAGTGAATAAACAAAACCTTCTCTCTCTCTCTCTCTATATATATATATATATATATATTTATAAGACCAAAACTTATCTCATGTAAATCAGCTTACCAGATGCAATGGAAAATCATCTTGCACAAGATGATCATTTGATCTGTTCTCAGGAAGAAAGAAAGCAAATGGAACCACACAGGTACTATACTTCATAAAGAAGCCCTGCAGGAGGATATTCCATTCGAGGAAGTAGATGAGAAGGAAGAGGTGATCACAGCTGTCTTTTCTTGACTTAAAAAAAGCTGCTCCTGGCTTCTAATATGCAGGTTTTTCATAAACACATTCCTCTTTCCTCCACATATACCCTGTGCATATACAAAATAAAGCAGAGGTAAAAAATCATGCCTATAAGCCAAGTCATCCTGAATGAAGTTCACAGGAGCAGAGAAGAACACGGCTGGGCTACAAGCAACTGACACATGGGTTTTTTGCTATGCAAGACTTAAATGAAGTCTGAGGACAGAGATCCTCCTGCATTCTGCCTCCTTAAAGAACTTTCCACTCTCATTTATCCTCCCTAATCAGCTTCCCACAAGCTTATGAAGGTTTAAGTTAGCACTGAGTGCTTCAGCAGCTCCCTATCAGAGGCGACTCAGTGCTAAGAGACACCTCCGACTGGGAACACATGTCAAAAGTAGTAACGCAGAGGCTCTGGGTCAAGGCAGAGGTTGACTCCTAACTATTCCTTCCTCCACTTCCCCAGCCTGAATTCCTTCTGGCTGGAGCATTAGCTCAGCCATAGTCCATTTTGTTTGCATGTAGACATTGTGTCATTCAAAAGTAGTAGTACAGAGTTGGTTAACATCAGCAGCAAGTTCAAAGCTTTAACCCCTGAAGGCGTGAAAGAATCAACTCAAATCACACCCTGAGAGAAGCAAAATTTATAGGTATAAGGAAAGCTACAAACTACGCTGAAGACCAAATAGATCTAGAAATCTGTAACTTGGAACAAGTACCCAATACTGACAGTGCCTGTAGTCACCCCTCTAGGCTGGTAGGGTAACCAGGACCAAGTGCATTGGAAAGTAAAAGAACCTGCCCTTCAAAGACGTTTCATCTCACAGGGTCCAGCTCTGAGATTCACAATCCTCAAACCACGTTGGGCAGGAGGCAGTTCACTCAAAGGCACCCAGGGAGGCTAGTAAAACCAGATCTGGAAGGACTCATCGACATTTCTGCTATTTCAAAACCAAACATAAATGCCATGATGGAACGTGGTTTGGCAAACTCTGCACACCAATATTTAGACAGGTTTGGCTTTTTATTAGAACCATTCACATGGCACTTTACCAAACCTGTGGCTGCTTTCGGGGGCACTATGATGGTAGATTCCCTCTTAAAATCTCTGACCCTTAAAAAAAAAACTAGCTAGGCCTGAGCTGTGGTTTTCTGCCCAGCTGGTTTCTACCTTGCTGGAACTCACCAGTTGTGTCACATGACAACGGGCACAGTAGCACCTCTCCCTTCATGGGGATGCTTGAGGTGGAGCAAGCAGGGAGGGATGTGGAAGCAGCAGCTTCTCTGACAGCCAGGCTGATGGCACAGCAAACACTGCCTGGGGCTGCTTGGCCAGGAAGCAGAGTTCAGCTTTCCTTGTCTTCACACAAATCAAGCAGAGCAAAGGGAGGGACTGATAGGATGCAAAAGGCATAATCCAGCTTCCTATGTATTTCCTTTGAGTTTAACGGATTTACTATTTTCTATGTCATCCATGCTAAAACTCCAAATCCTTAACCCTCACAAGATCAATGTTCCCTCTCTTCCTCAAATTAAATTTATGTTTTTGTTTTGCCAAACATCCGAAGTTGTCACTGTCACAACAGGTAGATCTTGTGCTGATCATGGGAAGAGACGGACAATAGCAGGAAGACAGCTCAAATATCTGAATTGTAAGCAGAATGCCACCGGGCTCTCACTTATATAAGGCAGTTCCTATGTGATACCCTATGGTATAAAAACACCAGCACTAGAATGACCACCCAGAAGTGAAGGACTGAATTCCAAGAGGTTGTGCAGGGTGGGAATATAGTTCAGTTACACACGTGTTCTTGTTTATATAATTCTTTAGAAAAATTACATAGAGCTTTAGGAAAATAAAATTAAATATTGATGTCAACAAAATGCAAATTTCCAAAAACATCTGTGCTGGAGAAATATAACTATGGTAATCAGAGCATTGGATTAAGGTTTAGTCACAGTAGCCAGATTTAAACCAAAAAAGGAAGATTTTTTTTTTGTAAATGCAAGTCCAGATGACTTCTTCCTAACTGTATTGCTTTTTAGTACACCAGGACTTCAGAGTAGCTAAGCCTGATCTCACTGCACCAGTATAAATGTGGATTATCATTATTCCATTAAAGACAACTGACTTCCTCTACATCTCCTCTGGTATTTCTGGGTGGAAAATGGTTATTCTTTATTGTTTGTACTACAGGGTATGTATTGAAAAGACCTCTTACGCATGAAAGTTTTTAAAGTCTCAAAGACACAGCTGAAAATTATTAGTAAATAAAACTCATCCCAATTTCACAGATAAAAGCAGTTACATATTGATATCTGTAGACTTGCAATCGCCATAAACTGATACGTCCCTGACTTACGTCCCTAAGTGCTATAGTTGTTGAATTATAGCACTTAGAAAATTGCCTGCCTCATCTGGGCATGGGAGCAGCAGAAAACTGGGAACTGGTTTCAGAAACAAATGGACAAGACATTAAAATAATCTTTTTCATTCCTAACTCAGCCCCCTATCTCCAACTAATTATGATTGACCAGTCTGCATTGAACAAGAACAAGCTCCAACCTTTATCTATTGTTCAGACAAATCACTAAAGAAAAATGTTCAGATTTGAATTTCATACCACCTTGAAAACACTAATTAATTTAAGCAAATTCTTCTCAGGGCATTCCCGAATCAAGAGGAACCAGGACTTTTTTCCAAATCCGGTCTCTGAAATGCTCCCTGCTTTGCACAGGCAGGCATTCCTGCTTAAGCTGTGCTGACGACTGCCAAGACAAGGTTAGCAGGGCTTCATCAATAACATGCTCGTGTTTCCAGGGTAATTTCTCAGCCAAGACATCTTGGCACATATAGCTACGCCAGAGAATACCCTCACGCTCATGTTCATGCCCGTTGTAACACTCACGTCGATATCTTAGGGCTTACCCAAAACCGCTGATGCTTTGCTATACGCTGTCGTAGACACCTATACTTATCCCATCACCACAGAAACTGAGAACTTCTCGTCCTTTAATTTATCTTCAAAATTACTCTGCTAAAATCTCACTTAAGGTAGAGGAAAACTATTAATTTCTCATTTTTCACACTGGGAAAGCAGAACACAGCCTGGATCTTTCTCATCCTTTTGCCCAGCTTGTCATTATCTGACACCAAATCCCAGAGATTGAAGTCAGTGTTTTTACAAGATAGGAAATTAAGAGAAAATGAAGTAATGACTCTAGTGATATGTTTGGAAAGAGGCACACTGAACCACAATGAAGAAATACTGTGTTCCCCTTCCAGCAGTCTCCCAGGGTTAGTTGCTGAAGATTACAGTGACAGAGCAACCCACAGCAGAGCACGTTTCAGTCACTTACGAGATGTTTGTGTGCAATTATCTTGGTCTCAGTTTACCTCCTCTCTCACTGTTCCTGCAAATGTCTGCAGACATTTCTATCCTGCTCGTCTGAAAAAGCAAGACCACCAGCTGGCTAATCCAGCCTAAAAACCCTTGGGTGTTAACAACCTTGTCGTGTTTTAAAAGAGTTGCTTCCTCTCAGCCACACAAACCTGTTTTTCTTTTTTGAACGTACAGCTCTCAAGGGCCCCGGCCTTGATGGGGTGCCACAGGAACACAAACAAGAACAAAGTCACTGACAGCAGTGACCCTAAACAGAAATCCAAGCTGAGACGCTATCCCACCAGTCATGCACTTGTCCAATGTCAACAAAAATGGCATTTACCTAAAAGACTGCCTTGGTGCTAGCAAGTAGCATGGAAAAGTCTTTGTTTTACAGGAGTACATTATTTCAGCCAGAGTTTATCAAATACCAGTTTAATCGCAATGTTGCAGCACTGGCATCAGCTCCGCGCAAGATCGTGGAGATTCGGCATGCGGATGGGGAACCTCTCACCAATGCTCAGAGAAGAAAACAGAGCGGTTGTTCTAATCCCAGGCAACCTTCCCACTGACGTCAAACATAAACAGTGGAGAGTTCAGCTGTGTAAGCCTTCCACAGTGTTGAAAACAAGTATATTTTCAGTACTTAAATGCTTGGCACTGAGAGAGTTCAGATGAAGCCTAAAAGGCAGGTCCTTCTGAACAAGGACTTGCTGTTGCACCAACCTTGCAGCTGAACCATCTTCCTGCCTATGTCAACACTCTAGACTATCGGGCAAGGTGCAGCAGGAACTTAACCAGCAGCGGAACCTGGTCTCATCAGCTGCTGTAACTCACCTGCTGGCTCTTCGGCACACAGAGGTGGTGACAATGATACACGAAGGCGGAGCAGTTACCGTATCAGAAGGTTCAGGTCACTACGTAAGGTGTCACCCTATGTGGTCTATCAAGGCATGGCCTAGCCCCTTGTCTTCTGCGCATTCCAACAATTGCCACATTTTTAAATATCAAAGACTAAAACGTAGGCAAAAATAAAAACGGCATCTGTCATGTTTCCCTGCAAGTTCCCACATGGTAGGATTTGGAGCTGGGCAAATTTATGGTGCATGACTAGAGCATGCACCTCTGCATGCGTATGGACAAGCACACAACAAAAGCAGTCTACAAGAAAATAACACCCTGCTCCTTTAACCAAGGGTGGTGTAGGCAGCCAACAGTGTATAATTATTAGAGATCGGTTTACTTTTTTGTTATATTCTTGTTGATATTCAGTTTCATGGACTAAAATCAATACTGCAGAAGAAACTCTGACACTAGAGCAGGAATCAACACTTCCGAGCATAGGAGCTGATCAGGACAACAGCATAGCTCAAATTCTCTCTCTGCAGAAACGCAAGCACTGGTAAGATTGCACACGTCTGTTCCAGCCAGGGTAGTTTATATTTATTAGTGCAGAAGTGCAAAAATATTTGGTGGTAAAATGAGCCCAGCGGATGTTTTTGCTGGCAGGAGGCACCTCGTGACAACTGTACTACTCATTGTGAAAGAGTAACAGCTGAGCATGTGTACGAGTTGCTTTCGCATTGACCAGGAGGCATCCAGGATCCTGCGATTAATTAGATTATAGCGGCTTTCCACTTCCCACCCAGATCAATTGGCATTTGAAGTTACTCACTTATCACCCTAGAGGGTAAAAGGTTGAAATGAATAACTTCAATACTAGGCCTTGTGCAAGAGTTTAAAAGACTGCTCCCACCACCAACACATTTCTAAGTACTTTCCATCATTTTCCCTATGGCTGAGGAAAGGTTTTTTGCTTGGTTTGTTTGCCTGTCTGTCTTAGGACAAACAATCACCTAATACGACAAAACAAAAAGGATATTTTTTACATATATACATTTTTTCCCCCATAACGAAAGCAAACACATTTGTACTTTGCTTTACTGGAGAGAGGAGAGGGAGCATGCCCAATGAAACCAAATTCCAGCGTTCCTCTAAATCTGATTTCAACTGCAACAATAAAAGCATTTCCATTTTGCATCGTCTTGCCCAAAAGCTACCTTTGCTGTAGGGATACTATTTTGTCACTGTTGTGATGCTTTTTGCACCTTTTGAAATTAATAGCCAGTAAAAGCTTAGATCTTTTATTTACATTTTGCAAGTGCTATGTAATATTAAAAACAAAATGCAGTAGCATAAGAGAGGTTTAAATGTAACACATTTCTCCTGTAAAAAGGAGGAAAATGGAGGAGCATGCAAGAATAAAGGAGCGCTAGGGGATCCTCACAAGAAATAAAGTGCCTGGTACTAAGATCTTGACTGAGAGCACAAGCTATTTTCTACAGATTCTGAAGCACACAGGCTTTCCCCTACCTCCAAAGCTGCCAAACGGCGGCACTCACCAAGGTACTACTGACAACAACTGCAACAAAAAGACCACGAGCGCGTACTGGAGCCCTTGCTGCCACGTCCCGCAGCGGCACAGGTTAACCGTGCGTGTCCTTCGCGTGCTGACCAAGACCCTCATGGAAGGCAAGGCCTAGAGGCCAAAGACTGTGTTTCTCCCATGGCAGCGCTGACATTCCAGTCTGTCTTGTCTATATTTCACAGGATCAGAGATGCAGTTTATTGGCTCCATCAACATGGGGAACTTGTTACAGTACTGCTGCCCTAGCCCACACTGCGCGCGAGGCGAGGCAGATATTGCGGGTAGCTGGGGGACCAGCCCTCGCAGAGCTGCTCTCGAGACATCCACCACGTTCCCTCCGACCTGCTGCTACGCTGCCAGCACCACTGGGCTCCATGGCCAAGTGATGATGAAGCCACCAGCCCTCGCTCACGTTCACAGCGGCACTTCAGCTACTTAGCACGACCCAGCAGATCGCGGGCAGGCAGCACGTCCGCTCTGTGAGGCTTCGCAGCTCCAAACCCACGGGATGCGGGAGACGAGGGCTCTCATTCCTGTTTACCAGGGCCGCTTAGACCTGACAGGACAGGTGCTCCCCTCCCAACTGCCCCTAATCATGGCCAGGTGCCAAGCGTGCAAAGCCACAGGTGAATCCAGCTACTCCACAGTTTATGAATCTCAAGAACCGGATCAGTGCGGCCAATAATTAGCAGTCTCCAGTTGAAGGCTCTACAACAGTAATTAAATGGGGCGAAAGGGTAACATGGAATATGGCTGTCAGTACACAGACACCCTGCAACATTTCAGATATCTTTCTTCTCCAAGAAGCTTGTCCTGGAGCCGATGCAAAACCAACAGATTTCATTTTCTCCACCATTCAGAAGCCTTTTGTCCCATATTGATGCACTGATCCCTGCCACCTTGTATTCTGGCTTGACTTACCACAAAGCCACGAGGTCCTCTGAGCAAAACCTCCTTTTCACCAAAATTAAGCCATGGCACGAGGTAATGGAGGAATAACTCCATCAAGTCTCTATGAAAATCTCATGTCTCTGCCTCTCTGGAGCAGATTTCTCTCTAAGAAATGTGTCCCAACCCTCAGCTCTAGAGCCCTTACCCTCTGCTGAAATTACTCCAACTCCTGATGCTAGAGGCCACCTGTCCAAAGTTGAAGGACCCAAAGCAAACCTCTCTGAAAGCGGTGTCAATTCCTTCAGGGGAAAACATGTGTTATGTGAAAATCCAAGGATTTGCTTCAAAATCTTAATGTGTTACTCAAAATACTAGTTCAGCATTTGAAAGATGGGGATTAACTGCAGGTACTTTCTCCCCCTGGTCAGCTGCAAGTAGGTCAACAAGATGCAGATGGCCATCGCAGTAACCGCTTCTCTCCATCCAACATGGACATCAACCCTCAACTCCTAGTTCATCTCTCAATTACTTTGATAGCATCTAACAGAAAATTGCTGCTCTTTTCACAACCCTCAGGAACACAAAGAGGTTTCCAAGCACAGCACCTTACATATGTTGGCCAAAAACTCCCAGCATATGAAGTTGAGCTTTTGCATCCTTTTCAGTGTGAATATGCCCAAGGAAAAAAGGCTCAATGAGCAAAACTAATGTTTTACATCAATCCTGCTAGTCCTTTTATATAACGCACTTCCTAAAAAATTCATCTTTTTTTCCTAGAGGGCCTAAGCAGCTCTCCCAGTCTGCAAATGTTATTCTCAGAATATGAATGCCCAAGTTAAAATGTCCGAGTCCCCCTTCTTCCTGCTCTGTAACCAGCTGTATGCTTGCTTCATTTTTAATAAAAACGCCTGGTCTCTGATCACATGGCTATTTTCCTGAACATTATACCAGGCAACTTCATAAAAAAATCATTCTGAAAATTCAAAATAAATTACTTGCTCCGAGTCAACTCTATCTAGAATTCTATTAACTAAAAGGTTTATGAAGCACCATTTTTCCCTAGGAGAAGCCATCTGAGTCAGATCCACCTGGAAATACTTAAACCAATGTTATTCTACACTATTCTACACTTGGTAAGAGCTTTGTTTTATACTTCCATGCAGCTGAATGGTCTGCAACTTCCAGAATTTTTCTGTCTCAGGATTCAAATAAACATCTGAATAAGCATTTAAATGAATGTGTTTAGGTTTGTTCATTCTTTGCTTTTCTGTCATGTTTGCATTCTTCTACATCCTCTTGAAACTGGTCTAGAGTTTCTGACTTAGTACCTAAAAAGATCAGTTAGCTATAATGAAATATGATAGCTCTAGAGAAGATTAATCCCAACTGCTTTATCAGGCAAATTCCTCTTGATATCCTGGAAGCTTTGCTTCCATATGAAGAACAGGAGAGGTTCGTAATTTTATTTTCTCAACTGGCTGACATCTTGGAATCATAACTGAACAGGGTGGGACTTTAATTAACTGAAGCTTTTTACAGCTGCAAGTTTGTACAAGTTGTGAATGAGCTGCCAAGCACTGGAAGCCTAATTCTGGAGATCTGCAAGTCTTGATCACCCCGATGTCCTTTGATATTCCTAACTGACCATTATGCCACCTAGAAACCATGGCAGCCAAGCGAGAAAAGCCAGAAACAGGCAATGCAATGCCAAAATTAATCACCATGTGTCATATCTTAGCATCTCCAATCGATTCACCCAGAAACGTGGGCTCTCAAAGATGGGCGTGCTGAGTGACAGCTCCTTGATACGCCACTGTTAGTTCACATTGCAAAATGATATGTAACTGAAAAGAACTGATCTACCCTGCACAAAAACAAACAACTGACTTAATGAATTATGACAGCACATGTATTACGATCATTCAGATTTTTCCATTGAAGAAAAGCAGTAGTGTTGAGGCATGCCTTCAGCATTTGCTTTCACCGCAAAGTAAGCTTGTTAACAGTATATAAACTTTTTTTTTTTTTTTGCCTAGGGATTTAAAACATATCCCAGACATATAAATATTTATGCACTTAAAATTATTTTTAAGCTATCTTTAAAATGTAATTGTTTTTAATGATTTTTAAAGCCATCATTATTGGTTTCGTCATTTACTTATCACATCAAGTACAGTAACTCCATATTCTAGTATCAATTATACAAATGGAGTACTTGCAATATTTGTATTGAAAGATGAGATTACTAATAGTTTTTTCTATGTATCTAAACACTCATTCTACATACAAAGTGCTTTCAAGATCTATTTCCGTGTTGCTTCTCATGATGGAAACCTGGTCTCTAAATTTGTAATACATAGGCTGTAATACCGAATACCTAACAATTCTTCTAATAGAGTATTTTGTTTCCAACAGGTCCATAAGCTGTGACTGGTAAATTTGCATCTCAAATTACTGATTGCTTTTCCATCATAAATATTAAGCCCTACTACACTAATGGTGTATTTACTTCTCAACGCATATGCAGTGAGCCCATAATATCGGAATGCTGAGCTGATACATAAAAAACATCCCAAACCAGATTTGAACCCCAGAGTATTTTGAAAAGTTACGAATTTTCCGTAACTTATGGTTTTGGAGCTTTGCGAGTGCGCTTGCAATGCCACTATAAAAAGACAGACTGCAGCCTCTGATCTCTGGGCTGCAAAAAGGTGATCGCAAATATGCTAATTTTCTGCAGATATATTTGAAAAGGTGTTTAATATCTCCAAAGCCTTCTTTCACTCCCACCACAAATCACTATAAAAACATGCCCCATCATGTCACAGATGGAGCTCACCCCTCTGAGAGGAACTGCACTCTATTGGAGAGCTGCACTAAACCAGGCATCCAAGTGGCAACGCTTGTCGCTCAAACTCATGGTCGCAGCCAGGTTCAATGCTTTACTTTGTGTGCCACGAAGAGCAACGTATATGTTGTTACAAGCTGTGTTGCTAAAGGCAAACAATAATCTCGTAGAGGAAGGGACACCAGAGTTAATAAATCCACTGCTTACAGGCAAGTAAATATTTTACCACTTCACTGAGTAGCTTTATCATTTCTATAAAATACTCTTTCATTATATCATCAAAAGCCTTCCAACAAGTGAGTAGATGCTCACAAAACAGAGCCCACGTTTCACTGCCTTGTCTTGAGAATTAGCCAGCAGTAAGAAGCTACTGAAGTTCTAGTAGCACCCGGTGTCTTCTCCGGCACGGAGCTGGGGCCTCACACTGTGAAGTGCCACCAGCACCAGGTATTTGCAAGGATGCAGCTTCCAGTTGAAGACGTTACTCTACCAAGAACATTACTGGAAACCTTCATTCCAACGAAACAAGAATGTTCTGGAAAGGAAACCAGACAAACTCTCCCAGAAATACTTTTCAGTAATTCTGAAGTGCAATATCTATACAAACATTCATATCTAACCATAAACTTTATGGGATGCAAAGTCCTCCTCGGTTATCATTACGGTAGGCAAACCAGTTGCTACAGTCCCTGCCATAAGATAACATACACTTTTCTCCAATCACTTTTTTGTTTGCTATCACAGAATTTAATGCAGTATTGATAATGTGTAACTTATAAAACGATAAAAGTTTGATAAAAAAGTGTTTGCTTTGCCACCTTTCCAAGAGGTAGGCTTGTGTCCTGTTCCCACCTGGAAAGCTTGCATCAGGAATGACAGCACAAAGCCAAATCCCAAGCCCAACCTGCTGAGGAACAAGGACCTGTCCCTGGGAATCACAGGAAGAGCAGAGCACAGACACGTTTGGCAATCGGGACACTTGGATATAGCCAGCTGCCCCCACAAGCTGAGAACCGGAGGCAGAGAGAGGGAGAAATGTCAAAAATAAAGCCATGGAAGTAAACAATCACCGACTAAGAAGAATCACCCTTTTTCCGACAAGAGAATGTAGGAATCTACAATCTCTCTCACAGAGAGTTCTGACTGTTTACCCAGGTCGGACCCACGGACATCTCATATTGTTCTATTATCTGAGCACGTCACCACCTTGTTTTACAAGGTGTCTGTCAGACAAAGATGTGAAGCAGGTGACGCGTTACAGGAGGCCCAGGGATGCCCAGAAATACCAGGGGCCTTGCCAAGGGAGTAAGACAAGTCTGTAGAAACATGCACGTTAAAACCCACCACTGGCACCTCCTCCTTGTGTTCTCTTCTGAGCCTTCCTAACTGCACATCCAGTGAGGTTTGAGCTTTAGAAAGACCACAGCTGGTGCCTAGCCCCTTCTGGGGTTTGGAAGGGCTGGTGCCAGCTGAGACACAGGCCCCAGGGCACCCTGCCTTGCAAAGCTCATGGCTGCCTGTCTGGGTACTGCTCACCTGCGAGAGGCCATCCTGGCCTA
This sequence comes from Tinamus guttatus, assembly GCF_059628265.1. NCBI lineage: Eukaryota > Metazoa > Chordata > Aves > Tinamiformes > Tinamidae > Tinamus > Tinamus guttatus. Next base: position 3,319,467 of record NW_028288957.1, on the reverse strand, counting down.
CCCTGGCAAAGTGCCGGCTTGAAGTGTGACAGCACACCGCTGAGCTAAGTACCACTACCCCAGCGGTGTGCGCAGCAAAACAGCGATTTCAGTGCATGGAAACAGGCATACAAATTAAGGAGTTCATCTTCTGAACAAGATCTGAAGTTCTCTGCACACATCTGCACCAAAGACACGTCTCTGAACTCATCCCTACCCACGTGTGTGTGGCACAACAGGTTGCAGTTACCTGCCCAGTCACCACTGCTGGTGGAAACCCACTCAGCTGAACGTCCACAATAAAATACGACTCAACACGACACTGGCTCTCTTCTTTTCCACTCTATGCAGCCATGGCTTAATAAGCCTCACCATGTGAAAGAGCTTAGGCAGGAGAGCACGTTTGCCTGCTTCGTGTTTTAGAGGAAATTCTCGACTCTAGCATTTAACTGCTAGCCATTTATGTACCATTTAGGTACCAGCAAGAACCTTGGCAGTTTTCAGCTATCTGAAACTCCAGAGAGCAACTGCTCAGTTTGCAGGTCAAAAGAAATACATGGCAGGATGCTGGGCTGTTGGGAAGGCCTAGCAGACATAACGGGGAAGGCAAGGTGTGCTCTTCTTCAGTCAAGGCCGTGAGCACGTATGGCAGTTCTCCAACTCAGAGCAGCATTAAGATTTATAAGGAAAAGTCATGAAACTGAATCATTTCCTTCGAGTCTTCTGCCTTTTCTTGGCTCCTCTCCAATCAGATTAGCGCCTTTCACAACTTCCTGCCCCGAGTGTCTGTGCACCACACACCACAAGCTCCACACAGGGCAACACCAGCCCAACACAAGGACATTCCTGGGTAATCAAAGCGTTTTTAATGAGTACGTTACAAGAAGGAAACACGGTGTGGAGGGAGGCTCTTTAGGCTAAATATAGCAAGATGCTCACAAATGGGAGACTTGAAAAGTGTATTAATGGAGTGAAGTCAATCAGATGTTATCAATTGCACTAGCGCCGAGATCACCCGAAAGGATGTTGGCTTGTGTACAAAAATATGGTTGACAGCACTTTAAAAAAGTACAGAAATGCTAGATGGAGCCTACAAAAATTTCTGCTTAGTTGAATCTTTTGAATTGTTAGACACATGAACCTAAAAATACAGGCTAATGACCTGGTGCTATTTCCTTATCGCAGAACCTGTGACTATTGATTTTATCACAGCAGCTGTAAAAAAGAAGGGGCTGATGAGGCAGAGCAGATGAAGGTAGCTGGCGTATGGAAAAAAATAGCACTAAAAGTTTAAAGTCAAACAAAAACGTTATCAGGGAAAAAAGAAATCTGTAGCCTAAGTGGTTTTAAAGCTTGGGAATGGCCAAGTGCATTAATAAAACTGTTAACCTATGGGAGTCAGTGGGGCTGGAGAGTAATTTTGCACAAGCCAGTGTTGTCTGAGACTGGTACATGCCTAAAGCACCCCAGGACCTTCTCAAACATTCAGTTTGTGTTTACTTTTTTCTTGTTTACATTTGTATAACTTGATATGAGTCATCCTCATTTCATTTGTTGCCATAACTGCATTTCACACTGCGACATAGGTTTTAGCAACCAGAGCTATTAAATATCATTTAAAGTAGTGAACAGTAAACAGAGCTTAATTATTAAACAGAGGACTACAACAAACATTGATTTTCACAAGCAAACTAATTCAGCCATTTTTTTCTCAAATATTAAACTGGTGCATCTCTGTAAAGAGCAAATATTTGTGGAGAATGAGTAGCAGACACATTGCTCCAATTTTGATTTTGCACAGATCCAAAGAGAAAGAAACCATGAAGCTGGAAAACTTTTGTGTAGGCTGGTGGTTGCAAGGAATATTTTACAATCCACTTCTTACTGGTCATTTTAAGCAAGGGAATGTATTTTTCATGCTGAACATGATGAATCATATTACTACAGCCAACGTTGTTGAACACATTAGCTCTAGCATGGCCTGGTTTTAGCCAGGGAAACACCAGGCGCAGTTTCCAGGACGCTGACTGTCTCTCACTGGGCACCAACACAAGTTGCACAAGCAGAGGCCGAAGTGGCCGCAGCCAAAGCCCTAAGTTAAGGGTGACGTTTCCCGCAGCGCTCAGCACCAGCCCGCTTGGCTCTTGCCAAGCAAGCTTGCAGACTGGCAACTCCACTACTGCCCTTCCATGTTAGCAATGTCCTGCCAGCCAAAGACCTTCCCTGGTTCGGGCAATTCGGAGCTCTCTATTTGATACTGTTCTGAGGACAGTATGTTCTCCCTTAATTCAGGCAAGATGCTCCCCCAAAGAGGACCAGTGATTTTCTCCTTTCATAGCGCCCAAACAGTGGTAACAAACAGAATCATCCTTACAAGCGCTTTAAATAATGACAAAATGGAAAAGTACCAAACGTGCACCCGTTCCAATCTGTAGTGCAAGCCACAAGCCAACTGCTTCACACAGAGAAAGTGACTCCAGACAGAGTCCAAACCATCACTTTCTATTATTTTCCTTACTCAATTCATTAGTCTTCTGTCCTCTCTAACATTCATTCAGTCATGCTACTGAAATGACTGGAATATAGCTCAGTTCAATGGTGAATTGGGCCTTTCTGTCTCTAGTGCTTGTCTGTCCATTTTTTTGTCAAGATGATACCCCGAAGTCTGTAAAGCACACCCCACTGATGAAGATAACTGAGCAGATGGCAGATTTTAGGTGTGAACAGTCTCAGGGACATCTATAATTCTGCCCATATTTCCTTGCTACCTATGCTAGAACTCAGATGGCCTAGGGGCCAAGGCAGTTACATCCATATTGCTGGTACAAACACAAATAAGTCTCTACCAATCCTCCTTGCAGCCTATTTCCCCTTCTGAGAGGCTGCTTGTTCGCTCCAGGCTTGGCCCAATGTACAAATTTGCATTTAGGCAACATGGAACATAGTGAAAAAAAAAAAAAACACCAAGGGTTGAAAAGAAAGTAAACCACCAGAAGACAATGTCTATGAATCAGAAGATCTTTTACAGAGTGATTTGCAATCTAGTTTCAAGACTCCTTTATCTACGGGTAATTTTCAAACTCTGTTGTGTTTCCCCTGACCTCTTCCTCAAACCTGTATAAAAATCCCATATTTCATTAATATGCATTTCTTGAGCCCCCTCAAAATGATGACAGCACTCCAAGGGGGAAGAGACATGCACTGAAGGAAAATGAATGCTTGAGGAAAGCACTTAAAAAATAAACTACAGAAAGAAGTGAATACAATGCATCTCTAACAAGTCTTTTTGCTTCTGCAAGGGAGAAATTTCCACCACCATAAAGCTAAAATCAGAGCTCACTAAAAATAGAGGTAAATAATACCCTATTGTGTTCAGTTACCAGGAGCCATACATAGATTCCTCCCAAGAGATCAAGGTAGAAGACAGACTGTTTTTTATCTTTTTTTTTTTTTTTTTAAAGTAGTCAGGGTTGAAGCAAAGTTGTTCATTAACAGGCAGTATTTTGTTCTTCCTTGTACTGAACTGTCTAACTAGTTAATACAATCAAGTTTCAAGGATGCCATATCTATAAAATAAAGTTTAAAACACTCATGTCCTAATCTCGGCTGATCAGGACATCTTCAAAACATCTGCAAATTTTGGTGCAGTGCCCAGGAATCATAATTATTTTTGAGGAGGAGAAATTGAGATTTATTGAATAAGACAGGGCAATACCTTGAAAATTATGAATCTTAGGAAAGACATGCTATTTCTAATAGCATTTCAAAACTTGATGAGAGTCAGCACTGTGGAATGGCAAACTCCAGGCATATTTTTAATGATGTTTTTGATTACCCTCTATTTAAAAGAATCAGCTGTCAACGCTGATCATTTCCTTTTGTATAATTCATAAAGCGGTTAATTTCAGAAGCAAAAATATTAGGGGGTTGAGTAATTGGCTGTTGAAGCACAGTAGATACTCAGGCTCCGCAGCTGGTGACTGGGAGCACGTGCTCGGCCTGCTGCACGCTCGCGAACGTGCCGTGCTGAGGAACGCGCTCCCGCGCGCAGCCTCGCCGACCCGAGCGGGGGACAGCACGGCTTCCCCGGCGAACACGGAGGCCACGCGATCAACATCTCCCTGAGTACACAGCAAGCACCATGACCCCGTCCATCTCCAGAGACAATGTGTCTGCCCTGCACTGGAGCAGGCTGTGCCAGGAGGCTGTGTGACGGGGAGCCCCAGGGGTGCCAAGTGGAGCTGTGGGCACCCAAGGCTGTGCGTCAGCCCTCCATCACTGATTTTATGCTGCTGTCCAATGCACAAGCATAGACATGTGGTCTCTGAGGCGGCGGCAGTTTTCCACTTTTTCATGAGCATCTAAAAGTCTTCCAGAGGAGATGGAAACTCCGCTTGCACTCGCAGACTGATTTGCATTCTCACTGCGGGTTTGCAGCCATTCCCGCTGAGGTCTCCAAAAGCCGCTGTGAATAAAACGACCCAGGCTGTATCAGCACGAACCCTCAGGCTGCCTGGCGGCCCTTTGCCCCGGCGGCTCGGCTAACCCGGAGCTGTCACACACACCACCTCGTAGCCGCTCCTGAGTGCCACGGCCAGCTGTGCCCCAAGCTCCTTGCTTTGGAGCCGGGGCCCTGGCTTTGCCCAAGCCAAGAAGCCGGTCACAAAAACACGCCTGCTATTACTCACCCTGCATCTATTGCTAACACTATCACAGCTTCCTGGAATACCGATTCCTGCTATTTAATAAATATATTGAAGAAAACCTTTGATTGCTGTGGTTGCACCACTGAGCATTCTCAACAAGAAGCTCAAATACCTTCCAATTTATCCACAATTTCCCCTTACTCTGGTTTCCAATATTAAAGAAAAAAAGAGTGATACAGTCACGACGTTATAAACACATGGAGGTTGGTTGGTATAGGTTGCTTTAACTTGCCAAACAAATAGGACACTAGAAGTAGGGACAGAAAACATATGTAACATTCAGAGAAGCACTAAAGACTCATTTTTAAATATACTTGTGATTACTTATTTGGCAGATGGATTTTGCAATCCCAGTTATTTCATGACTGAAGTTTTAATGTAATTATTGGTGAATTGCCCTTTTGCTGTTATTCCACCCAAAAGGAAACACACAAGTGAATTCTAAGCACAAAAAATAACCTGTGTTTAATAAGGATAATCTCTATCTAATTCTATTATTTGCATTTTAAAAACCAAACTTTCAGTATCTATCCATAAAAATATTGTAGAAATGGTTGGTCTTCTGCTAAATTCTTTTTGACTAATGAGTTAGTTAAGTGAGGAAAAAATAATCATAGGAAAATGCAAATATTCCTTCAGGCAATGATGAATTTTGCATCTTTGAGGTGAACTCCTGCTCTTACGTGCCGTGAGCTCCATTTCTTATTGGGTATGTGTAAAGCAAACACCTTCTCCCACACATGTCTGGTGGGATCTCAAAATCAAACTGGGCCATTCTTATTGATAACCCATCAAGAAAAGAAACCCAACTGCTCTGTGCCATTTCCTTTCTTCCCGCCCCACCCCCCCCCTGTTTTTTTTCCAAAAGAAGCCTGGGAGTAAGAGCAGAATTTGGTCTTGCAAACACAGTTTAGTTCAAAAATCAGCTGGACATCCAAGATAGGGAATATTTTCCAAATCACTTTCTCACAGAATGTCTTTGGAGGATTATAATAAACACTATTTAAAAGCTGCTGCAGTCATGACATGAAACAGATGGAACACGGAGTCCCTTCTTCGGAACTATAAAAAGCATTTTTGCTCTTTTTTTAGAGTGTTGCAGGAACTCAAACCTGACATTTGACTTGTTCTCTGGATTCAATTAGGTTCCTCACACATGTTACTTTGCCTGGCAATACTTTAGCACTGCCCTTAAGTTCCTACATCAAGCCTAATTTTTGAGGTATTTTATTCTGCAAATTTAAATGAGCCACCTTTTCTATCTGGAACTGGTTGTGGCTGAGAAGTGGTTTCTGAAAGAAGGCTTAACATCTACCAGTGCATATCTGCTTTTCCCAGTCTAAACCAATGACTGTTAAAATCCCTGGTGAAACTACGGTGAATCTTTTCAGTGAGGGAGATGATTATATTTTTAAGCTCATCTGTTTTCACTAAACTTTCTAACGCTTCTATCTATTTCAGTCTCTTTATGTAGCACACCATAAACCTTCACACTTAACAGTGCAGGCAGCAAAATATGCTCCTAAAGTTGGTATAAATTATACAGGTATTACTTGGAGGTCACAGCGTTTCCCAGTGGGTGTTGCTACATAATCACAGCATTAGGCACTCATTGAGCAATGAGTCAAACTTGGGCTTACCTTGATGCACTAAGTGAAGCAATTTTTCTCATTTTGGTGGGATATCTGTGGGTATCTGGAAACTTTCAAATTGTAAAGGTTAAATTATTTTAACCAACTGAACCATCTCGTTACCCATTTACTAGTTAACTAAGTGTATTTTACTACTGAATAGGTCAAAATTGTACTTATAAATATTTCAATGGTCTAGAAAATAGTAATTTGTTCATTATATACAAGGCTAACATTGCTTACAAGCAGATATCATTATGGATTCACACAAACCAACTATTTGGGAGAGAAGATCGTCAACCCTAACTTTGATGAATATGTGACAAAAAACCCCTGCAAGCTAACATGGCAATAACAGCATTAGCTCAAGATGAATGAAGGCCTGCTACAAAGTTCAGTGCCTTTGGAAAATACTGCATGGAGTATCAAGAGCTAGCGCCCCACCAGAATGTTTTGGTAACCGACAATTACTTTTTCCTGATAATTAGAGGCTTGGGAAGAGGCATGCTGCTTTCACCATTTCAGGAATGCTCGCTCTTCAGCCAACCCCAATGCCGAGTTATATAACTCTGTGGCTCACAAATGCCGTCACATGCGGGAGCTGCGACACAGCTCTTCAGACACGAACTACTAGAAGGGAATGACAAGTTACAGACAGAACAGGAGATGCACACACACACACAGGCTGTCCCCAAATCATGCTTTCCTTGTCAAGCGTTCAAATCATAGAATCATAGAATCATAGAATGCTTAAGGCTGGAAGGGACCTCTAGAGATCATCTAGTCCAACCCCCTGCACACGCAGGGTCACCTAGAGCACGTGGCACAGGACTGCGTCCAAGCGGGTTTTGAAGATCTCCAGAGAAGGAGACTCCACAACCTCTCTGGGCAGCCTGTTCCAGCGCTCCGTCACTCTCACTGTTAAAAAAAATTTCCTTAAGTTCCTGTGGAACTTTTGGTGCTTCAGTTTGTGGCCATTCGTCTCCTAATGCTCTTCTGGAGTAAAACCGTAAGCCCTTTTATAAAGAAACAAGCTGAAAGAATATCCATTGGGAAGTGCTGCCGATGTGGTACCCGAGTGCCAAAACACAGCGTGCTGCCCAGGGGCTGGGTGAGCTGCAGGGGACAGGGGCTTTGGAAGAGCAAGCTCTTAAGTGGTCCCCTCACAACAGGAATCCCTAAAAAGCTGGCACTGTGGGAAACATCAGTCTAAGTAGCCCTCCAAGGCCACAAGAGTCCAGACTTTGTTGCTGTGATAAGATGAGGGAAGGAGAGAGATTACTGTTATCTTATTCGAACAGGAGCCAAAAATTCTGCAACAGTCAAAAAACCAGGCAAGATAAGGGGTCAGGGAGGCAAGTACAAGCAAGTCCCACGTCACCCTTTTGAGATGATTCCCTGTCCCTCAGCCCTATTCCTTTTGGACTTTCTGCCTTCCTCCGCTGGAGGCCTGGCCTGGCTGAACTCTCTCTGATGAGCGAGAACCAGTGCCAGCTCCAGAGCCAAGGGTGCTTTTCTGAAAAGAACAGGAGGGAAACAACTGGGCCTTTTCAGGAAACGTTTTCAAAGCAAATGTTTCCAAGTTCTTCAAGCCTGCGTTAAAATATTAAGCTATATATATAAATATATTTAAAATATTTGAGCCTTTCACCGTTTTTTGACACAGTGATTCACAGACTTGCTGGCTGAGGAGGGAGAGGGCAAAGAAAACCTGTGATGTTCAATTGTATATGTCAGCAAGCAATCCGAATGAAACTGGAGGAAGAGCAAGCAAAAACATATATATATATATACATAAAATTTACCTTATGACCTCAGTCAAAAATTATATTCAGAGTAAACTGGCTGCTAAGATGACTTTTTAAGTAGGCAGCCATAGCGAGGGCGGAAGAAACCACCTGAAAATGAACGTATCACAGAGCGAAACAAGTTGTATTCTGCAAGAGCTCTCAGTGGAGAGGGAAGGCAAAAAAATCAGTGCTCCGAAAGAATGCAATTTCCAGCAGGGCCCCAACAACTTTCCGAAGACTTATCACTCTTTGCTGAACTCCTGAAGCTGGCAGTATACAGGGACAGGGGAAAACTGGATTCCCCTTTTGCAGGTGCAATTTTGCATCTAGCAAATTAATTCCAGGTGCAAAAGAGTACTTATCCACCTCTCTAATACAAACCTATGGTTTGACTGACATCTGCTTGCTGAAATTCCCACCTGCAGTTCAACTGTGGGTTAAAAAAGGGGGGAGCCCTCTTGAAAATCTGTCTTTGCTCTGACCCATTGCCACATAACACGGTGATACACTGGGCCACAATGAGATAAACTACATCTTGACTTTACAGTGAGTGTTTTAGGCATACAATTTATGTATGTCAGTTATTTGTGGTAGATGAAAATATTTTTTCAATTATAAATTAAACTTACAGGGAGGAGAAACATCTGGAAAGGCCTTTCTGTCCTTACAAATATGGAATTTTGAAGAAGTATGAAGGCTTTGGGGGTGTCAGACTGTTTTAAATTCTTGAAAAATCACGGTTCAGATTACTTTTTTCCCCCCTGCATGCACACTGCTGGAATCTGAGGAAAGCTCAGGATACAAAACTGCCACAGAAGCGGTCAAATGGTGCATCTGTCTGTGAAGCAGCATGGCAAGCTATTGAGGTTTTCTGCCTGGGATGATTTCAATTTATTTACAACACTGCTAAACATGTAACACTTTCCAAAGCGCCGTTCACCGAGAGGAGGAAGCTCCGGCGCGGTGATCCGACCCGCGCGCTGCCCCGGGCGCATCCCCTGCTCGCTCCCCGCAGCGCAGCCCTGGGCGGCTTTGCCGGGAAGTCCAGCCCTCCACCAGGAGGGCTTGGAGGAACATTGGCTCTGTTAGACCTAACATTTCGTTTTGCCATTTTTCTCAAGAGAAGGCTGAAAGTGAGATTCATTCACTAGCATTTCCAAGTGGGGCAGGGTAAATAAAATTGTCCTTTAGTTTTATGTGCAGAATGCTCTCAAAAGAGAGTGTTCGCCTTGCACCAGCGTTGGAGCAGCTTCATATGGATGAGTACGCTGTTTAGTGTCGCTATATATTACAGGCTTGGCACACTGGAAAACCAGCAGGACTCAATGCGTACTTCCCACCAAAACACAGCCTGGCCAAAAAGAAGGTGGAGAGAGGAGGTGTAGATTGGGATTACAGAGGCTGTCGAGCCCACCAACACCGCTACAAATAGGAGGCTTCTGCTAACAATTATTCACCCCATTAACCATATTCTGGTTTTTGTGGACAAAAGGAAGCCGTATCAGCAAATTGCCCAGTGTTTCCTGGCTTAGCTCACTGCTGATTAAACAGGCTCGCAAGCACCAGCATAGCCCACTTGTCATGTTATAACCAGCAGCCCGCTCCTCCTCCCGCAGCAGACGCAGGACCAAGTTAGCTCATGTAGTTTTGGCAGCTGAGCACCTCCTCCCGTTCCCCTGTGTGGATTAGAAATCTCTCCGGGTAGGGGCAGAGAGTGCATTGAAATGACAGCTCCAGGGCCAGCTATGAGAGCTGGGAGGGGGCGGCCACGCTGTCCTGCCACCAGGTAAATGGCTCCTGAGCCAAGCTAACAAGGAGCTACAGATCCTCAATGCCAGCCTCGGCCACTCCGAAGCTGCTCGAGGGGTGGGATTTTTTTTTTTTAAGCTTTACATATAAAAGAGAACATTTGAAAATTCTTCATCTCTGCAGAAAACATGGAATAGCTGAGCTATCCTGGGATTGGCTCTGTAGTAGCTCTTGGCAAGTGGTACCTTTTTAACCTAAACACATACTTTTGCAAGTGATATTCCATGTTACTTGCTATTGCCAAGGACCTATATTTGTGGGGATATATAGATAATGTAGTCCTTTCTCCTGGGAGCTAACTAACTGTGTAGATAAGAGAGGCAAAGAGTGAAGTGGAAGCAGAAACCCAAGCCTGTAAAATGACTGCCTCTAAATCACAGGGCAGAAATCAATAATAAAACACCTTGGTCTCCTGATTCCCAGCCAAGTATCCTATCTGCTAGAGCATATTGCTTGCCCTTTTTGGAAACAGTATTTACATCCATGTACCAACAGGTTTTTGTTTTTTTTTCAAGTGTGCACATGGTCTGATAGGCCGTGTGTTTTTATATTTAAATTATTTTTTAAAGGAACACTTTTAGGGGACTTTCTTTGGAGCTGCTTTTCCACTGAACAGCAGCCCCTTCAAATTAGTGTTATCTAACAGGCAGCAGACTGTTTGTGCTCTCGTCTTTTGAAGTGACCTCAGACTGTGAAATCGCTTGAGCCCTCTGTGCGTCACCGTGCCCAGGGATGCTAAAGCCCAGAGAACAATATTTATTGTCAGCTTTAAGCAGTGCCCTGAGTGTAAATCCAAGGATACTTTCAAGTCCTTAGGCTCCGTTGTCTTTATGAGTGTGAGAAGGATAAGTGCCCAAAAGGACTAACAGAAATGCCCTTGGTTGCTGGCTCCAGCCCTTCACAATCACAAACACGCGGTGGGTAAAGCAGGCCGCCCTGCACCTCAATCCCATGCAGCTCAAGAGCATTTCCACTGCAGCTGCCTCGCTGAGACGAGGACAGACGCCTGCCCAAGAAAACTCTTGGCTTGTGCAGAGAACTATCAACCTCCAGCTGTGACTGGACTTAAGCCAGCAAGAGCTGCTGACCCCAACATTACCAGGCTGCCTGGAGATCCAGCTCCGTTAGGGCCTTCCCTGCATGGAGTTGTGTCCCACCGAAGGCATCTGAAGCCCTCCATTCACCAGCTCTCCAGACGGAGTTGGATGGCTCCAAGCTCCACAAAGACCTTCTTGTGCACCTTGCAGACCGCAGGAAGGCTAGCAATGCCTGCTATATGTGCTACAGGATTCACTGGGAAACACATCCTTCCTCTCTGCATGCATACGCACACTCCCATAACTTCTCACAAGTTCTGGCCATGTCCAAACCGACTGATGCAGATACAGCAGGTGACGCAGGGAGCCTTAGGGTGTCCCCACACATTGCAGCTTAGGCAGCGGCCCCGAGCGCGGTGCACCAGGACTGCCTTTCCAAGCCACACGCTGCAGACAGGCTGGGGAAGGCTGCGCTCACATCCCGAAGTGGAGGCTACACGTACCCGGGAACTGACCTACATCGGGACTTCTGACACAACCCTGGGTCTGTCGGTTTTGACACAAGCATCAAGACACTTAATTCAAAAGATCAGTGCCTCCAAATACCCACAGCAAAGCACCCAAGGAGAGCAAGGCTTACCAAGGGTATTTCCAGGGCTTTCGGAGTGTGTGCTGGCTGCCCAGAGCCAGCGCAAGACCAGGTAACGTTTCCTCTGCAGAATGTGCTCATCAACAGAGAAGTCACAACCATAACACGATGCAGGAGACCGGCACTGAAAGCTCTCGGCCCCAAACCCACAGGACTTCAATGACTGGGGCTACAGAGAAAACTCTCATTTGCAAGCAATGTGGCTACATTCTTTCCAGAGCGCATCCAGCCAATTAAAAACAATTTTCAACATTTTCTTTGCCCTTTTTTTTTTTTTTTTTTTAAAGATCAACATAGAAATGCTGTCTCCAAATTACATTAATAGAATCAAGATGGATCCCTGAAATCTTGCAATCCCTGACAGGAGAGCTGAAGCTCACATGCACATAACACAAATTAGGAACTCGCATCGATTACAGCATGTTCTTAAACTATACAGTAGATTTACAAGGTTCTATGGGTACAAATTGAGAAAAACAAGCCCTTTTTTTGAGAGAAGGGAGACAAAGCAGCATTAGATCAAAGCCAACGTCTGAAACCCGAGTGATTATTTTTAACATTCTGTAACTCGAAAATAACATGAGCATTTAAAGATGCATAATTTGCTTTAAGTGTGGCAATTTTCAAGGCAAATCAATTTTTCAAGCTGAAGATCTAGAAATGTTCATCTGGTATGTCTTCAGTCTGACGAAACTATTGCTTTTCATAATAAACACATCTGATTTCAGTGATATTGGTCACTTTTTCCTCTTGGTCTTGATTCAAAAAAATGATTACCTGACACAGCTGTCCCTGTTTTCTGTTTAACTGTGCTTGCTGCCTGTGGAACATGTAAATTTTCTGGCAAGTTTTCCCTAGACTCGCATTTAAATCAGTACTGGCAGATGTCTCAGACAAAACCTGTTAAGAAAGTTGAAGAAAACATCCCTTGCATAGCAGATTTGTACAGGACACTCTCCTCACTCATTAGCTGCCATGCTAAAAAACTAATTCTCCCCAAATACCCTGTCCCTGCTCTGCGGCGCTGGCCTTTCATTCCCACACTGGCCCAGCCTGTGCAAGTGCTGGTGCTTCCACGACAGCAGAAGCGCAGGACAGGGAGATAAGACACGTGGGAAGAGGTAGCAAGTCAAAGCCCTACTAGCAGTTCTACACATTGGCATTCTCTGGAGGACACAGGTATTATAACTACTATCAGCACGTCATCGAGTGAAGCCACCTACGGCCAACTGGCCGTGGCTTTGCTGTTGCTCTTGTGAGGCAGGAGTACTTGTACTGCCCACCGCAGCCCTACCAAACGCTCTGGTGAACGCGGGCTCGTGGCCAAGCCCACTGATGGTCACTGTGCTCTCTGTTTGTTTTGTTTGGCCACTGTGGGAGTGAACTGATTCAGCGCAGATAACAAGCAACACCTGCGGCAGCGTGGGAAAAACAAACCTGTCTTTTATGGCTCCGGCTTGTGTCTCACCAATACCTGCTCTCACTCTCCTTACTTGCCCCGGGGTGCTGCCTTTCTGTCCTCCTGAGGGTCACCTTGAAGCCTGCAGAGCAGCCAGCTGTCTACCCCACCACAGCCCTCGCTGCTGCGAACTCACCAGGGACAGCTGCTGGACAGCAGAACCTGGTGCCATTTGAGTCGAGAACCTCAACACCACCGCCTGGGTGTTTTGTTGGGCCTCGGGGGGGTTTTTTGTCATGCTTAATGAGTTCCCTATGTGCGATGTGTAAACACAGTCTACAACTTGCTGGCAAGTTCCTTAAGTGATTGTGTGAACTGTATCTTTGCAACAGTAAACATTGTTAAATCTGAGGGCACCTGTTTCCCGCGACAAAAGCGGTTATATACATTGAGAGAAAACTTTATCAAGATTTTTTCAGGAGTAATTTAAGGTAAACCACCAGCATCCATCTGCGCTTACTGAGTGCCCTGCTCCCACCTCCCAACGCCAGCGAAGCTTGGCGGCCCGCAGCAGCCCCGCGCTGCAGTCAGACGGGCACACCTGCAGCTCCCCAAGCGCATTGCAAGGTCCTTTCCGGCTCTGCTGGAAAGTCCCTTGCTAATGCGAGATGGGCCTACTTCCCTTCTCCCTGACACCAGGCATGAGATGAAGCGATGACTTGCTGGAGAAGAAACCCCAAAGGCTGAAGGAGAGGGATATGCTGGACATCATGCACAGTGAGGGGCGGCAACGCAGCCCTTGCCTGCAAAGGGAGAACACGTCAGACTCTCAGACGCACTCCAGGGAGCTGTCTGAACGTGGTCCTGCCTTCTTCGGTTCCTCTAGGACCAGAGTGTCCAAGCCCTTCTAAAGTCACAGCTGATGGCAGCCATCTCCCTGCAAATTCATCTTGCTCCTGCCCCCCTTTGACTAGGAATTCTAGCATAAGCAACTTCTCAAATCTGTAGTTTTTCCTTTCTCGCTTTAGAGAAGCCAGTGTCTGATGAAACACTATACTAGGTAAACAAAAGTCAAGTCCTTTGTTTTGTTAAAGAAATACCAAAGCCAAGTGCAAAGTCCCTAGAGACACTCGCAGGATATCCAAAGCGATTAACCCCTTGGTCAGGGTCCCCTGACCTCCAAGGCAGATCAGCCACGTTTTCTGCAAGCATTTCAGTTCAGATCTCCGGGCAATACTAACAGTTAGCTCTTTCCTACCAGAGTTACGTTCTAGGAGCCGCGCAGGTTCGAAGTCAAGATAATAAACTGCCCTTTGGCCTTAGCATTGCTTTTCACAATGTTACCTCCCCTCTGGAGGCAATAATGCCGGCCCCATCAATTTTACAAGCATCTTTCTAAGGTTGTTTAGAAGCAAACCCTGGTTCCAGGTCCCAGGCCAGTCATTCTGAATGTTGCACATAAAATGGATTGCTCCGGAAACCTGAAAGACCCCTAAGAATCTGGCCATAAAGACTCCAAATCCTTCCCCAAGCACAAACACCTCAGAGCCCTCTAAGGCAGAGCAGAACCCCGGCCTATCCCTCTGCGTAAGGAATTGCTGAAGACTGCATAAACCACATTTTAGAGCAGGGAAACACTTGCACTCACACTAATCCAAAGCATAAGACAGCAAAGTCTTCAGGGAAAAAAATGGAATATAAAAGGCAAATCCTGGCAGCCAACAGGACAAGGGAGACTCCACCCTCTGCTGAAATACATCAGTGTGGCTTCTGCACACAGCTTGGGGGCTTTGCACGTATCTGCGGGTTTTAACCCCAATTTCCTCAACTGTGGCTGAGGATGTGTGGTCGAACTCACCTCTGAAACCGTGCGTGCAGGTATCCTTAGAGGAAACTGTTCTTACCGGGCATCAGGAACACGTTTGATGGACAGCAGCCCTCCTGAAGCGGCACGAGCATCACCAACACTGAACGCAGAAATTGCCCAGGCAGCTACACTTGTGCTGACACTTTTAAGCCTTGCCAATACTCAGGTAACATATAACCTTCACGCAGACTATGGAGCAACTTATTAATTAGATTAAAACTGACTGGGGCATCTTTGATGATCTTGAAGATAATTCTTTTTCTGCGTGCAAAAAAGAGCAAAATGCATTGCATTTCTGGAAGAAATGGGTTTCAAAGACAACTTCAGAGAGAAAATACCGTAGTTTCAAAGTGAATTCTTTGTTCCAGCTAAAGTTGCAGCCACTTCCATGAGACTTCAGGCCACATTTTAAACTCTGATGTCAGCTCCCCGCATGCCACCTATCTGCAATGTCTTGCAGTGTCAACTTGATCCACTGCTTGACAAGGTCCTCATTGCCTATTGCTAGTCATGACTGCTCACTCACCCAGATTTTGAAACTCTATAGCTTTCCTTAGGAGGCTCCACCTTAGGGAGATCATCATGGAAAAGAAGGGAAACGCAAGCCCCACCATTGCAAATCAAGGCAGCAAGAGAAATCCTTTCCTGGTAGAGGCATGGCAGTGATCTTCAGATTTGAGAACGCTTCCCATGAGCTCTTACCTAGCCACGTACACGTATTTGATCGGTTGGAAAGCAATAGTTTTGAGAGACATCTTCCACAATATTGGTGTGCAAGAGGTGCAGCTCCATGTTTGGATTTTGGCAATATATCCGGATTAGTACAAATGTCTGGTTTCCATGAGAACAATGTTGGAAAAAGAAAAAAGTTTGGCTCCTAAATCAGACTTCAGCTCAGCAGTAGTCAAATCATGTAAGCCCCAAAAGGCTCCACAGCCAAGACCATGGAAATCTGGCTTTTGTGCCTGCTCAGACTTCTAAATACAAGAATGTAGTCGCAGAGCAACCATGGAGGATTTACACAAGGAGGGTTTTTCACCCAAGTAACAACAGCTACTCAAGAAGAGCAATTTTAAAAAAAGATTTCTTTCTAAAAGACACGCATGTGTGTATGTACAGAGATCTATTAAGAATGATATGGAAAACCTATTTCTGAAATTATAGATTTCTCATCATTTTTGGCAGTTAAGAATAACTTGCAAGGAAGGTACTCTCTTCCATCTACTGTCATTTCCATAGGAATACCTACCAGACTATAACTGTTAGGAGCTGAAGCTTGGGCCCTTGCAAATAGCCACTTGCAACTTAAGATATTAATTAAATACCATTCTCATTTTGCAGAGTATAATTTACTCTCCCAGCCAGCAAGCAGAAACTGGCAGCCACACTGTACACCTGTTATTATGCATTACAATGAAATTAAAGTATTTAGAGAATTTGGCAAGTCTACTCGACTCAAACTATGCTGGTAGTTGTAACTGTGAACTGCGTTACATGAATGCTGTTTCTGCTCGCTAGAAAAATATTGCTGCACAAAAAACTACTGGTGGCCAGCAGCTGCCCTTTCAAGATACGTATCAAAAACATGCACTTTTTGACATTTGCTCAGATGGCACGGGTGCCGAGGCGCTTGTTGTTCAGCAGAAGCAGGAGGGAAAGGGCCGAAGAATGCCCCCCTTGCAAGCCACGTGCACTGACCTCAATGGGTGAAGTGCAGAGCACTATTTATTCAGGTGCAAGAATACAAATCTTTGCGGGTTGCTCTGCCATGATAAAACAAAGCAGCTTCCAAAGAATGCGCTCCATGTGCGACTTCCAGCGCTGCACTGTAAGCACGCTGTATTTGCAAGATCGAGTGACAGCCAGCAGCAAAATTATTGTCGGCTGGGGCCGCTGAGTGTACAACTGGAGCAGCTCTTATAAATGGAAAAGTTTTATAGCGCTGCAGATTCTAATTGGGGTGCAGGGAATAACACAGGGATCTAATGGAGGTAGGCTTTTCTCCCTCAGGTACCTGTTTCAGCTGTCCTAGCCTTTTCATGTGAAAATAAATGGCACAAGCTGGTAATAAAAGACAATTTATGTGCATTTCTTTTGCCTTCATGGACTGGTTGTACTATTAGAGTACAGGGAACTGTGCAAATCCAAGTATGGCCAGTGACCATAGCTTGTGTGATTAGTTATTATTTGTTTTTAAAAGTCAGTGAACGTATGCTCAATCCAAAGCCCCACAAGGTCAGGCGGGAGGAGGAATTCCAGTAATTTCAGGAACTACAAAGCTCTCATCATGAACAACAGGAACTGATACAGATGCCTCCGCATCAGTGATCCCCAACATGAAAAATTCTCAACATGAGCTAGATGCTGGAGGTTTCTCTACATACCCACAACTCACATTAATATTAGCTAGTCAGTCATTCTGGTGCTTCCGACATGACCAAGTGACTGCAGTTTACAGTGCTACTAGGTTATTTCAACCTCATCCACGCATTAACATCCTCATCCCTGTGTTTCACTCAAAGTGTACAGAACAGGGCTCCTACTTGGAGCCTACCAGCATTTCTGCAATGCCTGTAAAATCCCACCAGTCCCATGGCTCTGCACTTAAAATAGTGATTGCTTCAACTATGCAGGATTGATACCAACAGCAAATACTGTCCTTGCTATTTCCTAACCCTGTTGATTCTGGATGCCATCTGGCAGCTTGGCACTCACTTCACTTAATGGTTCAGTGAACGGTAACCCCAATGCACTGCTGGCAACACGTGGCTCACTTGGGTCACAGCTGTTCCCACAGGAGACAAGTGCTTCCACACATGCTCTACTTGCCTTTTCATTCATTCCCTGCAGGACATTCATGCCCCTCCAGTGATGGAGTGTCCTAACCCTTGCCATGACACTGGTGAGCATCTCTGCCCCAACAGGATATCCTAGCCCTCCTTGTCAATACTTGTTGCCTCCCTTTGGCACCTCTCTCATATGAGCATAACCCTGCACAAGATTCTCAGCCCCAATACATACCTCTGTGAGAAGAGCAGGAAGGGCTCAGCCTCAGCCTAACACATTCATTACCTGCAGAGAGAACAAGGCAGTTTTATGCTTCATGCTCCATTTGTCCCTTGGATGCGTATGCATGTCCTAACCTAGATGTCTCTCCAGTGATTTCTTTAGTCCAATAACACTGAAGAAGAGAACAAGGGAAATATTGAAATGCCAACCGTGAGCGGCTGTGTCTTTCCACCCCTGCTAAGATCAGGATGGAGACACATGCTCAGATGAAGAACTGAACACATTTCTTCACAGATGATTTCCAGGGTGAAAAGGAAGAGCTGAACTGGGAGTCTTTTCTGGTTCATTAAAAGGGTTAGAAGCAAAAGCCTATGATCCTCCAAAGAATGAGATCAGAGGAAGAGCAAAAGCTGAGCTATATTCACCTACCTAATTTTATTTCAGTAGAGGGAGAAATTTAGGCCAAAAGTGTTTCATACCAAGCTAACTTTTGGCCGCAGTAGACTCCTTAAGAACTATGCATGTTTCAATAGTTCCCCATTACAAATGGGTACAATCCACTTCTCTGCCCTGCAAGAATAGAGAACGGTCTCATCCTTTACCCCACACTTTTTCCAGCTGTGTGCTTGAAGCAGATCCTGCTGTGCCAGGCCACTCTGTCTCTGCTATTTCTCCTGTTCAGGAACAGAGGTCATTCTCCCTATGTCTTTAGTTCCTGCAACGCAAGGCAAACAGGAAGCCAGAGAACATCTGAGTCTTCAACGCCCTGTGCGTCCTCCTCAGCTCAGCACAGAGCCACATTTAGCTCTTGAGCAACCACAATTGCACTGGCAGCAGTGAAGGCACAGAGGGATGCTATCCCTTCATAATCAATGGATCACTATTCTGGAAGTGAGCAAGTATTTCTGGAAAAAAAAAAAGGCAAGACCTACTTTCTTAACTTTCTTTGCTTTGGCTTTTCAGGAATTTTGTTTTTAAATAGGTGGAAAATGACCAAAACAGAAGAATGCCAAATCTGCAAGCTTATTTGACCTAGCTGAGTTTACCTGTTGGTTAAACTCATCTCAATGGATAGATCTGGTGGGGTAGATTTGAGCTCTGGAAAAGCCATCTCTGCTCAGAAAGCACAAAAGCAATCCGTTTCTCCCTACAATTTTGTCGTATGTCGCAAGTGTGGAGACATAGTCCAAATCCTTAAATGTTTCTTTTTCCATTATTTGCCAAAACCTTCCATAGAAATTAAAATGAATATCAATTGCTGCACGTTGGCCTTTGCAGAAGCTTTCAGCTAGGGTTTGGGCTGAGATACAATTAATGCCAATGGTGAAATGCTTTTCTTTGTGTAATGGATTAGCTAAGGATTGAACTGAGACCACTATATGCAATTCAAAATCGCTACTGGAATAGGAAAATAATTTTCCAAAAATCATCATTCTTTCAGTGGCTACCTGAAGAGATTTCTATGAGCTCACCGTTACCTAGGCTTGGGAAGACATGGGCAGTGTGCTTGACCTACAGAGACCATATGGAAACGAGACACATGGTTCCACTTTCAAACCCTGATATGCCAGTTAAAGTTATTTCATTAGCTCCAGTCACCTTGCTTCTCTTTTCCACATTCATTTTGCTTAACTGCAGAGAGCTGTACAAAGTTTTGCCCAGGTCATATTGCCCCATCCTTGAATTTACAAACAAACACCAGAGATAAAGTATCTGCTATGTTTTCACAACATATTATTCTTATTTTGGTAATAGCACAAAGTTTTCATATACACAGTTTGCACATACTGAGATATCTTGGTAAACTATTTACCAAGGCAACAAGCATCAGTCCCTGCCTCGGAGCCTCAGGCATTTCCCTCCAGCGCCAGGCAGCAAATCCAATGACTTGGCTAGGGCTAAGTCCCACAGAGACCAAGCCCAAGGCCAAGTTAGAATACATTAAAAAAAATAATTAAAAAAAAAAAACTTCCAAAGCATAATTCACTATGGGAAGTCTGAACACAGGTATTGCTTGAAAAACAAACTGAAATACAAACATGAAATTCATAAAAATCAAGGCAAGTTGTCATCCTGAAGAGAAAAATTGAAAGAGACACTGGAATAAAAAACTATGTAGAAATACTACAAAAGGAAAATTTCCCATTTGGCTGTGTGAATTTGCCTTTCGCCTCTCAGCAACATATACATCGCATTTTTGAGTAACAGTGAAGTTCAGAAACGTTTGTCTATCGTAACGAAAAGACAACTGCAGATTACGGTACTCTTTTTGAGACAGAATTTGTGGACAAGCTGTCAGATGAACTGGGTCTTGCTTTGTCAAAGTGGAGAGGTCTGAGCACCAAGGACAGACCTTCCCAGTTGGAAGCCTTTAACAAAACTTAAGGCTTCTCCTGCCTCATCTTCTTGATGGCTGTTAGAGGGATGAGCATATGAGAAAAAGCACATAAGAGTTCTCTTCTCACACATCTAGTTTAAGGAATTTGCCAAAAAATCAACAGGACTTCCATCAGGAACTTTTCCAATTTCACTTCCTGTACGATCCAAAGTCAAGAACAGTAATGGGGGGTAAATAAAATCAGAATGTGACCTGAGAGATAATATTTAGGGACAAATATTCTTGAGCTCTTTCTCATCCGCAAAGAAGGTAGAGGAAAATTACATTTATGCTATTCCTGACAGAATCTGAATTAAGCTCAATATGTCCTTGTCTATAAGATGAAACTGGAAAAGCAAGTTTCAAGTTTCTTAACAGATTTTAATGAATTCCTCCCTCTAACAAAAGAAGCATCCTGAAAGTGCGATTCATTAGTTTAGTTCTAGAGCATGAATCTAAAACATTGTTTCTAGCTGTTTCTGTTTCTAGATGTACCTGAGGCCTGATCAAATGCATAAAACAATCTATTCCAGTCTAGATATTTATGCATTGCTTCTAAGGGCAAGTTTCAAAATGGCCATGCATAACAAGGCTAGAGTTACGAAACATGTTTGGAAACAACATTTTTAGCCAACAGTGGCCATTAGACACATCCATGAATTCATCTCATGATGTGCCTTAAAAAGATGACACTTCGATCACTTTGCATTACAGGGAAATTGCTTGAGACAGAAAAGAAGAAGATACAAGTAAAAGAAAATACAGTTGGTGAAATGTGCACTGGACACTAGAGTTGTCAATGTTTTTCTCTGATGTGGCACAAGAAAACTACTTTCTCCTCAGGGAGCTGAAGGGAAAGAAGAAACTGAGGCCCAAAGTCAAGGTCTATAATGGTCAAAACAAAGAGAAATGAGTCCTAAGCACAATTCTTGCTTTAGTTTACACTGAATGCTCAACTGTACATGAACTGAACATATCCATATGCAGACATCAACTGTGTACACACATGTGAGAACATTCATCTAGGTAACATATACTAAACCAATCCACAATGAAGTACGTCTGGAAAGAGCAGAAACAGCTTATATCTGCCTGACTAAATCATACTGACAGTGGGAAAAGACAGGTAGAGTTGTTTGTTATGAAGCCAAAATACAGACATTTTAATAATGCTTACCTGATATTCTATACAGGTATCCAGACTTTCTTTCTTTAAAATTTACTGTTTACAGGGGAAAACATATTGATCAAGTAAGCAATAGAGCTGGCAGAATTCAAAGACTGGATACTAGAGCTTTATAGCACTTTTGGCCCATGCCTAACTATGCTTTCTGTATACCTGGATAGAAGAACAAGTACATCACAAACCTAAAATACCTTCCTGTTGATGATCTGAATAAATGCAACTAATGTCAAGCTGAACGCATATTCTATCTTCATTAAGCCTTTTGGTCTATGTAGAAGTTACCAATTACAGTAAATTAAAAGCACTTGCATTGCTGGCTCTCACCTCATAACTCAGCTTTTAGCTCTTTCAATAATCACACTGAGTGTGTTTGACAGAAATAAAGCTAGAGACTCCGCCCCATTAAAAATACTCCTCTTTGCATATGAAAATGATAGCTTCTATAAAGAGCATCTTCCTCGTCTGAAATCAAACAGAAAGGGCAGACTGCAGCAGCCTCCTTCGCCTCAAGAATATGAAGAATAAGAGCTCACGTTGGAACACGCAGACTCTGCTGCATTAAATTTATGTAAGTAGTAACAATTTCATACAACAAAACATCTGTTTTAAACAAGTCCTTTGCATAGGTCTATGACTGCTCTAAAACACACCTGAGGAAGCTCAGTTCCGACTATAGTAACTGCTGTAATTCAGCCGATTTGGTCAATTCATACCCACTCTGGAAAGCAAAAATTGCTATCTTCGAATGATTCCAAACTCCTGACCAGGTCCCAAATGAGCACGGAGCAGGGATAGTGCGAAGGCACGATAATTCATGGTATTATGCTACAGTTGTTGCAACAACAGATGAGCATCCAATCCACAGATATTATAAAGCAAAAGAAAAGACAAGCAGAAAACTAAGAGAAGCAAGGCACAGTGTTGACTTTGATAGGGTAAGAAGCAATTAGTGTCAAAAAAGACTTAGAAAGCTTCCTTTTTATACTTGTTCAATCCTGAAAACCTGTCTTTAAGCCAAACCACTGTCCATCCACACTCAATGTGTGAAAACATTTCTCAGAGCACTCGTTTTGAAGTCTTGCTCCACAATCCTGTCTTCATAAAACAACAATTATCAAAGCTCTAGAACTACAAAAAAGCGAAACTGCCACCGCTGGTGGTCCTCGAGACAGACTCCCTCCATCATCCCAGCGTGGGAGCAGCTACAGTGAGACCACAGAGCCGGCTTTCTTTCCTCAAAACATTCGCTGTCTGCAGGTTGAGCATGTTCATTCTCCCTTTGCACCCAGCGAGGATGGACACAACAACCTATCAGCTTGGTTGGAAACAAAACCACCAATCTGTACCGGGCCGCACAGGCCCCAACAAAACGTTTTCAGCAAGGAGCTTGCAGTCTCAACTCTCCTCTGACACAACACTAAGCTCTGATGTCCAAGTTGCCCAAGTTCAACCCAGAGTGGTACAACCTGGATGTGCAGAAGCAAATCTGGACATAGGGACAACAAACATGGATGTGCGCACCACAGTCTTCCCTGTGGCTCACCTTCCCTGTGAATCCAGTTCGGAACCGACCACCCTTGCAGGCCCCAAGTAAGGTGTAGTTTTCTGACACATCTTCCTGGTGTTAGCACACATTAAATTTAACTAAAGCAAACCACATAAATAGTTTAATAAGATTTATTTCCTGCTGTCTAAGGGGAAAATAAGTCAGGGAAAATAGGTTATATATGGAAAACATCTAATCAGGCACAATGATGGTGAGGGAGGACAGCCACAAACTCTCGCTCTGCACTGGAACGTGCTGCAGGGGAGCCTCAATACATGGCTAGAACCCTCCTCCCAAGGAAGAGGTACAAATGGCAAATACCCCTGTTTTCAGCAGGGAGTTAGTTCACTACTTCCGTACCAATTCAAGCCCTCCCAGTAAGGCTTTCTCAAATAAAATACCACCAAAAGGGCTTCTGAGAGATAGAGGAGAGACCTTTTTTTTGAGCTAAACTGAAATAAAAGAATTCAAACAATGTCATACATGCATGCCTGTCCAAATGCTCTGATAAATAAAAAATAATCCAAAACTAAGCCCCCTAGAATCGCAAAGCCCTCATTTCGCTGTGGTGTAATACATTTTGGCTTTAGCCTCATGTACATATGGTTCAAATTAGCACCTGCATACCTCAGTTATTAAATAAAAAACAGTTCTCTCTACATGACCTGTAGAGTTCTTGTATACAAGCACTTACCCCACAGCATTATGTCTTCCCTTATCAGATGTGTGTGGTACGACACAATGAGCGCAGCACCGCGGCGCGACTGGCAATCGTTCAATTCCCAAGCTCGGGGTCGCGTTCCCCAGCGCATCGCTCTAACGCAGACAGCCCAGGTTTGGTGGCTAATGGATGGAGCCCTGGAATTTTACCTAAGCGCCTTCAGATATAACCTAAGTCCGAGGAACTAAGCTCAGCCTCTTGGGAAAAATGCATCTGTCAAAGCCCCTGCTCGCAGCATGCGGCTGAACCGAGAGGTATGCACCAGCAGTCCTTATCTTGATTTGTTGCACATAAGTTAAGGTGTACACAATGTGAGCAGGGTTGCAAATGAAAAGTTGCTGTCCTAGATGTATTTTCAAAACAGTGCTTAGGGATTTGGATGGTGGAAGAGGAATAGTTTTATCGTTCAGGCACATATTTTGGTGTTAAAGAGAGGTTGTTTCTATTCTGGACTCCTCCAAGCATTCCACATGAGTCTACACTACAGCTTCCTGTCTCTAGATCTCATCCTGAGCTGTCAGGCTGGTGCTCATCAACACTGTTGGCTTGCACCACCTGAGGACGTAACTGTTGATGTCCTTCTGCCCTTGTGTACACACAACCTTTTACTTCACGGTGTGCAACTGGATTTGCTCCTGCAGCTAACGGATTAAAGATCTTGGAGGGTGACAGACTATGTCCTCAGTGCTCCAAGATGCTACTCCAGGCTACACCTTAGAGATGGCTACAAAGAGCGACTGCTCCAGAGTAAATAAATAAATAAAAACCTGTGGAAGTTCAGTTCTGTCCTCACATTGTGAAGAGCTACTGAGAAGAAAATCTCAGTAACTACTCCAACAGTACAATACAACTCTCAGGGTCTACAGCAAGCCCATGGGAAAAGCTACGAGCACGGATCCAAGCTGGACGTGGGCTCACAGGCCATGCCGTGAGCTCACTTCCCCTCAGATCCACACCCCCTTCCTGCCTGATACAGGCCTGTGTTATCAGAACTGATCTAACCTGAAAGCTTTGGACCTATTTTTGAAGTATTTCATGAGTGCAATGTCCTCGGCAAACCACTCTCTACCAACAACAGGAACTTGAAGCTGGCCAGCATTTAATTCACAGGGGCTTATTTCCTAAGATACTGCTCATGCTTATGCTCAAATGCTGTTCTGAATAACGACTTTTTTCCACTTGCCATAGTAAAAGCAGCTCTTTAGGATACATCTTAAGAGCTCCCCAGCAATAACCATTCCCAAAAGGTCAAGCAGTGTCAAACTGTAACATTAATTTGTTCTGCACTTGCTCAAAGCCTGCATAAAGAAAACTTTCAAGTGCAAACACTGAGACATCCAAGAAGATTAGATTAAGTGTCTCCCTTTTCATCTCAGCTGAACACCAGCCAGTAAATACTCAAAATGGTGTTGGACAACTCCGCGCAGCTGTTCGTTAGAGTGGACAAGAGGAAATCATTAAAGATAGAAACTTCCAGCCACTTGACTTCCACACCAAAATAGAAGAAGCAACGGCCCCATTTGCACGCCCGCGAGCCCACTGCCAAGCAGCGCCTTCCCGTGCAGCGCGGGCGAGTATTTCTCCAGCGCGCCGCGTCGCCGGGCTCCCATGCTTACGCATCCAGTAGCTGGAATTTGCATAATTGCAATTTCACTTTGCAAATATTGGTGGGCTGCTTTTATGCCTGATTTTCTGGACAGCTGTTTCTTCACTAATTATTTCAAACATTTAATGGAAAAATGCAGACCGTATTTGATACAATTATTACACACACAAAAGAGGAGGAATTTCTCATGGTCTGGAAGATGAGGGCACTAAAGGTTTTTTTGTTCTTTTTTTTCCCCTTTCCTTCTCATTTGCTCTTTAAGAACAGCACATGCAAAACACTTGTGAAGCCAACACAGCTGCAGACCCGCTCACCAGACCAGTGCTGTCTACTCAGTATCCTTTCTAGCTTTTTATAGATACAAGTTAAAAACACCATGAAATTTATTTCCTGTAATTATGATCCCCAAATATTTTCTTTAAAATCAGGGTTTCAGCAAAACTCTCCCAAGAATGTAGAGTTATGCATTTACATTGTGTTAACGTGGTCCTTCCCACCCCCGCTTCCTTCAGTGTTGCGTTTGCAGACACGCTTTTGTCCTTTGCCTTCTCCAGGCTCCTTGGTCTAGGAAGCAAGGCTGGCACCAGCATCTTTGCACGCACTGTGCTGAGAACCGGCCGATCACACGCTGGACAAGGGGCGTACGCCAGTATGCAGAACACATACATGGGCTCTGAGCCTTTTTGCCCAAATCTTTCCTTCCTACCATAAATTCTCGGCTAAATCAATGTATATCTCATTCTCCCCCTCTTTATTTGCTTCAGGCTGCTCCTGGTCTCCAGCTCTGCCTTTTCAGTGCCTTGTCTCAGGAAGGACCTCTAGAAGCTGTTACAATGTAAGTATTATTTTAAGTTAAGAAATTTGACATCTCCTGCCTGCCCACACAATCCACTCCACCAGCCCCATATCACTTTCCTGTGCAGCTCTTAGCCATTGTGAAGGCTCCCATCTCCAACAGCACACCCCTCTCCGTAGCGCTCCGGCTCTAAGAGGAATTTAAGAAACATAAGGATGTTCTCAGTTCTAGTATTTTCACTCCTTGGAGGGCTTTGCTTTGTAACACTAGCACCACCTTTATAGAATATAAACTGTGGGTCACTCCTATAAATAGCAGAGCAGTGGTCCAATTTCTGTAGTTTAAATGCTTCTGCACAGAAGAGACGACCCGTGCCCTGGGAGAGTATCCTACCGGAATCAATGCAAGCAGTTGGTTCATCAGGCCCAGGATACTTGGCACAGACTTTGGGTTGATTGGAAGTTTGCTGGGTTGCATCAAAGCAACAATAACATCAGAGGCAGATAATGATTTGTATTTCACTAGTCAGTCCCCAAATCTGCTGCTGTCCAAACGGAGGGGAAAGGCCCAAAAGCCAGGAACATTCGCAGCATACCTGGAAGAAGGAAGAGCTTCTTCCATTCAATTCCATAACAATTCCCCATCTTGGACAAATAAGGAGAGGATTATGCACTGTTGCAACGGAACCTGCACTGTTGGGGGTTCAGTTGAAGCCTGTAAACCATCTCTCTCTCGAACATATGCTGGAACTGAAAACCAACTTGCAGAGAGCTGATGCTGTATAACCTGAAGTATTTAATTGCTTTTATTTCATGCATTCACAGTGTTACTGCATATTTTCTCCTCATAAGCCATGAAAAGCCCTATCATATTCCTTCTTGCTTATGGGTATTTGGGATACTGTGGAGAGAAAGGAGGAGATCATCATCATCTGCTATGATTTACTTCACCCACTGATATTCAGGCTCTACAGGGGAAGGCAATTTGTCATTTTGCTCTGCCTGTGTTTTTTATTTTTTACCCATTTAGTTCTCATCTGAGACACAGGTTGCTATAAATCTACTCTGTAAATTGTGGCCTTATAGGAATGTCTATGCTGGCGATATTAAAAAAAATGGTGACTTGTACAAATGATTTCAGAACTGGAATGTGAAAGTGCTCCTCTAAGCATGTCAGTTCATTATTCTCCCATCTATTGGCAGCTCCTAGGGAAGACCCCCTGGGAAAAGCCAGCCACTAAGCTTGTATGGCTGAAACATTTGCTTACTGGAACAAGCAAATCTCAGCACCCAAGACTGCATTTTTGTCCTCTGTTTATGCTTTGAAACTCTGTTTTGATCCTTGTGGCATCCACCTATGACCCACCTTTCAGGGCAGTAGGTTGGTTTGCCTGGCACCACAAGTGGTGCTTACAGTATTTGACACCCAAAGCATTCGGCTACCGAGAGGAACCAGCTTCGACGCGCAGCGATGCAGCAGAGCTGGACCGTGTAGAGGGATGCGGCGAATGAGACGCCAGTTAGTGCCTTCGGTGCCAGCGCTCCTGGGAACCCGACAAAGTACACGACTCGCATTGCTGGTGGCTGCTAGAGTTCTGCCTGCCGCCCGGGAAAGAAGGCCACAGAGCAGGCAGGGTCAAGGAATCAGCGTATTCTCATTCAGGAGACATAACCTGAGGAACTTGGCTTAACACCCAAGTCAATACAATTTACCTTGGCAATATCTGCTGTTTAGATTTATAACTTTGCTAGGTTTCAGCCGTGTTCAGAGCCAAGAGAAAGGCAATCAGTCATCGTGATGAAATATGAGCGACCTAGGAAATATTATAAACTTGTCTGTCCGATTTTATTTGTCAAACAACAGATAAAGTGAGGTTTATTTCATCCTGTCTTATTTTGACAATTCTAGTTGTCAACACAATATATAAATATAAGTATAATAAATAAAGTGGGGAAAAAAGCACATTGCTGGTAAAAACTTAAATAAAATCATTTTTATATTGATTGCCTGCAAGTGTCAGTTGAGGGGGAAAAAATCTCAGACCTATTACAGTTCTGCAGGGAAAACAAAAAGTATTTTGTTGGAACCTTATAATGTCACCAATGCCGATCTCCAAAAACAAGGGCTGGTGGCCAACACATTCACAAACACCAGTGATTCCTGTTGTTAAAACTTGAGAGGAAAAGCAAGGTCTGCTTAGCAGGAAGCACCAAACACCCGATGGAAACCCCCTTTAAGGAACCTCAGGGTAAGTTTTCCCCTTGGAGGGAGGTTGGGAGAGTGTCACACCTGCGAGCAGACCGAGTGCCACATTTTTCCAAGGTAAGTGCAAGAGGCTGGGCTGTAAGTGCTGTTTATGTTTTCTGATATTTTTGCCCTCTGTCTTGTTTTATACAGTAGACCTAGGGTAATTAACTGATGCGAGAAGTGGCTAATTCACAACTAGTCATCAATTTAAATTGAACACAGGTGGCCAGGAACACTCACCATAGACAAACCATGGTGGAAGCGTTTCCAAGCTGATTAAATATCCAATCTGTATGAAGCATATCCAATCCTCTCTTCTTTTATTTCACAAATATTGCATGGGATGAAGGAATGTCAGGGCTGAACTCTCCAGTACAGATGTAGAACACATGTATTTGCATCAGTTTAAAGCAAGATTACAGACACTGGAAAGCAGTTGTGGTTTGGCACTAGAAATCATCCCTTTTAATTAACTTATAGTCCAAACGATTTCTAGAAAGTCTTCTTCACATTGTAGGAGTCTATGAGGAGAGGTTTACTCAACAGATTTTCATAGGAGAAAACTAAGAGAAATCATTCCTTCAGCTCAGCAAGCTCAGCTGAAGACAGTGGTTCAGCATAAACAAGTGAAGCTCTATTACATTTGGAGTACATTGCAGTTATTTTTTTTTCTTCCAAATAAATAAAAGTCTCGATATTTTTGATAATTATCGATGTATTATGAAGCACAATGCACACAAGAAATGTATTTTAAGGAGGAAAGAAGGAAGAAGGGGATCAAGAGACCCCCAAGTCAGGCTGACATGTTTGTATCAGCCGGTTGGCTTATAAAACCCAGATGTGAAAACTCAGATAAAAAAAGGCAAGGAGCAAAGGTGATCTCATGATTACCAATGCCAGGTTACAGGCGTACAAACAATTGCTGCCCAAACCAAACCTAAGGGAACAGAAAAGCTAGAATGCCTCAAGCCCAAAGTACCTTCCCATGGTAGAGTCGAAGCAATAGCGATGGTGAGTGCACAAACTACATGCAAGCACTCATCTCTATGCTGAGAGCGCCCCATCAAACTTACACCAACTGCATATCCTCTTTTCTATACATTATTCAAAATATTCATAAATTCAGTTTTATTGGATTGGAAGTACTGCCTTCAGCTTCACCTATTCCTTTTTTTAAAATTATTTCCCCATGCAGCTTAAAGAATGGAGGTCTCTCACTGAGGAGTATGAATGCATCTTGAGGCCAGGGTTAGTTGAGGACAAGATACCCTGCCCAAGCTATTCAAGTGAAACCCTGGCTCCATCTACAGTGCTTGAAACCATCCTCAGGCTCCACACGGAGCAAGTGTGGCCTTGGGCATTGCAGGGACAGTCTCTGCAGAACTAATTCTGTAGCCCGATCCTTGTTTCCTAGGCCACGTTCCCTTCCACTAAGTCCACTCAGTGAACGTGCTCTCAAGGGCTGGCAAAGTTGTCCTGCACAGACAGAGAAGGAACGGCCTCCAGGGAACACCCTCACTGGCATGGGACACGGGGCTAGAATATGGTGACATCGCTCTAGAACTTCTGAATGTCCCTTTTTCTTTATTTTTGGGGTGGGGAGGGGGAATAAATAGAGCTAGAGGATGCAGTCTGAGCTAAAAGCCACCTCCAGCAGGATTAAGTAAATACTCAAAATACAACATGCGCTCCTGCCAGTGGATGACAGACAACTTTTACATTTAAAAAAAAGTTTACGCAGACATTAGCAGCTCTTCCATGAATCCTCAGAAGAGCAGAAAATAAGCAAAACACACACAGCTGAATTTTGAAAAATTTATCTTAATGCCAGATCATCTCCTGCCTCATGCCACAAAGAGACACAGTGGCAAAAGAGAGATGCATGTGCTTGTTACAAGCCTGATGGGAAGAACCTATATATTTAGTAACATGCATTTTATAAATATCCTGAGTTCATTTCAGTGCAAGCCCTGCGCTGGCCCAATAGCACTGCTCTTTCCCAGGCACCCAATCCTCTCTCCTTCTCTTTGGCAGATGGTTCTTCCAGTCCCTGTGTGCACAGGCAGCCGTGCTGCATCCTTGAACACTGTGGAGCATTCCTGCCCCCTCTTGTCACAGCTCCATTATTACCATGCTGCAATTCCATTTCCAAAGGTAATGTGAGCTCTTAACTGACATTTGGTCCGATTTTACCCCAGAAATGTCAACTGCTCAGCCCTCTGTTGTTTCTGAGGGAGCCTCCCCTTTCTAGGCATGCCAGCTTTAATTGCAGATGTCCTTCCTGAGTTTCTGACTCTGTTTTGCAGCCTTTCTTCCTTTATGCACAAAAGAATTTGAGGTATGTGCAGTGGAGAACCTATCCAAAAAAAATCAGTGCCCAAGATGCTCCATCAAAAATATTTATCAATTATATCATGACAGCTTTAGACAACGAGAACTGAACTTCACATCCCAGTTTTGAACAGAGCTTGGATTCAGGATAAGGTTCTGAAAAGGAATAAAAATGAGTTGGCGGGAGTGGAGGGCAAGGAACCAGGAACATATCTTTTATCTTATAGAGCATTTACTGTTAGGTCACCTGAGAGGCTAGTCCCCCTCTCCACTTTCAAAACTACCTTACCAAGTTTATGAACGTGCAAATCAACTTCACATCCTGTCTTCGGTGCCCACAACAAGGGCAAATGGTTGAGCAGTGCAAGCCTTGACCTGAGGCTGAAACACAATAGTGCTGGGAATTATTCTTAATTTTGACTTTCAACTTGATCCTTCAGCTGCATGACTGACCAAGTTATTACTGCCTCTGCTGAGCAAGGTCTGCTCCACGCCGAACGTTCTGGGTCCACAAACCGAAGACAAATACTGCCATTGTGCAGTGTGTCAAGAAAATGGAGAGGCACTGACAACCGTTTCTTTCCAAAGCCAAGGAACAAAAAGTGCTTGTCTATCAGTTCTGCTTTTTACTGTACATTGCATTGTATCTATTACCACCTGCTGCCAATGACTTCTTGGCATTTGAAGTGCAACTAGTCGAAAGAAGAAGCAGGTAAGAGCCCATTTACATTCTCCTGTTATCCTGGAGAGCATTAGAGCTCTTTCTTCAGTGTCACTTTTGCAAGACTTCCCCCCCCCTCCTCCGCCTCTTGAAATCATTCTGTTTTGATGTGTCCTAATGCTGTACCAAACTTGTGACACCACAATTGTTCCCCTATCAAACCAGGCACTGCTGACTGCCAAGAGCAGTTTCACTGCAGAAGCAACACAGAGGAGGCCAATCTGCAAATCTTTCTGCCACATTTCTCACACATATCCCTGGGCTGCTGCATTTCCCTTACATCTCCCTCAACTATAAACAGATCTTGTTTTTCTCAACTGACTTAGGCCAAAATCCAACTTCTTTGCACAAACAAGCTATGTTCTCAGCACCCTGCACAGGCCATGCAGCAGGTGCCAGTGCAACAACTCTGGTAGTGCAGACAGAGTCTCCTGTCCCCTCCTGCTCCAGCCCTCTGAGGGAAAAGAGATTTGGCACAAAGGCACATCCTACTCTCCTATTCCACATGCTATATTTTAGCCCAAGTTATGTTCCCTTTTATTCGCCAGGCCAAAACTTGGGCTTCCTGTAACTCATGGATATACAACTTCCTATTTAAAAAAAAAGTACTATTACCCAAAAGAAAACCTTTGTTCTCTCTTTAAATTAATTCTCTTTAGTTTACTTAGCACTCAGGTTTTGAATAAGTAATTGCTTTGAGGAACGGGCAAGAGTTATTTCACAAGCAGAAACTTGTTCTTAATTACATCGAAAGGAAATGCAGGAAGGAAAGAATCAATATGCCTGATTATATCTGTGCTTATATGAAACTCAAGTGGCTGTGACATTGTTCACTTGATGGGTCCTTAGTGTTAGGCCAGGAAGAGAAAGGCAGTCAAACAAAGCATCAATCAATGACATTTCCATAAACGGAAAAGGTAGGCAGAGAAACCACCCCTGGCTTTAGGTTTAAAAGGAAACATAAAAAACCACTAGTAATTCCGAAATACAATTTTGTTTTTTGAAGGAGGAAAGCTAAAGCAATAGAAGAAAAGTGAATAAACTGTGTAAGTAGAAAGTATACAAACTGCAGTGACCTGAGGAGAACTAATGTCTTAATCTCCGTTACAACAGTGACCCACCTATATATCCCCCAGCAAGAACATCACTTATGACAGCTCACACAAGGCGCCATCCAAAGCCCAATGCAGCTGTAGCGAACCCATCCCTAAGTAAACTTTGTCCAAGGAGACAAATCTATTCTTTTTCCATCTAAGTAACTGTCATTAAACCCATGGGAACACTTTTTCTAATACTATCTCTTCCTTGTTTACAACTTTTCTTCTATTAGTAAGCACAATGCAGACAATTAAGACTTTACTATTTTCTCTACCCACAGTGTTCACTAGAAAGAAACTGCAGGAATTAGGCTGAGCTAAGGACCACCAGCGGGCAAAGGACTGGGCAGGATAACATCCACAATACACCTCCCTGCAAAGCAGCATGAGGTTTGCACACACATCTATCTCTGCGCACACATCCAGACCTCACTAAATACAAAGCTGTGTGCATGCTTGTAATTAAACACACTTCTAGGTTCTCTACTGCATTGGTTTCAAATGAAATAGGCAGAAGCTGAGTCCATATTAACCAGAGACATTCAGCATCCTTTTTTTTTTCGCCATTACATTTCTTTGGCATATGCCAACAGCCCAAGTGAAGTTACCTCTTACATATCACTCTCCAAGCTGTAAGATTTATCTTCTAAAAGGTGAAATCTTTATTTTTAACTTGATCTATTAATACAAAAAAGCTCATGCAGTAGCTATTAGTTAAAAAGTAAGAAGCAATTCATTTGACTTTGCCTAAACAAAACGTGTAGTCATAAAAAGAAAGCGGCCCTTCTACTTCTGTGTGCGTGTGCATTTCTACTTGCTTATTTTTAAGGACTACAGAATTTGGTCACTCATCAATAGTTTGAAATGCTCTTTAAGGACAAGCCTACTGAGAAAATACAAAGGAGCACTGGAGAAGATTTCTTAATGTAACCTTGGGCTGTTTCATTTGGCCATGCTAACTAATTCAGTACAGCAAATATTGTAAACGTATGCTTGCATGTGAGCACAGGGAAAGAAATATAACAACAAAAAATAAGTAACACAGGGGAAAAACTTACAGCTGATGCAAAGCAGTTGAATATGGTGCTTCTCTCTGGAAAGACTTGAAAAAAATGTGGTTTGCCCCACAGTGATCTGAGATTTTTCATAGTCTGCCTGAACTGCATTTGCCCCTACCTGCCAGTGTATTCTGCACACTGTGCAGGAGGTGTTTGGATAGCTCGAGAAGTCTCCCTCTGCTACACATCATTCTCACACACTTCAGAGTTGTCACTTTATCAGCTCTTGCTGACAACAGCTATCTAGTACTAGATCACAACTGAAGCCTCACAGACCAGGCCATAGCAAACCTTAGCTTTCTCTTGAGCTTACTTTTAGCAGACAACCTGAAATTAGTGGAGTTAATAGTTATACATAGTCACAGAAGACATTCATTCTCATTTTCCTCTACTTGGGGAACACATTTCTGTGCTAATTTCAGATGACACAGCAAACGCAGCTGAAAGCCGCACAGGACAGGTCAGAACCAGCATGTCCCCATGGCCTCAAAGAGCCTTTGGGAGGCTGCACATCTGGCATTTACCTTGCTCCTGGGCAATGCGAGAGCACTATTGCTCACTCTGTACCCCGCAGTGGCTGCAGCTGCGGGGAGCTCGGCGCTGGGCTGCCGGGGGAGCCCCGTTCACAAGGAACCTGCAGGGAAGCGCCTCGGGCTTTGCAACAGCAGGCACGATGGATGCGCTCGGCTTCAGCAGTCAAAATCAAGAAAAAAAACACTTAAATATTTACAAAGCAACACGGAAGATGGAAGAAACAGCAGGCAGAGGAAAAGACAACAGATAAGGTTAGAAAGCAACAGAAAACTGGAGAAACCATTCGGTTTAACCTCTTTCCTTTTATTTAGCTTGTTCTTTCTACTAACACCAACGCTGAGTGTGTCTCAAGGTTCAATTCAACAACGGGCCCATATAGCAGGCTGCATCTCAAGGGACACCACTCCCAACGACCAGGATTTCAGTGGCTGTTACCAGGACAGAATGTTTGCCCTTGCACTTGCCTCTGCTAGAGAAGTGTCACAGACCATTTTGATCTCAACTTCCTTTTTCACTTTCTTTTTTTGTAATTACTCTGAACACTAATTCATGTTACTGTAATTCAGCTGAGACATGCAAGATTTATTTTCATGAGTTCCTCTAGGAAAATTCAAAATCACCTCTAATTTGACAGTATTTTTCTGCCCAATATAAAGCAGAAGTCCTGCGTCAAAATTCTGCTCACACTAACATCAATAAAAACGACGTGCTTTTAGCAATGGTTGAAAACAGGAGTTTGAGGCCACACTATTAAAACTTCGTGTTAAAAGCTTCTTTAAAGGAAAACAAACCAGGGGAATACAACGAAGCAGGCACCAGCCCGGAGAGCGCCGGAGGAGCGAGCGCTGCGCCGAGGCCGAGACACCGTGGAGAAACGCCATGCAGGAGGAATGAGAGCCATCAAAATAACGCAGCGGGAAGCACCGACCAATGAAAGTTGCCAAGAGAATTGGAGAATTAAACCCTTGGCTGACTACATCTCTGCTGCAGCCCTAAAGAATTTAGCTGACAATGACAAAATCTAGCTACAACCTATTTTGATTTGCAGAGCATCCCTGGCCTTCCCTCTGAAGCTTCCTGCTCAGTGCCTGTGTGAGCAGCACCAAGTGAGGCTTTCAACAGAAATTCTATATGTTGCCCCAGTGTATCTCCCAGTATCTATGACCTGGCAATTTCTTTCCTCACCAGTTATTTCCCAGCGTTTTAGCTTCGTCACTTTAGATCCCTGCTCCACTACATGCCTATCTCCACGTGGGTCATAAACTTGCATATACCATATCCATCTGTTTATCCCATTAACTGTTTCCTTCCTTCTAATACCTTTTTTTCTTCTGAAAAGTGGCAAGGAGTTATTATGGAGCATGTGACTATATGTACTGACATACAGGTCTTCCAGTTGTGTTAAATTCTCCTCATGCACATCTGATCATTGCCCAAAACTGAAAGCACTATAGCATGGCACAATTCAAGTGACACATTTACAATATTTAATATACAAGCCTATAAATATCTGTAACTTTGGTATTTATAGATCCAGTTTTCTATGCTGTTCTGTCTTGGATGCTCAGGCATGAATGCAAGGGTTTCAGAATAGCACAAGCACTGCAGATGCACTTGCCTGCTCTGGACACTTCTCATGCTCACAGAGGCACAGGCTTCACCAGCCCCTTAAACTAATGCACCTTCCCCCTCAAGTGAAGCCACAAGCTGCTCCCAAAGCTGCAGGGGTTCCCGCTGGAGCCGCAGGCACCCACCAACACGCAGCTCTGCGCCCAGCCTTGACCCTCTCCCTGGCTCCAACACATGTGAGTCGCACCTGGTAAAGCATTAACTTTGTTCTCTGCATTAACCAAACAGGAGCCACTCAGGTGCACCTGCTTGTGTGAGGTTACTGGCACAGCAGGGCTAGCAGAGGCTACCCAAAAATAATCCCAACACTGCTGAGGGGCAAATTCGAGGCTGGGATTGCAGCTGAGGAAAACACCGCCAGGCCAATCTGCTGCCAATTAGCCTTTGTTGTGGCAGATTTATTTTTGCAACACCTGAAATCTTGCATTCACTTCAATTTGCAGTCACTGAGGTAATGTGTTATCTGTCAGCCTGTGGTGGTTTTTTCCTCATGCTTTTGAAGCATCATTATTTTTTCGGGGTTTTGTCTTATACTTTCTTAAAGTGTGGCCCCACCCTCTAGGTCCTCTCACGGCTTCAGGAACTGATCTGAATTTTGCTACACTGTCCGCACATTCAGGGCACAGCTACTGGCTCTGTTCGGAAAACTCCAAGTTACCTCAAGGCTACTGAGATATTATTCAAAAAACAAATCTCTACCAGTTTCAGCTGAAGTTAAACACAGGTCCGAAAAACTCTTTAATGCAGACACTACAGCCCCAAAGGATCACAGTTCCTCTTAGCATTTGACACGGCCTCTCCACCATGAGCTGGGATGGGAGACAGACCCACCTCAAGACCCACTAGTATAACCTAAGATCTCCAGATTGTTGCTGATGTGGTTCTACTCAATGGCAACTTGGACAACACACAGAATAAGTCCAAAAGAAAGTTTAGTACCACAGAGAGACCCAACCAGTGCATCATGGAAACCCCCTCGAAAGGGACCATAGCTCCCATCTTCAGCACTGCAGTGGAGAAAGGAAATACCAACAACTCTGCACCCTGCCATCATGCACAAGGGCGAGGCCAGGTCCCAAGGGATTCTAACAAGTGGTCTAAACTAGATGTCTTCCCCACATGAAAAATACTTTAGTCACTGAAAATTCATATTTTGAGGGCCAAATTATGAATCTGCAACTCAAACGTGATTTACACCTTAATGCAGGTACCACATAAGGCTGTCAAAGACGCAACGATGCTGAAGCTGCACCTCCCAAAGCAGCACTTGGGAAGAAATCTCACACTTTATGTAACGTGGGGATGCTAAAAACACAGCGGGGAGCACAGGAGGAGTTAGGTCTTCAGGTAAAGATATACACATTCACCATCTGCTTTCAGAACATAGGCCAGGTCTTTGGCAGCAGCACTGCTGCACACTTGGTGTAATGTGAAGAAAGGATTAAATCCATCCATTCCTCCACCTCGTGCTCTTCAGAAAGGGAACACAGAGGGGATTTGTGGACACAGAAAACAGGGCAAGAGCATTATGGGGTCAAAAGGAATAGTGGAGCCTTGCTTGTGCCTAAATGACATCCGATGGCGTTGGAAGGCTTCAGACTCAAAATTTAGTCTTTATGTTCCCTTCCTGGCAGAGGCGTCAGACATTACTTTGCACCTAATTACATGGGCATGGCTTCACCACTCCTGCTTTGCTAATACAGTTGACATATCTCATTTTTACCTGAGGACCATGAAAATGATGCTATTTAGTGCAGCCCAAAAGGAAGTGAGAGTGCTCGCTGGCTTCCAGGGCAGGTCATACTCCCACCTACCTCTTTTGTAGGGCAGAGTGATGGAATAATGAGAACATGTATTACTCACAGGTCAGTTTCACCCCTGCTTGAAAGGCCGTGACTTAAAAAGGAGATGAAAGTATCAAACTGATGAATGGGGAAGGAAAAAAAAAGGAAAAATGAAAAGAAAAAAGAAAAAGAAAACAGAATAATGTTCACTGTCTCAGGAAGCGAGTCGTGCGCGTCAGGTGGTCTTCCATTTGCTTAAGGCATCACTCAGACTTAAAATACACTCCGAAAGGAACTCGGCCAAGTTAATTTTCATTTACCTTTGGATGGCTGCTAGGACCCTTTGGGGTATTTATAAACAATAACAGGGTCATATCCAGGTAGCTCAGTAGCAGAACAACCCTCTCACACCATCAGCAAGAACTACTATCAAACAGTTCTTTTTTGCTCATCTCATACCCAGATCCCACTGATGTCTGCGACATTTTCATAAGTGACTTGCACAGAAATGAGATTTAACTGTTCATGAACACCAAGTTTTAAATATCTCTATTTTTACTACAGTAATGACGGTAAGCACTTGCCGGGCCTGTCATGCTCTATGTTATACAGTTATCTTAAGAAAAGGGATGTCTCAGGCAATGCACTGCAGAGTCAAAGCCAAAGTTCAAAGCCAAAGGTTCCCAAATCAAAGAGAAGTGGCCTGGGGAGATTTTTTGGAAAAAAAAATTAGCCAGAATGAGGAGCAAGAATAGGGCAAAGGACAAACAGGTGGCTTTGGAGTGAGGATGAGCAAGGCTATTTAGTTACAGTCCCATTCAAAGGTAGAAGAGAGAGAGAAAGGCTACTGAGCAAAGAGCAGGCGTCCCCACTTGCCTTTCAAAGCCGAAGAGATGCATCATCTCATTGCTGCCATTTAGCGCACGCAAAGAGTACAAAATTGCCCCTTCCTGGAGGAGCCAGACGCTCACAGCATCGGCCTCGAGCTCCCTGGACGCTGAGCAGAAGCAAGGAGCACTCGTGAGGGTTGTTTCTATTTGCCATTAAATAACAAAAAACAAGCTGTAGTTTACAGAGCATACACTGCTATTTCCTTCTATTCCTGAATAATAAGGAATTACCCTAGTAGCTGATACCCCAGAGGGCTATGCTGGGGTAGCCCAGAGGGACCATCCAGAGGGACCTGGATAGACTGGACAACTGGGCAGTGAAAAACCTGATGAAATTCAACAAGGCCAAATGCAAGGTCCTGCACCTGGGGAGAAATAACCCCAGACACCAGTACAGGCTGGGGACCGACCTTCTGGAGAGCAGCTCTGCAGAGAAAGACCTGGGTGTCATGGTGGACAGGAAGTTGACCATGAAGCAGCAGGGTGCCCTCGTGGCCAAGAAGGCCAATGGGATCCTGGGCTGCGTTAAGAAGAGCGTCTCCAGCAGGTCGAGGGAGGTGATCCTGCCCCTCTACTCAGCCCTGGTGAGGCCACATCTGGAGTATTGTGTCCAGTTCCGGGCCCCACAGTACAAGAGGGATGTGGAGCTGCTGGAGAGAGTCCAGCGCAGGGCTACAAGGATGATCAGGGGCCTGGAACATCTGCCCTATGAGGAGAGGCTGAGGGAGCTGGGCCTGTTCAGCCTGGAGAAGAGAAGGCTGAGAGGGGACCTGAGCAGTGTCTAGAAGTACCTCAAGGGAGAGAGTGAGGAGGATGGTGCTAGTCTCTTTTCACTGGTGGCCACTGACAGAACTAGAGGAAACAGCCAGAAACTCAAGCATCAAAAGTTCCACAGGAACTTAAGGAAAAATTTAACAGTGAGGGTGACAGCACTGGAACAGGCTGCCCAGAGAGGTTGTGGAGTCTCCTTCTCTGGAGATCTTCCAAACCCGCTTGGATGCAGTCCTGTGCCACGTGCTCTAGGTGACCCTGCATGTGTACGGGGTTGGACTAGATGATCTCTAGAGGTCGCTTCCAACCTTAAGCATTCTATGATTCTATGATACCATCTCCAGTAGTTTACACATTATTCTTTGCCTGGATTTGTTTATTTGACCACCTAGTGCCACAAAGTTACGTCACAGATAACATCTCACTGCACATCAAGAACTTTGGCCTGAGACACCGATATGTACGAGCTTCTAACCTGTTTCTTCAGACTTCCAAGAAAGCCCATTTCCATTTTATACAAGAGTTAATAACCAGTTGTCACCTTGCCCAGGCCACTAGACATTCAAACTAGACATCCATTTATGAGTCCAGATACTGCCATTAAACTCTACCGTCCAGTTCCCAGGGAAGTCTCACAGCATTCTCACAGTGCAAATGGAACCACCCATAAAGCTGCAGTGATGTGAAAAATAGATAACTTGAACATTCAAGAAACGTGCATAGATTTAGAAAGCAAAACAGAACGAAAAAACACATCTGATGATCTGGTTCTCTCCTTTTTAAGCCAAGACCGAGGGGGAGTGAGAGGGAGGGAGACTTCTACCTTGTATATTTTAGGTTTACAGTCTGTCTTCACTTGCATTGTTTTATTTGGCATTTATGCAATACGTGCATAATTATCAGGTGTGGATATGCCAAGATACATGCCTAGAGGACATTCAGTAAGGTAGCTCTGACTTTCAAGTGGTGCTGTTTATTTTTCTGCGTCGCAGTTTGTGATCCAGGCAGGCCGAACTGGAAAAGCTCACTTGTGCTTCCCTCAGTAGAATGGTGATGCTGATGGCGTGGCATAAAAATAGGAAAGAAAACTAAGCATGCGAGGGCCAAGGTTTTCTTTTCTGACAATTTAAGCCGCTGTCTACAAGCTCTGTGAAAGCTAAAAGGTCCCAAGTCTTTCCAATCTTGTCACAAGCCGTTTCTTGAGCACTGAATACACAGAGTGGTCCTGCAACGGCTTTGTCGGCAGAGGAGCCTATCCCAGCACCGCTGCAAAGAGCTCATGGCATGCTGAGAAACAATTTTCTTTATCTCTTAAAGGCAAAAATGCCTCCCTTTCCCTTCTCCACAGGATAGCAGCCAAAAACCATTATCAGCTCTCCTAACTATGCAGCTTCTAGTACAAGGATTGGACCCTGTGACACTATTCTAAATACGAGCTGAAATATTTACAAATAGTCTTGAGATTTAGATTTGTTTCCTTTTGAAGATTAACAGTCAAATTGAAAATTACACATTTTTTCCTTAGGTCTCTTCTAGATAGTTCATTTCTCTATGTGGTGCTACAATTTTGCTATTCACAGTGAAAACTATTTCCTAGGTAAAGGCACCAGTATGGGTTTTGCCCAGGCAGCTGCGAAGCTCACGCAGACACCACCAAACACCCTGCTCTCTAGGGCAAACTGCAGTCAAATAACGTTTCAAACACTTGCAACAAAACTTCATAACTTACCATCTTTGGGATGCTTATGTCAGATGCTTATATTGGATCTAACAACACAATAAGGCATTATTTATCCACAAGCAACACAATATCTTCACTTTGCTTCAAAACTCGCAGCATTGAGCTGTTATAAGCATGGTGGAGCCTTATGTGCTTCCTGTTCCAACCTGCAAGGTCATCTACAAGATCCCTACCCTGCTGAAAACCCTGGAGTACCCGATAGCAGACGTAGATTAGCGTGAAAAGAGATGGAAAAACAAGTTACATTCCTTTTCATACCCCATGGCTACATAACAGGAAAGATAACAGATTCCATGAAACTTGTAAGCATTGGAGATGTAAAACCCACACCTTGAAAATGAGGCAAACATTTGCAAACATGGCATAGAACAACAGCAGCCCAATTCTGCTCTCACCACTTTGTCTCAATTTCTCATGCAGCTTCTTAGATGTTTTACCAGGAACGGGGCAGAATTAAAAGCTCTCGTTTTTGGAGTAACCTTCTCTGTATCCCATCTTCCCTTGACACTTCAGCAGTGCAGTATTAACCAAAAGTTGAGAACACACTTTTTACAGGATGCAAATGAAATCATGCAACACTAGGAATGAAAAGGAGACTAGGAGAGGCTTGAAGCCAATGGATTCTCATATTTCTGTTTTGCAAACAAGAAACTATGTCTGAGGAAAGCACTGATAAGTTAGGGCAAACAGGGAGTAAAAAAATCACACCCTTACTCTAAGCTGAGCTTAAAAAAAAATAATCCTTTTTCTTAAAATACAGCTGCTTTTCCTAAGCATACAAATGTGATCCTCCAAGATGCTACATTTCCTTGAACCCATTTTATTACTTGTCATTTTTCCCTGAAAAGAGGAAAATTAAAAAACAACACAAGCAGCATATTTTAAATCACATCTAAAGACTAATTAAGAGATATGCAAGTTTCCAAAAAAATGTAACACCTGCCAGCAACAACACATGCAGCTTGCTGTACACAGTATACAGGCTCCAGTCCTGTTCCAAGCCCTCATCTATCAGCTCTCACCAGGCTGCTGATACCTGGCTACATCTGCAAGGCAGCCCCACACCAACGTTTCTTTCAGAGAATGGCAGAATAAGCTTTTGGAGTTGCAACAAGTCATATAAAATCTGAGGCTGTTTGCTTCAGTCCTGGACATACGTATTTCAGCTGAGGCCTGTGGTTGACCTCTGTGCCCAACAGAAATGACTTGGAGGTGAACATCGCACGTGTGCTGGAGTCACTGATGGTTCTACAACCCAAAATACGGATCAGACTGCAAGCATCTGCAGTATTGGTTAGTTAAGCAATGGCTGGAATTGCTAGGTCACTGAGCGCTTTGCAAGAAGCCACATAACAGTTGCATGACTTGGGGTTCAAAAGCATCGTACCAGGGGGCTCAGGCAGTAAACATTCAATTGCCGGGAGTCTGTAGATCAGCTATCATCACTCCTGGCAACAAACACCATTCCTAATGAAATCCAACAGTCTACAGGTATGTAGAAAATGCAGCTATAAAGCTGTTCACATTAACAAGCAAGGTGGCCAATCCCTTGGATGCTGAGGCAGAAATTATTTACAAATATTGCATATTCTACATTAAAATAAACAAATCAAAATATCTCTTAAGGCCTATTAGCTCTCGTTCCAGCTGCCTTATTATGCTTCTTTCTTGAAAGCTTTCAATGTCCTTTCTAACAGCTGGTTTTCACAGAGTCTCGCTTATCAGACCATTAGCTGATTTGAGCAAAAGAAATGAGCTGTTGACAGAATGACTGTTTATTTCATTCATTGCCACTGCAGGTTTCCATGCACTGCCCCCTTTTGCCTTTCTCTGCTGCTGCCTCCTGAGGTTATCATCTCCAACGTGAAAGTCACTGTGCTTGGTTGCATTAGGCAGCCAGATCCTTGGGTTGGATTATCCACAGCTATAAAAAAATGAAATAACCCTTCCATAAGGGGTCAAGGGCTGAAAATGATCGTTTTCACAGGCACTAATGCTTTTAAGTCAGTGATCAAGAAAGAAATAAAAAAAAGGTTGAAGAAAGTATCACCATTTTTCTATCAGCACCATTACAGTTCACAGA
The DNA here is from genome assembly GCF_059628265.1 of Tinamus guttatus. Taxonomy (NCBI): domain Eukaryota; kingdom Metazoa; phylum Chordata; class Aves; order Tinamiformes; family Tinamidae; genus Tinamus; species Tinamus guttatus. The sequence continues at coordinate 3,276,473 of NW_028288957.1, read as the reverse complement.
GATTACTCACATATCTTAAGATTTCTTGCTTGTCTTGCAGTAATATTACAAAACAAAGTCTACCTGAAATAAGAACCAAGGGAGGGCATTTAAATGTGAATGCTAAAAGGCTCTTCAAATGCACACAAATTGTTCTGGAAAATAGTTTTTCCAAATAAAACAATGGGTTATTAGTTATTTATGGGGAAATGACAAGGTTCTTTGGGACTGTTTGAGGAATAGGCACCCAGAAAGGGTCATGGGGGCCCAGAAATTACAAAAAAAATCTTCCAAAAGATAGATGGGCCATCAAAACGGACCATCTTGTGTGCGCCATCTGTTTTAACTTCTCCAGCACCTGCTAGGCTTAGGTTTACATCTGTAAAAGAACCTGCTACTGCTTAAAATGCTAAAGAGGCTGAGGATGAAATTCATTTGGTCCACTTTAATACAGCAGGATCTCAGTTTACAGCAGAAGCAGAGAGAGAGCAGCGTGGAACCCAAGTTCCTCATTCATATTTAATACACTCTCATGCCATTCAATAGCACTGTCTGTAGGAAGACTGAAATCGGGCAGCGCACATACAAAGCAGCTGGGGTTTTGGCTCCATTTAACTCAACGGTGCCCAAATAGGCAACAACTTCTCTAGAGACATGGCCACTTCGATCTCAGCTTCCCTGCAAAACTAGCAGCCAGCTGCCCTATTTTGGTACCAGGATCCTACAGAAAGACAAGCTAAAAAACACATACACATATAAGGTAAACTTAGCACTTCATGATCTGAATTACAAGTTTTGCATTGATATTTTACAATTTTAAATGCAAAACAAACTATGCCCGTCTCTGAAGCCAGATTACATCTCTCCTGCCAAAACAGGACTTATATTCCATGTCAGTCACCCTCATCAAAATTCCTCCATGCCCCCTAATATTAGTAAATCCTTGGATCGCCATGTAAACTTTTCCATCCACAGCTTAGGCATTCACCTCTGTCACACTCTTTAAAAACAGAAAAATACATTCAGAAACATTTCCTATACGGATTGCTAAAGTATATCCATGTAAGCACCCTGATGCTGAGAAAGTGCTCTGAAGTGATGGAGCAGAGCTACTCCAGGAAAACAAATTGTTTCCAGTTTTGGGATGTTCTGAGGTGATTCAATAGAGCATTAATCACTTCAAGGAGTTCTCTTCCTACTGAGGATTTTGTTTCTTCAAGCTCCTAGGCCACGGTGGATATTTTTCATCTCATGTTCTAGCCTTTAACTCATCCTCTTGTTACAGATATGTTAGGCTGAACCCCAATGTCTATCTGCTTTGGCTTTATAAATACATTTGGAATATTAAACTTCCCACTAGGATTGCTTTTCCTTACTGGTTTTAACGTATTTAAGATACCTAGTAATAATTTTCACTACCCTGGGTCGCATTCAGCAAAGACTACAGCCTATGTCCATCCAACCCACCATGCAATGAAGGAAATTATGTATTTTGATCAGCACTTCGAGTGAACTCAGAGGACTTCTGAAGACAGTTCCAGCCACCCAAACAACATGCCACATTCCTTGCTGTCAGCTGATCTGAAATACGACCACTTGCTCCTGCATGAGAAATTTGCAGTCATTTATAGCTGTTATGTCAGTAAAATGATACAATTGATCTATTATACAACATGCTCTCTGCTTTCATATATTTTTTCCCTTGTCAAGTTCTTCCTATCTAAATATTCTGTAAATTTCCCAAGGAAAACCCATTCTATCTAATCATGCAATTTTTAAGCAATTTGAATAGCCTACAATCAACACGCTGCAATTAATCCTGAAGGATTTTTCCTTTCTGCTACTACATATCATTAGAAAAAAAATGAATGTGATGATATTAACTGTTGCTTCTCCATCAGCTTCTCAAGCTATAGATAAGCATAAGGAAAACTACCACAGTCAATTTGCTTTCTCTGGCCATCAGGTTCAAGACAACCCACCAGCAGAAGCAGAGAACATGTGCTTTTATATTTGATTAGCCTGCTTTGAGGAAATACCAGTTTTCCTTTATCTGATACTATGCTTTCTAGAGAAATGGAATTGGGTGTATGTTTTATGCTATACCCAATAGCACCCTCTATTTTATGCTATACTCTGCCTCTGCAGGTGCATTGCCACAATGCCACTCCTCTCTGCCCAGGTCAGTCTGAGGTATTCACACAATAACTGTGAGCCTTGCTCTGAGATTAAAAAGAAAAAAAAGTTCCTGAGCATTGCATAACTTCCCGATGCTTTTTAAAAAACAAACCATGACATATACTGGGCCCTTTGTCACCCTGAACCAACGAGAAGTTGGTATGTTAATACATACCAGGGTATAGGTGAGGGCTAGATAGGGTAAACATGCACCTGTGTAAAGAAGTAGGGAAGCGTCTGCCTGCAGAACATACCCAACCATAAGACTCAGAACACTTCATTTCAGGTGAAGTGTTATTGATCAAAGCACTTTGGAAATCAGCACTAGGGAATTGTTACCTTATCCTGCCCCCTCCCTGTCTATTTCTCAAAACTGTCCAGTACCACATGCTGCTTATTTCTCTTACAGGCTTTTCTGGATCACCTGGTTGAGTAGACTTACTAATAAACAAGGGTGTGCAATCATTGTGTTTTGGAGATCAGATGTTTTGGGAAACATTTGACCCTATTTTTTGCATATAGGAGAGGCTGACTAACAAGGAGCTGGCCTTTGGCACAGAAGTAGGGCCATATCTAGCAAAGAAAAACAGATGGTCTTTTCTCTTCCCCTCCCACCCTCCCAAGCCCTTTATGTACCAAGCTCTGTTTAAGACAGTTGCAGCGACTGCCCACCTTGTGGCAATCTTCTCTGCAGCATAAGCAGAATAGAAACAATACAAGACAGGAGCTGAACAGGAAACCAAATCATAGAGCATGAGGTATAGCATGGGTTTAGCGGATTAAAGGGACTGAAATATCTTTTTAAGTGTATAAACCTCTAGTGCCTTCTCCTGTCCAGGTTTCTCAGTACTGAGTCTCCCCCAAGGAGCAGAAGCTCTAGGGGAAGCTTCCAGGAGCTCCTTGGCTGCACTGGATCCAATTTCAGGTGCTCCAGGAATGCTGCTGTGTGATCCCCAACAAATCCTTTATCCTGGGAAGCTAACAGCGACTGCAACCCTTTCCAGTGCCTTGGACCCTCTCTGAGGGCAGAAAACCACCTTTCATTTCTCATCTCCTGTCTGACATGGCACCTTGTTGGCACCGTGAGGAGGAAGAGAGGTTTTCCTCCTCCTGGACGGTGCTCTGGGCTTCTCAGAAGTGACCTGCAGGGAGATCTCAGTCTCACTCAAGTGCTGGGCTCAGCCCTTCTCCCTCTGCCTAAGGCCAGTCGGCTCTATTAGCACCGACTGAGTCTTGCCCGGAATACTGTTCAACTCGGTAGTGTCCCTCCTTGTAAAATTAAGAAATTACAGCTTCGTTATAGCGGGCCCCAAGAGCTACAGCCAGAAAGGGAAAGAGAAGAGTAATTGCTATAACTAAAAAATTGCATCTTTTTAAAAGTCATGGTAAATTTCTGAAGCAAATCACAAGTTGCTTCCATTTTCTAGCCTAAATGATGTCTTTTTTGATATCTTCCACCCTGTTTTGTTTCTGCTCTGCTTTTTAACCTTTTGCATCATCCAGCTCCTGTAGGAATCCCTAAATAACCCAAGAAGCACACAGCTCCTGTGATATTTGTCAGCCAGCTGAAACCACGAGGTATTTGAAGCTTCATGAGCAATCTTGCTCACATATGTTTTGGAATCAGACCGCATACAGCATTTCCTCTGCAAATTGTAGAGGTTAATCAGCTAACCAGAAAAGGACAAATATTGATCCTAGAACTACACAGGGAAGGAAGTTATTGTTTTACTTCAGTTATGAGAGACAAAGGAAAGCAAAAATCACTGTGTGCCTGACTGACTTCCTAAGCAAACAGAACAAGAGAACATGAACACAATCACTTGGACTTCCAGATGCTTATTGCTTTTGCTACCTTTTTTTCCCTCTTTTTTGGATGAGAGGGACACTAACACAGACATGCTGTCCTGTAAAGGTGGCAAGGAATAGCACCGCTTTACTCCATACACAGCAGCAAGATGTGCAGGACCGCTTCTGACTCTTTTCCATCCCGTTATGAAGTTTAAATGGAAAGAGCTGAATGCCTGGAATTCTCAACTCCCTCCTTGTACAGCAAGCTGGCACAAGCTCTCCCCCACGCAAGACCAAAGCTGTTGGTGAGCGTAGGATATAGGTCCACCTTCCTATTAAGGATACGGCCGCTGATCTGGGTGATCCCTACAAGCAGTGCTGTGAGCCTCAGCAATGGCACCCCAGAGCTCACCTACATACCTGCGGGCAACGAAAGCACAGCCACTGCCAGCACTAACCCAGGCAAATAAGACCCTGGTTGGCCAAGGACACAGCCAACTTTGTTAGCCAGCTGAGTCAGGAGGCCCACAGCCACGTTCATAAGCCTTTCCTGTATTAGGATCAACACCTCAAGTACCTTGCACCAAACTCAGCAGTGCAATTCCTATACCATCAACGTTAACGTATTTCAAAAACATGTTCTTCATTAGCAAACTGCATCTTCCTCTATTTAAAGTCCACATGGCAGTGCATTTTGGAAGAGAGAAACCCACAAGTTCTTATGAAACCACAATGTTCTTCACTAGAGGTTCTTCTCTCGTATCCTTCACTCCACCACCTACCTGCTTGTGAGTTTTTAAGCAATTTTTACTTTATTTTGCTTTTAAATAAACTAACATCAATAAGTCTCAAAGTTCCAAAGAATTTCTCTCCATCTTTTCAAAATGTTCCACACACAACCTTCAGGTTAAATACCTCATTTTCCATTTCAGAAAAGATTCCTTTTTAGGCTATTAAGAAAACCATAACTCATGGGTACTCACAGATATTCTTCCAGTACGATTGGCTTCCTCTCTTTCAGCCAGCGCCCGCAAAAAGTTATCCTTGAGTTCTTTTCCTGCACTTGCTAGAGACCTGGAAAACAGCAGTACACAGATATTACTGGTACCAATTATTACTGTACATGTAGGGTTCAGTACCCTGCTGGGCTAAGTGCTCCATGAATGTAAAGAAATAGTCTTTGCCCTCAGGAGGTTAATTCCCCTTTTGCCTACCCAGACTTTGCATCCTTGCTGCAGTAACGCTTTTCATGCGCTTAACACCGTTCTTTAAAGTAAATGCTATTCCTGACATACTATATAGAATAGTCGTCAAAAGCAGAATACCGCTTACATATAGTTTTAATTATATACCAAGACGAATCAAGTACTTAATACATAACTACAGAATTATTGCCAAAACCGTGTTGACACAGGAATACTAAACTTGCACAGTGGACAAATATACACTTAAGCCAGCAAATATAGACTTAAGCCAGGAACTTATCAAATAAACTACTACATATTTAGACCATTGGGTGTGATAGGGTCAGTATACTTTCAGTATCTTGAATTACAAAACATGAAAAGGCAACCCAACTTTCCTTCCTGAAAATTAGGGAAAAAAAACCCAAGTACAGCAAAAAGGAATATTGACCTCAAAGTTCATCCTTAACTTTTCAACATGGTACCTGGGAACTTTTCAGATCTACTTCAAAAGGAAAGTACTAGAACTTCCCAGCCACTATCTTGATGCAAGAATTTCAATAAAAAGGAGCAATATTTGTAAACCTAAATAGATAAAGTACAATAAAGAACTTCATATCAAATATATATTGTGTGAAGTCTCAAATTAAAAAATGCCAGGAAAATTTTTAAAAATTCCCCCAGTAATTTCTTTAATGTAGAAGTCATTGGTAGCATCCTTAAAACTGTATGGGTGAAAAGCCTGCATCTGAGCTTCCCAAGTGTCATGTAAAGCAGTCAAGTCCGTCTCTGGCTACTTCACCAGCTGCTAGCCAGAAAGAGCGGAACTAGAAGCTGTTTCAGAAGTGCATCTGCTGCACTGTAAAAATAATAAAAAAAGCTAAATAGAATGACTAAACATATGGATTAAAATTCCTCAGTTAATTAGATATAAAAGAAGAAATGCAGTATCAAATCTTCTTCTTCCTGTCCAGTTAAGAACTCTAAATTAAGATTACCAGATTCTGTCTGGCAGATTTTAATATTAAATCGATACTAATGTTACATCTATGTTTACCAACTGTTCCACCTGACTTAGTTTTAAGCTTGTGGCTCTCATTTTAGGTCCAGACCAGGTTCTGATGCCTGAAATACCGTTTGTTTTTATCCACTTACAGCTAATGGTCTAATAAGAAGCATCACCATTCCTTAAAAAACTTGCTTTCTCTCACCCCTTGATCACCAACACAATTCTATCAACATGTTATATTTGAAATACCTGAACCACTTAAGGTAGTGAAACAAAACAAAAAAACATCACTCCATGGCTCAAATCAAGCCACAGTATTTCAGAAAAATATGTACATGTCATTGGCTCTCCTCCTCCATGTTAAAAATTGTGGAGTGACTGCGTGTCATAAAATAAAGATCCCAGTACATCACAAATGCAAGATAAACGGCATTCTATAATCCTTGAGCAAATTCCCTGGGATGGTATTTTACCATGCCTTACTTGTTAATGGACCTGTTGATGACTTAGAGTCTATCTCAGTAAGGTCACAGAATCACAGAATGGTTGAGGTTGGAAGGGACCTCTAGACATCATCTAGTCCAGCACTCCTGCTCCAGCAGGGACACCTAGAGCACATGGCATAGGGTGATGTCCAGGTGGGTTTGGAAGATCTGCAGAGAAGGAGACTCCACAGCCTCTCTGGGCAGTCTGTGCCAGGGCTCTGTCACCCTCACAGGAAAGAAGTTCTTCCTCATATGGAGGTAGAACTTCCTAAGGTCAACCTCTGAAAGGCCTAAGGTATGAATAAGAATCATCTTACATTTGTGCAAGATGTTTCAACACCTACAAAAGGAGGGCAAACAAAGATATAGCCTGAATTTTACTAAAATAAGCTTACTATCATAGGACTCATAGGATCATTATGGTTGGAAAAGACCTTTAAGATCACCGAGTCCAACCATAAGCCTCTCAACACCATACTGTTACACGTGTCCCTAAGCACCTCATCTGCACATTTCTTGAACAGTGCCAGGGACAGTGACTCCACCACTTCCTGGGCAGCCTATTCCAATGCTTGACTACTCTTACTGTGTAGAAATTTTTCCCTATATCTAACACCTGAACCTCCCTTGGCACAACTTGAGGCCATTTCCTCTTGTCCTGTCAGTAGGTATTCTGGAGAAGAGATCAATCCCCCCATAAGGGAAAAAAAAAAAAAAAACACACAATATTACAATTAAATTAAACATAGCACAGCTGATCTCATAATATCAGAGCACCAAGATTATTTCGAGCAGAGCATGCTGCTTTAACTGGCTGCTTTTTGTAATAAAGAGGGGGAGAAAAAGGCAAAAAAAAAAAGTATTTATATCTGAGAAATACACCACACACTTGTACCTTTGGAACATCTCTGGAGACACAGTTTTAGAAATTAATGTCATTTGACAGTGGCGTTATCACAAAGTCTGAATGGCCTAAAAGTATCAAACAAGGTCCAGAGACAAATGAGCGCAAAACCAATATGTCAAGTGTGTCCTCTGCACCATGCTCTTCCCCTCCACTATCCTCTAGTATCTAAGCAAGCATTCATGTTTCCTGAGGAAAAAATAAACAGCTACTTGGTGGACTTTCTACTTTTATTAACTGGCTATGACATGCTCCTTCATTTCCTGCCTTTATTTGCTTCGACTCACTCTTTTTCACTTCTTTGGCCCTTAGGACATGCAGGATGCTCCAGCACCTCACCAACACAGCTCCAACTTGTTCCAGCTTCAATTCCATCTCCTTTTTAGGGACTTGTCCACACAAGAAATTGCACCCATTTACCTCAAGGGAGGTTTTAAACTAACAGATTTTAAATAGAATAAAAGGTTATATGAGCATTCATAAGACTCAAGGCTCATTTCAGTGTCAAAGATGCATCAGTTGGGGATTAATTTGACTACATAAACTGTCCATAAGAAGCTGTGGACTTTTGCAGATTTAAACTTGCACTGAATTGATTTAAAAAAATAGTTTGATTTGCACATAAAGAATTGCATGCTTCTGCTAAGCTTACATAAAGCCATTAAAAAAGCAAACAAACAAACAGATGACATTCCAATCACATAAGGACCAAAACCTTTTACTTCAAATGCACAGCATTTATAGGACCATTGCACAAGCACGTTGCCAGGCATTCCCCGAGATGCAGCAGCTCGCACACGCATAGTGCTCCAGTTGGCCATCACAGCACAAGACTGGGAAGCAAAGATCAAGGCATTCCACGCCAGGAAAGTTCCCCCACGCACAAACGGGCTGCAATTTTGGGGTATGACTAGTCAGAAATTCCTAAAAGCTCCGTCAGTGTTTGCTCCACCTTCCTGCCAGGCAGCCAAGGGAGTTCTCCGAGCCAGGAGGAGCAGCAAGGAATTCTCTAGCACCCACCGAACACAGCTCCTGGCTAACGAGGGTTATTTCACATGCAGTCACCTGAAAAGTGACGTTTTTAGCAAACAGAGAAGGTGGCAGTTGCTCAAAGCTCTGTACATAGCTCTTCATGAACTAGAGAGTTGCAAAGCACATCCCAGCAATGCTATATGCAAAAGAGACTCCAGGGGGTTTTGCTTTTTCACACAAACTTGCAGCACTTGCAAAGGAGAGCAGAGAATAGGGGCCTGTCCAAACGAAGTTACAAGCCTCGGTGGCATCACACACACAGCTGCGATGTTAAATGAACTTGGCATGTGCCGACTGAAACCACTGCTACCATTCAGCTCATGCTGCAGGCTACTTACTGAAGGATGTTCCAGAGAAGCCCGTTCTTCCAAGGCAGCATTAGTTTTGCCATAATTATTACAAGAGGTGACTCTTGTATACCTACACACAGTTGCTTTTGCTACAGTTTCGATTCAATAGCAATACCCACTTTCATACTCGGTGGGAATCTGAGACACGGAGATTAGCAGCATATCCCAAGATATTATTACTGTGAGTAATCAAATGGGAAATGCTCTGTAACTAGTTCTTGTATTAATTATAACCTCTATATCAAGTTCCCTCCTTCTAAATATGTGTTCATCTGTACATAAAGAAAAAACAGTAAGAATGAGTCATACTCCTCTCTACAAAGTCCTTCAGTGGAAGGACCACTGAAAATAAATGCTACAGTCCAGCAAAAATAAACAGCATATTTTTCTTAAAAGATTTATTTGGGTGCAGAAACTCCTGGTGACATTAACTATTATCTATCAGCTGCCATTTCCAATTCTGTACCAGTTCTCATGATGCTCACGGTTTCTCTCAGGAAACCACGAACTGCCACGCTTTCTGGTTCCTGCCAAGCTGCTCTTCCTTTGGAGCACTAACAGCACCAAGGCTCTTACTCAACTTAGGGTAGGGCACCTTCATTCTTATTTTGATAGCTAAGCTGCCTTCCCTTCCCCCCCCCCCCCCATTTTCATCTGGTTCCCTAGGGTTTCATTTACTTGTTCTTTTTTCACATGTCTCACATGGCCTTTTCCAGAGAGCACTGGAGTCGCAGCTGGAAACAGAGCAGTGCAGTTGAGCCTTCAGGGCACCCTGGTGAGCTGAAGAATGCTTTTTATCAAACTGAGATAATGGGAAGAGCATCCAACAGTCCCACTGCTGTTCGCACAAACGTGAACTCGACGTTCCAGCTTCCCAGAAACCAGAATGGACATTCTCGCCTCACTTCTGCCACGCAGCTGTTTTGCAAACACCCGCCCAGGATTAGCTGGGAGGCAGGCCTAAGAACTCAGTCCAGAGGTTCTCCATCTTGAAACACGCTTTTGTTTTATTTTAAAAGTCTTAAGTATAAAGCTCCCAGTGCCATGCACTTGCAGCGCTGTGTCTTGAGGCACGACTACAACTCTGCTCCAAGACATCAGGTGTATAATGATTTTCTTTATAAGTACTGTCTTGCACAACAGCATGTAGACCAGCATGTAAGGCAGCCAAAGCCAGGGAAGCTGTGTGTGGCACAGCATTGCGAAAAGCTTGGGAAGCATTCAGACCTTGAGGAAATGAGGACTGAAATTCCCTCGTTAATGTTCCGTCATGTGAATTAGAAGCCTGACTTAAAAGGCTCGGTTCGTTTCTCCTGAGCCTGTCTCCTCCGCGAGCATGTGAGCAACTGCACCGCAGTACAATGTTATGTCCACAAACCGTTCGCTGCGGTTCTGCTGGCTGCCTTCTGGGGATATCGGGTTGGTTCTGGAGACCTATTAATCCATATTCTCACGCTTTCTTCAGTTTGACAGGCCTGACGCTGCCAGGGCACTTGCCCCCTTCAGCTGACACACAGAAGAGGAGGTGAGGTGCAGGAGACTCACGCAAGAGCAGCCAACAGCCAAAATCCCAGCAAAGGCTGGGAAAGGAAAAAAGCACTTGCCAGCTGCCAAGAGTGGCAGGGGGTATGGCCTGGCACAAAGGGAGATAGTATCATTGCTGTTGCAAAGACCAAAAAATTGTACATATCTTTTGCTTCAGCTGCATTTTGATGAAATATTACACAAAGTTACTCCAAACAGTAGCAATGCTAGATAGGTCTAAACATAACCCTCTAAGCACCACGATTACCTACATTCATTATAGATTTATCTCAATTTTAAAAGGAAAGGGTTTAAGAGATAATTAAAAAAACACACACACACAGATGTATAAGTAGTTGGCCAAATCCAACCCTCAGGGGTGCAGCCCTCTATTCTGCAGCAGTATTTCCAGTGTACTGTCAAGTGGTAAGGTAAAATAGGCACCTAAAATATCTCCTGAAATACTGAAATTGCAGTTTGGACTGGGTTTGGACAACTGCAAAGAAAGATGTGTCTACCTCATAGGAAAAGTAGTTCATCTCCAAATAAATACCATACAGGGTTGTTATAATTTATAATTCCCATTTTAAAACCTCCTTTTTTGGGTCAGCCTTGCCAAAACACAGGCTTGCTGATCATACTGTCCAACCTGACATGATGTCTTAACTTGCAGTAGCCGGGTGCTGTTAAAAGCAACAGCAAAAGTAAAAGCATCAAGTGGTCATGTAAAAGCCCTCTGCAAAACCTCCTCTGAACTCCCGAACCACAAGATCCCAACGTAGGAATACAGCTGAGGGCATGTGGACATCAAGAGCAGTGAAGCACGTGCTATTTCTTTAGTTGTGCACCTTCATTTTTCAAATACTTTTACGGCTTGTATCTGTGTTAAAAAAACAACCATCCTTAACAACAAGTAATTGGATCAGGAAATTATACAAGACACTTAAACTTTCAAACATTTTGACATTTTTGGCATGTATCCATTTGTAAAACCTGTTGTAAAATTCTTGACTGTTACTTAAATAATCAGGCATAAAGGAAATGCCTTTGGACAGACCTTGATACCATATATTTTATTGTTTAATAAAATGAACAAGTAACTGCAAAAACTGTACTTACTACATGATACTTGAACCTCCGTGGAGTAAATGGTACTTTAAAAAACGTGGGGGTTGCTCATGCCCTCCTCTGCAACAGTTTCCATAGCTCTCCCGGGCTTGGCTGGCGCTGAGCAGCCCACACCTGACCAAACACTGGCACTGATAGTTCAAACAGAGCTACCAGCACCGCACTCCTGTCACTTATCCAACATTCACTAACTTGCAGAATGGGGGTTTTTTTCCCATTCCTTTATCAGCTCTGGGCTAAGGTTGCAGAAAACACTGCTGCCAGTTTAAAACAAGTTCGGGGGAAACCTTAGTGATTTTCCTAGCACAGCTATGGCAGCTCACCATCTGTCAAGAGATAACTGTGTCCTGTATGTTGCATCTTGTATGTATGTATCTGTGTCCTGTATGTATATTTCGGATCAGAGAACTGGACTTGCAATGGTTTCTCAAGCAAACCCCACTCACACTACTTTAGGAAGGATATTTATGCGGAAAAGAAGAACTGAGGTGCTTTTCTCCCCACAAAAAAAACCTTGTATTTTCATGAACTATCTTCACACTGCACAGAAGCAACATCTGTATTTCCTAGCCTTTTTTAGTCGATTTTAATGGGCAGTGAAAAACTGCAGAAAAGGCTTTGAAGCCTCATCTTGCAGGACAGAGTCGAGGGCATGGGAACTATCCAAGCACCTTATGCGGCCGCATGCTGGCTGCAGAGGATGCACCCCAGGTCCCTCAGTGCTGCAAACCTGCCTTTGGGATAGCTACAGTGCAGATATGCTTTTAAGATGAAATTCTAAACAGGGAGTCCTAGACTCCCTGAAGAGTTAAATTTCAACCTATAAGTCAAGTTCCATATTCCTAAAAATATCACCTTTTTAAGAAAATTACCAATTCAATAAGACGTAATGATATTCCTGAGATAAATGTGTTTCTCTGGTTTTAATGTTCAATAAGAAGAAAGAGGTTGTTCATATATATCATTAAGTCATCAACACACGTTACCAGAAAAAGATTTTCCTTAAGATATAAATTTAAAAAAAATAATATTTTAAGCCAAGAAGGTGACTGTTGTGTTTGAACTTCCCTGTAACAGATATGCTCCAGTGTGACCAGTGGGTAGGCACTATCACAGCACGTTTATGGACACCTACCCTCAAACGATTCCCATAGCCACAGGAATGTCTCACGAGCCATGTCCGTTAGTTTCGGTGCTGTCTGGAGTGACCGAGCTAGCACAGAGTTGCCCAGGGGGCAGGGGCGACCTGTCCAAACCACCAGTGGCCATTGAGAAGGTCTTCCAAAGACATGGGCCTGAGCTAACTACCTGCACCAACTGCTACTTCGTGCCTGTGGTTTTCAAGTCACGTGAAGAACTGAACATTTCCTGCTTAATATAAATGGGTCTAAAGGTGGTTGTGGGATGTCTGATCTCACCAAGAAATACGTGTTTCACAGGTGGTTAGAGCAAGGGAACTGAGAGTCAGAACTGAGTTGCTCAGGCATCACATGTACACAACCAGCAGGACAACTTGCCCAGGCTAAGATGAGCATTTACAACATCTACCTCTCCCTGTCACACAAGAACTTGAATTCAGTGCTAAGTAAAAGAAAGCACCTCTAAACCTTAAGCATTTTTATCGTGTGTGACTACAGTTCTGGCAACCCAACAGAACTTGGAAATGGGATATTACTTGTAATGGAGAAATTTATCCCTGGAAATAAAGACACTTATCAAGATTTGGACAGCATTCACTGGAGAGGCCTAAGTGGATTAACAAGAAACCCCAATGCACTTGCAGCCTTTCTCATACAAAGCCAAATGATTTTACTAATCTTAAGAGTGAAAACTTTGCTCCAAACTTGTAGATTTTAGAGAAAACTCTAAGAAACAACCTCTAACTCTTAAATCACATTTTTCCTTCTCTACATCCCAACCCTTCATTTCTAATTGACATGAGTCAGAAAAACTCCAATTCCAATACAAGCAGAATTTACTACAATGAAATGAAAGACTGCATTCCGAGCAGGCAAGAAGAGAGAAATCGTCTTTAAAGAAATTGGTTCCACGCCACAGCTGGTCCAATGCACTACGCAGTGCTGCCGACTGGTCCCGCATCGCAGTTCCACAAATGCTAGGCACAGTTCTGCCGGGAGTCCCATTAATTTCTGATGGAAATTAGGCTGAAGCAATGGATAGCTAGCACAAACACTTGGCAAAAAAGTATTAACATGGACTGGGAAAAACAGAGCCCACCTGTTTGCTCCACCTTCCAAAGACTTCTGTTTTAATGTCTTATTTTTCTGGAGGGGGGAGTATTTCTAAAGCAGGAAGATATAAGGCAACCTGCTTCAACAAGGTGCTCTTATCTTTGGGTGTGCTTGGCTGGCCGACCATTCCCCACTTCAATTAGTTGGCTGCCATTACGCAAATGAGCAGGAAGCCAGGAGCCGGGCACCTGTGTTTGCCTGGGCACTCCATACTGCCCCGGAGGCCCCGAGCCCTCTCATGTGGCAGGCAGGCACGCGGGGGCTGCTCCGCTCGGCTTCCAGGAGGGCTGCTCAAGCCGTAGCAAGTGTTAGAAAGGATTCGAGGTAACCCCAGGGTTAGATGTGGTCTTACAGCTGAGAACAGAAACACCCCATGGTATGGAAAACACTGCGCTGAATGCTGCTGCTGACCTGCGCCCACATAGTTTATACATACGGGACAGCAGGATAGGCTCGGCCTCAACCCTCTGTGCTGACCTTCAGACATGGGGAGCGAGTCCTTCCGGCTCCTTGACAGCAGCTTGCACTCCCTCAGATCCTCTCCTCCACAGTTTCTCAATAAACACACGCCGTTTATTCCCTACAGAGCTGAGCATCTGCAGTAAGATGGCACAAAACTAATTCCCAAATCTGCAGAGGCAGTGAGCAGAGTATATGCCCCGAGAAATATGTGCATTCCAAGGCGTTTTGAAACAGACACTAACAGCTGCACCTCTCCAGGTTTACCTTGCGAGCTCCTGTCTTAAACCAAACAAACCATAGACCTGGACTTCTAGAGAAGCCTGACCCTCCTATGTGATGACAGTGAAAATACCACAAGAGTATTGAGCAGCTGTGCCAAGACACCAGTGAAAGCAGATCAGCAGCGCTCAGATAATGCACTGTGTGTTACCAAGCAACACTGCTCCGAAGTGAACAGGCAGGGACCAATTAATTACGTGGCGCACAAGAGTCACATCATGCAAAAAGAGAGTAATACAGAAGTTCTAAAAAATAATCGTGCTGGGCTGCTAGGCAGGCTGGCAAGTACGGACAGGAGAGCAAACCAGCAACCAAAGCAGATCCAGGGCACAGATCTTGCAAGCAGCAATTCACCTGCTAGGAAAGCACCGCAACGGCCAACGCTGGTATTTGGGCGCATCGGCACCTGCTCAGCAAGCTGCTACATTATCAGCTGCTCACAGTAGGGACAAGAAGGGGGACAGTCTGTCCAGCCTGTAGCTGCCTGAAAGCATCCCCTGGAGAGGAAGCCAGCAGCCAGCTCAGGGCAGCTTCGCCGTGCCGGGCACTCATGTACATACATACCTCTGGCCATAGAATTTTAGACTCATTTCCTCTGGTCACTAGTACAAGGAAATAGTTCCCATTTGCTGGTATGTACTGCCTTAGCTGTTGGGATTCTTTGAGGCTCCTTAAACCAACATGATTTATATAAAAAAAGATGAGATTTCTTTGTTTTCTTACATCTAAATGACTAATACACTGTCAGCTTTCACCAACATAAAGCTATTTGGCTGTAAAACTGAAACAAGGAAATTTCCTCAAGTCAAACGACGGAGAAGGAGATTAAGAGGTCTCTGGAGACTGAGAGAGTTGAACTCCAACTGAGCAGAGGCTTTGGTAACACAGGCAAGTGTCTCCTCCCAAGACCAGCTGAGTTTCAGGCCAGGGCTGGGAACATTTCACAGCCTTCTTTACTCGCCCATTCCATCTTCCATCCTCTGAACAGATTTCTTTGGCAGGGGCTCTCTAATGCCTTTATCAAGATGACCAGTCCATAAGCATAGCCAAGCAGAGAGCCTCCATCATGGGGCCTAATGTGTAAGCCACAACCCTGTTCTTCCACGGCTGCTTGACAGAAATGCTTTTCAGCTCTTTGCACACTTCGAGGGGGCTATATGATAACCACTGCCTCTACAAGCACTAAGAAACAAAAGCAGAATGCTCAAATTAGATGGAGGGAAGCCCCCTGAGCACGGAGCGTGCCAGCCTCTCACCCAGCTCCGCTGCTCTGGGCTATGTCCTAGTGCAACCCCAGCAAGGCGCTGTGAAGACGGCGGGTCAGCGGGCACGTTGCCTGCAGCAGCACGGCCTCGGCCCCCACGAGCACCTGCAGCAGCCGCAGGCGCTCACCCACAAGCACCGGACCACACTGCCCCCAAGGAGGTGAACCTCCTTTGCTCCAGCTTTCTGCATGGATTTATACTTCCAAATCATGTCCTGCAGCATAAGATACACGTACTCATACTCTCTTCCCACTCCCAAGCTGCATCCCCAAGACAATACACAAAATTGAACGTAAATCAAATACATTTTCCCTCTGTTACAGACCTGCATCACATTTTGCTTACGATTTTCAAAGATTGAGTCTGCAATTGTATAAACTGGTCTGTGTTTTTCTTAAAATTGTCTTATCAAGTTGAAAGGAGGGGAAAAAGTCCGCTTTCAGATGGACTTAGCAGCTGGGTTAAAATTTACCCTTGAATAAAAAGGAGATAGAGTTTCATTTGGAAATGCTGACACATATTTTAATGCCCCCAAAAAAGTTCAATTAAAATATTCACACTTAGTTGCTAACTCAAGATATCTCCTTCTAGAAGATACAAGTTACAAAATTAAAATAAAATAATATCTCTACATAGACCTGCAAAAACTGTAGCAAGTAAAACACAAGCAACCCCCAAACATTTTGAGGACAGAAGCAGTTACAGCATAGTTCTATTGAACCTTATTGACAGAGTCGGCTATTTTTAAAGCCTTAGCAAGTACACCATTAAAAAAAGACTGAAAAAAAAATGTGAAAGCCCAATATTGTATGGCTACAATTTTCCAAAATACTAACTGAAAATTATGCCCGATTTCTGCAGAAGTCCCATGCATTTAAATCCAGTGGGATTTGCAATGTGACTACAAGGTTGTGACTAATTCCTTATACTCCTGCTATTTTCACTCCTCTCCTTCACGAGCTAGTGTAAGCCCTTTTTTCCAGTAGTGTCAACAAAAGTAACTAACAGTACAGTACAAAAATCTAGGTAACCTTTTTATGGAGCTCTAAACTAGATTTAGAGATCCTTTTGGAGACTTGAATGCTGGAAAAGTGACACCTTCTTACTGCAGCCTCCAAAAATATTTATTTTTAACCCTTGCTTAAAAAGTAGCTTGGAGATCTGGGGAGAATGTGCAAAATGCGCTTATTAATCAACTGTGACAGTTTCCATGGTCATTTTTCTGGAAGGTATCATTTTTGACTTAATAGGAAATAAAATGAAAGCAAGAGGAGAAATCTCGCATTAAGACATTGGCCATGAGCAGCCTAATGCCTGAAGCAAACTACATGATTTGGCCTTGGCCAATCTAACCCTTGTTTCAGCCCCATGCAAGTCAGCTATGACTCAGATAGCCAACCAAAGGAAGTCCCTTTGGGCCAGCAGAGATGCTTCTGATAACAGCAACTGAAGAACTGGAAAGCGCCATGCGCAGGATCATGTTTTCATACACAATGTCTGCTGTGCAGCAGGCTTGTGAGCCGTGAACAAGCGTCACTGATAACATTATAAATGCTGTCTTTGGAAACGTAAATAACGTTGCGTTGGCAAACAACTACTCCACTTTGCTTTCAGCGCCACATTTGGATTCCAAGCTACAAGCACACAGCATAATGGCACTTCTTCCTGCTGTGACTACAGATTAAGCCACTGCAATCGATTCCATACCAGTGACCCTGAGTTTCCAAAAGTGCTGAGCATTCATCCTTGAACTAAAATCAAAACCCAGCAGAGCCCAACAGCTGAAATCACTGAAATTGCTTATGAAAATTGAGGACATGAACCTCATTAACGGAAATGTATTGACACAGTTTCCAGGGCTTTGCAAGGCCAAGATCCACACGACCTATCTGAAATAACCCAGAAGACGCACGTGGCTGCTACACTTTTCCAGCCAGCAACAGACATGTCAGGCAACAAGAGCTCACAAAATGGGTATTTAGGATGGGTTTTATCCAAATTACTAGATTACCTATGTGCTTCTACCATCTTACATCAAAAGAAAATCACCTCATGTACTGAAAACAGGAAGAAAAAAAATCTCCTTCATATTACACTAAAATTATTTGCTATTTGGTTCCCTTTCATTGCAGTACAAAAGCATCTGATCTTTTATTTCTTGGATGAGAAAATTATATATTTGCGAGTGGCTCAACAAGAATGTACAGCCCCAGAGCCCATGTCTTCCACCCACAACAGCGAGGGGTTCAGCGAGCCTGCTTTCCAACGTCTCGTCCGTGGGAGAAGCACGAGGCTGCTGACAGCACACAAAATGACCGGAGCCCCTCTAATCATCTTCCCCCTTTTTCCCAGTAATATTTTTCTCCCTCTTGGAAAGGACAAGCTTTCAGATTCCCAATAATTCCATGTTTTTGATCCAAGCCCCAAAGGCAGGAGGCAGGTGACAGGGAAGAAGCTGCTTGAAGGGACAAGCAAGAACATCAGCATAAAGAGGTATACAGCAGAGTGCCAAAGAACGGAACAGCCCTCAGGACCCCATCTGAGCCGCTCGCTGGAGCGGCGGGGGGGGGGGGAAGTTTAACTAGTACTGATCATGTTTTGGTTTAAAAAGGCCTAGTTGTCAACTAGAACAGTCTGCTGCACTCAGTTACTGAATCCATTCAGCCTTCAAGGCTGAGTAGCCTCATGCAAGCTGCCTGGACAGGCTAAGTCCAGAACTGTGCCTGAGAAGTCTTTGCACAGAAGCAAACCAAGGACCAGGCTAACTTTTAACAAGAGGATTATCACACGGCTGTGCCACCACCCAGGCTTCCACACCACTTGCTGTAGTCACACAGGCACAAGCAAGGACATCAGACAAGTGGCGGGTCTTGAAATACAAGGTTGCTAATGCAAGTTCGGGCAGCTGGACAGAGCTAGAGCCAAGCGGAGCGTTCGCATGCCTTGCCAGGAGAGCCTGGATCCCAGAAACGCACGGTGACCACTGAGGTCTGCTGGCACCGCCGCAAAATGCCCCGAGTTCCAAAATGGCTCAAAGTGCTGCCTCCTGAGCTAGCTTATTCTTTACAACAACCAACATGGATAAGTTATAGCAATCAGGTGGTAGCTGGCTAAAAGCATCTGGAGCTCGTCTAGAAATACTGACAACCCCTATGAATGGTGGGATATGTGCCCAAGGCTTTTGAGAGAAGAAATTACAGCTCTTCACAACCTGCCAAGTGAGAGAAAGCACGGATACCCTCAGCACATGGACACAACACCATCAAAACAAAACAGCTTTTTTATTTCAACGAAGACCCACTCTGTCATCATGACTTAGGTCTGTGAGTTACAAGAGGTTTTCCAAGCAGCATAGCCATTAGGAGTTTCAGGAAAACAAGGAGAGTGAGCAGAGAGGAAAATTAAAAGACAAAAGAGGAAAAAATGGAAAAAAATAGGGAAAAAAGAGGAAAAAGAGGGGAAAAAAGCAGCAAGGCCATTTCTGCTGGGGGAGGGAATGAGGAGGAACTGAAATGGCGAGCTATGACTTGATATAATTACCACCTCCACTTGAGGCTCACAGCTGCTGCCTAAAACATCCCAGAAATTTCTGCAAGCTTTGAGACCACTGCCAAAGCAAACGCAGCGCATGGCGAGGCTGGAGAATGGATTTCCAGGCAGGTACCTGTCATTATTCAGGAATCCGGAACAACTTGAGTTTTCTTTTGTTCTTTTTTTTGTTTAGATCTGAATTCCAAAGTACAAAAGTGAAGTTTTTGGCACAAATTCACCTAAGAGAATAATTCTTTGCATGTGTTTTAAGAGAATAGGCTTTTACAGAACTGCAGAAAAGCTTTTCCTCTAATTCCCAAATAGTATTGTTTTTAAGTAGAATAAGACTTATTTTCTTTTCTGGTGAGTTATCAGATCACTCCTTTCTGTTACTTCTGCTGTGTTCCAAAGCAAGAAAAACATCATTCCTTGAAAAGCCAACTGAAGTTAAATGAAATCAGAATAATTGCAGTAAGTCCTCATATAGCCTATTGGACAATCAAAGTGGATATCAGATTCACAATCATAACCTATGAAAGTATCTTCCTTCGAATATAATAGGCAATGAATTATTCATTGAATGTATATTGTCAGTAGGAAGACTACCTTTTTCTACAGGAAAAAAAAAGATTTAAAGATAGAAAATAAATGTGCTAGCTAAATTAGAAAGGTAATAAGGTAAAAGTTGCTATGGCCATACATGAAGGTATAGAGATGAAGATTTTTGGAAAATACGATGAACTTGCTGAATAAGACTTTGAGCTGCTAACAGAGCTTGAGAGCATGAACATGATGGCTATGGTTGTTCTTTTAAGCTTATTACTATATTCATCCTGAGATAATCAACTCCTTAACCTTTGGCACTTGAGTTTATTTAGCTCCTGCTCCAGTAATTATCACATTACCAGAAAGCACCCTTGCCACAACTTATTGCATTAAGAAGCTTTTAGTCCTAACCACAAAGGCAGGGAGGAGCATGCGCTGCGCCCATGCAAGAACCATGAACCACGTCCTCACACACACGCGGACATGTCGCGCGGCTCAGGAAAGCCTCATCAAGTAGAGTACGCACATGACAACAGTCCTGGGTCTGGCCCAACATCTTAAATATACAACAATTAAAAAAACATAACAGACATTAAGCTTTAATTCTATGATTAGGAGCTTACATGCTGTTGCATGTGCACTTGTAAGTGCAAAACCATAGTTTTATTAAGTTTGCTGAAAGGTAGCCTAGTATCCAGCTTCTATATATAACCCTAAACAAGCTCATTGGCAATTGGTTAAATGCAGGAACCTGAAGTTTTGCCAAGAAGTAAATCCTGCCTTAATGTAATAGCTCATACCTCATCCATCTTACCATGACCAGAGTTCTGAATTGCTAAAGAGTAGTGAGAAGTGCTCTGTAATCTAGAAAATCTGTCTCATTTTTAGAAGTAAATAAAAGTTATAAGTTAAGGACTTGTAGCATATGGTTCCTGTTTGCAGATCCTCTGTCTCCCTCAAATTCATTTAGAAGGACCATAATGAGGTAAAAAATGCTTAAGCAGAAAACAAGCAAATAAATACAGCCCAAGTAGGCACTGCTCTGCTTTTATTCTTAGGCTGCTTAAAATTTAACCCGATGTGGGAATAGCACAATTTTATGAAGAAATAAGAGGAACCTATGCTCTGGGGGACACACAAATCCAAATATAGCCCCCCCATGCACCCAAACACACACAATTTTTGTAATTTCTAGAGGATTTTCAAAGGGATGGCTGCAAACAAGAACAGGTTGCTGTGGGAAGAAGCTAAGTGTGGTGCAGAGCAGGAGTCATCTTCCCTAGCAGGAGTTGAGACCAGCATCCTCTCCTGGCACCTTGCTACTACATAGGGATTTTTAAAAGAGAATTCACGTATTGAAGAACAATAAGTGCAGTAATCCATTATCGTAGAAAAATAGTCTGGCATTTAATGTATTAGTGCTAAATGATTACCCACTTCAGGTAGAATGCTGCTGCATTTTATTCTACATTTCAGTATCACCAGATAATAATCAAGTCTCACTGTGCCGTGCCATGCCATGACATTACCAAAAGCTATTTCTTTGCCTGATTTAATTTGCAAAATCTGAGACCAGATGAAGCCATCTTTCCTACAGGACTCCACAGTTCCACAAGGCAAGTGCAACACTTTGATGCCACCCAATACACTTGACCTGACAAAGGAAAAAAGCAGAAAACAGAGACATAGGAAATTATACATTCTCAAGTCAAACCCAAGCACAGCCAAGCAACAAATAGAAGCAACAACAAGCTTCAACTAAAGCTTGAGATAACAAGAAACATACTGTCTAGTGAAGAGATACAGGATTCTCAACACCTGAGGAGTCTATCGTGTCAACACATCTACCTCCTACCACTAAAAGGGAGTCACAACACTGAAGTCCTTCAAGGTCATGGATAAGCCTGCTTGGTTCAAAGCACCCTCTGGAAGTCCAAATGTTCTTTGATACCCCAAATCATTTTCATTCAGGCCAAGCCAAAGCTGCTCTTTCATTTTCAGCTGTTTCCATACATTTGTTTCTCTCATCAGGAATACAGAATTTTATTACCTAACCCAGTTCAGCCTGCCACATCTTGGTGCTGACACCACCTCTTGTGGATTTATTTCTCATCACCACAAGGACCTATTTTAGTGTGGTATTGGTTTTCATTCCATTTGGTGGAAAGAAAATAGATGGATACTATACAGCAATGTTTTTATGTTTGACTGTGCTATGTTCTCTAATCTAGTATCTTTTCAGAAATCTCTCTTCATCTACACTCTGCTGTGACCTCAGCAGGACTTGCTAGCAAGGCTAACCAAAGACAACTTCTGCCTATTCCATCCCCATCGATAATTTTTATTCCCATTGAAAGTTCAGGATCCTGGAAGGAAAGGAGGTCCAGGAGAGTTGGCTAATATTGAAACACCACTTTCTCCAAGCCCAGGATCAGTGCATTCCTCCAAGAAAGAAGTCAAACAAGAAGGGAAGACCACCCCCATGGATCGACCAGAAGCTCTTGGTAAACCTTAAGCAGAAAAAGAGAGCATACCTATTGTGGAAGAAGGGTCACATGTGGGAGGAATATAGGAACATTGCCAGAGAAGGCAGGGATGCACAAAGGAAGGCCAAGGCCTGTTTGGAATTAAATTTAGCAAGAGATGTCAGGAACAAGAGCAAGGGCTTCTACAAATACACTAGCAGCAAGAGGAAGACTAGGGAAAATGTTAGTCCACTGCTGAATGGGGAGGGTACCTTGGTTGCAGAGGATGCAGAGAAGGCAGAGTTACTAAATGCCTTCTTGGCTCCAGTGTTTCCTGCTAAGGCTGCTCCCCATGAACTATAGAGAGCCCAGAGACAAGACAGACAGTCAGGAGAGAGGAGGAGTTTCTGCTGGATGAGGGGGATTGGGTTAGGGATTATTTAGGCAAGCTGGACACCCACAGGTCTATGGGCCTAGGTGGGATGCACCCAAGAGTGCTGAGGGAACAAGTGAGGGTTATTGCTCAGCCGCTCTCCATCACCTTCAAGAGGTCATGGAGAGCAGGAGAGGTGCCTGAGGCCTGGAAGAAAGCCAGTACCATCCAGTCTTCAAAAGGGCAAGGAAGAAGACCCAGGAAGCAACAAGCCCATCAGCTGGATGGAGCGGCTCATCCTAGAGACCATCTCAAGGTATGTCAAGGAAAAGAAGGTGATCAGTAGTAGTCAGCATGGATTCACCAAGGGAAAGTCATGTTTGACAAACACAATAGCCATCTACAATGGGGTGACTGTCTGGATGGATGAATAGAGGGCTATGGATGTTGTGTGCCTTGACTTCAGCAAGGCTTTCAACAGAGTCTCACATAACATCCTCATGGGCAAGCTCAGGAAACATGGGTTAGATGAGTAGACAGTGAGGTGGACTGAGGACTGGCTGGACGGCAGAGCTGAGAGGGTTCTGATAAATGGGGCTGAGCCTAGTTGGAGGCCTGTGGCCAGTGGTGTCCTCCAGGGCTCAGTTCTGGGCCCAGTGTTGAACTTGTTCTGAGTTGAACTGGGTGAAGCAGCCAATACTCCAGAGAGCTGTGCTGCCATTCAGAGGGACCTAGACAGGGTGATGAGTTGGACTAGATGATCTCTAGAGGTCCTTTTCAACCTCAGCCATTCTGTGATTCTGTGAAGTGTTTTGGTAAATGCACTGTTTCTAAACATTTTTAACTAAGTCTAAGCTAAGAGTAAAGAATAAATATGAAGACTTGCTGAAAATCTGGCAAATATAGACAGAAGAGACTTACTTGACAGTGAAATATTCAGTTTATTTTTTAAAAAACAACCAATATCATTACTTATGTTGCAAACCCATTTCTAGTAATGCATTAGTTATATGAAAGTTAAGACCACAGAGAATTGC
Organism: Tinamus guttatus; assembly: GCF_059628265.1. Taxonomy (NCBI): domain Eukaryota; kingdom Metazoa; phylum Chordata; class Aves; order Tinamiformes; family Tinamidae; genus Tinamus; species Tinamus guttatus. The sequence continues at coordinate 3,252,699 of NW_028288957.1, read as the reverse complement.
AACTATTTTATAAATAAAATGTGCTATCCAGCTAAAAATGCCGGGCTACAAAGCACTTGAGTTTCAACTGCAGTTGCTCACATAATTCAAGTTGCGAACCTTGACCCTAGAGTGTTAGGATTGGTTCAGAACACAGTTCATCAGGTCATAAATAATTGGAGGGACATTTAATTCTATGTGGAATAATCTTAATTACATTCCTTAGAGAAGTACTGTTGCAGATGTTAATATGAGCAAATGAGCTACAGAGCACTAAACATTTCAGAGGAAATGAAAAAAGCTGCCAGTTCTAGTAGATGCAGTTTATTTAGTTTAAAGCAGGAGATGGCTTAAAATCAGAATGAGATATAAAACCCCAGAAAGTTCAGACCCTATTAGTCCCTAAATTTGTTGATCTGTCTCAAAAATTATGAATTAGGTGTGCATTTGGATTTTACATCACCCTAATGCCCAATTTCAAGAAGTGAAGACATCCGAGTTAATAGTTCACCAGCCCATCTCTAGCTCAGGCACTCAGCTCTCCTGGCGCTTAACCTGCAGAAAAGACTGGCTGATAAAAACCATTTTAGCAGTCTCATACCTAAGTACAGCTTTTTGGTACATATAATTTACTCCTCCTTTCCCTCCTGTACCTTCTTTTTTAACCAGGTGGGCTATACCTGGCACAAAGAGTTATAAAAATAAGATGGAGTTGTACAGCTTCAATGGATCCATTAACTCAAGCTTTACAAAACTATATGAACAAAAACAAGTAATACTAAAGAACTAGCTAGCTTTCTAATGGCTCCTAATGCTTTTATATATTGAAATATTAAAAGGTACTATAATGACTCTTCAGAATATGTAGTTCTCCCTAAAGCTTTCTACTTGTTTTTGACAGTACAGGTATCTCACAAGTAACACTACAGGTGATATATGCCTTGTTTTCTACCTGAAGGTTGATTTTTGGCAATGCCCATTCCCAGGATATTCAATTATTTTCAAAAGAAAAGTTAGTGGGGGGAAAAAAAAAAAAAAAAGGAAGCTTCTCTTGCTTAGGGCTTCTCTGCTTTAAAAAAGAAAAGAGGGCTCTGTGGAGCAGACACCACTGTGCATTATTCACCGTTCAAGTAATGACTATCCTGAAATGCATTGCTCTTAGAAGTACAAGATGTCTTAAAATAAGTTTCTGAAGGACAACAACTTGTCTAACCCTTTTAATCCTTGCAATGGACTGACAAACACTCAAATATTCATATGCTGCACTGAAAACAGATTTCTCTGCTTTGTAATACATGCGAAAGCAGCCTTGTACGTATATTGAGTGGAAACAGAGTTTGAAGTTGATATCCTGAGGATACCAACATGCATCTTCTCTGCAACATCTCTAAGCAGAACTTTAGAAGAAAATTGCACGGCATGCATATTATAAAGACAAACCATAAACTAAGAAACGCCATGTTACCCAATGACCTGGGCATCATCCACACGAGCCTGAGCACACACAAAGGCAGCGGACATTGAAATGCAGATTGTTTCCTAGCACCTCTCCATCAGGAAGCACTTGCTTTCTGTGGACCATGCTGTTCTTAGGTTTACATGGCGCATGGGATGTGATAAGCAGCTCCTTCCACTAAAAAGGGATAAGGGAATAGAAAACATAAGGCAGTATCCTGCAATAGCCAGCATGCTGGAACCAAAGCACTCCTCTCTAGAAGAGCTGTTTTACTGCCTTCGCCAAATGGGGGCAATTCCAGTAAAATCTGCAGAACGAGGGGTGGTAACACAAGTGGTTGCAGTTTCCAGACCCCTGGCTACTGCAGACCCATTGGCCCTGCAGGGCAAACTTCAGAGTCCATCCAGTAGCCCCTCCAAATCTACTGGCTCCAGCACAGGCCAGAGCAAGAAACTGCTGGAACTGCAGGATTGTTGGAAATCAAGGGAAACCCCTTAAATGCTACCTAATGAGGACCAAGGAGCATAAAAATGCAAGGAAAACATTTTAAATCACTAAAAAGGAAAAAAAGGCATTAAAAAGTCCCTTAAGAAAATCAACACTATCCTAGAAAGTGAGTAGCTTTTATTACACTTTAGAAAGTGCGAAGACCTGGGGCTGTTAGGGGTGACAAGTGTCATAAGGAACTCAAGCCCTGACAATAATTCAGGAATATTTCATATTCTCTCAAACATGAGGCCTACCCAGGCAAGCCTCCTCTGCTAGGCAGGCTTCTGCCTGTCTTGATTCAACTCCCTAATTTCTAGTCCCACAAGACATTTAATAAAATTTAACTCCCCATCACCATTTACAAATGGAATAATTTTAGTGGCCATTACAAAATATTGGTTCAATTTTTAATCACATGTATTTGAATCCAAATATGGCAGCTTTTTCCCTTCCCCCAAAGGACCGTGAAAATTTGTACTATTCCCGCAAATACCTTGAATAAAATAGAAATCATACATCTCTCTCTACTTCCTGGAGAGCACAGTCTAACCAAGATCATGCAAGAAAATCCAGATAAAACCTGTGTCCAGAAACACCCTCATTACTTTAAGATTGTGATTGTCATATGACAAAATTATTGACCATCTCCGAAGGCTGATGATCTCAGGGTTTCATTCTGACTTCCCTGCAACCTTCCCTGTCGAGTTTGCTTTGTAAACCAACTACAAAGCTAACCCCAACACTGATTTCTCCAGTGGTTTCCTTCTGCAAGGCGCAGGTTCCTGAGGCTGCAGCCCCAGCCCAGGCCAGCTGCTTCATGATGTCATTTGCCCCAGCTTTTGGCACAACAAAATACACATTGCTGATCCAACTGAGCCTACAACTGCTGACAGCTAAGATTTTTAATAGCTAAATATTTTTACTTAGAAAAATATTGGTAACTATCAGAGTATTTGTGCATATATACTTTACGCATATGGTTATAATGTGAAATACCTTTTAGCTACAGGGAATTATTACCAAAAAAGAGACCTGATTTTATCATAAATAAAACTCATCATTCAGCATGCCGTCCAGCTGAAAGTCAGGTTCCAGGTTTGACTAAGTCACCTCAAATGCTTTGCAAAGCCCAATTTCTTTAGATCTAAGGGCTCCATAGCTGATCTTACATTGCTGATTAAACACGGACACCCAGATCCCAGTGCTACCAAAGCACACATATCAAAATACACAGGCACACAACATGCAGCAGTATAATTACTAAAGATAAGGTGACAGCTTTCAGGCAGGAAAATTAATGTGTAGAAATTACTTTTAACAAAAAAGCCTGTTATGGGGACGTGGGAATTTCTGAAGTGCAGATTTTGAATTTAGTAACACCTCTATTCTTACCTGGGATTCTGACACCTTTCAATTAGACATTTCCATACCTGGGCTGAGCATTTAAGAGACACAAGGCTGAGCCTCTAGGAAGCTTGAACTTGCCTGGAGCAGCTGCTGAATTCCAGGCAGGGACTATCCCTTTTGCATATGCAGTGGTGTAGACTGGTTCTTTTAAGTGAAGGAATCATCTTCACTTAAAGTGAATTATCACCTAATTTCAAAACATTGTACACAATACTGCCTATTTGCTCAGCAGAACCATCCCAGTCATAGGATGCAGAGAACAAATTATTGCTTCTTTAACACATAGGAACGTACAGAGGTGCTGGAGTCCTCAGCAGCTCTGAACACTTGTTGCCAGCAAGCGCCTTGCGAACAAAGCGGCACCCTGTGGCACACGCTGAGAGTGGGACCCATTCCCTTTGTACCAAGAAGCTTCTCTGCTGGAGCAACATGAAAAACAGTTCCTAGACTTGCTGTTAATATGTGATAGCCCAGTCAATCAGCTACTGAAAACAATAGGAAAATATTGTGGACACAAATGCTATTGGTGGAGCAGGCGTACGACTGCTGCTTCCAGCCTCTTACCTGTTTCTCTAGGCTAAACTTGTACAGTTCTTCAGCAGGCCATTTTCAATACTCCCATGAGTACTGTAAACAGAATTGGATGGCTGCAGCTTTATTAGTAATTTTCCTGTATTCCTTAACGTCACTGAGATCCATTTTCAATTGGTTATTGGAGAAAATGAAAGGCGGCTTTAAAGAGGAGCTCCAAACCCGAACGCACCACAATGAGCATGTGGGCGGCTTGGCAGGAAACATGAAGGAGGGGTGGGGGGACTCAATTGCTTCCTGTGGTTAAGATGTTAAAATCCATTCCAGAAGAGACTGGCTTGATACTGTGGGTTTTGTTGCTATCTTATTTATGAAGATCGGAAATAGGCTTGCATGTGTGCCCCACTTTCAGTATAAAGCACGTGTGAAACAGATGGAAGCGAGTTATATTTCCATCAAATACAATTGAAGACTCATATTGAAGATGGTGCCAGATGCCACAAAAACTAAACAGCTTCCAGAAGAACAGAATTGCCTGTTGCAGTGACAGCACTTTCCAACAAAATAACAGGCTATGCTAACAAACTGAAAGAATTCCGCTTATCCACAGAGGTATTTTTCTTACTCAAGTCACTTATAGCTTCTTTTTAAAGATCAAGCACCCATTTCCCCCAATTAATTTCAAGTAGATATATTAATAATTGGGCATACGCTCACACAGATTTAAGGCTTCTTTAAGCACTTCCACAAGTTTTCATGAGATTCTACACCACTACACCCCAAGGGCCTGGTGTTCAGACTGACACTACACCATACAGCCCTGTTAGCTGGGCCCACATTACCCTGCGTTATTGGCATCACCGAGTATTTCATAGGATCTAAGGGATTTCTTATAAATAAAAGAAATAAAACTAGCATCATAGAAGGGAGCTGAAAAAACAAAGCTGATTTCTGAACTGCAAATTAGAAATGCTTCATGGGATAGAACGCAGTGAGATGCTCCTGAGCACTGTGCAAGATGAGAACTCCTGCCCAAGCAGGCAGGTGTATGAAGGGCCACCCCCAGCTGTCAAGTCACTTCAGGAAGGTTTCTGGTCAGGGCTAAGTCTGACTTAAAGTAACTTGCACAAGGCAAAGGAGATGCTGTGGGCAAGAAAGCTCTAGTAAATGCTCCAGCTCAGGAAATTGGTCCCACATCTGGCTACTAGAACCCAAGTTTACAACTATACTGTAAGCCTGCTTTGTTCAGGTTTGACAGAAGGGAAAATGGGTAAAGGACATGACAGCACACAAGATTATAACATGATGATATGACAAAGTATTTTATTATAATGGGCAGATACAGATAGTTTTATTCCACGTCAGACATTTTAATTATTGTATTATTATATTTTTAATTATTAGGTGTTATGTTATAATATCATAAAAGCAACTACAGCAAAAGGGATAAGTGAGCCTTTATAAGCACGTTAGCACAGGAACTCATCATGACTAGTGCATACGAGATGCATGTTCCAAGTTTCCCCTCTGCATAAGCCCCACTGACAAGATCCCAATGGTCAAGAATATTTTATGCACTGGCAAACTAGGAAGCATATGCCTCGAAGATGTGCTTCAAAGACATGGGTACATGGCTATGGTTGGAATAGCTTATCAAAAGGATGAAGAGGTGTCTGAGCTATAAATATCTCTATGTGGAGAAAATACCGGATATTATTAAGCTCATTAACTTAGCAGGGAAAGATTTAGCCAAAACCAATGGCTAGCAGCTGAAGTAAGACAAAGTCAACAGCATCTTGACAATCAAGCATAGAAAAGCCTCTCACCCAAGCCACTCAAGTCCCTTGGTTTTAGGAATTTATGTGCAAAGCCAGTTACTTTAAGGCCATAGATTTAAGATGTTTTTTAAAAGGAGTCTCAACTCAGCTTCTGGAAGCACAGGGTTTAAATACACAAAGACTGCAAAAGACAGACCGTCCAGAATCAGAATTTTGTTTTAACAGCAGTGAAAAGAAAAACCTGAGCTTATCAAATACAAAGAAAACCGAGTTCAAGGCTTAATGAAAGGACAATTGAGATACTGTAACCAGTATTAAGTCCCTACGCTGTTCAGTTCTATCATAACTGAAAATCTTACTGTGAAAGACAATTATCACTTCTTAGCACGGATACTAAATGACAGATTACCAGGGATGATTCATGACTAAGGGCTATTTTACATAGAAAGGTGTGAATCCAATTTTTTTTTGCCCAGCTTTAAGTTACTAGTAGCCTCAAAATTGTGGAGGACCAACAGTCACTTGAAAAAGCAAAATGCTTTCTTAAAGTAACGAAAATGCTCAACCTGTGCTGTTCCAAACACCTCTCAGTCCTAAAACTCGTCTCCACATGAGCTCTCCCTTACTCCATCAGGATAACAGGCTGAGCTCTCTGTAGATACGGACAGGAATTAATCTAGTCTAACTGTCAATAATGTTTATAGGAGTTCCATATGAAAATAAACTGTTTTTAAAAGCTTTTGTTGTTGTTTTGTTTAGGTTTCCAGCTGATGTGTCAGGAAAAAAAGAGAAAGATTTCTTAATACAGCCTCAGTGGGCTTCTTTCCCCTCCCCTGTGTATGAAGATTGGCAAAATGCCCCTACTTCTGATTTCTTCCCCCACCCTCTATTTTATTTTTTTACTTAATTATTTCCTGCTAGTCAAAAAAAAGGGAGGTGGGGGGCAAAAGGCAAATGACTACTTTGAGTGTTATATTTCACTTTTTAAAAGTAACTTTTCACCTTCAAGTGTTATCTGAACATTTAAAAGCTAAATGAATGCATCCCCCCATGGTACTTCCAACATAGCAAGAGGACCTCTATTAAAAAAAGTCAGGCTCTCGGAGCAAAGTCATGAAGGAAAAGGTGTTACCTCAAGTAACCCAAGCAGTACCTGGGGAAATCCTCTCCCAAAGAGGGTTGCAACAGATAAACAAGGGCAGTTTTCCTAAATGTGTGAGGATAAAAACTTCTCTCACTTGGAAATACTCAGATTGCTTTTAAAATTTCAAGACCATGTTAATTCAGGTGGCCAACTCAGATGGATACAGCCAGGTATTTTACTGTAAACTGAAAGCAGGTAATCTGCTCATGCCAGATTAAAACATTGGAAAATAAAAAAAACCCTCAAACTAGCCTGTCCTGATCGTGTGGTTTGTTTGCTGCCTTCACCCCGTGCCTCACCAGCTCTCTCTGCTTCCAGCTTATTTGCAGCTCCCTCACAGAAATATCCCCCCTAACAAGCCCAAAGGAGCATGTAGAAGAAAAGCCAGGTCTGTGCCACGAAGGGCAAGTTTGCCCAGCACACTTAGTTCCCTCATGGACTGAAGACAAGGACATTGTGGCTGGCAACACACACATGTCTAAGTCTTCACTGTCTTTATGAGCCAGTAACCTGCTTGATGGCCTGGACATCACACATGCATGAGTGGTATCCAGACAGAACCACCTATTAGCCCCACGAGGAAACCCAAGACAAAGTTACAACACTATCTTGGCAGTGAAATCCTCTGTGCTGCCCAAGTTTCGCTTATCAGCATCACATTGATCATCTCTAGATTTAATGAGCTATTAGCAAATAAAGGCATTTCATAACATGAATTTAGCACAAAGCATACTTCTGCAGTATCATTGTGCCATTAAGTCTCTTCTTGCTACAAGCACATCCAACATCCTAATTTAGCTTTATATAAAAACAGCCCTGTGTACTATGTTATATCCTACCCTCAAACCCAGGCCAAGCCCAATACTTTAAACAAGGGATCAGGTGTTATCGTTATGCAATAAAACTTCTTGGTAGGGAAGAAGTGCAGCTTTTGATCAGAGCCCAAACACATTCAAAGCAAATGTTAGAATATGAATAAAAGCTTAATATTCCTCCATTGCCTTTAAGATTCTATGAATGACAGGGTGAAATCTCTGATTAACTCAAGCCATTTGGAAGATTACATTGCAACACTGAGTGACTACAGTTACACATAGTATATATTCTATCTGTTCAGGTTTTGGAGACTTGCCACCACAAGAACTCAAATCCAAGCCACCTGGCTATAAAGTACAAATGAAAACCTCTTGAAATTCAAATATTTAATCATTGTTTCCCAGTAAATACACCATAAATGCTCAAGGAATGTGGGAGCTTCATCATTATTACTGTGAAATCCCTGGATAAAAGATCTCACTCTAAAGTTTAAAAGGAATATGGCCAGTAATTCCTGACTTCCCACAATTAGCAAAGCATGATATAACCTGATTAAAAATAATAAGGGAGCAAGGGACACAGAGAAGCTAAGACCAGAACTGGCTGAACAGCACTCTAGGGCTGAAGAGCAAAAAAGACCTGAACATTATGACAAAACCAAGCTATTGTACATCTGTCATGACAAGCAAATGCATTATATTCCACTCCAAGAGGAGGTGGCAGCATATAGCAAGTCACCTTGCTGCACCCTTGGGCCCAAGGGTGTTATTTCTGTGCAAGAAGGAGAGGCAAAAGTGAACTCTGGCAGGGCAGAACAGCAGAACCACAGGTCAGGGAAAGGGTTAATGAAGTGAACAAAGTATTTGACAAACACGAGATGTTTGTATTTTCTTCAGTTGTTCTGTAGCAGTTCTATACTGTATCAGTTACTGGAGCTTCAAACAGAACAATTAAAACACATCTGAGAAGCACTACAGAATCCTGGTGCCCCACACAATTATCTCCACAGCAAAATTTGGAGCTTGAGTAGTGTATTGCAACACACTAACACCAAACACTTCCTTTCCTGTGATAGAAGATAATCCAGGAATTTAATTTGTGAACTCCCAGGTGGCTATCTTCCACATTACACAGGCCTGAGGGTAAATGACTCTTCTAATACTTCTCATACCCTCAGGTTAATGTTCCAGACATGTTCCAAGAAGAGCTCCCCTTCATGTAACCACATCACACAATAACAGGTAAGAATTTATTCTGAAGCCGAAGTAAGATCATATTAAAAGTTACCTAAATGCATTATTGTTTCTCTGTGTGTACTTTAACTTTCAATTTAAAAACAAAAAAAAAAAAGAAAAAAGCTTGAAAAAGAAAAATGGTTAAGTTTTGCAATCCCCTCCCAGAAAGCATGTAACTGCCAACAGCAACGATTCACTTTTGCAGTGCAACAGGGAACAGTGCAACAGAGGAAACCAGTAAGTGGAAAAAAGTGCATTAATTCATAGAAGTGAGCATGTGCCTTTTAGGTTAGCATCATTTGCGGTACTTAAATAAACCAAGTCTCACCTAACACTGTGTAAATGATGCTCTTATCAGGTTAGCCTTTAAGTAAATCAACAAGTTGGTTAGCTTAAATCTGAACCTAGCCAGAAAGGTTTGATACAGGAATAAAAAGCCACAAACATAACTATTGATAGTGAATGAAACAGCAACTAGAGCCAAACAGTGTACTAATTATTCAAGTGTACTGTAATGCTTTAACAAGAGATCAAAAGGTTCCTCACATCATTAAAACACATTCCAAGAACCATCAGAGGTATAATGCCTTTGATTAAAAACTTCGGTGGAAGTAAAAATACCACAGTTTTCAAAATAATCATTCATAAAGATGATGGATGGAATTCCGAATGTTGCTTTTAAAAAAATGTTAACAGTGTTTCCCTTCCTTTTCTACTAATTTACTAGCGGAAAACAGAGAGCCGCCTTCTTGTCACTAAAAGCAATTTTCTATCTCCGTAGCAGGATCTACACGAGGAGTCTCCCAGAGGTCACTATTTTACTTTTCAGACTTCTAACCTAGAAGCGCAGGCTGTCACCAACGGTCTGGTTTAGCGCAGGCCTCAGTCATGCAGTAACAGCTGTCACGAGGTGACCCCTACCCGCCTTGCAGCCCCAGCGAAGAGCAGCTGTGCCACGTGCTGGGCTTGCAGCTTAAATGGCACCTGGTCCGACATCACCTGCCTTCACGGGAACACCAGAAACAGCCCTAAGCACCAGGGTATTTCCAACCTTGCAAGCTGAACCTTGGACCATGTGCTACAGAAAAGAGGTCCCGCACAGTCTGTCATATTTACAAGTCTCAAAGTGCAAAAGACTGGCTACGAATGGAAAATCCCTTTGTAATGTCACAACACAACAGCCTTTCAACTCCTCATCTAACTTCTGTGGGATGTTGACTGCTGCCACCATAGCACCCTCAGTCTCATCTTTTGGAGAAAAAGGAAGAAAAGTCACCAGTAAAATGGTGGGGTTACAGGGAAGAGCACACATGTAAGGAGGCAGCAACTTTGGTAGCTATTAAGTGGTGCCCCCTCCCATGAAACAGGGACTAGGTGGGGTTAAAACCTTAGATCAGTCACAATTTGGAACTGGTAGGGGCTGATTTACAATATATTTGAGTTTGAGTACATTTTCAGCTTCAAAATCGTCTACTTTTTAGTTCAGAAAAGTCTGGATGCATTATTCCTCCAGATTTCTCTTGCTTCACAAAGTCTGATAAAGAAGGGATAGGAGAACTGAATATTAGCCCAGGCCTCAGTCTAGAGAGTGATTCTGAAAACATGAAAGCATACGAGAGTCAAAAAAGCAGGTGGAAGTCACTATTTCATCCTACAAATCCAGTCTGCCAGACTCCTTTCTTTTTTCAAATCACCCAACCTCCTCATTCTCCAGAGATAGGTCAACTTGAATAAGTTAAAATGAGTTTCCTATACATTTTTCCTGATGAAAACCAAATAAAAGAGCTACAGGCTGCACTTAATTAATTATCTTATTTCAACAAGACTTAGTCTTTACGACCACTACTTCCAGAATTCCCACAGCACATTTCCGTCTCTCATTTTTACAACTTTTTTTTTTTTTTTTTTAAACTACTCTGGATAGCAGATAAGAAGAATCTCAATAGGCCCTAGAAGAGGGCCCTTAGTCATGTTATTTTTCATCTTAAATGCTGCAGTCTGAAATGACAAATCTTCATTGATCTTTTGGATTTAGCAAGCAGTAAGAAGATCTGTTGGCAAAAGAACAAACTATGATATTAAAAGGAAACAAGCAAAAGCTTTCTTCTAAGTTGCAAATGTGATGTATATGGGAAATGAAATGACAGCCTCTAGGGCTGACAGGAGACAATATTTGAACCAAATCAGTCACTCCAAGTCCAACCACAATATCCTACCTACAGCATATAATGAGAACATGAAAGCCAACTTGAAATCCTGTGCCTCAAAAGCCATTGTCAGAGGTTCCGGTTCCTTTTTATCAGTTTAAGACCTTTTTCTGGAAATTACTATAACACCTGCCAACCTGTGGCTGATGGATGTTTCCTTGCACTTTTAAGTAAGCTAAACTGAAAGTCCTGCTAAGCAAATGCCCAGAAACAAGTACTTCATGTATTGAACTGAGCTCCATGACAAAGCAGGTAGCACTGAGACAGTGCCCACATGTGGCTGTCAGGCAGTAGACAGTCTTGAAGCTACATCATAGAAAACCCTTCTCAGCGAGGTGTCCTTCATGCAAATTAAAGCTTAAATCTTCAGGGTCATCTTAGCTGGTATTATTTCCAGGAGAAATCCAGTGAGGTCATGATTTCATTCTAGAATCTTAAAACTATTTCCAGGACCAAGTCCTGAAAGTTGTCCCAAAGTTCAGCAAGGAGAAATTAGTGAGGTTTAAGAAAAAATGCAAATTTTTAAAAGTAAAAAAATTTCTCATTTACTGCAAGGAAAGATGCTGGTTGCAAATCTGCCACACTTGCAATCTTTATGATTTTGCAGTATATCTATGAAACTGAAGCAATAGTAATTGGCAACCATCTCTTTAAAGATGCACATTATTTTTAAGCTTTTTAGCTTTTGGGCTGACAAAAGCTCAGAAGAGAATTTTCATCTTATATACTGCGAAGTCTGAAATGACACATAGTTATTCATTACTTTTAGATTTGAAAAAATCTTTTCCTATGGCAAGTTATATTTATAGACTACCCAAGAAGCTTAATAACCTGAAAAAAATCTGGAACCATGATGCATCCTTAGGAAGGACAATGCATTGACAAAACCACTCTTGCTTAGGATCCAACACCACCATTTGCATCCTCAGAAAGGACTGTGTTTGCACTATTTTTGGAAATTACTCAAGAGCCAAGAACTGGATCCGCAAGGACAACAGTTTTGTGTTTCCGTCTGGACTTTGTGCACCCAGAAGAGCTGTATCTGCTGACCACCTCCGAACATGATTATATCTTGCCTCACTACATTACCCCACTGCGTACGGTTGGCATGGTTCAGCAGTAACCAGTTACATATTTGTCCTTATTTGCTGCAGGCTGGTGCAAACACACCACCTGCTTAGCAGGTCAGTATATTTGCTTCTACAAACGTCATCATTTTCCATATTACAGTCCTACCAAAGGCTTTCCAGACAATTCAGCAGCACTCAACTAGAGTCAAGTCAAGCAAGTAGGCCCATGTACAAGTTTAACAAGAAGCTAATCAAATGACAGATTGAGGAAGAGCTAATTTGCTCCTCTAGAGAATGAGTTCAATCTAGAAATTTGTGAGAGAGGAAAGAACTCAGACATTCTGTGCACGTTCATGCTGCCTGCAGCCTGTCCCCGAGTAGCAATAGTTAGAATAAAACAGCCATTTTCTGCAGTTAGACCATAAATACAAATAGCCTGGCACAGCTGGCTGAAGCCATAATGGGAAAGAATCTGGAAATGACCACTGGCAGATGGCTGGCAAGCACCCACAGCCCACACAGGCTTCTCTTGTAGGCTGCTGGCTGTTGGCGGTGGCCCTCCCCACTCTGTTAATGTCAACGGCATG